>NW_017728936.1:5370981-5440707 GCF_001723895.1 Crocodylus porosus | reverse complement strand
AAACCTGGTTTTGATTGGGGATATATCTTTCCAAAGCCAAATTGAAGGATCAATGAAACACTTGGTTTTCAGGTGTTTGCACCCTTTTATTTTTAATAAATATGTCCAGCTAAATATCAGGCAGAACATCATTTCAGGATGTTTTGTTTTGAAAACACCAGAGCTTTCAACTAAATATTTTCCAGCTGAGACTAGTTTGACTCAAATCTGCAAATACTTCCAACAGTCTTGAAAGCTGCATGAATTGGCAAATCAATTATTTGCTAAGGAATGTTTTTGCCAGGCCTACTGTAGACCAAGGCTGAAATTCAAATGCACATTTCCTACCACACCACTACAGTTAAAAAAAACAAAAAAAAACAAAAAAAAACAAAAAACAAAAACAAAAAAAAAAATCGGGGGGGACCACAGCTTTGACTGAGAAACTAAATGCTATTTACCCAGAATAACTTAACACAATTGCCAGCAACAAACTACAGCAGATGCTGGCACCCACCATTTTGTAAAAGAAACTTTGAAGAGGTGGGAAGTCCTAGGGGCTCCATGCCTGGCCTGGCAGAGGAACAGCTCTGGCAATTCTTGGTGGTTGTCCCATCCTTGAAACAGCTTGAGCAAGACTTGAATACTGTTGCTTTTTAGATTTAGCAAGGCTGTTCCCAGTCCTTCCCTTCCTCTGGCCTCAAATCTGCTTCGATTTCCCAGCCTGCAAAGAGGGAATCACCAAGCGCTTCTGAAACTCAGGGAGGACTTCTCTTTCTCCACTAACTTCCTGCACAAAGGCTATCTTGCTTCAGCATCTTCTGTAGCTCTCTGTGCAGGGTGGCAGGTCACTGAAATGAAAATTACTCTTCTGGTGAGCAAAGTCTAACATGCAGAACAGACACCTCTCTCCACTCCCCAAGCTTGTTGGTCCCAGTTGGCCATTGCTGAGGGGTTGGCTTGGAGGGACCAGTCAAGGACAAACGCATCTCTACTCCCCCACTCCCCTGCAAACGAATGGAAAGGTCTAGGCCTAAATTAATTCAGCCTCCTGTTGCTTTACTTGGATCGATGCTACAGCCCTTCATTTGTTCCCAAGATGGTCTTGTGCTTATCTTGGCCGCAAGAAACCCATAAAGCCACTGGCAAGAGATTTCTTATGCTGAATGATGTTCCCTTGGACTCCAAATGCCCATCTCCATCTCCAGAAATGACTGCTCATCTTTTACTGCCTTTATCTCTGCACTAGGAGTCTCCTTGGTTCTCCTTGAATGACGCTGTCGGTTCACAGCAGGGGGATGAGAAGGGAAGCTGTCTTCAGACAGGCGGGCCTCTGGCTGTGCTCGTGGCCAAACAAGCATTTCTCACTCAGGTGGGCAAAAACAGCTCTTAAAAGCTAAAATATATTGAACTGGCAGAAGATCTTGGGCAGATACTGAACACCTAGCACGCGGGCTAGATTGTAAGCATTAAAGGTGCTTCGATTAGTTTCTGCAAATTATTTAATGCACTGTAGCATGTTCTTGAAAATGATACAGATTCACCAAATAGTTTGAATGAGGCATTTGCTCAAAAAACCATGGCCAAAAGTGCCTTGTGAGTTTAGGGGGAAGAGTGGGTGGAATAGGAAGGACACTTGACAGTTTAAAAAGACCTGATTTTCACAAAGCACTGAGTACTCACTCTCTCAAAAATCAGGCATTTCAAGTCAGAAACCCCCCACTCCCTCCCCCCCCGCAAAAAATCACTAAAGTGTTTTGTTTTGTTTTTTAGTCAGCCAAAAAGTTCAACTATTGGCTGCTTATTATTCTTGGAATCTAATTGGTCACCTAAGTCACAGGGCGTTGTTTCTGTTTTGCCAAATAAAAGTGGGAAAAAAAATGAAAACTGAATGGCATGCACCCCTCTCCCGACACCCACACCCCCATTGTTGCCTGCAAATAGCAGATGGCTCAAACAAAACCCCCATGACTTTCCATAGGCAAACACAGCAGCTATACACTTCCAGTCCATCTCGCTTCATTTAGATAAGGAGGAAAGAAACACAAATAAACATGAAACAAAGTCTCCACCTGAGCCCAGCGTGAGTGTGCGTTTGCTCAGGAACATACAAAACCTGAACCAAGCATGAGAATCGCCTCCAAGAAAGCCGAGAAATGCCAAGCACGTCAATACCTGTATCACCGCTGCAAGCAGGAAGTGAAGGAGCAGGAGCCTGGGGGTGCCGAGCCGCCATTCAGAAAGCAAGTGAGCATTTGCCAACATCGGTGCTGTAGCATCTCCACACAGCCATGACGTGCAGCCTGCCCGGTTCTGGAGCCTCACCTTGCCTCCTCCCAGGCACGAAACACGTACGCATGGTTTTCGCTGGTTCAGAATTATTCAGTGGACCTCACCCGTCAGGCCTGGTAGGATTTTGAAAGGTTTTGCGTGCCCTTACGGAGATGCTGCTCAGCCAAAATGCAGCAAGAGGCCATTCTCTTGAGCCGTGTTGAAGGCTAGAAGTTGAGAGGAGAATTGGCTGGGGGTTGCTGTACTCAAGATCCCAGGCTGGGTGAATGGTGAAGAATGGCAAGTGACTTGAGAAAGACCTGAGCTGGAGCAGAGACTTCATCATGCCAAGCTACAATCCTGTATCTGCCCCCAGACTCCTGCACGGACCTAGGAAAGTGATTCTTCTTCCTTAAGCCTCTGCATGCAGGGTGAGGACAACGGTTGCATCCAGTCAGAGTTTGGGGCCGTGAGGTTTAAGTACCTCAGAAAGAAGATGCGATGGGAGCACGAGGGATTCTTCTGCTTTATAAAATACAGCCGTGTTTGAAGTCATCAACTTGCTGTCCTTTCACCTCTGGTACCTGCTGGAGATGCCTTGAGTCCACAGCTACAAATCCCGTCGGCCTGCCTCATTTTTCATCCTTCTAGCATAGGAAGAGAGTCCCATAATGTGCCCTTGCCAGGCCTATGCAGAGCAAATAATCAAGCTGGATGCTTGTCTTGCTGCAGAAACCCCTGCTGGGCCATGCCAACATCTTCCTCAGCCCTGCAGAGGTGGCTGTATTGGAGCTCGAGCTGCATGTGCCGACTGACATGTACATTGGGGTGAAGAAGGGCCCGATAAGGCGTTAAATATCAGAGCGGCAGGACATTCAGCAGAGAGCAAGGTGGTAACCCAAGCATGGAACCTCCATCACTACCGCAGTGCCCCAAGGAGAATATGAACCGACTGACTGACTCTGGCAATTAACTTACTTAGTCTCTAACCCAGTCCTTTTAAGGCAAATTTCCCAGCATTAATGGAAAAGGGTATTTTGGTTTTCCATCACCTGCCAAGTCATTTAAAAAATTGTTTTCCCCCCTTTTCCCCTTTGCATTCACGACTTAATTGCAACAGCTCTTTGACAGCAGATAGGTTCCAGCGAGCTGCCATTCCAGATGTCAGGAGCATGTTAGCAGAAAGGGGCCCTGTAGGATATTTATGGCTTTAATTCCTCGGTAGAGGGTTTTGTTCTGTCATGCGATGACATACGAATTGCTACTCATTTGATCCTGTATTTCCACATCAGTGACACTTTATGAAGGGCTTCTGGCTTCCCTTTACTGTCTCAGAAGTTACGACTCCCTAGTCTGGCAGCGCAGTGCCAGAAAGGGGGAACAGCCCGGGGGATAAATAGAAGCAGCAGGCCAGGCTGGAAAAGCACCTGGGATGTGAAAAGATGCATCAAGCCGGTCCAGCTTGCACAGGTGCCAGCAGGAATGAAGAAGTCCCAAACTCTGACTCCAGCTCTGACACGGTATCCATCAGGGACTACGGGGAAGCCAGTTAGCGTCTTTATTTCAGCTGCTCATCAGGCAAAGATCTTCATAGTGACCAGCCTGCAGGGTGGTTGCGAGGCTTGCTTAGCTTTCTGCAGTACTGCATTGCTATTATTCATTATTTATATCAGGGCAGCGTCAGGGAGCCTTAACCAGGGGCCAGAACCCCATTGTGCAAAGTGCTGCATAAACACAGGACGAAGGGGCTCAACCTGCCAGGAGCTTACAATCAGATAACAAGAACACTGATAAGACCCTTACACATTAAAAGCACTATGCAGACCTTAGTCGAGTGGAGAGGCACAGACCCAATCCTCCGCTCACAACACCTGGGCTCCGTGACCTGTGCACTAGCTGCAAGAAATTAGTCCCCATTTCTCAAGGCTGCCTAACAAGGTGCATACACAGCCTGCATCTCCATAGTAAGTGAACACTCAATGTATTGCACTGCTTCCTTGATAAGGGGGACAGCTGACCCCAGCAGGAGACTAAGGACCAGCTTTTCCAGAGAGCTCAGCTCCCATGTCAGTCGTCCACTTCAAGCAGCCTGGCTCTGAGCACCACAAAGTGCCGGGGGTGCTGTCAGGTTGAGTCCCGCTTCAACATCTGGGGTACAGAGTGCTTGGAAAACCAATCCCTCCCCCAAATGACTGGCTAACGATCACACAGGAAAGCACTGAACCCCCGACTCATTCCCATGCCTAAATCGCTCACTAAATTAAGTGAGGACCATAAGGCAAACATTCACTTTTACTGCTGGGGCAATAGGCTCAGGGAGGTTAAAAATTTTGCTCAGAGCTGTGCAGAAGCTCAGCACCAGAGCTGAGAACTGAACCCAGGAGTCCGGGCCTCCAACTCTGCGCTCTTTCTTGCTATAAATAAAAGGACCGGCAGAAAGCTGAAGCCTCCTGCAAGTCCTCTTAGTGTTACAAATTCCTGTCATTACTCAGACAGCTCCATCTGGGAATAGAAATCTACAGGACTTTCTTTTATATTATATGAAGTATATATGTACATGGAATACATTTTTAAACAATAAATGGACACATCCAGGCACTTTTTATATTATTTTGTCAATAAAATTGCCTCTGGAAGTGCCAATTTGCAATGCATTCCCTCTCCCCCTCCCCCCAAGAAAAATTGGCTCTTGCTGAATGTGGCATTTTGTTGTTCCCTTTTTAAAATGCAAATTGCTCTCAGGCTGTACTCCCCTCATAAAAACAAGGCTCTCCAGACCCTCCTGGCTTTCCCTCCAGGAGGCCTCTGATGAAGCCACCCTTCTGAGAAATGCTCTAGGGGGGCTTTGTCTCCACCAGTACAGTGTCCCCCGCTTGCTTCCTCTGCTGCAGAGGCAGCTTGCCAGCAGGCTGCAAGCTGCGAATCTGCAGAGGAACGCAGGCTGGCTAGTCAAGAGAAAGGACGGCAAGGAGGAAGGTGCATGGTGTGAGAAACTGCCTTAGCAAGAGTTTTCTCAGCCACTAAGAGAAGAATGTGGGCAGGAGCTTGGGGAGGACTGACAATAGAAATAGGACCCCATGGCATCAAACAAACCCTCATTCTCTTCTGTGAAACAAAAGGGTAGGCAAAAGGATCCTATTCTTCAGCTCTAGCCTACTGCGGTCACCACTGCAGTGTGAGCCGGCAGCACCAGGGGAGCACGGCCCAGGGCATGAGAGCCCTCCTCTCCCGTCTAGCCAAGGCAAAGGGCAGCCAAAGCTGTTAGTGCTGCTCTCTGGGCTGGCAGCTCACCTCTCTCTTGAGTCTAGCAATTCCAATGGCACAGCAGAGCAGGCCTCAAGCATGTTAGTTCATCCCCTCTAGGGTGGAGGAGTCCCACTACGGCATGGCCCTCCATGGGGTTGGTGACTCTAAGGCAACATCCCGCGTATCCTGCAAGCTAGAACCAGCGCATGCAAGCAGCAGGTCAAAGCCTCCAGCATCAAATGGGAACCCCTCACTGCCTCTGGAGCTAATTGACTTCCCTTTCCTAATCTTGTCCTGTCTGCATGTGCAATCATGCAGCCATTCCTCTTGCTCAGGAGTTGGAATATCTTTTCAGGCTTGGGCTATTAATTAAAACCTGGTAATGCTAATTTTACTGCCAAGTTTGAAGATCCTTACTGCATTTTATTAGGTAATTGCCACTTGTAAGGGGTTTAAATTGATGTCTTTATTAGAAGACGCAATACAGGAGAGTTATTATAATAGTTGAAATCATATCCTTTAAAATGTTCAGCGCTCATTCCAGACGCTGCAAGGGTCTGAGCCTCGGAGCTGAATTGAGAATTGCTTTCTCCTCGGAAGAAACTGATCCTGTAATGGAGATGTCCCAAACCAGGCACCAATTAGAACCATCTAAATAATGAACCTGTCAGTTAATGACTAAACCGAGAGGAAGAAGTATTAGGAAAAAAATTGTTTCCAGTCAACCTGACACAATGAGCTTCATTTCCAGGTGATTAAAGAGAGAGCAAAAGCAGAATTTTTATTTTATTTTTTTTTAACTCTAACAAGTGATTTTTCAAAACAAAAAAGGTTGTTCCAGGATGAAAAGCCAAAACATTCAAACTTTTCAAGTTGTTTGGAGGTTGGGAGGGGAGGGATGGTTACATGAAAATATTCCCAAAGTTGACCTGAATTTGCAAATAATTTTTGTCATCCAATACTGCATTTGGGGGGAGGAGGGGTATGAATCTACTTGTTGCAAAAAAAAGGAGAATAAAATAAATAGAGCCTCTATTTCCTATGGAGGTTCTAGCACAAGGGTGGGCAAAATGCAGCTAAATTTTTTATTTGCCCCTGGCTGCCTCTCATGTGGCCCTTGATGGCTTGCCAAAACTCAGTAAGCGGCCTTCTGCCCGAAATAATTGCCCGCCCCGTTCTAGTACTACCCAGCACAGAAGTGTTTGCCCAATCCAGCTGCATGACAATTAACCCGTCATGTGCCTGTTCTTCTGCCCTCTTCCTTGGAGAGAATCACGTGCAGTGAAATGGTTTGTTTCCTCGTCTCGGTGTACATGTACCGTTACCACCTCCGGGGTGTCAACCGGTGCTCGGTGAGGAGCAGGAGCACTAGAATAGCAGGCACAGTGTTGGCTAGGGGAAGAATCCAAGACCTATTTAAGAAGTCGAGATGGGGCTGGCTGTGGGGTTTGGAAAACCTCATTCACTGACTTTTGGTTTTGATGAACCAGAGATTGCTTGGATATTGAGTCCCTCTGCCCTGAGACACTCTGGCTGCAGTGTTTTTTGATGGGCACCGGATCCCCTATTTGAACAAGGCCTATGGACATCTGGTTTGACTGGGGCCCAAAGAGGTCACCGGAAGCAGGAGGCCTAGCAGTAACACCTGAGGGTCCAGTTGGTCTGGACACCGTACAAATAGACAGAAGTTGTGGCCCCAGGAGCTTGCAACCCAAAGAATACCAGGCGAGGGGAGAGACGGGAAGCATCACCACCTCCATTCTTTAGATAAGAAACTGAGCCAGAGAAGAGACAACATGCCTATGGCCACACATGGAGTCTGTGGTAGACACAGGAACAGTGTCTACATCTCCTGAATCTTACTGCTGTGCCTTCACCCTGAGGCCACCCTGTCCTTCAGTCAAGACCCCAGGCCCAGATTGTTTCCCCCATCCCAGTGAAATAGCGTTGCTGCAGCATACTCCAAACCACGTGACATGGATGATGGAGACTTCCCGGCACCACTGGGGCAAGGCGCCAGGCCCACAATGCTCGGCCCAAGTTCTTGACTCTGGAGCTTGCCCTACAGACTACTCTGGGTGACACCCATGGAAAGGGGGGCAGCTCAGGGGGCAACTCGCACCATGAGTCAGTGGCTTGGAAACAGAGGTCCAAGCAGGCTCTCAGCTTGGGGCACAACCCATTCCCAAGCTCTGCCTTACCTCATTCTTCTTCCTCTTGTTCCCCAATGTGTTTCAAGGCTTCACTCAGTTCCTTTGCACCACTCTCACCTCCCGTTTCATGGCCTCTCTCCTAATTCTCCCCAATTCCACATCTTGCATTTCAACTCCCTGCCATGTTCTTTTGTCCATCTAGCTCCCGCCCACCCACCCCAATCTCCCTTCTGCTCACTCTGCCTCCTCTTTCTCTTGTAAAGAGAAAAGCTAATGGTTTTTATGCTGCAAGATGCTGGCAGGCTAGAGCTGCCCGCCTGCACAGCCTGTACTGCTCCAAATCTGAACGCCTATAGCCAATGCAAATGAAATTACAAATCATCTTTACGTGAACAAGAAGAAGGGGATGCCTGCTGCAGGAGAAGAAGAATTGCTGTCCACAGCCAGGCCTCATACTCTCCTCATGCACCGGGCTGGGAAACTGAGCCTGGGCCCCTGACCTGGCTATGCTGATTCACCCACAGGGCTGCCGAGGAAGCCAGCCCCTGGGGGCCAGGGGGATGTCAGCCCGCTCCCACTGCAGGTGCACCAAGTGAAGTAGGGGTAGGCAGCTTCCAGGCCCACAGACCTGTGGAGCACTGGAGACAGCATCCTAGATCCTACTTCCCAGGGTCTGGCTGCTTTATCCTCCAAGTATTATGAGCTCAGCACAAGCCCTGGCTCAAGGGCACAGACACTCCTGGTTTTCCCTTACCCTGCATCCCACTCCCAACCCCAGCTCCCCAGAGGCCTGGTGCAGCCGCTGGCACTGACATTTCAGGAAGTGGCTCCATGACCCTGCCAGCCACAGAAAGGGGATGCAAAGCCACCAGCAAGTCAAAGCATCTTCTGTGCTACCGACACCACCAGCAGTCAAGCCAGCAGCTAGAATCGCTGCATCAGGTGGAGCCCACAGCCACCCCCTCGAAGGAGATCGTTGCCCCCTCGCCCTCTAAACAATGCACTGTATCAGCTTGACAGAAATAGGGGCAAGCACAGGACCAGGAGCTCTGGCAGGCACCGCTGAGAGTGTCGGACACCTACACCAGATGGGGGACTCTGCATTGATGGGAAGGTGAAGAAGCTTCAGAGCAAGCGGCCACAGGAGCCAGGGCCAGCACGGACCACAGCCTTGTCAGGTGGAGAAGTGAACAGTGTCCCAAGCGGCATGATAACAGGTTCTGGGAGCAATCGCTCATCCTCCAGCCTGCCCCCGCATAAATTGTTCCCTGGACTTTGTCATATGCCGGGCCTGCCGTCACACACTGGGAATCAGAGACGAAGCGCTGTCCTTGGTTTGCTGTGCACCGCTGCAGATCCTACCAGTGGCTGTGGCACGTAGATGGGCTGGCTCTGTCCAGCTCTCAGAGGACAGGGTCCAAAGACCTGTTGCCATTACTTGCATGTCAGGAGCGACATTGTGCAGAGTGCTTGACAAGGTACCGCCCAGCCCCTACCGAGCTCACGGCTGGAAGAGACAAGATACAAAGAGCAGGAGAAAGTAATGATTGCTGTCCCCTAATTTATAAATAGGGGAACTGAGGCAGAGAGTTTCAAGGTCTGATTCAGGAATGAGGCATAGCTCCTCAAGTCCCAGCTCAGGTGTGGCAGGGACTGCTGGAAAGTGGCATCCCTCTGCAGTGCCCCCCCCACCCCCCAGACTTGGCTGTCCCCACCTCTAAGAAGGGAGACCACAATGGTTGCCTCCTTCAAAATCCAAGCAAGAAGGCTGCCACATGACAGTCCAGAGCAATCTTTGCTAATGAAACTATCCAAATCAGTATCATTTCAGCCGGTTTAAATGCACCCCCATGCCAAGACTGAATAGGAACACTCTGCACCATGTGGAAGTGGGAAGGGTGTTCAAATCCAAACTTCCCTGCTCATCCCTGTCTTTAAACTTATGTTTATAGATCCAGGGGCAGAGACTCGGTGCTTGGCTCAGATCCAGACTCATACTCAACTTTCAGAAGCTCGTCCAAGGCTCATCAATCCTTCAGGCCTCTCAAGTCTGCACCCTCGGGCTGCAGACTCCAAGGGGACAGACTCACTCATCAGATCCTTTGGGACGTCCTCCATCCACGTGGGCTGGAAGTACCAGAGCTGCACCAGGTTTCCTTGCAGCACCTCGTTCAGGCAGGGGGTACCTCTGTTACTGCACAGCGTTCGAAAGACAGCCAGAAAATGAGGAAGGCAAGGGAAGAGCTCCACCTGTGTTGAGGCCCATTTGTTGCTCACTCCAACATACAGCCTACCCCTGTAAAGGAGGTGCAGCACGTCCCAAAAAACAGGAAATGCCAATCTTGCAGGATTTGAGCAATTTTTTGTTTCTGATTAAATGTGGGACAGTTAAGGCATCTGTTGAAAGGAAATGCAATAGGCTGCAAGTTAACTGAGCATGTCCAGGTGCACGTACAGATTTAATTCAGGGTCAGCTCAAGCTTTAGGCTGAAGGGGGCAAGGAAGAGAGGCACTGTCTTACTAGTTGTTACCCCAAACATCTTCCTTTTCTCCTAGAAATCTCGGTGAGTATGGGAGTCAGCAGAAGGCTCCCGTCAGCAACTGGCCAGACCTCAGTTATGGGCGACACAATAGTGACCCTGAGAAGCTGCACTCTCTGCCACATCCTTTGGCTACAAGGACCCTCTTTATTTGGCAGACGTATGATTCACTCACTTGTGTTCACTGCAGAACAGCCACTTGGGTCTATGATGTGATCGCTCAGGACTCCCTACTGCTTAGGTCTGAAAGGACTAAGCAAACTCCCATGCTGTAGGGAACAGTGCAAGCCATCCAGTAGTTTCCCCCCCTCCCATTGAACTAGCAGAGACCGAGGATGTTGGATGAAGCCTGGAATAAGTCTCTCTGCCCCTATGGCATCATCCCACCCAAGGCACTCTGCACACAGACGGGGCTATTAAACCCAGCATCCTAGCCAAAAGCCAACCCTCTTCCCATCTAAATTAATTCCCCCTTTAGTTTCACTATGTGCCTCCCCTCACGTGACACCACTCTGCGGTATTACTGGCATTCAATGATTACAGTGTTCCACCCTAGTGCTAGCTGCAATTCAGCATGACTGAGTGATGCCTACATTAGCCGGCTATAAAGAACACGGGGAATCCATCAGAATAAGAGACGCTATATAAAACGAAGCAGTTGTTGTTATAATTCCAGTTGCCAAGCAGCAAGAACCAGTTTTGAGGGAGGGAGGGAGAGGTGGGGTGGGGGTGGAATTGCCTTTTTTTGCTGCTGCAAATTGAGGAGATTTTGCTGGGAGCAAAAGGCAGCTCCTGGATGGGAGATGACCAAATGGTGCCTGGGAAGGAATGACGGCAACTCAGTAAGCAAAGCCCCTCCTTTGAATCTCTGTGAATCTCAAGACACCGGGATATTGTTACAAAACGCTGCGCTACTGCTGTTTGCTCAGAACATGCAACGGAGGCATGGCCTATTTATGGCCGTAACAGATCTCATTGTGGCTTTATCTAACGCCAACTTAGTAGCGGCGTGCCACTTCCCAAAACTCTTGCAGTTTCAGTTGAGTACATCTCAGCCTTTAGGCATCCTTTTCTAACGCTCCTGTGCACTGTTGCACAGCTATTGTGTTCTACCCCAGAAGTAGCTGCATTTTAACACTGTGACCACTGCTTGCATATCAACTGGGTTTCAGTATAAATTTGTGAAGAGCATGGAGCTCACAGGTGGCTTTTAATCCACTATGCAGAGCACAGCATAAGAAGAGAGAGATTTCTAGAGGCAGTCGTTATTATGTCTATTACAGGCTTAAAAAGCTAACTGAAATTAAGAACAATTTATTAGAGGAAATTTGTGATCTGGAAAATTGCAGGTTCCTTGAGCTAACGAGGATCATGGGCCTCTCATTTCACATCAGTTTGCTAGCAGTTTTCAGCAGAGTCAACCCTGACTGATAAATTTACAACAAGGGAGAAAACAACACATGAAATATAAGAGGATTCACCTTCTTAAATGTTTAAAGCCTATTACCAAAATAGGTGTGTAATGTCACCATTATAAATATCATTCTTAACACCTTTTTGATTTTTTTCCCCCTTTTACTCTGAAGTGTCCAACTTATTACAGAACAAAAAGAAGCCGCCTTTTAAATCTCATTCATTCCAGCTCCTCTCTTGATGGATGTTTTCTCCTCTGAAGCTCTGTTTCACATAAAAGCATCTCGGCGCCGTGCTGTAAATCTGGTTTACATCCAGCTTTTATGGGAGGCTGGGCCGGGTCCCCGACTAAATTACCATTTATTTATTTGCTTGCTTCGAAGAAAAAATACTGACTCTATCACTCAGATTGGTAGGTTGGTAAATGGGTTTTCTAAACATGGCTTGAAAAGGGGGCTGGGAAGGTGGCAGCCAGGCAGAGGTAGCCTGGTTTCTCCAAAGCAGATTCTATCACACGCTGTCCCTTGAGTGGGGTCAGACACATGGGGCACTGAGACGAGCAGCTCCCTGGTCTAACTCATAGCGCTTCACAGAAAGCACCATGAGTTAGACTGACCCTCCTGACAGCAGATGTTTGCTGTTGGATTGGGGGGGGGGGAGGAGGAGGGGGGACAGAAATTTAGCTTCACTTTGGAGCCAATCCAGCAAGAGGGGTCTCCAGCCTCTCTCCCCTAGCTCTGGTGCTGTCTCAAGATAGAAAAGGGAGAAGGCAGGGGAGGGAGATCCATTCTGGGGTTTGCCCAGTCTGCACTAGAGTGGGGGAGTGGGTGGATTGGAGCCCTCCACCTCAGAGGGGCCCCAATCCATCCACGCTACCCTCCAGCACAAGCTGGGCAAACCCCAGACAATTCCCTCCCCTCCCATCCCCCCACCCCATCCTGAAGACAGCATCAGAGCTGGAAGAGAGAGGGCAGGGGTAGGGGAGAGAGACTGCAGGCCTCTGTCACTGGATTGGCTCCAAAGTGAAGCTTGATCCCCCACTCTCCCAAGCCCACAGCTGCAATCAATATTGGTTACAGCTCCCAGCATGCACTAACAGAAGTTAACGCTCCACTTTGGAGTGTCTTCATCTGAACTTTCATGTAATGAGGGTTCATTTATCATGCGATTCGATGCTTTCTAAAGTGCTCTGCAGCCTTGCACTTCTGTCTGGGCACGGCTGTTGAGCACTTCCAGTGGCTGATTATATGACAAAACATCATTTCTGTCAGCATCCCTGGGGCTCTATCCTTCCACCATGTCCCCCAGAGCAGAGGAGTCTGCTGTGGTGGGTATAGAAGGATCTGGCTGCTGAACATGGACAGACCTCAGGGTTCTCTCTGGCACTCCAGCTCCAAGTGACTAGTGCTGTTACATTGCCAGAGATCAGAGGATTGTCTCTACCAGCTCTTCAAAAATTTAACAGGCTTGTGGATTCAGTCTCAGAGCAGCCAAAGAAACACCAATCATGCCATATGAATGGGGAAACTCAGGCGTAAGGTAAGGATGCAACTTGGCCAAAGTCAGTGTCAAAAGCAGCAATGACTGGGCATGCCCCGTTTCCCTGCCACCGTTAGAATACAATGAAAAACCAGATGCTTCAGGTAAGAGCATGGTATAATTGGGCCATTAAGCTAAGATGGGGATCTTGGTAGGCCTGTGCATAGCTGCTAGTATTTGTTTCAGATTCAGAGTCGGCCGATTCGGTGAACAGCGATTCGATTCAGTGATTCAAATCCCTATTCCAAATTGATTCAGCCAAATCTGATTTGGAGATTTGGCTGCTATCAAATCTCCATATCAGCCACGTCCATCCCACCCCAAGCCCGGCAATAGCTGCCCTGTCTGCCTCAGCTTCTGGCTCTTTGGGGGGAAAAAAGCCCCAACTCAGCAGGTGCTGCTGGGTGAGGGGTGATTCCTGCTGCTCCATGCTGCATGGGGGGACACTGCATGAGCTCCCCAGCACCCCCCCCATGGGTGCCCCACCCAGGCCAGCTCTCGCCCTTTAAGAAAAAAAAAAATCCTGAAAAAACCCCCAGACTCACAATTCCTGTTCCCCCACACCACATGGGGGGCTTTGCACAAGCCCCCAAAGCTGTGGCAGGAGTGGCAATTCCTGGGGCTTTTCTTGTTATTTTTTTTCCTAAAGGGCCAGAACTGGCCCAGATGGGGCATCCATGGTGGGGCTGGGGAAGTGGGGGTAGCTCTGCACGAGCCCCTCCTCCCTCCCATGCAGCTTGGGGCACTGGCGGCCAATGGGGATCACCCCCCACCCAGGAGCACCCAGTGAGCACTGGGGCTTTTCTTTAAAGTACTGAGCTGGGATGGGTGGGGGCAGCCATGCGGGGGCTGGGAGAGTGGGCAGGGGTCCCCCCATGGTCCTCTCCCCCACCCCTAGTGCTGATCAGCATGGAGTCTGGCTGCAGCCATCAGGGACTGTCTGAATCATCGAAGCTCTCCAAATCTTCTCTCAAGATTCAGAGCACTCTGAATGGATTTGGACCTTTAAATTGGCCCCCGATTCGATTCAGATTCAGAGATTCAGCCACCAAATCGGGCCGAATCTCCTCCAAATCGAATCACCACTCGAAGCTTTGCACAGCCCTAGGTCTCGGATGCTGCCATGCCAGAAGTGCATTTTATCTTCAGAGGACATAACACTGTGCAGATATGGGGAAAGATCCCTCCCACACATACTGACAGTGTACAAGCAAGCCAGGCATTGTGTGCCTTTCCAATCACCCCACCTTCCCAGACAGGCAGTTCTCAACTTCCGTACAGTAGAGCCAAGGGAGCAAATCCACTGGCTGGCTGAAGGAGTAAGCGCAGGTATCCTCCAGTGAACCAGCTGCTAGAGGTCAACTCAGCCTGCACATTGCAAAGACAATCACTCTGTCCCTTTGCTACATACAGGACAGGGTGGAGAACCATCCCAGTGAGGTGCCCAGACAGCTTTGTCCATCTGGACTTAAATCCACTGGGATTAGGGAAAACACTTGGCCTCCTAAAAGAAGGAGCAGCACTCAGATCATGGGGTAAATAGTCACTTTTGGAGGTTTCCCCTGCCATCTGATATAACAAATCCTGTGTTCTTACACAGCAAGAGAGTAAGTATCCACTCAAAGGAGAAGAAACCCCTACATGCTGCTCCACCTGCCTCCAGCCAAGAAATACCCAAGTCACCTGCTCAGAGAAAGGGGCAGGTCACCAGGTCTCTCTGCATGGACTCGGAGTCCAGTAAGCCCTCCCCTAGCATGGCAGGAGAGCACCAAGCAAGCTGCAGCCATATCCTTCAAGTGTTGTCTTGCACTGCTTTCAGGACACTTGTCTTCAACAGGCTATCGTAGCAGTGTTTTCAACTCAGCCATTTGCAGGCTAGGTGTGAATCAGTCATGAAGACCCCAGGAAGCAGCCTCCCGCATCTTCCCAGGAGTCAGCTCAAAACCTCTCCACCCACGCCCTCTTCTTTCCTCCCTTCCCTGCTTCCTGCAGAGCCTTTTACTAAAGGCGACTAGCACTGACTGCTGCTGCCTCCAGCCAGCCCCTTCTTGCTGAGTCAGCACTTCCAGAGGCAGCCTTTCCTATCAGTGCCTGACATGAGATGCTGCCTCCAGCAGTGATGACTCAGCAGCAGGAGGAGGCTGGGAAGTTCAGTAATGAAGCTACAAACCTCTGCCCATCACCATCCCTTGGGGAAACTGTGATTAGAGCTCTCTTCTGGATTGCTGGCAGCTCCCCAAAAAATCCTTAAAAGAATCGTTTTGGAGTGAACAATGCTTTTCTTCTTATTATTGCAAACTTTTGCAGGTTTTTTCCATCTCTTGGGATAGTTTTAATACATTTGGAAGAACTTTAAGAACAGGAAGGCCATCATCTCCGACCAGACAAACGACGCATTTCTCATGAAAAGGTTGGGGAGGGGGGACCAAATATTTAAGCCTTCCAGGATTTTTTGAACGCAGTTGTTTCCAGCCAAAACAACAAAACGCCCAGAGTCTCAAAGTGTTTGGGGCTCATCGCATCTGCCTTTCTCCCTGAGCCTGAAAAGTTTTTCCAAGCATCAAGATGTGACATCACAGCGTTTAGCCTTACCCTAGGACTGCCAGCCTGGGTTCAAATACCCTTTTGACTACGCCATGAGAGTGGTACCTTTTCCTATGAATGCACTCTTGCGAATCCCCCAGCGAGAGAGAGGCAAGACTTTGATAAGCGGAGGGAGGTTTCTGAATGCAGACAGACCTGGTGGTTCCCTCTGCCGTTCCACTTTGCAGACAGACAAACACAGCCTGCGCTGCCAATTGTCATCAGCCTACTTGTACTTCCTCGAAACGCTCCACAAGTTCATACATTATGCCTCGCGGCAGGTAGGGAAGTATGAATTATCCCTCACAAGTGGGGAGTGGCAGGGATGGGGTAGGTGATTTTCCCGAGGTGATGCTGGTCAAATCAGAAGCACAACCTAGGACTCCTGCCTCCCTGGTCTAACCACGGAGCAACACGAATAGAGAGCAGAGCGCCCCCCAAAAGGCCTATTCCACAGCTCTGGTCACTGGGCACTTATACGACAGCCATTTAGTATAATCTTACCTTTGGCTCTTGGAGAGTTTTACTGCTTTCTGGTTCCCTTTTCTAATAATCAATATTGATTTTACTGCCTGTGTTATTATCCTGGTTTTGAGATTTATTCTCTTGATTTGCTTTGCATGGAGATGGTAGTTTATAGCACAAGCCCTTGCTTTATTCCTTCTCAGGATAATTATCCTGCACTGTTGGCAAATCATGGTGCTTATATTATATTGAAAAATAATCATTGGCTTCCCCACTCCCCACCTCTCTACAGTCAAGTCATTTGGTTTATTATTACAGAGCACAGTGGAGATGGCTGGGTACCCAGTGGCGGAAGAAATCCATGGCCTGAAGCAACACGTGGCTGTCTGCTACCAGGCTGCAGCGTTTCTCCTGACCCCGTGTCCCAGGACCCCCAGATGCTTTCACAGTTAACTGCTCTGCTCTGCTTTGTGTGAACCCTTGGGGCTTTGCAGTAGGAAAGGAACAGCCCTCAGGGGAATCAGAAGAGGTGGAAATCCTGGTTCTTGCCATCTACAAGGCCCGAGGCTTGAAAATGGAAGCTCAGCTAGGGGAGGGTGGGGACAACAGAGTAGAAATGAGATATTCCCATTATAGTCTCATCTGTGGAGCCTCCCTGGAGTAAAACATTACAAGGACTCACCTCTTCTCCCAGCTGGCTCCCACTACATCCTGGCCTCCTTGTGCTGGCGCAGACAAGACTTTTCCTTATTATATTTCCCTGATGTTGTCACATCTGCAAACCCAGGGGGTCCCAGGCAGAGTAGCTGACAGGCTGGCGTGGCAAAGAAGTCCTTGTGCCTCTTAGCAAACACCTGGGTCAGCCTGTGCATAGCTCCCAGGGAAACAACAGCTCCTCTCTCACCACAGACTTCACAAAGACTCAGAGGGAGTGGAGCAAACGGCCTCTTTCCAGGCCGAAGCTGGGCCCAGCTGGGACTGATTGGAAGGGGCACTGGGGCTAATCAACAGCAGGTGCCAGGTATCA
This sequence comes from Crocodylus porosus, assembly GCF_001723895.1. Classification (NCBI taxonomy): domain Eukaryota; kingdom Metazoa; phylum Chordata; order Crocodylia; family Crocodylidae; genus Crocodylus; species Crocodylus porosus. The sequence goes on along the minus strand of NW_017728936.1, from coordinate 5,423,491 downwards.
GTCACACAAGCCAGCCTGGTTCTCTTCCCTTGTGCTCCAGAAGAAATGGGGTCTGGGCTCCCCCATGAAGCCTGGCCTTGCCATTATCCAGAATCTCACTCAGAAGTCTAGGAGATTTTGTATAATGCTTTTGCCTGCCATACGCGCCATCCTTTTCTGGGGGATGGTTGGCCCACATAGAGGATAACAGCCTTCTGCCATTACTAGCTAACAAAAATAGTCCTGCAGCTCAAGCAGCAGCTGGCTACATGCTGCTGGTGGTCATACATACAGTTGCATTTGGATTTCCAGTGCCAGACCTTGGGGGGTGGGTTATCTCTACCCCTTAACACTAGCTCCGTCCTTCCTTCTTCTGAAGAGGCGGCTCCACCACTTTCAGGGAGCGGCCCCCTCCCCATGCTGACACTATCAGCAGCAGAGTCCCCCTCTCCGTGCCACGCTCCGAGAGGGGTCTCCCATCCCCTGCGCCCAATTAGCAGAGCAGATGATGTGGAACGCGCCCTCGACACAGAGATGATTGAATGTTAATAACCAGGTTTCAAATATTTATTACAATGGCTGTTTTTAATACATATTTCATGAACGCCAATTTTTTTTCGCCCCCTCTGTTGCCAGCTTTGTGGGCTTAATTTGCCTTAATGAGGATAAAAATTGCACTGATAAATTGCTCCTTTGAAAACGCCTCGGCCGGGAGGGAAGCGCTCTCCTGAAATATTTGTCATGTGCAGCTGAGAGCTGGCAAGTGGACTCTGAGCTTCCCTGCCCAAGGACAGGCAGGAGAGACAATGCTTCGAAAGCGAGGGGGCATCGCGGGCCAGTGACCAGGGTACCGGGCTGTGACTCAGGACACCTGCGTCCCTCTTTCTGCTCCTGTGATTTCAAGCAAGTCACTTCACCCTTTGTGAGGGAGTTTCCCTTCTCCCCCTTTGTCTGCCACGTACATTTATAGTGTAACCTCTGGACTGTCTCTCACCATGTGCTTTGTGCAGCGCCCCACGCAGCAATGCCTTGGTGTCAGCAAGGCTCTCCAGGCACCACCATATGCGCCAGATCAAGCTGCAATTGAATTGCTTATTTGGAGGAGCTCCAGGGGCTTTTTACCCCTAGATTGCACTTTGCAAACATTATTTAAGCATCATGACAAACCTGGATGGCAGGTGAGATTCGCTTGATGCTCCTTTCCTCCTCCCTATGCAGCCACTTCTGGGGTAGAAAGCAGCACCTGTTTAGTAACATGGGGCAATGCTGCATCACTGTTTACTTTGCCTCATCATCTGCTACTGATTTTGAAGCTAAGGCCCCAAACCACTTGGGCACTAAAGGCAGGAAGTGATGAGCAACCCTGCTGGCTGATGGAATTACCTATGTAGGGACCTGGCCAGGGTATCTGGGCTCATACTCTTAAAAGTCCCACAAAAGCGAATGAACCAGGAGTGATTAACACCTCCTTTTTCATAGGCCATCCCACTGCCCCTAGCATCATTCAGAGCAGGCTCAGAAGGAACCTGTGCAAAGCGACATGTCACTTCAGCAGCAAAGGATGGAAGGAGAGAGACAAATTCATCCTTGCTCAGCCCTCAGTAGAGGAACGAGGGAACATGTGCATGGGAACCAGGCAGGAGAGCTCCTGCATGTTTATGTCCTTGCTCACTGCAAGCCTTAAAGGAATAGATGGAGGCTTAGCATTAAAAGGTATTGAACTAGCAGCTTTACTGAGCACACCAAGCCAGACTGAAGTTTTAAACAGCACTAATTTAAACACACCTCCAGTGTCCTCTCTCAGCGGGCACCAGACCGGCTGTAAAGCCTGGGCTGCGTTCTCTGGGAGGGAGCTGGCTCCGTTTTGGCAGATCCAAAGTCCTGCTGCTGATGGTGGGACAGCTGTTCCTCCGCCCTGCTGTGTCCTTCCTCCCACATGGGGCAATGCCTAGTGCAGACCTCAGGTGCACTGAGAGAAAGCAGAAGAGATGTGAAGTTCTTTCTTTTCTCTTCCCTAGCTCCTTACAAAAAAACCCAACTTCCCTTGCTTGGTCTAGCTCAGCAAATAGTAACTAGGTTTCTCTCTTTCTTGAGACTCCTGTTCTGCACAGACATGGGAAACAATTAGAGGCTGTATAATCAGCAGTGCCAGGGGCAGGACTTTCATGTGTGCTCTGCTTGGGGACTCTCAGGAGGGGTTATTACCATATTAAGCATCCTTTGCTCAGCTAAAAAGCAGCTGCGCTCCCCCTTCGTGCCCCGCAGTAGACAGACAATCCAAACGGGTTATGCAGCAAGAGTCACAAAAGAAGCTTAAGAAGCAAAACTTCACTTTGTCTTCTGCAGCTTTTTATTTCTTTTGATGTTGAAATTTTGATTCGCTCCTTAAAAAAAAAAAAAGTATTGCGGAGCGCATTTTGCAGCCTGCCAGCCCTTGACATGCACCCCACACTGCTCTGGATGCACCAGACAGCTCACAGTCACACATGCGGCGGAGGTGCACGCGCAGATCTATATGTGCACACACTGCCTTGACAAGTGATGTACCCGTATGCTGCCTAGAGGGACAGAGGCACACAGATGCAGTACATGCATAGGAAAGTCTCTCACGCGTTCAGTGGGGAGTTTTGATGTGCATTCACGTACCAGCTGCTGGAAGGGGCTGGGGGACACAGCCACACGCATGCTGTAGGGAAAAGCCACGGAGCAGACATCATTAAAATGCAAGTGCTATAGGCCTCTTGCCTCTGCTTCCCCCCACTCCGTGACCCCTCCAGAGTCACCATCATCGTAGTCTACTTCCTGAAAATCGCAAAACCTGAAAGGAATGAGAACTGGAAGGATCTTGCCTCCATCTCATCTGTATCGACTCTTTCTGTAAAGAACAGCAATTACTTTATTATCCTGCTTAAGCTCCAAATGGAATTGTGGGGAATCTCAAATATTTATTGCATTTCCTTAAAGAACGGCTCCTTCAAATACTGCTCCACGAGGAGACATTATGGTTATGCAGGCTGAAAACCTGAGCCGTTTCAAAGAAATTCCCCTTTTGAGGCTCTTTCAAAAAACCACAAAATTCAGATGAACGACGAGGAGAAATTCTTGAGCATTTCTTTTTATTCCAGCCCGCCCTGATACAGCATCTAGATTTTGCACATCATCTTAAGGAAAAAGGCACCTGAAATGCCCATTACTCTGTCACACACACCATCCCTGTGTGCCCAGCCCCACCAATTTTCTCTCCTCCCTTCTCTAGCAGGAGCACACGTTGGGGGGCATTTGGCTTAACTGGGATTGTGCTGCCCAAGGCAGACTGCAAGGTCCGTGCTGCCCTTCAGCCTTTCCTTGTGCTCTCTGCACATTACTGATAGGGACAGGCCTGATCAAGGCCTCTGATCCAGATGTTGAACATCCTCATTGTTCGGGGCTGTTTGTACCGGTAAGGCTATATGTGGCCCAAGCCTGCACTGGTGATCTCAAGGGAGGTTTGTCGTTGTCTTCAACAGCAATGGGATCGGGCCAATGGGAGTAAAAAGGAGGTCAAGTCCCCTAGGTGAGGAGCTGAGAACAGACTCCTCCATTTTAGTTACAACTATTTACAGAACGGGTTTTCACCCATCAGAAAATCCAGGTGTTTCAGCAGATGTTTCTTCCCTCCCTTAGCTTTACAGGGCATACCATGCCACAGGCCGGTAGAGACGCCTTCTCTCAGAAGCGCCCTGCTTGCAGACGTGGCCTCGACTGAGCTATTCCCAAAGGCCAGCCCCGCATCTCTGCTCCTTGGAAACTGGACTTTCCTACCACAGCCTCACTGGCTCCTCAATGGGTCCAACTGAGTGTAGACTGCTGGCAGGGGCAGTGCCCATTTAGGGAACGATACCAACAGCAGTAATACGCCGCCAAGCAGGGCAGGCTTTTCAAAACAAGCCAACTGGAGCACAGAGCTGAAGTCTCCTCCGAGTCTGTTTGGCAGAAGCACCAGCCCCGCTTTTCCAAACGTCTCCTGATGCTCACCTCTCCCGGTCCAACCAGCTGTGTTCCTGCGAACCCACGCAGCCTCTGCTTTCTTTAAATGCCAGCACCCACATCTGAAGCTCTTTGCTCTGGGATTTGGGAATTTTCCACTCTCCAGGAATTCTTGCTTCCCGCAGACAAAACCAACCTCCTCAATTCAGCCGACGATCGTCCCAAGCTCCTACTAACCCTCTTCCTCCTTCTCGGCTGCCGAGTGTTAGAAGTTGATGCTCAAAGCTTTAGGTCTTCCACTCTCTCCGCAGGCCACTCCATTCACAAGACGAATGCTTGACGGCTCATTCATAACGACCCGTACACATCTGTTTGCCACCACCCTTTCACCACCGCCCAGCAGGAGAATCTAGCTGCTTCGCACATAGCCGACAGCAGCAGTATGTGAGCTAAGCCATCACATAGTCGCATGTTATTTTATTTTTGTTATAAAAAATATTACAAAAACTCCCACATTCCTCACATCCCTGAAATGGGACAAAAAAAAAAAAATCAACATGCATCCAACATGCTGGCAGAATCAAAAGTTATCCAAAAAAAAAATTTCAGTCTGAAAATGTCAAAAAGAAGCATCTCAACATTTTCGTTCAGAGCAGAGCATTCTGTTTTGAAAGGCTGGTGCTCTTGACACTTCAAAATGTCGATCTGAAACATTTTGTTTAGAATTTTCCAGGCAAAAACGAGGGGGGAAGGGGAGGATGAAATGCAATATTTCCCACTGAACTGTTTCCGTGAAGCCCCATGTTGTGTTGGGAGCTTTCCGTTACCACATTTCAACAACCAGATTTGCTTCCATTCTGTTTTTGCTCTGCCACTGACTTGCTGTGGGTCCCTCACCAAGTCACTTGAGCTTGATGAGCCTCTGCGTCACCATCTAGAAAACAGGGGTATTATTACCCCTCTCCCTTAGAGCACTGTAGTGAGTTGTAATTAATATTAATATTGCCCTATGCAATCCTCAAAGGAAAGGTGCTATAGGAATGGAAAGTATTATTTCCCTGATGTATGTAGGGCTATATGGAGCACATTGGATTGTAAACCATTTGGGGCACCACATTTCTTTCTTTGTGTTCACAGTGCTTAGCACAATGTGGCCCCAATCTTGGCTGGTCCCTGGGGAATACTGTGACAATATACAGTGACAAAGGTGATGAACCCGGCTGACCGAAAGCCTACCAGTGGAACCACATATCCCCAAAATGCCGTTGAGCGGTTTCCCAGGAATTTCACCATAGCTTTCATGGGAAATCAGCACCATGTTTCAATGATTATATCAACAGTCAGAATAGTAAAGTTGACAAGGAGCAGTCCAACCTTAGCACAATGAAATATTCTGGGCATTATCTCATTCTGGGATAACAACCAAGGCTTTTCACTCCTCAAATTCATTTAGAATCTCAGAAAATCCTGCAGGATGGAGAATATGACTTTTGACCAGCTCTAATGATAAGTAATAATAATTTAAAATAACCCCCAAGCCCCAGAGTCTCTACCTGAAAGAGCAGCACTTTTCATAACTTCAACAATCTCAGCCTGACAGTCTCAACTCCAGCAGTTTCCTGGCCTAATTCTTCTCTGTCCTGGAGAATGAAGAGCACCATCAAGTCCCACTGGCATCAGTGAAGTGGTGATCGCACAGTACCCTCTAGGAGGCACTCAGCACCATACAGGCTGAGGCTCTTGCTCAGACAAATATCATACCCACAGGACACTGTTCAGGTCACAAGGTGAGATTAGAGTGGGAAGGCAGCAGGAACGCAGGCCGATAAGACCTGTTTTCCTGAACTCCTTCCTAGCTGCAGGCAGCACCCCGGGCTGCGGTATTTCCATCTCATAGGGTTAATGATGGGTCACCTTGAAGCAAATGGGAAGAGGCCAGTGCCGATATTTTTTTGCGTCTGCAGGACATGATTGAAATTTTCTGCCAGTGAAGCAAGATAATTATCTTAACAAGATACTTTTGTGTGTGTGTGTGTGTGTGTGTGTGTGTGTATGCGCATGCATGAGGCAAAATTAGGCTTTATTTTATAAGCTACATCCAGATCCTAATCTTACAGCAACCAAGTCATGGCATCTAAATATAAGGCATTATGGAAAAATCAATATTGATTATTAGGAGTAAAAATGCCACATATAAAGGCAGTAAAAATCCTTGTTGAAGGTCCTGGGAAAGCCTCTGATGGCTAAACATTAATAAAATATGATAACATTTGTGAAAAAGTACAATAGTTTAATCATTGGTCAGTTAATAGTATGTTTGAATGAAATTCATGATGTTGGAGAAGCATCAGCCGAAGAGCAAATACCGTTGAGGGGACTTTTTCAGGGTGTATTGCAGGAAGCAGACTTGGAGGTCCATGGTATGGTGTTTCAGCCTACAACCTAGAAATGTAAAGCTGTCTATCCATTTAGCTAAAACAATAAGCTTTGACCAGCAGTCGAGCATTGTCTCTGATGCAGACCAGTCACTAGAAAGAAATGTTGCATATTAGTTCTGCTCAGTGAGATGCAAAACAAATGACTCAAACTCCAACCTATGCAATAGGTCTCAGCTGAACTCCAAGGACCTGTGCCCCACTAAAGCCAGGTCTAAATTCAACAAGGAATGAATAAGGAGAGCTCAGGAGCATGTCATAAAAGGATTAAATGTGTGTCTCACTATCACCCAGGGTCCAGGGCACTGATCCCAGTGCTGCCATAGTGCTCCACTGTCCCTAATGAGAAGCTGTGGGACCGAAACCCTGGAGCTTCCTCATGTCTGTTCCTGATTACAAGCTTCAGAAGTTCCCAGCTCCGTGTCGCCCATCTGCATCATTACGGGCTTTCCATCTGTGCTCAGCTCTTATCCAATTATCATGTGTACACCCCCTTCTCCCCCTCCACCCCATGTGTGTCATTCTCCTGGATCTCCGTATCAACCCTGTCTTTTTTAGGACGTACTCTCTGCAACATGACAATATAGACATTTCCTAAATGGGAAGCATCAAAATTCCCCCCTCCCCTTCCTCCCCTGAGCCACGGAGGCGCGCAGAGCCCTCTGCCTGTTCCCGACACTCATTACGTTTGTATTGATGGCCTTCCACCTCCCTGTTATGCTGTGAAGATTCAGAGGCACAGACCTTTGCAGCACGAGCGAATGGGTTTTGTCAGTATTCAATGTGTTACAGGAGAAAGCATAATACATTCTGGCAGTCAATCGAATATGACATGATAATGAATGTTAACATCATGTGCGCCCCTTTGCCAACAGAGGGGAAAGTCATGTTAGATTACAGCTAAACACGGTGGCTGCGTGGATTCCAGTTGCCTGCTTGTCTTCTTCACCTCCCTTCCTGTGCTCCAGCCTCAGCATTTACTCACTCCTCGGCTTGAGATACCACTGCTGCTGCCTGGGAATCACAACCCGCGGACCTGACCACCGGGAAGCAGTGGCCCTTCATTAGCCATTCTCCATTAAGCCACTAAGCACCCTGAGAAAACAAGAGGGACCAAAACTGGCACCTGCCATCAGGGCCTTTCTGGATTTTGCGGAGACTGGGGGGGACTGTGTCCCTCTGAGAAGCTTCACCAGCTGTTTTGTTTCGCTGCTGGTTTGACTCATTTTGAGCTCGAAACAGCAAAATCGAAACAGCCTCGAAACGAAACGAGGCCAGTCGAAACATTTGGAAAGTTTCAAATTGTGAAGCAGCCAGCCTGGTGGCAGGAGGCCGGGGAGAGCCAGGGCTGCGCTCCGAGCGGCTCCGCAGCCCCACGGGGCTCAGTCAGGCGGGGAGCGCAGCCACTTCCCACGGCCGGGCTAAGCTGCGTGGGGATGGCAGAGCTGGATCTCCCTGCCTCCCGCCCCCGGGCTGCGCTCCAGTCGGCTCCCCCAGCCCCCTGGCGTTCAGCCCGGTGGTGGGAGGTGGGCAGAGCTGGGGCTGTGCTCCACCTCCCAGCAGGAGCAGCCTCCTGTCATCCAGCAGACAGATCGGGGCCCGCGCCCCCAGGAGAAGTCGGGCAGAACCCTCGCAGCCCTCCCATGGGTGCGGACAGGCCCCCGATCTGCCTAAGCCAGCAGACAGATCGGGGGTTCGCCCACACCTCTGGGCTGTGCCAGACTCCTCCGGGGGGTGCGGGCCCCCGATCAGCCTGCCCGATCACAGCACACTGCTCCTGCTCCCCGGCTCCTGCTTGTCAACAGCTTGAAGTGCAGTTTCCTAGAGACCGAGTCTGCACCGATCTCCTTGAAACTCGGCAGCCTTCATGTCCTCAGAAAAGGCTGACTCGGTCAAGAATTGATGAAGTTATAAGCTGTTTTGTGCTTCCCCATTATAGCCTACGGGCAAAACATTGAAACAGCAAAACCGCTTCGACAAAACAAAACGCGACAGTGCTTTTGAAACGAAGTGAAACTCGAGACAAAACACTGTCCCGTCAAAGCGGTTCACACAGCCCTGCTGGTTTCTCTTCTAGACTCAGGCCCGAGGCAGGGAGGATTCATTTTCAGGTGCAAGTCCGAAGTCACAGGAGGAATTTTCCTTGACTCGAGCTGCTGCAGCCTTAGACGTGCCTTTCCCAATTAAAAGGACTAAAGGATGGGAGCACAAAGATTGACATGTAACTGTGAAAAGCTGCTCCTGAAAGGGGCTGTAGTAGCAGGGCCAGAAAGGCTGGTCACCTCTTCTCAAAGATATGACCAGGCCCGACCCTGCTTAGTTTATAAGCTGTGAAGGAAGCATAGCTTGCAGACTTTGTCCTTCTTATTCAGGGGAAGAAAGATATGCCTGTTTGAGGCAATTAGTGCTAGCCATAAAAGAATGGGGTGAATCAAAAGGGTTAGCAGAGTATCAGACGCTCCCAAAACAGACTGCATCAGGGAACGGAGATGCTGCCACATGCCGCCTTCCAGCACCGCTTTGTGCATCACCTCCACTTCCCAGGGTGGACGGGAAGGCTGCCAAATTCAAAAGCCCCCTGGCAAGTTCCTCCGCAACCCTCATTGCAGCTGTGTTTCTTTTCGAGCAGTGGGTAGCAAAGAAGGCCAGAGGAACGCGGAGGCCGGGGGGCAGGCATGCCAGAGCGCTCCGTGTTAGGGCTCAGCCAGTGCAGTATGTGCAGGGACCCACCCCCAGTTGTCCTAGACAGTAACCAAGCTGCTCCATGCCCCCACAAGGACCCACTGCCGCTCACATTGCAGAGATGGCAAGCCCAGAACAGTCCTCAGGAGAAGGCGTACCCTTCCCTGCCTGCCCCAATAGCCAGCTGCAAAAATCCCCCAGTCAGGCAGTGGATTGAAATGTAAGCCCAGCAGTGAGCTCTTTGCAACATGCCCTAACTATATAATCAGCCAAAGCAGCCCTTCAGTCCTTTCGAGCAGGGCGTTGGAAATGCCAGTCCCCATGTGGCAGCTGGAGCCCCCTCTCTACAGGAGAGGGGTGCGGATTCCCGTCCCAGGTGCTGCTTTCCCACTCAGAGCCAACTCCCTGCGACAAATCAGTCCTCCGAGCATCCCCCATCACACGTGCGTGGCTCTGGATGGGCGGTCACCGGCTGGGTGGCGCGGTGGTAGGGGGACACTGGAGTCTCTTTGCACAGCCAGCCCAACACACCTGCGCTCGCTTTATTTATCACTGTCTCATTTTGGGCTCCTGCAGTCGTCGTTAGTGCATGTTAAAGAAGCAGCTGAGATGGTAAAACAAACAGCAGCAATCAAGTGGCTGTAATGCAAGAGCTGTTCCCGGCTCTGAGCTGATGAGTCTTAGCACTTAACCGCTAATCGGGACGCAGCTTTAAAGGACAACATCCTATAATCACAATGAGACTCTCTAGTGTGTGAGTCATGGGCCTGATTCTGCTTGCTTTAAGCCTGGTTAGATCAGGAGAAACTCCAGCATCATTAGTGAATTTATGGTAGATTAAAGGAAAGGTTAGCACAAGCCATGCTGGGTCCTGTCACACCCTCCAGACAGCTGCTGACTGTCTATCTTGCAGTGGGGGAAAGAGTCTGATGCAAAACCTCATGACCTTTAGGGAAAGGCTCCCGTTAACTTCAAGAAGCTATGGCTCAAGCTCGAAAAACATATAAGCATAACAATGCTCTAGGTCTGTTAACAGCATGAAGGTGTGCAATGTGTGCTTGTAGACTTATGCTCACTTTCTGCCATGCAGCTGTCATACCCTCCAAAGAGCCATGCCTCTTGTTCTAGGCTTAGTTCACTACCCCCACCCAGTGCACAAGTGTCCAGCACTCCCCATGCACAGGCATATGCACAGATGGGGGATCTGCCTGCAACACCTCTGGCCCACACCAGTGAGCACTGTCAGAAAGAAACCTTTCTGGCAGGCTCACACCTTCCCCAAGTGCCCCTCTGATCCTCTCCTCCTACCCAATTTGCTCCTCTACTTTCTACTCTATCCTCTGTGCTCCCTGCCCTAGCCCACGCTCTGCTTTCTGGTCTGTACTCTCTGCTCCTTGTTGGATCTCCTGTTCTGCCTTCTGCATCCTTCCCTACCTGCTGCTGTGCTGCCTGTCCCCTCCCTGATCTATCGCACACCACACACAGAGGCTGCCCGTGCCACTTTGCGCATTCATGCTGCAGGTTGGCCACCCTGGCATAGCTGATTGATGCATGTGCAGGTGGCTTCAAATACCTGGTTTCCAAGAGCTGGTACATGTGAAGGGGTACGTGGGCTTCATGGTGCTACTCCCAGGAACGCTCAGAAGCCCTCACTGCCTGCTCCCACCTTGTGCACGGACCTACCTCCTCCTCATATGCACACTGAGTGCTTCCCTATGCATATGTACACACACACATATCATCCCTCTGTGCACATGCACCTTTCCCTGCATATTTAGGGCTGTACCTGGGGAGTGGGAGCCTAAGTTTTACTCAACTTTCCTGGAGCAGCCATCAGTACAGGACACCTCCTGTCCTGCCGGGCTGACAGAGGAATCCACCTGCAGTCGCAGGCTCAGTGGGCGTGAAGGGGCTGCACAGAATATAAATGGACTCTTTCACTTAGCAGGAGGCAGGTAATTTCTTTTGTCCCTGCTGATGCATTATTGATTGTGATGAATGTCAGAGCAGAAGCCTGTTCCAAAAGCCATTAAACAATAATTTCATCTCCGGAGGGTAATTGATTGTCAGAGGGAACGGCTTTGCCAGTTGCAAGGTGGTGGTGATGGGGAATGTTTGTATTTGGGTGGGGACAGAAGGAGCACTGGGGAAACATCATGATTTATTAAGCAGATATCGAAACCAGTTTAAAGGATTAATGTACTGAAGATGGACGACTGACCTCCACTGAGCTTCCAGGTAAGGGAAGGGGAGTTCTGAAGGCCAGCCTGACCCAGGCTCGGTCAAGGTGGTACATCTTGGCTGTGTGCTACAAAACATCTCTAAGCATTCCCCTCTGTTAAAGTACCTTAACCCAGACCTTGTCACTCCAGTCTGCAGCCCACGCAGGGACTTCTTTCTCATGTGCACCCCATGTCCTGAGCTTGCTCCTCATCCGTTCTCCTACTGACCAACAGCAGCACTGCTCTGTGATTCCAGACCTGGTTATCACACTCACAGTTTCATAGATGTAGGGTCGGAGGGGACCTGAGCAGATCATCTAGTCCGCCCCCCTGCCATGGCAGGAATGAATACAGTGCTCTTATGACCCCTACTAAGTTTAAGCTCAAACGACCCCAGCTAGGTAGTTATCAAGCCTCTTTTTAAAGACCCCTAAGGTAGGAGCCAGCACCACTTCCCTTGGAAGCTGGTTCCAGATCCTGGCTGCCCTAACTGCGAAGTAGCGCCTCCTGATGTCTAGCCTGAACCTGCTCTCAATCAACTTGTAGCCGTTGTTCCTTGTTACTCTGGGAGGTGCCCAGGGGAACAGGGTCTCACCCAATCCCCTCTGGTCCCCCCAGGTGAGTTTATAAATGGCCACTTGGTCCCCTCTCAGCTTTGTCTTGTGGAGGCTGAACAGGTTCAGGTCCCACAGCCTCTCCTCGTAGGGTCTGCCCTGCTGCCCCCGGTCATGTGAGTGGCCTCCTCCGGACCCTCTCCATGCTGTCCACGTCCCTCCTGAAGCACGGCGCCCAGAACTGGACGCAGTACTCCAGCTGCGGCCTGACCAGTGCCGCACAGAGGGGGAGGATCACCTCCCTGGACCTGCTCGAGATGCGTCTGTGGATGCATGTCAAGGTGAGGTTGGCCTTCCTGACCGCGTCCCCACGCTGACAGCCCATGTTCACTTTGGAATGGAGAGCGACTCCAAGATCTCTTTCTGTCACTGTGCGGATGAGAAGGGAGTTCCCCAGCCTGTAGATAAGCTGCTGGTTCTTACTGCCCAAGTGCAGTACCCTGCACTTTTCAGTGTTGAATCCCATCCTATTCACATTTGCCCACCCCTGTAACCTGTCCAGGTCCAGTTGTATCCTGCCCCTCCCTTCTAGCATGCCTACCTTGCCCCAGATCTTGGTGTCATCAGTGAATTTGAACAAGGAGCTTTTCACCCTCTCGTCCAAGTCACTGATGAAGATGTTGAACAGTGCGGGGCCGAGGACCGAGCCCTGGGAGACCCCACTGCCCACATCCCTCCAGGCCAAAAATGACCCGTCCACCACCGCTGTCTGGGTGCAGCCACCTAGCCAATTTGTGACCCATCTGACTGTGTAGGCATCCATGTCACAGTCACCTAGCTTTTTAATGAGAATGGGGTGGGAGACAGCGTGGAAAGTCTTCCTGAACTCCAGAAAGACTACATCCACCGTGACACCTGCATCCAGTGATTTTGTAACCTGGTCATAGAAGGCCACCAGGTTGGTCTGACAGGACCTGCCCTTAATGAACCCATTCTGGTTGCCTTTGAGCAACCTCCCCCATGCTGGTCCCTCCCAGATGTGCTCCTGGATAATTTTTTCAAAGCGCTTCCCCAGAACCAAAACAGAAGTAAGACTAACGGGCCTGTAGTTGCCTGGGTCCTCCCTCCTCCCTTTTCTGAAAATGGGGACCACATGGGCCTCAGCTCTGCCAATGCTCATCATTGCTGACCTGTCATACCCTTGCCATTCAAGTCTGGTCCTATGATCTTCATGATGTCCTGATAGTGTACCACACTGGTGGCCTCCTGATAATTCTTCTTCTTGGCCCCCTTTAAGAGCGACTGTCAATCAGTGCCTCATTCACGTTTCTGTGCCAGGTGCTGTACGAACGCAGGACACAAAGAGAATACCTCTACCTCATTAACTTCAGGTACGGTACGGACTACTCTACTGCCTAGTACCTAGGGCACTAGTAATGCCCTGTAGTGTTTGTACATGCATGCCGGTACCAGAAGAGGTCAATGAAGAGCAAAGTCAGGAAGAAAGCCAACTCAACATCTTCTTCAATGATCTTGGAGAGAAAAAACCCCCTTGTCTGAGGGAGAGAGTGAGTTTATCTGTCTCTCTCCTCAGTGCGTGAAAGGTGGATTTATCATGGATTTCTCTTTTTCTCCCTCTCTCTCCCTTTCTTTATTCGGCAGTTCATTATCTTGTCAGCTGGAACCGGCTGGCTCCCCCAGAACTCTCCATCACTCCCCTCCTGTCATCTCCAGCACACGCTGATGGATTCCAGAGCTGTCGGTAATCAGCACTCAGGAGATCTGAGCTGGACAGTCTCTGGCATTTTAAACACGGCTTCTGTCTGAAGGACACAGCAGATAGAGTATGACAGGTGCCAGGGCCTGTCCCTTCTCAATATCAGGGTCTTTACAGCCTGACGCCATGGAGCCCCTTATGGAAACGGATGCGCTGTGCCACTCTTGGGCTGCTGTTCCCTGTATGCAGCGCGTTTGCTGCTCTCCGCTGCCTGAGATGGGCAGCCATTTTGTGAGCAATTTGGTGCAGATTGTTCGAGAAGCATGTTCGAACAAACTCACATTGTGCTCTTCAAAGGAGACGTTCGTTTTGTGCTTTCTTGGGTTTTTTATCTTCCATTCTGAAGAATAAGGCCATTCGGACTAAACAAATAACTCACTTTATGTGCATAGAAAACTATGGTATTGCTAGTGTCGAGCATTCGAATATCTCAAGGAGGGCCCCCAAAATCATGAAATTAGCTTTAAAAAAATATATGTTTTTTTAAAAATATATCAACATTTTGGATTCTTTCTATTTGCCTGTTGGTGGCAGAGTCTTTAGAGTGCACATTGTCAAGCCTCTCTCTTGAACCACAAGGGCTCATGTAACAAAGGCCAGTCCTAGGGGTGGCCATGACTCCTCCCGGTGGCCACTCAGCCCTTGTTTTACCCTCATCTTTCCCTTCTGTTCACTAGCCTCACCTTGATATACTTGTACCTTAAGAAAAGGGAGGCTGCCCCAGGGATTCCCAGCAAGTTCTCATCTGCTCCTGTCCTACTCCTGGGGCTGAGTCTGTTCTGGTTATGTCGATAAGCCCACCCTAACTCCCATCTCCACGCCGCTCCCATGTACCTAGTTTCCCCTAAGTCAGACCCTTCTGGTCCCCACCAGGCACCAGACCTTCTCTGGTCCCATCTCCATTTTAATCCCAGGTAACTAGTCCCTCCTGGTCCACCCCAGGCACTGGACCTTTTCCAGTCCCGCCTCTGTTATGCTTCAGAGTGCTAGTTCCACCTCCCCACTTCACCCATGCTCTAGCCCTGTTCCCAGGTCTCTGGACCCACTCCTTGGCCTGTTGCCACCTCCTTTAGTCCCTCCCAGACCTCCAGAAGCCACCACAGGCTGAATTTTCCTAGCTGTTTGTCACAGGGTACCCAATTTTTTTTTTAATACCCTGGTCTATGCCAGTTTGCCCAGCTCTCTTCTGCCATACCTTGATGTTATTTGATATACAGAGTGCGAGAGGCTGCCCTGGTCTTATTATAATGACCATCCGAATTGTGGTCCTGGCCTTATGGGCCAATTACATGGCTCCATATCTCCCCTACACCATATCTCCCCTACACCTCAGCCCCTCTCAGGGCCTGCAGACCTCTTGGTTTCTCTGCACAGCCCCTTCCTGGGCTGCCAGACCCCTCAGTCTCCCTCTCAGCCCCATGCAGGTTGCCAGACCCCTCGGTCTCTCCATCAGTCCCTCTCTGATCACTCAGACCTCTTGGTCTCACACAACCACTCCCTGGGATACCAGGCAGCTCTCCGGGCTGCCAGCCCCTTTTGGCCCTCAGACCCATCTGGTCCTGCACTACACTTCTGACCCCTCGCTGTGCTGCTGGACCCTTCTGGTCTCACTATGCTCACTGGGCCCCACTATTTGCCTCAGGCCCTGTCCTGGGCCTCTGGACCTATGTGGTCCCAATCTCCCCTGCCAGAAGCTTTTTTGTTGGGGTGTCAGTATTGCCAAATCT
This sequence comes from Crocodylus porosus, assembly GCF_001723895.1. NCBI lineage: Eukaryota > Metazoa > Chordata > Crocodylia > Crocodylidae > Crocodylus > Crocodylus porosus. The sequence goes on along the minus strand of NW_017728936.1, from coordinate 5,408,149 downwards.
CATGATTTTTGGCATTGTTCTTAAATTCTGTGCTTCAGAAATGTGAAAAACAGCTCTTTCTTATATATATTATAAACGCCAAAAACTATGAGAGTTGGCAACACCAGGGTGTGCTCCCCTAGTCTTCTCCTTCCACAGGGTAACCCACAAAGCAGTAGACATTGAGGCTTTCTGGCACCCCATCCTCACCTTTGCCTGCAGTGGCCCATGCGTAGCATTTCATAGAGGTGGCCCCACCCCAGGCAGCCCCACTGTGCTAACCAGTACCAGTAGGGTCCAGTTTTAGGTCTTACCCAGGACCGGTCTTCAGGCCTTCCTGATCTTACTTGTCCCTGTCTGGGCTCCCCCTAGATGTCGTACACCTCTCCTGGGTTGCTAAGCCCCTTAGCCCTGGCTCCATCTCCCTTCTCACTCCTCCATCTCTGGCCCCCAGCTCACTCTCAGACCCTTTTCCTTGATCCCTCCTCCTCAGATGGCATAGCACCAGCTATCATCATCCCGGGTTGCGTGCCCCTTGGCCCCTTCCTCTCAGCTGTGGTCACACAAGGACCTTTGGCCTCTCCTAGGCCCCAGCCCCGGCTCAGGCCAGTCAAGGACTCCAGGCTCTCCCAGTTCTGGCAGTCTCTGCCATGGTCCACTTCACCCTTGGCCCTTCCTGGGCCCTGGCCCCGCACCGGCAAGTTAAGATTCCCAGGGTCAGTCCTGCTGTCAGCCCCTGAGCCCCACGGGTCCACCCTCTTAGACCCCTCTATAGAGCACTCCCTCTTTCTGAGTTCACCCAGAGCCCTCCCAGGCCTTTCGCTTCCTTCTCTGGGCTCATCTGGACCCCTCAATAGGCCAACATACTCTGCCCCACTCACGAGGTTCACCCAGACCCTTCACTAGCCCTCCCAAATGCTCAGCAGCAGCCAAATCTCCAAATCAGATTCGGCCAATTCAATTTGGGACAGCAATTCAAATCACCAAATCGAATCACTGTCCCATGAATCGGCTGAACCCCAAGTGAATACTAGCTGCTTTGCACAGGGCTCCCCAGGAGCTGTTCTCTCAGCCTCCCTCAAGGCCAGACCACCTGCCCAGCTCAGGCCTGGGCTTCTACACCGCAAGCCCTGCCCTCCTTTGGGCCATGTGGCTCCTGATTGTCCCCTGCCACACCTGCCACCTGCTTCCTCTGCAGCCTGCCTGCTCTTAAAGTAGCAGGAGCACTGAGCCTCCTGCTACAACTAGACACTTCTCTGTCTCTTTTTAATTAAAATAAGGCTGAGTCTCATTAATCACATGACTCTAGGAGCTGGGGCTTTAAAAGAAATGCCCACAAGCAGGAGGCTCATGAAGAAGTCAGAGGTGTCAACACTGAACTCATTTTTGAGAAGTCTATGACACTTCTCTGTGGTAGGCAGTAGCAACTAGAATCATTAAAACACAGCAGGAAAGCTATTTAAGTGGTTTTAAAAGACCTAGCAGGTTCTCTGCAGCACAACCAAGAGTGGGACCCTTTTGTGCCAGGCTGGGATGAACAGATGTCAAAAGATACTCCTTAAGCCAAAGAGATCAGTCAGAATAGACAGAGGCTGGAAGAAAGGGAATGGATCAGGGACCAGAGAAACTGCTGGGGAAATCTTGGGCCAAACAGAGTCAACGACAAAGCTCCCATTGACACCCATGTGCGTTTATGCTGGAGACTGAGAGACTTACCCAGAGTCACAGAGGAAGTCAGTGGCAGGGACAGGAATTGAATAGGGGTGTTACAAAACCCTTAAGTTTAACTACAAGATGCTGATTCCCATCATAATACTAGCCAGTCACCCAGCAGGTTTTACTTAGATTCTGTGAAAGGTCTTGGTTGTGGATGCACTGCTGCTCTGGCAGTTGGGCAATAACCTACACAAATGAATTAAACCCCTGAATCTTCCTTATCACAGGAATTTTCCTGACTCCCATCCCAACAATGAATTGATGCTCACCTGAGTTTCTGCCTCATTTACCACTCTGGCAATGCATCCAACAGCTCTCTTGGCCTTGACCTTTGTGGAGCATCTGAAATATGTCACGATTTAGTTGGCAGAGCTACAGAAGCAATGTGCCAGCCAGAGAATAACAATAGCAGGGCACACACCCAGAAGCTTTGTGATCCATACAGGACTCGATACTTTCTAGGAGCAGGAGGCCGGTGAACCTTGATACGTCATCAGCAGGCCCCTCAATACGGGAATGACATTCTTCTAGTAAATAGGGAAGTCATTGGTGAGTCTGCAGATGACTGAGGAGGCTGATCTGAGAGCTGCATGTTCAACTGCAGACATGGCAAATAGGTCTGGGAGGAAGGAGTGGATCCTGGTGAGGTTGGGTCACTGCCCTTCCCCTTTGTCTCTTGATACAGCGATGCAGCTAAGCCATGCTCCTTTCTGGGCTTTAAAAGGAACAAAGGGATAAAGAAAGGGAAAGAAAAGCAGCAAATCCCAACTTCAAAGCCCTTTGTGTTATCAAAGGCATGTATGAACATTAATAGAGGGGCCCCACTCCTCCTTCCAGAATGAGAGGTGCTGCTGTTATTTATATTGCAGTAACATGGTGAAACTTTGATAGAGATTGGGTTTTATTGTACTAGGCACAGTACAGACACATAGCATGAGACATTGCTCTCGCCAAAGGGGACCTTGGAAGATCATCAGGTCCAGCCCCCTGCACCAAGCAGGAAAGATAACTGGGGGTCAGGTGAACTGTCCAGCCTCCTCTTGAAGATTTCCAGGGTAGGTGCTCACTAAGGCTGTGCGAAGCTTCAGTTCCTGATTCAATTCAGCGGAGATTCAGCCCAATTCAGTGGCCAAATCTCTGAATCTGAATCAAACCAGAACCTTCCAAATCGAATCAGAGGTTCGGAAATATTCGGAGATTCAGCCATAGACACAGCTTTAAATGTTTTTCTACATACCTCTAGGTAGCAGGTGGCTTGTGAGTGCTGGGGCGCATGGAGCGTCCCACAGAAGCACGGGGGTCCCCAGCGCACTCGGCAGCAGACCCAGAAGTGGACCAGAAGTGTGGGGTCTACTTCTGGGTCTGCCGGGGAGCACTCAGGGGAGCCCCTGCTCATTGACTGGTGCCTTGTGGATCCGGGAGGCACCTGGGGTCCCCTTGCAGCTGATCACTGAGCCGGGGGGGGAACACAGGGGCCCCCCCCAGCACGCTCCCCAGCATACCCAAAAGTGGACCGGAAGTACTTGCGGTCCACTTCTGGGTTTGCCGCTGAGCACTCCTGAGGGACACTTCATGCGCCCCAGCATCGCAGTGATCACAAGCTGTGCAGCTACCTTGAGGTATATAGAAAAAACTTTTTCTACCAGCTGCGTCTGCCAGCTGCATCTGTGTCCATATAGCCAATGCTGTCTCCGAATCAGCACTGAATCTTCAGATTTGGATTTGGCCGAATCGAATCAGGGACAGTGATCCAAATCAATTAACTGAATCATTGTCCCCAATTCGGGACAAATCGGAATCAGAATCCAATAGAGCCTGCTTTGCACACCCCTAATGGCCACAAACTCCTGGAAGACCAATTCAGGCTCAACATTAGGAAAAACTCCTGTACAGTTAGGGTGTCCAGAGGTGGTGTGATGACTAGTCCTGTGCAAAGCCACTAGTATTTGTTTTGGATTCGGCTGATTCGGGGGCAGTGATTTGATTCAGTGATTCGATTCAGTGATTCGAATCATTGTCCCGAATCAGTTTGGCCAAATCTGATTTGGAGATTTGGCTGCTGCTGAATCTCCAAATCTCTGAATCAGCCAGGCCCAACCCCCCCCTCCCCCCAGCCTGGCAATGGCTGTCCCACCTGCCCCAGCTCCAGGCTCTTTAGGAAAAAAAAGTCCCGGCTCACCGGGTCTTCACTAGAGAGCTGGCAGTGGGGGCGATCTCTGCTGCCCCCACTGCCCCACGCTACATGCACAAGCTCCCCGACTCTTGCCCTCATTCCTCCAGCCCCCCCCTCCCCAAACCTGCCCCACCTGAGCCACCTCTGGCCCTTTAAGAAAAAAAAAAATAACCAAGAAAGCCCCCAGACTCACAGTTCCTGCCCAGTGGGGGGCGATCCCCACTGTCCACCAATGCTCCGCGCCACATGGGGGGCTCTGCATAAGCCCCCGAAGCCCTGAGGCCGCTGCAGGAGCAGTGAGTCCTGAGGGTTTTCTCTGTTGTTTTTTTCTTAAAGGGACAGAGCTGGCCCAGGTGGGGCAGGGGCTCATGCAGAGCCCCCTACACAGCATGAGGCAGTGGGGAGCAGTGGAGATCACCCCCCCACCCAGCAACACCCAGTGAGTTGGGGCTTTTCTTTAAAGAACTGGGAGCTGGGGCGGGTGGGTCACCCTTGGGGGGGTCGGGGGAGTGGGGGATCAGGCAGGGGTGCCCCCATGGTCCCCTCCCCTGCCCCTAGGACTTACCAGCTCCAAGTCAGCTCCAGCTCCCAGCTGCAGCCAGCGGGGGCTGCCCAATCATCAAAGCTCTCTGAATCTTTTCCGAAGTTTCAGAGAGCTTTGAAATGATTCAGACCTTTAAATTGGTCCCCTGATTCAATTCAGATTGGGAGATTTGGCCACTGAATTGGGCCGAATCTCCTCCGAATCAAATCACCACCCGAAGCTTTGCACAGCCCTAGGATGCAGTACTTCAGCTGTGGTCTCAACAGTGCTGAGAAGAGTGGAAGAATCACCTCCTTGGCTTTGCCGGAGATGCATCAGTAGTTGCATGCAAGCAAAGGTATTATTTGCCCTACGGGCTACAGCATTGCACTGCTGGCTCATATTCATAATGTGATCTATTATTACCCCCAGGTCCCTTTCATTTGTGGTACTAGTCAGTTTGGTGCTGCCAAGCCTGTAGGTGTGTTGGGGGTTGCTCATCCCAAAGTGGAGCACTTTACTTTTCTTGATGTTGAACTTCATCAGGTTCCTATCTGCCCAGCTTGCCAGCCTGTTCAGGTCCAATTGTATCTGTACCCTATCTTCAAGCATGACCACACTCCTCTATAACTTGGTGTCATCCACAAATTTGGCCAGTGAGCTCTTCACCCCCACATCCAAATCGTTAAGATGTTGAAAAGTACTGGACCAAGCACTGACCCCTTCAGGACACCACTGGCCACTTCTCACCAGGATGACACAGATCCCTTCACTACAACTTTCTGGGTCCTATCCTGCAGTCTGTTTCTCACCCCCCTGACTGTCTTGGAGTTGAGCCCACAATCGTCCAATTTCCTCGTGAGGGTGGGATGCTAAATCAAAATCCTTTGGAAGTCAATGTGTATACAATGTCAACCTGCTCTCTCATGTCCAGGTGGCGAGGTACCTGGTCAAAGAGGGAGATGAGGTTGGTAAGGCAAGCCCAGCCCATGACGAACCATGCTGGCTGTCATTCAGAATCTTACCTTCGGCAAACTTATTGCAGATAGACTCCTTGATGAACTTTTCTAGGATTTTCCCTAGGATGGAAGTTAAGCCAGCCCATAGTTACCCGGGCCCTCCCTCCTGCCCTTCTGGTGGATGGACACAACACTGGCTTTCTTCCAGTCCTCAGGGATTTCTTCAGAGCACCATGAGTTGTGGAAGAGTTTCTCCAGGGGCTCCACAATGCCTTTGGACAGCTCCTTCAGCACTCTCGGATGAAAATCATTCAGTCCCGCTGACTTGTATATGTCTAATTTTTTTAATTGGTCATACACCAGTTCTATGGCAATAGTATGAAAGTGTTTATTCCTACCATGCTCATCCTGTACTCTACCTGGTGCTGTTTTCCCCTTGGTCCAGTAAAAAACCGAGGCGAAGTAGTCATTCAGGAGTTCAGCTTTCTCCTGGGTGCTGGTTAACCAGCTCTCCTGAGCTCCTGAGCAGTAGCTGCACACTCCCATTTGTTTTCCTCTTGTTCCCTGTGTACCTAAAGGACTTCTTCTTGTCCTTGATTTCCACTGCTAACCTAAGTTTGGTTGCCGCTTTAGCCTTTCTTATCTGTGGGGAAACCGAGACACAGAGACATGGAGGGGTAGGTTTTTCAGAAGGCCTCCGCCCCCTCCACCGCTCATGCCTCAGAAGTGAGGGCATGTTTCCCAAACTGCTCAACTGATGCTGATGGGCACTTGAAAAATCGAGCTGTAAAGGCAGAACACCTCCAAGACACCTGTTTCCTATGGATTTCAACAGGAACTAGGACCTTGAAGAGGTTTGACCCTCTCTCTTTGAAGGACTCACTCGAGATCTTGCAGGGCATGGGAAATCAAAGCCAGATCAGCTGAATAACAGTTCAGAACATTCACCCCAAGGCCATTCCTGCAGCCATTGTACAAAGGGGTAAGTTGAGGCAGGGCTTGTGAAGTCTGCATGCTGCCAAGCACCAAGTACCTCAGCCCCCTCGACGGTGTGTCATTGTTGGCACCCATGCAAGTGAAAAGCAGGCAATATAAGCAAGCAGAGCATTCTGGGCTGGTTGCATTTCCCACCCCATGCACCTGGTGCAGGCCCAGCTGGAAGCCCTAGGAAGCATGGGTTTCCATCTGTAGCAATGCTTAGCTGCTGCTTAGCCTGCTGAATTAAAACGGGTGAGGGGAGGGGGTCTTGAAACATTGCTATGGTGGAGCCTTCACTGCTGCTTCCCCAAGCACCGTTTGCCCCTTGATCCCAGCGCTGAATAAAACAATCCTCTTGACCTGTGAATTCCTCCTCCTTCTCTCAGCTCTCCTCTGAACCAGTGCAGAGATGTTTCTGAAACGAGTAAAGATCAAGGGAGGCATCAGCTGCAGCACCTTCCTTCCTAAAAGATGATGAGAGATATTCCAGCCGACATTCGGGGCTATCAACATTTTATGAGCTTTGGAATCCAGTTAGTTATCCAATATTTTACTTAGCTCCATTTTAGATTTAAAAACTTGACCTTCTCTGGGCGTGTATCCGTGGTACATTTTATTCAGCTCTGTTCTGCTGAGCGTGCCAAATGCAGGGTTATTTATCTCCCTGTTTTTATTGTTAAACTGTTATTTTCTCATTTGAACTATTCAGAATCAATGACAAGATTTCTTTCTTTCAATAGACACTCGTGGGCATTTGCTCAGCTCCTGCAGACGTAGGTAGGCACATATACAGCTCTGGCTGTGGCCACCCAACAGTACAGAGCCCCTCCCTGGCAGAACAGCTGCAGAGCAGGGTCAATAAACCTGGCCTGATCCTGCTCCCAAGGAAATTCATGGCAAAACTCCCATTACACTGCCCCATTCCTTGGCAGGCGTATTAGTGCTGCAGTAGCACCCAGGAGCCCCCATTTATGAACCATGAGCCTAGTACGCTAAAACACTACAAAAGGAAGGCATCATCATGGCTTGCATTATGTGGATGGGAAAACGGAGGAAGACAGGGATGAAGTAGTTTACTCAAGGTCATAGCAGGGAATACAGCTGTGATCACACAGCTGCCAGTCCGGTGCCCCAGTCACTCCCCTGCCCTACCTGCCATTGCTTTCCACAGTTTGGGCACTAAAGTTAGCGAGAGGTTCTGCAGTGAGAAGGAACCACTTAGAGTAGGTGACCGCAGACAAGATATTGGGGGTATGAAGGCAGCAGCAGGCAGGACTGACACTGTTCCTTGCATCCGGCTCAGGTCCTGAAGGCCAAATGCAGAAGCCTGAATTTTTCTCCACCACAGGCTATCACCGCGTTGTCATCACTGAACATGAAGACACAGGTGCTAGGGCCAGATTTTCTCTTCCCTTCCATGTGGCTACAGTAACAATGGTCATTAGCACTCCTTGCTGCTGGGAATGCTGCCTGGCTGTGTAGTTTCCCAAAAGAGCAGGCTTCCCTCTTGCCATGTGTTTGTGCTTAGCCAGCATTTCTCACCCACCCACGCACAACGCTCACAGCGCACCCTGCTCCCATGATTGCACACACAGCAAGCCGCACGCAGCCCACTCGGGCGCCGCACGAGACGCACGCTCGCAGCAGGCTCTAGATGCAAACAACCAGTTTCTTTTTCTTTCTCCTCCCCTCTTCACTTGCATTTACACACATGCACCGCATGTTACTTAAACACAACAGCATCTCTCCGCCTACACATGCAGGCAAAGACAACACAACTCCCCTCCTGGCACTGAGCAGCACACGGTACTCACTGACAACACATGCGTGTGCATGCCATGCCTGGCTACACCTGCACAGGAGACTCACCTGCTACTGCCCTGGGTTGCTATGATCTGGACTGCTGCAAAGGTTTCCAGACCTATAATCCCTGCTTGACGGTCTCAGTGAAATAGTAGGCAAGTGCTGGGTGAGGCAGAGAGCTGTGGCCCCTCCTGCCTGAAGTCGTAAGAGATGGAATAATTGTGGTTTAATAAAGAAAATTGATTCACCTCTTTGGGTCCGTCAACACACACAAACACATACCAATCTAGAATGATTTATGCCCGCAATTTGCAAAATTATTTCTCTATTGATTGGCACAGGTTTGTTTTCTTGTAGGTTCAGTCAATTAAAGAGCGACTATCGTTCAGGTGGGCAAATTAATCAGTCTTCTCAGACCGGCTCCCCTAACAGAGGCCCTGGCTAAGGCAGAAGAACAAATGAAAGTCGCAGGGGGCCTAGGTACTAGGTATCAGCTCCATGAGAAGATGGCACCAAAGGAGAAAAAATCAGGCTAAGCGGTAGACCCAAATACAGAACAAGGCAGTAGATTCAAATACAGTCCTGCTGAAGATATAAAGGGCTGGTTTTACAACACTGGCTGAAACTTATGCTGCGTGAGGCGAAACTCCTTCAGGGTTTGGTCCTGACCCATCTACCCAAACCCGCTCCCCAGAACTTCAGCTTAGAACGAATCCAGAATCAGACAAGATATCTTCATCCCTTCCTGGCCACGGCATTAGGGTTTGTGTCTCATGTGCTCCATCACCTCCAGCTAGGAAGACCTGCCGCACTGCAATGAGACACAGGCCCAGCTGGATGAAGGATTAGAAGGGGCCTCTCTGTATGAAACAGCCCCCGCCAGCTTTGCGTGATGTCCCCACATGAAATCATACACAGGAGCGCAGCAGCCATGATCTCTTGGAGTCCCGAATTACAATCCTCCGTGCAGGTCTCACTGCAGTGCAGCACAAAACAAGCCCTGGGTGGACACGGGCCATTAGACTCCAAATAAGGGATGCGCCGTATAATAAAGGCTCTCTCTTATTAACATAAGCAGGAGGTGGAACCTACCGCTACGGATGATTAAAGGCACTTTCCTATGCTTCAAGCCCTGCAGCACAGCCAGAGATTTCTGTCCCCTAGAGACACAGGTAACGTGAAGGGTTCTTGTCCCTGCTTTGGGCAGCAAGGTCTTGACAGGCCCCCTAAGTCACATGGCCATGGATGACAAAGTAGCTCTCAGGCAGTGCAAGCCTGCAGGTAATTGCCTTGAGGCAAATACACACAAGCAAGCTACCATCCTGGGGAGAAACTGCCCTGCCCGGGAGTGAGGAGAGGGCAGATTTTCAGGGCAACTAGGATATTCCTGGGACGTGTCTATGGCTTGAGGCCTTCCTTTGAGGGTCTGGGTAAAGCATGGGCATCTTGCTGCCCCCTTTGCATTGAGTGAAGTTCACCCCAGCAGAGGAAATGGGCTCACTAGAACCACTGAAGGGGTATTAGGTCCCATACTGCTTTTCTTCCTGAATGTTTTAGTGAGAAGACTGAGAAATCCCCTGGCTCCAGTTCCCTGGGAGCTTGACATAACTGCTTTAGGGCAGCCATTCCCAAGTCTTCCACAGTAGGAGCGCCTTCCCACTTGCCCAGGATCCCCTCCTAGTCAGGGGAGGGCAAGGATATCCAAGCCTCCAGCCCCGTTTCTCTGGGGAGCAGTAAGAGGCACCTTACCTCGCCTAATGGCCCTGGGAGTTCAATGGTGGCAGTGGCACAATGACACTGGCAGTGGCCATTAGCAATGGCACATGGCTCATCTTTACAGCAGCTCTGCCTCTTGCCATTGCAAGGTGCTGGGAGCACCTACCTGGGGAAGGGCTCTGTGGACATCAGCTGCCATAATTAAGGGCTGAAACAATGCCCCGGAAAGCCAATGCAGAGGCTGAGGCTTGGTGAGATACTAGGGCGGCATCCGCTGCTTGCAGAGTCACAGACAATACATGCAGGGGGTTTAGGTCACCCAGCTGATTGCAGGTGCATCTCACCTACTCCTGCCCCATCCCAACCCTTCCTACACATGTCCGTGGATCTGGGGTCTAATTTACTCCCTTGTACAATACAGTGCTAAGAGATCCAGAGCAAGATCCAACACGCACAAATGGCGGACTCCCTTCCCGCCTTGTAGATGTCAAGGCTTTTTTCCTCCCAAACAAGATGTAAACGTAGTGACACACTCTTACATTACAAATCAAATCCTGGGCTGCCTTTTATTTTCATGCCCACCCTGGGCCGCAGTTGGCCAGAAGACACCCGGCTCAACAGGCTGTTTGGTTGTTCCGCTCCAGCAATTCCTATCTAACCTGTAAAAGTCCAGGAAATTGGATTGGTAATGGGATCGGGGGCCTTTCACCTTGGGACCAGCCACTCAGAGCCAGCCCGGGCTGAAGAGGGAAAGTCATTACTAATCTGATGGCTGTGTTGCAGCCGCATGAAAGGAGGTGGTGGGTGTACTACAATGGAGCTGGTGGGCAGCAGGACACGGGGACGCTAGGCAGAAGGAACTGCAGGGTCTGCCTGAGCTCAGCAGCCTCATTACAAAATCCCCCCTTTAATTCACCACCCAAATCCTGTCTCTTTTTCCATGGTGAGAGATGCCGCATGGTGCTGACATCCGTGGGAATCCAAGTCTGATCTCATGTGCCATGGCCCCAGAAACAGCTTCATCTCAAAGCCTTTCTGAACTGCCTGAACTCCCTCTGGGCCCAAGTAGGGAGCACCACCAGGAAGCCTCACTGGTGCTCTCAGAAACAAGGCAACAGAGGAGCTGGAGGCCCAGAGCAAGTCTTTCAGGTAGGCTTATTGGTGTGGGCTCAGGGCCATTGTCATGGGGCTCATGTCTAGCCTTGGTGCATGTGGAGGGGGGGTGACCAGACACCCAGGGATTTTTGGGGGTGGTCTGGGATGCAGCGTGGTAGCAGTACAGACAGACCCCTCCGTGTTTCAGGACCTACCTTTACCTCTTCAGGATGCAACCCCAACAATTCTCCCATCCTTAGACCCGGCTCTAGTTATTTGTGTATCAGTAGGGCTTACCCTGCAGGCCTGATTGAGCTTGGCATTAGAGACTCACGGGAGTCTCTAACCAGCAATGACTGTAGTGACCAGACTTCTTAAACCAGTGCATTTGAATCATAGGAAAAAAAGGACGTTAAAACAATAAATCACTGATTCTCAACTGCAGAGTGCCACCAGATCCTTCAAAGGATGACTCAAGGTACAAGGAGATAAACAAGGCATGAAGAGATAAGCATATAGGCACAAACTCATGCTTAGCCCTGCCTGGACTATCCCCCACCTGTCTGGCCCTCTACAAGGAGGGAAGCACGGCAATGTATAAATTAGTTTTGAAATCAGGCGCTACTCAAGTCCAAGTTACGGAGGGGTGCCTCAAATCCAAAAAGGCGGAGAACCACTGCACTAAACAATATGCACATGTGTGTGCTACAGACCAGGTCACTGTGCTCTGGTGGTATCCTAGGCATGACTCCCCAAGCAGGAGCTTTGCTCTCGGTTTGGTTTGCCCAAGCAGGGCCCCCAAAACTCTCCAGTCTGGAAAGAGAGACCTTCATTCTACCCACCACCATCAGTTTGTTTCTGGCAGGTCCCAGCCTCCCAGTTTAGAGGGAGGTCAAGCCAGACACCTCAGAGCCAATGTCACGTAGGATGCCCGCCAAAAGATTTGAAAGCATCTGAAGCCCCAGGTGGGGGTGGAGGATGCTTGCCAGTAGTAGGGCCATATGTGGTTCTTGAATGACTCACAGATTTGGAGTTGATTTGGCTGATTTGACTTGGGGCATGAAAAATTGTCTTTAAAAAAAAGTGTTTTCAAAGGCCTGGTTTGTCTTAAGGTATTCCTCTTCCTTCCTGCTTGTTTTCCTTGCAGCCAGCTATTGTATTGAACCAGGGGTATGAAATCCACCTCAGGCTCTGGGCTGAATGCACAACACAGGGCTCGTCGCAGGCTGGATCCAACCCAAGACATGGGGGCAGCTGCCATGTCACTGCATCGGCAGTGGGTCTGGAGGTCGCGAGGGGTCTGGGGATGGGGGTCTAGCAGTGGCAAGAGTCTGAAAGCGGGGTTGGGGTGGGGAAATAACAAGGGTTTGAGGGTGGCTGTGATGGCGAGCCATATTTGTCATTTTGCCAAATTCCAGTAGCTGGGCAGCTAGATAGATAGGTTCCCCAGGCTGAATGTGTGACAGCTCATGCCAAACAGGATTAGTTGCAAGGGTCACTCCATTTCCACCCCTGGAAGAAAGGACTGAACAGACTGTTGCTTTTATGTTCCCTGGCCCAGCCCAGAAATGGGTTTTCCCTCATAACCCCCTGTGAGGAGGGAAGTATCATAGCCACCTCCATGTTATGCAAAGAAGAGCAAAGCATGGATAGGAGAAGGAACTTGACCAAGGGCACACAAAAAATCAGTGGCACAACCAAGACCAGAGCCCTGTGCTTCAACCTGGGGCTCTTCCTAGCTCTACCCTCCTTCACATGCGAAGGACAGAGGCTGATCATGGAAGAAACGAGCCAGGAAGGTGACGGCACTGCCCTGAGAATGAGCTTCAGTGAAGGTGTGTGTACACTGCAGAGAGACAATTTAGTGTCATTGTCTCTGTGCACATTGCACAAATCTGTATACCTCCCACTTTGGTGCCATTGCACATCTGCAGGCACTCCCTCCAAGCCGGAAGGCTAATTTGTGAAACAGCTTTGTTCTCCCTTGGGAATGGGGTCATTGGTCACAGAAGATTGATTAAGCTCTTGGTGAATCAACATTAATGAAAATCAACAGTGCCTAATGAGTGTTTTTATGGCAGCCCCATAAAAAGCATTACAAAAGGCAAACAAAAATTAGCCACACAGACCAACTGCCCCCTCCCCTTCCTGTTCCCAGCTCCTCCATTTCTTCCTAGGAAGGCTGGTGGAGCATCTGCTAAAGACGGAAGGGTGTCTGGAGGTTTCCTCCAGAGACCAGATGCTTCTCGTGCCCGATCTGAACCCCACCTTGGGTCTGTAGACCAGGGCTGGGCTTCCCCTGGGACCCCTGACAGCTCTAGTACTCATATTTCACACCTCATGAGAACATATTCCCCTGACGTGTTTTTGCACAGGAGCCATTGGGGTTCAGTACTAGGCTTAAAAGAATTGCCTGCGTTGATAATAACAACCTTGGGCTTTTAAAATCTTTCCTGTACTTTAGAATAAATTCCACTTGGTTGATACCAAATTCTCCTGTTAAGAAACCAGCCACTTCTTGCAAGGCCCAAGTTATCCCCCCGCCTCCTTATATTTAGCTGTTCAGCCTCAGAGCTCCATACCTGTTGCTTTTTCAGACACTGGCTCTTGATGAAACCTGGAGGAGAACAGCATCGGTGGTGGCAGGGCTTGGCTCTCAGACTGGAAAATCCCTGTCGCTGATGCCTTCAGTGTTGCAATCTGTTTCTTCCCAGGAGACTCCACCGTTTCAATCCAGATCTCACAACTGATCCTTTGGAGGCTCCAGGAATAATTGGCAGGATTCCCAAGGTTTCTTTTTACAGGACGTCATTAAAAATAAGCTGCGTGCTTGAACTGCAGTCAGCGGGGCTGTGCGGGCCAAGGAGAGTTCTCTGATCGTGGGCAGCAAGAACATCCTATTAAAAATAATTTACCCAGTTCTACAGAACCAGCAAGTTGCTTAAAGCCCTGGCCTCTGCCCGAGCCCCTGTCCCCTTCAGGGATAAAGCAAAAAGGTCGCAGCCTTTCATCTGTGCTTGAATATTTAAGAATGAAAATCAGCTTGTACACCTCTCGCTTACTGAAGAAGCAGAAAGACACCATGATGCTAACTTTCATGATTGTGTCAGGAAGGCCCTGGTCTATGTGGATGTTATTCCTTAGAGCCCTGGCACCTGGAGACAGGCTTTACGCTTTAAAAAAAATACGCTTCTAGCCCTTCTCATTGCAGAGAAAACCCTCAGAAGCACAAGCCCTGAAGGCTCAAACCCAAGAGGCAAAGGAAAAGCTCAAGAAGAAGAGCTCTTGGTGGAGTGACAAGACTAGATCTACAAGTTTGGTGAAAAGGATGCCATGGGAATCCTGATGGATAGATGCTGCAAGAGGAAACCAAGAGGGACCTGTTGGATTTCAAAGTGAAACTTGCCCTCGAGCACCCCCGCTGATATCAAGGAGGCATGAGTGGGGGCCAGGCCTCAGAGCTGCTCCCTACAGCCCCCAGCCAGGGCTCTGTGGGACACGCATGAATTTCAGGGTTAGGTCCTAGTGCCTGCAAAGAGCCTGCAAAATGCATCTTTCGCCCCAAATTTGAAAACTTGATCCAAGCTCAAGGCCACCCCGTGTCCTGCTGCAGGGCACTACAGGAACATGGCCATGGTGCCTCCAGCTTGGGAAGAAGTAGCTGCAAGCTGCCTCCTGAACCACCCTCCCGGGTCACTGTGCCAGCTACTGAACTCTGCCCCTGGGGGCCACGTGAACCCAGCTATACTAATAAACTCAGCTAAGAGATCAAGCTAATTAGCCTGCCTGCGGTGCCATGCAAGGACACCTGCAATAGCCAGAATGGAAGTCCTCCTGGTCTCTGGGACTATGCCACATGTTTTGTTCCCTGAAATCTGGCTGCTTTTGGTGCTGTGGTAGGTTTCCCCTTACTGGAGCTTCTTGCCCTGCTGAAACTGTCCATTGGGACAGTCTCTGAGCACCCCCCCAGGGGTCCTCAAGGAGGCTGTCCAGCCTCTAATTTGATCCCAGGTCCCTTTTGGCCTCCACACCCCTTGTTCCCACTGCAAACTGCCTGCAGAAGCCTGTACATGGTGTAACACGTTATCAATACCGTCAGCTCTCACTGCAGACACCCCCTGTAGCATTTGGTCTTGGCAATGTATTATTCATGTGCTCCCTTGTTCCCTTACAAGCAAAGAAAACTGGATAAAGATTAATTCATGGGGAAAAAAAATAAATATAAACAGGGGCTTTTTTTTATTTATATAAATGACTTGATATGTTCAAAAAGCTGCATTCTCCATGCGGGCTGTGCGACTGTTGATTGAGTTTCTGCTCTTCCCCCTCTCCCAGTTCCATAAGAGTATCTTGTCTCCTTAGTATTACTGCCGCACTTGCTTTTCATATGCCTGAAATATATACCATTGTGTTTCGACTTTAGTTTTGTGCAGAAATTCCTTTCATGTCTCATCTTCTGTAAGGTCCTTTTTTCTTGGCAGTCAAGTGCATGAATGTTTGCTGCCAGGAGATTTTGCTTCTATTGTGTTCCAGGAGTATTATAATATTTTTTGTTCTATATTGTCTGTGCACGTTGAGGGGGGAGGCTGTTGTGTTAATGTGCCTCTTTCCATGCAGATGACGTTTGGCTCCCTGCAACCTCTTCTCCCCTCTCTTCCCTCTGCGAGAATGAGAGGCAACCGCCCCCGAAAAGAGGCGTGTGAAAAAAGATAGAGCAGGGAGTTTCAAATAACAACAGGCAGCCTCTTCAGTGAAGTAATCAGCCACAGCACACCTGGGCAATAGCTAGTGGTAGCAGCTAGACTTCCACAAAGGGAAACTGAGGCACGGAATAGTGACGTGATCGCCTGACGGTCACAGAGTGAATCAGTGGCAGAGAGGAGAATGCAGTCCAGGGGTTCTTCAATCCCAGCACAGTCATAGCCCATTAACCCATAATGTTTCCACTAATGAAGCCCACATTACAATAGCCAGGGCTTCATTCTGCTAACATAAAACAGCAGTTCCTGTCCCTTCTGTTTTTAACTCGCTCTTTTGTAAGGAAGCAATTGCCAATACCAGGAGTGGCTTACAACCAGATCCACACGGGACCCGACACTGCAGAGAAGGGACGGAGCAGCTCTTGGCAAACAGCATAAAAGCACCCCCAGCCTTCACATAGCACTCAGTGATAAAGAGGGATTAAGATGATGGAAAAGTCATGGAGAAGAGACAAGCGGAGAAGAGCAAGGCTCAGCTTCACTGCATTTGGCTCGGACGCCTCTGAACGGAGAACTGGGAAATAAAAAGAACAACTGTTTTTCAGTAAGAGGAATTAATCCAACAGCATGAGCAAATGGAGAAAGGAAGAGCTCCACATTGCAAGCACAAGGCTTTCACCACTAAGTGACCATGGTGGTAGGCAATGGAGCAGCAGGCAGCTCCATCCAGACACTCCTGCCAAGGTGCACAGGCCCAATCTCAGGTCTTTTCTGGGCAGGGAAAAAAGCCTGGAAGATATGAAGAACAAAGGAAGGGTAAGGGTTAACAATATTCCCCTTGGAAAAAGTCCTGCTGGATGTACACCCCTCAGGAAACCTTGGCATTGGACTCTCACCTGGCATCCTTAGGGCTTATGCTGTGTTTTATTGGGTCGCGGTGATTCCCCCCACCCCTCACAGCAGAAGCACTATTATTTTTTGTTCTATGGTGAGAAGGAAGGCAGTTCCACCTACGCTCAGTCTTAACCTCTTGGGAGGACACCCCAACTCCTTGTACTCTGCCAAACCACTCCAACTAATCTCTTTGCTGCCCCTATCCTGATTTACAACCCCTGCCCCTTCATGCCCCACATACCCCCAACTTGGGGACACACCTTTATCCAGATCAGAAGAACACCCCACTATCTACCTGGCAGCCAACACACCACTCTGCCAACGTACCTCTACCCTGTCCTGCACCCAGAGCAGACTTCTCCAAGCACGTAGTAATGAACTAAGGCACGTGCCCTCTAAGGATGGAGGTGGCTGAGGTTGCCAAATTCATGGTGCTCACAACAGTAAATCTAACAAGGTCCCTATAGGCATCATGGGTTTGCTATTGCTGTCCTCCTCCGTCCCTGAAGCATCTGAAGTCCCCTCCCTGTTCCACACGATCACGGTTTCTATCAGGCTTCAGGATCAGTATCAATATCCATTAAGGAGTCTCTCCCTCCATTTTTCCCCGTTTGTTCTCTGGACCTTTTTTTGACTAATTACAGTTTATTAGTTGTTATGGCAACTATGGATTGCTCTCGGCATCAGACTCTCGTGATTTGGCTGCAAATTGAGGTGTTTGAAGAATGCAGATGGGATTAAAGTCCTTTCATCCCAGTACCCCCCCCCCAATCAAAAAGCCATCCTGTCCGATGATTCATATCCTTACTGTTAAAACACCCTGCCTAGACAGAAGCCAAGCCTCTTCCACCTTTGCCAGCAGCTTTTTCCAGCACAGGGTTCACTCTCTTGGGGCGCTGCCGTGTTTCAAAATAACAACGTGTGTGGGGAAGAAATGAAAATAGGCCAGAACATGACTTTGTGGGCCATAGGCTAATTATTCTTCTCTTTACTGCAGCCTCTGTGCTGGGCACCTTGTAAGCACTGATCAATGAAACCTCACAGCCCTCTGCTCCCAGCCAGAAGGCAGCAACTATCATTATCAATGCAGCAAGTCACTCGGACGCCAGCATCAGTAGAGACTGCCTCTAAGGAAGACAGCGGGGTCTCCCCGTACAAGGTCCAATCAGTCTCTGGCCTCTCTTCATGCTGTCTCTATCACTTCTGGCATCTGCCTCAGTGGAAGGTGGGCTGAGAACCCACCAGCTCATTTCACACAAGTCCACCAAGCCATCCACCTTTTCTTCGTCAACACAAAGCTGAGCTGGGTGAATGATGAAGAACCACTGCTTTTGGCGCATCTTCCCCAGTATCTTCCTTGACTGTGATGGAGTCAGTAGGTTTGAAAACTGTAGCTCCTTGGGAAACAAGGCTGGCGCAGGGTTTATCTGACCTTTCCAAGGGAGGATGTTTTTAAAGACTCATGCCAGCCAGAGTCCTGAGTTGATGGCGCTGGTGACCTTTAGCAATGTTTGTGCTTCTCCTGAAATCCCGGCGTATCTGTCAATCTGGAGGTGGCGTTGGAAATCAGGAGTCACAGCTCGAGGCAGACAGTGCTGAAAACAGCCTGAAGTAGCACCTGATGAAGAGTCTGGCTGATCCCCGGCATCCTGATGTCCTACAGTGCCAAGCACCCAAACCTCCTATGCATCCAGGAGGAGCCAGGGGGGCTCACTGTAGCTAAAAAACAGGCCTTTGTGGCTTATGTTGCCCTTCTTTAGCAGTTTGTGATCCAGGGCCCAGACACCCTGCTGACAGACATATTGATGGGCCATATAGACTTAAGGATGGTTTGAGTGGAAGGGATGTGAAACATTGCCCATTACGTAACTGGATGTATACCTCCTCTCCATCCCCCAACATACGCTAAAGAGCATACTCCCCAAGAGTCAGACGCTCAGCTCTTGGGAAAGAGACCATCATATCCTTTTACATGTGCCTGCTGCCTCACAGCCCGAGATCCTGATCCCTGCATGGATTCTGTAGGTGACAGAGCAGCACTGCTAATAATAGAGCTGAGGAAATATACTCACTGAATGCATCGATATATCCTCAATACGATTCGATCCATCTATGTTGCTGATAGCATTTCCAGGCATTTGTACACACTCTGCTGCAACGCAGGCTCTAAGATCGTGCAGAAAGGAGGGGAGGGGAAAGCCCCTCACCTCCCCACACTCCAGGAAGACACTGGATGTTGTGGCCTTGTCACCAAAGCTGTGCAAATAATGGACTCCGCAGATGAACTGAAAAGCAGAAAGAAAAAGCACTGATCCTGATTGGACCCAAACAAATTGTTTGCGTTTTTTTTCCTCCCCTTGCTGAAACAAACACAAAATACACGTTTGATTTTGTCATGACCAAAGTATTTCGTGGGGTCCAAAACGAGCCATTTTATTTTCAGGAAAGGAAGCAGAAGAAAGGTGAGAGCCTCTGAAGTGGCAGCGAACTTCTGTCCAGGAGCTTGGGGGTCCTGGGCAGCCGCCAGAGGGTCTCACAGAGGGGATCCACTCCTGCTTCTGCCCAAGGGGGATCTGAGCCGGCATCTCCCACCACCGAGGCAAGGGCCCAAGCAGGCAGTAGAGTATCCCCGGGCAGATTTCTCCCTGCCCGTCCTCTCGGTTCTGGTCTCTGCTTTTGCATTTCAGGCAAGCGTCCAGTCCACCCGGCCGAGGAGCCAAATCATTGAAGGATCCTGGGCAAAGCAGACAAGCTCCAACACGAAGGAGGAAGAGGAGGAATCCTACCTAACCGCCTGGCTGGGGACTTCCTGGGGAGCCAGAGATGAGGGTTTAGCTCCCTTGGGGAGAGGGAAGGGGCTGAGCCCAGATCTCCGCTGCTCAAGTGGATGCTGCCATCACCGAGCCCTCAGATAAAGGGGAAAGAAAGCTCTCATCTCCTCCTCCCGGTGGTTTGTGAACGGAGGCCTGGGAAACTGCCAGCTGGACCCGTAGGAGAATCTGATACTTTGGGGACAAGAGAAACCACCATCCTGACACATTTGTTTTCCCACCGCAAGGCCCACCCACCCTTGGCCTGGGCTGGAGAGAGCAGAGACCTTCAGCCAGAGGGAAAAGGGTCCATCTCAGGGGCGGCACTCCTATCACGGCTGCTTGTCGTCACCTTGGCATGGCAGGAGCTGGCACTGGGTTCGCTGGGGGCCCTCATTAAAATCCCATCTGCTGTCAGACTCGTGGGAGCTGCTCCCCCATCTCAGTCTTGAGCAGCCTGGGAGGGTTGCAGGCCACAGATGGCAAATCCCCCTGCCCACCCGGCATGCAGGGGCAGCTGGCAGAGCCTGCGGCTGCTCGCCACACCAGGCTACCAGCCCACAGCTTCCAACCTCTGCTGCTGGGCACTGATGCTTGGGGTAGAGCCCACCATCACCCCACAACGACTGCCTCCGAGTTCAGCTAACAGAGCCAGTCCGTGCAGCCGACCCTCGCCAGGGCTCTGTTTTCCGCTCCTGGAGTGGGGGATCGATACAGTAATTAGGGCTGTTTGTAGCACACGGACGCTCTGAGCCCAGGGAGGCGTCGGGAGCGGAGTCTGCAGTGCACCGAGCGGAGCAGTGTGGCACTGTCCTCTGCTGGACAGAATGGGCCAGACCCATCGGTCCCTGGGACTGCCGCCTTGGCTCAGGGCACCCCGGGACGCAGACCCGCGTGCGTGTGCATGTGCACAGGGGATGCAGAAGCCGTGCATGCGCCCACAGAAGGGGCTGTGCTGGCTGACACATCCCATCCACTGCACTACTGCCCCCACAGCTCGTGAAGCCCTGGGCCTCAGCCACAAGCCTGCCTCTACATCCCACGAAAGGCCAGACACCTCTGCGTGCACGGGTGGCCGGAGGAGATTTGGCTTCTCTCTGTTTATTAGCAGAGACTCTTCTGAGTTAGCGCGGGAGACGAGCGTGTGCTCACAGCAGGACCATGAGAGCATCCCCCGCTGCTCTTGGCTGGGGGGGGGGATGCCGTGGTTGCCATGGCTGTGCTGGGATACCTTCCCAGGTGAGCGTGTGAAGCTGGCTTTGAGTGGGGCCGGCAGGCCGTGCTGCACGCACTGTCCCTGCTGGCTGCGTGGGTGGTTCTTTTCATCGCTCTGTTTTGAACTTCAGTTTTAAAAAAAATAATAATAACGCAAAGGAAATTACAAACAAGCCTTCAAAGCAGCCGAGAAAAATTCAGTACGAAGCGCAGCCTCTGCACTTGTTAGCCGGGGGACAACTTCACGAAGGGACAGGGATGGAGACATCATCAGGATGTGGGGGCAGGAGATCAGACAGCTTATGAGGGTGGGACCAGCCCTGGATGTAGCTGGCAAGCCCTCGCCTGGGTGGTACTGCTCTGTTGGCTCACAGCAGCTCAGGGACTGTAACATTGTACAGATAGGGATATGAAGAGAGCATTTCCCCCTACCCGATGCCCCCGACCCAGCACCCAGGTTCTAGGCCCTGCAGTCAGGGCTTGCAAAAGGGCACCTCTGACCGGCAAGACCCATTTGTCCCGTGCCTGAAATACCAAGCGATGCCGGTGGGGGCTGCAGGCACACAGACCATCTGGGATGTGGCGTCTGCTGCCAGAGCGGGGAGTCCATGGCAGAGCTCAGAGAATGGAGCTCACCTGCCTCATTTCACCAGTCTCTGCTACTAACAACCTTGCGCAGAGCTCTGCCCGTTTGCACGTGGCTCCTTCTGCTGGGCACACGGATGTTGGGTGCATAAGTGCAAAATATGATCACTGGAAGTGACAGGAGTGAGACCAGAGGTCAGGCCAGGCTGGATCTACCCACATTTGGAGAGTTTAGTTGGTTTTGAACTGCCTGTTACCGATACACAACGGACAAAACTAAATCACACTCCCCCCCACCCGCCTGTTCTACAGCCGCAGCTGACATGGGGCAAATCCAGCACCCCTTCACCCCTCCCCTGGCATCACAGAGGGGTAAATGTTTCCTGGCTTTGGGTCTCCTTTCTTGGCTTTGGCCCATCTCGTACCCAGAACAAGCAGCCACATTTTCTCTAAGTGCCTCCAGCTTCAGGTGACGCAGCTGTAAGCTCCCATCCCCAAACGTCAAGAACAGGTTTACTAAGTACCCAGCACTGGCAGCCCAACAGAACAAGTGAAAGCAGCACCTGCTGCACCTCTGAACACCAGATCGGCCTCTCGGAGGCGAGACATTTCCTCTTCCCAGGAAAAGGCACCACTCACCTGGAGCAGCCCCAGCCCTTGCAGGACCTGGCAGATGGATGCCCCAGCTCCGGGATTTGCACGGGGAAAGGCTACCATCTGGTGGCCACAGGGACAAATCGCAGGCAGGCGCCACTATTCCCCCTTTGCATCCTCTCGCTGCTTATTTGTCCCACTTAATAATACAGGGCGTTTATCCCAAAGCAGCAGGAGATCTGCTCCCCAGCGCACCCGCATCGTTTCAGAGGTCTGACCAGCTGGCTGCCCATTTGGATGCATTATTTATGGGCCACCATCAAATATTAAAAAGCAGGGTTATAGACATATCCTTTGTATATTCAAGAACATTTTCACTGGTAAATTGCTCTTCTCTTTGGACTCTGTTTGCTGGGACGCCTCAGGGCCTGACTATATTTCTTGCTGTTTAATTGGGCCTCTTACACTCCTCTGCGCCCTCTCGTGATGGAGATCCGTTACAGACTCCCTGATTTTCCCAATTCTCCCTTCGCTTTGCTCAGGGCAAGTCAGCTTCTGGCCCTTGCCCTCCAGGGAGCAGAAGGAGCTCTGGCAACCTCTGTTCTACCTGTGCCACTGGAGGTACCCCCCCCGCCCAGCGTCATGGAGGCCAAGCCCAGGCCAGGAGGCAGCGAGGCCTGGCAATGCCTCTAGGCCAGCGGCCAGCGAACCAAGCCATGAAGCCCCTTTGTGTTACGTCCTAATCAGAGTCCACTCTGTCCTGACCCATGCACTCACTTTGTGCCCTAGCAGCTTAGTGCCTAACCCGTAGCTCCTTGAGGTCTACCACGTTCACATCCCGTGGGGAGGGGAACTGAGCTGGGCAGGCGAGATTGCAGCTGGGCCTCATCGAGGTGTAACCCCAGCTGCTCCCCAGGAACTGGGCACCCCCCTCCCAACTCATTCACCGAGGAGGAGACTGTCCGGTAAAAAGTCACCTCTAGAGGCCTGCATTGAAACCCTGAGGTCTTCTAAGATGAAGACTTCACGGTTGCCCCCTCAGGCAGTTTAGGGCATCCTGGATTTCCACACTGACGGGTCCTCGGTAGACCTGCATTCACCTTCCACGTCTCCTGATACCTGCAGAAGCCTCCAGAGAAGTTGGGGGGAGAGGGAAGGGAATACGTGAATAAACTAGGCATCATTTCCATGGGAATCTGTAATGCAGATTGGCTCGGGGAAGCTGGTTCAACTGGAATATCCCCTGCTCTGGGCTCTGAGGCTGCGGAGCCAAATGGCAGCTGCAAATCCCACCAAGGGACTGCAGGAAAGAGCCACCAGGGCAAGGAAAAAAAGGGCGGCTGGGCGGATGCCGGAGGCCAGGCAGCTGCACCAGTTTCTTCTTTCACCAGAACAAAGGAGGAATGCTTTCTCTGGGGCCCAAGAAAGAGAAGGATACGGGGCTTCAGGTCTTACCCTTGGCCCACCTCTCTGCAGCCACCTCTGCTGTCCTCCGTGAAAGGCAGCAAGCAGAGAACTGGTAGGGAAGAGACAGCACTTGGCTGCTATGAACTGCTCATAAAGGGACCGGGACGCAAAACAAAGGAGGCCCAAAGGGTCCCTTTTGGTGAGGCTCCCAGACTCAGGCCCCGTCATTTCCTCAGGCACACACCGTCTCCCGCAGAGGGGATGTCGTCTGCAGAAGCGATATGGCATTTGCAAGAATTATTATTACATTCCAGCAAGGACCAGCTGGCCTCAGCTCACAACCTGAAGCTTCTTGTGGTCCGCACTATTGAGAGACCATCCAAAGAAAAATCTCTGCTCCATCCCGACTGGAGGATAATGGCCCATGAACAGTTTACAGTTCTCTAAACTCCATGTGCTGAATTTTTATGATTAATTCCTGATAGCAAGGTAGTTGAAAATCTTTTCTCGCTGAGCTGTTCTGATTGAATCTGTTGGTCCCCTGGGTTATTTCTGCTCTCTAAGTGGATGGAGCAACTCACAGGCACGTCTTCTTTGTTCAGAGTTTACTTTCCAGCAAAATCAGGCACCAGCCCAGGAGTCAGAACGCCTGGGGTCCGTGTCCTGATCTACCCCTGGAGAAGCTCAGAAAGATGAAGGAATCTGCCCGGCTTCCCTGTCCTCACCTGAAAGACAGGGATAAATGCTGGCCGCTCCAGAGAGGCACTTGGAGTTCAGTGCACGGAGAGCACTGGGGATGCTCTTTGAGGACGCAGTGCTCAGTGTTACTGGCTGCGGTGCCCTAAGTTAATTCTGCCATCAAGTCCCACTCATTTCAGTGGGAACCAAGTGCTCAAGTCTCCTCGGGGCTTTGCACACTTCTGCCATCAGTTGGATATTAGGACCAGTAGCCATTTCTACGATTGCCTGCAGTGGGCTGGTTCTTGCTCCAATTCCTGGGAGACGCAAGCACAGGGAAGGGTACCAGTTGAGCAGCAGCCAGTCAGGCGCAGCAAACCAGCCAACAGTTGTGGGGAAGCGTGTTTGCTGGAGTCCTTCTAGCTCCAAGATGAAGCGTGCTGATCTGCTGCACACCGAACATCCTGTTCTAGACAGAGCGAGACGGGTGGAGACGCAACACTCCCTACTTATCGGACCATTAATGCTTTCCCCGCTCCCGAGTTAATTCCTCCGATGCCCTTTCAAAGCGCTAGATAAATATAATCAGGGAACAAGTCTGTGCCCTGACTCACATGCCCTTAGCCAGGCAGTAAGATAACATTTCGCACAGATGGAGGCGGTTTAAGCAAAGGTTGTGGACTAACCTTTTCTGCCGCGGCTGTTCCTCCACAGCACAACGCTGCGCGCTGGATTTGTCCCCCCGCGCCCACTGTGGGGAAAGAGGAGGAGGACCGTAGCCGCAGCGAGGCCCAGCAATGTGCACAGACGTTCACGCTCCCAGAAGTGGACACGTGCCCCCTGGAAATTAAGGCATGAAATTACTTCCTGCTACTTTTTCATCCTAGAAAAGCAGTGCATCTAGCGGGACTTTCCCATGACCGTCACCTGAACCCACTACTGTCTGAATGGAGAGAAGAACTATATTCCACAGTACACGAGACATATATATTAGCTCCAAGGGCATTTGTGAGGACCAGGAATATCACAGAGCAGAACTGTGGCTCCAACACTTACAACTGCAGCTGTTGGCCCTGACCAATAGTAGAGCCAAGGGCTCTCCGTCATGAGAGAGCCCCGGTCCCCTAGTGCCACCAGTCTGAGCGGACCAGTTAAGAACAAGCCCCAATCTTGAGGCAGGGCTGACTTGCCTTGTTACATGCCCATTCACAGGCTCCCTTTCCCATTTACTTGGGCAGTTAAATCAAGGGTCAGCAATGTTTTTGGGTAGCATGCCAAAAACACCCACAACCTCGATTTGTAAGATGATGGCATGCCAGGGGTGGGCAGCAGGGGAGCCACGAGGGACCCAATCCTTGTTGCAGCAGTGCAACCCCATCCCCTTCCCTGCCATCCGCTCCGAGGCACATGTGCCATGCAAAATGCCTTTGCGTGACACACTGGCAGCCGTGCTGGGGGTTGCCTACCCCGAGTTAAGTCCTGTTGAAAATACTTGCTGCCTCACGGTCACTGGGACACCTCCCAACAGGCTCCGGGCATGAGCTAATGCAAACAAGAGCAAATCCTTTGTCCACAGCAGAGGTGAAGCCTTG
The DNA here is from genome assembly GCF_001723895.1 of Crocodylus porosus. Classification (NCBI taxonomy): domain Eukaryota; kingdom Metazoa; phylum Chordata; order Crocodylia; family Crocodylidae; genus Crocodylus; species Crocodylus porosus. The sequence continues at coordinate 5,382,732 of NW_017728936.1, read as the reverse complement.
GGTCCCTTTGAAAAACCTGCCAGGAGGTATGTGGTTAAGGAACTGTTTACCATAGCACATGGCCGGAAGTAGGTCCTCCAGCCTTCGAGTCCACGTACTCCCTGGAAGGCGAGCGTCTGGATGCCAGTACCTGGTTTGAGGCCCAGGAGCTAGCAGTGAAGGCTGGGTCTTAAACCTGCCCCTGGGGATGTCTACTGTAGTGCTCTGCCTCTGGCCCCTCTATATGAAGCACAGACTCCAAACTCTGTGCCCCGTGGACCGCTTCAGGGAGAGTCTCGTCTCATAGCAGTATCCAGACAAGATACAGCCCAATATGCACAGCCCAGATCCACCCTGCAGCCTCCCTTCAGGTCAAATTAGAAATCCAGACCTCGCCTGGCCTCTTTCCAAGGGGCACCTGGTTTTTGGCTGGGAAGAGCAGAAAGTGCAGCAGGACAATTTCCTTCCTTGCCAGCCCTCAGACTGCCCTTTTCCCCTCCCCCCTCACATGCAGACATTTTTCTCCTTGTCGTTACAGTCCTCAAACATAGTGGCAGCTCATCAATAAAATGGGGACTGTCTCAGAACCCATAATTGCAGAAGGAAAAGGGGGGTGGGGGGAAGGGCACTGGCAAATGACGGGCCCTTATCTTAATTACAGGCTTATTTGCATTTAAATGAAGGTTATTCTATAATTACCACCAAATGTTTTGTGCTGGAACTGAAATACCTCTCCATGGGCTGTCAGCTCCTTTCCATTTTCATTTTCTCTCCCCATTCTTCCACTTTGTAATTGGCCGGCACACACCGAGGAAGAAGGCATTTACACTTCATTCCTCCGCTGCAGATGGAGTCAGCTAATTGCCTTGCCTTATGGATGGAGAACCCCATGGTGTTGTCATCACTGGCGCTTCTCTTCCGGTGAAGAAGGGGAACAACATGGTTGTGATGATTGCCGGAGGGATTCTCTAGCGAGGCTGCGGGGCACCGCGAGGCTTCATGGCGCTCTCTGGCTCTCCAGCTACCGAACTAGCTAAAGCGTTCTGGACCGCGCGCTTCCTTCCGAAGGTTTGATTGGCACCATTTGCTGCATCGCATGTCTCTTGACACAAATGCAGATGGGCAGCGGGCCAGGTCTGTGCTAAAGCTGAACCAAATGCAGCACTTCAACCCAATCGAACGGGGGTCCCGCTGTCAACATACAAGAGATCACATACTTAAGTGCTATCATCGTGCAGATGCACCAGAAGCCTGAATTAAGCAGCGCAGGGAGCGTGAGATCAGGCACTTCCCCCAACTTCTACAACCATCAGGTTACTCCAAAGCACATTGCACATATAATTACCTGGGTGTTTTTAAAAAGCAAGCAGGGCTGACGGGGAAGAAGGATGCCACTGTGTCAGCTCCCATAGGGTGAGTAGCCATATAGACCAACCTCCAGTGCTCCCAGCCACCCAGGCACACGGGTTCCTACATGCCCTTAACACTGGGATGTCAAGTGCCAAATCTCAGCCCCGTTTGAGACATACAGGCACTGAGCTTATAAGCGCTTTTTCCCCCTTTCACATGGGCAAAACAGGCCCTTTAGCTCCCCATTCTCATTCACAGAAATAGTTTTCATCTAAGAGCTTCCCCCAAAATAGGCCCAGGCTGGAAAGTTTTGGACCAAGTAGTTCAAGTTTGGCAGAAATAAAAGCAACTCGACACCGAACCCCATGATGGGAGACATAAGACCCACATAGCGGGCAGCACTATCAGCTGTTATAACGAGCCGCACATGCTAAGGCAGGAAAGATTTCCCCAGAAGACATTTTGGAGCCATTTGGGTTCCCTACAAGGCAGGAGCTGCTTCCCTTTGTCATGAGCCGGAGCATTTGGAGGAACATTTCCTGCTGGTGGAAAATGTCAGATTCATGCTCCGTGACAGCGAAGCCCCTCATTCATTCATAGCACAGAGAGAGCCCAGAGATGTCAGGCCAAGCTCACCCATATCCTCCCACCAGCATGCCTCAGGCCTAAACTAAAACACACCCTGCACCTTCAGAGACAAAAGCAGTGCTGTATGTATGGCATGGGCCTCTCTCCCCATCTTTGGCCCTTAAGGGGACAGCCCCCTTGTTACAAAGGCGGGGATCTGTTTCCCTGCTGCAGGACTTTCTTGGCCTTATGCTAGCAGCCATCAACAAGGAGACCTGACAACAGTGGTGATTTTCAGTATTTCCAACACTTCTCTGACTTCTCCTTAGCGCGACAGTAAGTGTAATTGCAACATGCCTCCTCCCCTGGGGAGCTGCAAGGTGCCTATTACCTTCTCCAAGCACCTCGCCACCACATAGTAGGGCAGTGATAGTTATCTGCATTTTACAGACAGTCCGAATTGTGAAGTGCTATTGATTCTGGTGGGACTTACAGATCTAAATAACTTCAGGGATCTGGCCCAGCGAAGACTAAGGCCCAGAGCTACACGGGTATACTATTTAGTGCCTAACTAGCAGCAAAGGCAATGGGCCTTGGTGCTTAACTGCCTTTGTTGTTCTGGGCTTTAAGCGACTTGCACACAGTCACACAAGAAGTCTATGGAGGAGCTAGGATTTAAGCCCAGATGGCCCGCGTCCTTGGCTGGTGCTATAACTCCTGGTCCGTCTGACTCCATTCACGTTGTTGCCGTCATGCTTCCATAAGAGCCATGGTTGCTAGGGGCCTATCAGTGTGCAACATCCGTGGATAGCATCTTATAGCCCCAAGTCGGTCGTGCAGGAACGTGCCATTCATGAAGCCCAATGCTTCAGCTGCTTTGGAGAGAACCCACGAGTGTCAGTGCTCAGAACATGTTTGCCCTTCAGTCGACAGTGTGAAAATGAAGCATATGCTAAATACTGGGAGCAGCAGACTGGATCAGGGAGGCTGTGCCGGAAAGTCATTAAAAGACCTTCTGCTCCCCGTGCCCATGTGTGCAATCTAGTGACTCAGCCAGGCTCAGTCAGGCTAGTTCAGAGACAGCAGAAGAGATGCAGCCTGCAACGATGCCAGGCAGCACTGAAGGCAAATCAAATCCAGGCAGGGGAGCAGCAATGGGCAGGCCAAACTCCAGACTCAGAGGGTGAGATGCTCATCCAAGCCCCAGTCTAGCTGCAGCACTTTGGCCTGGGCAGATGCATTCTGCCTCAGTTTCCCAGAAGTGGTACCATCTGGCTCATCCAGGGGGCTCACAGGTAGGGAAGGAGCTGGAGTCAGCCACCTCTGCATCCTCCTTGTCTAGAGCCCTACACACTTGTCAAGGACAGACCTCCTGGCTGTCGTCCCAGTCCTCTCCCTTATGGTGAGACGGCAGATACAGGGAGGGTGGCTCCCTGCGTGGTGTATGGACCGCTCTGCTCCTGGTCTCAGCTGGGGGCCAGAGTGCAAGAGCACGAGAGAAAATACATTTGCCCTCCCAGCCTTAACCTTTCTCCCCCTGGGATCCCCCACTTTCCTGCTCTCTAGCACTATTTCTCTCTGTGTCTTCCCACTTTTTCTCTCACAGTTAGCAGCAATCATTGTTTCCCCTGGCTTGACCAGGGATGGGATGGTATTACCAAGTTGGAGGATGCATTCAGACTAGGTCCACGCAGAGCAGCTAGTGAGCCTGTCATTGCAGCTCCGTCCCCTTCCCCAGAGTGCTGTGGGTTTTGCTTCCAGCATCTGACACAAAGGGCAACACCAACAAAACCAAGAGCAGAGGCAAGCTAAGATCTGTGGTCTGCTCCCACCATCCCTCCAGTAATAAGCTGCAATCGTAAGTCCACACTGATTCCCACCTTGGTGCAGGTGGTTTGACCACATTTGCTTCCTTATCAGGCTCTGAGCAGCGCATTTCCATCGCAGGCAGTTTCACGTGGCTCTTGGTGACGTTTCATTTAATGACTGGCTGAGATGCATCGAGAAGCAGTGCTTTAATTAAGTAATAACATTTCCCTGGTGCAGCATGGCCTCAGGAAGCCCTGGCAGTGGGACACCGATGACCTGGAATTAAGATGAGAGTACTAATGGAGCAATTTGAGGGGTATTAGGAGGAGACAGGGCCTGCTTCAGATGGTATTACAGAAATTAGACAGCTTAATGCAGTTGTAGCAACATTTCTCCATGATCCCACCTGGCACAGCATTGAGAACATGCCCCTGGTGTGAGCCGAAGTGCAAGCCCCACAGCTTGGTGAAAGTTTCCTGTCTAATTACTGCTAATTGAAAAGCCAGCACTGAAAGAAGAACAGGTCAGAAAAAGAAAGTAGGTGATTTCTGAGCTGGGGGTGGGTGTCCAGCTCACTTTCTTTGCTTGGTCCTGCAAGTCTCTAACTCTCCTTAAGCTAATCCTCCCCTCCCCACTCACTGATTTTGGGATCCCCTTATGCATGTGTTCCTCACACCCCTGTCTGAGAAGCCATTTTCAAACTTCCACAAGATTCAGGGCTGCCTGGGAGATGATTAGGGGGAATGGGAGGACACCTGCACCCAGGGTCAGGGGGCTGATCAGCTTGCAAGCCTAGAACAGGCCTCATGCACACAGGACAAGACCCCCTGTGCTGTGGTAGTCTGTGGTGTAAAACTGTAGGTAGGAGAATAGCAGGTTGTTTATGCTGGCCCTCCTAACATGCAGGTTTGTTATTCACCTATTGACGAGAGCGTGAAGGCCCTTACTGAGCACTGTGCAAATTAATACACGCGGTGCTCTGGACAGCGAAGGATAATTCTCCAACGAAGCAATGGCAGCTGGCAGCAGCCGAGAATCGGCTCCTTACCATGGGAGTCGAGAGTGATCCCATACTGCAAAGGGCAGGAGCAACAGTCTGGTGCAAGGATGGCATGCAGACTGGAAGCTGCCATGGATCTCCTTCCCTGGGCTGGACTTGGGGCTCAAGTTCAGGATGTGCACCATAGTCAGGCCTCTTCCTTCCCATGCCCAGGAGCGTGCAGCTCCCAGATTTCCCCTCACCCTCTCCTCTCTAGTGCCAGACCAGCTTCCCAGGGGTGGTCCTTGAGCTCCAGTGCCTGGCTTGAGCACTACAGGACTGCCTGATGCTCTGTACCAGAGCTTTCCGCCTCTCTGTCTTCCCATTTGCTGTTAATGGATCTCAACATAAAAAAGCATTTCTCCACCGAGTTCCTAATCTAGCGAGAATCTTTTCCAGCTCATCCTTCCATTGAAAAACACCCTTTCCCTCTCCTCTCCCCACCCCCCGTGCCTTCAAGTGCTCCTTGGAGTGTCTCTGCGGAATAACGTTTATATGCAGAGAGCACTGCCGTTAGTTAATAACGCAGAGATCAGCGATGCTCCCTAATGAAACAGAGACAAAACATTAACTGTCATTTCAAACAAACATGCAATCACGGCACCAGCAGCTCTGAAAATATTATCTTCCCAATTTCACACGAGTCATGCAGGAAATAGGCTGCTTTCACGGGGATTCCGGCGCTCGGCTCCAATTCACGGGATTTGGAAGACGAGGGAGGGCCGGGGAGCAGTGGGCACTCGCTAGAGCCATGAAATTGGCAGGTCTGTGAAGAAGGAATTGTTTTAACAGCTGGAGCCGAGGGGCACAAACAACAGCAACGATTACATCTTCATTGCTCATCGTAACCGATGCGGCGGGCAAGTAGTAATTATGCAGTGAAGAGCTGAAGTTGTGATAGCAAAGTCTTTCCACATGTGATTAGGCACAGTACATTTATAGTTGTTGCAAAAGTGCCAGAGTACTCTACCCAACCCTGGGGCTTTCGAGTACGGAAAGAAAACTCGGGTCATTCTCTTCCCATCCCAGAAGCCATTGCTCTGGTCAGCCTCTCCAAGCATTGAGCCCATCATCCTGGACAGTCTATGAAATAACAACAGCCCCCAACTCTAGCTTCTGGCATCACGTGGAGACCACAGATAACCTGTAGGGCTGTGCGAAGCTTCAGGTGGCGATTCGATTCGGAGATTGGGCCCGATTCAGAGGCCGAATCTCTGAACCGGAATCAAATCAGGGGACTAATTTAAAGGCCAGAATCAAGTGGAAAAGAATTGGAGAGCTTTGATGATTCAGGCAGTCCCCGGTGGCTGCAGCAGGGAGCTGCAGCCGACTCTGAGCTGGTAAGTACTAGGGGTGGGGGGAGTGGGGAGGGGACCATGGGGGCCCCCACCTGGCAGCACCCAGTGAGCCCTGGGGCTTTTTTTTTTTTTTTTTTAAAACAAGTGCCAGGAACTGGGGCAGGCTGGGCCTGGCCGATTCAGAGATTCGACAGCAGCCAAATCTCCAACTCATCTTCGGCCAAATTGAAATCGGGACAGTGATTCGAATCACTGAATCGAATCACTGTCCACCAAATCAGCCGAATCTGAAGCGAATACTAGCTGCTTCATACAGGCCCAATAACCTGGAATACTTTCCAATCCAAGCATTTTTTAATCTAAGCTGGCAAGGTCACTAGAACTAAAAACCTGGCACATCAGCTGCAAAGCCATTTTGATCCGAACCCAGCTGCGAGGAGGGCATGTCAGCCGGGCAGGGAGCCCCGAGATGGAGCACTAATACTTTTGTCACCAGGTGGACAGCTGCCTTTTTACAGACCTTGCCTCTTCCAGCACCACCAGCTCACTGCATCCAAAGTTATGCTCATCAACAAAACCTGATTACCCCTTCCCGTTGTCCTTTCACTTGATTCCCTTCTTCCCAGCAAAGTTCTTCCAGCTTGGCATCTGTCCCCCAACACAACATCTCTAGTGCCTCTTCTCCTTACATATGCTCACGGTCTCTTTACCAGCTTCCCCTCTCACCATTATGTTCTTGAGAAGGGTGGGCGATGGGCAAGATGTCATTGCTAAACTTTAGACCAGCCAACAATTTGTCCTAAGTCTGAGCAGCACCTTTGAAGTTAACAGGGTAATACTGATTTATGCCAGCTGAGCGTGTGGCTTATCATGGTCAGCAAGGGTTTAAGCAAGCCATTTGTTTTCCCTCAAGGAGAGAGACAGCTCTCATAATGGCTCCATCACTGTCAAACCTATAATCTGGGAGCAGGGTACAGTCATGGGCAAACTGACAAGCACCTGCTACTGAAATACCTCGCCTTGCAAGAAGGCTTCCTCTGTCTGCTTATAGCTCCAGACCTACGTGGAGTGGTGTGCTTATTGAAAGGAGTCCCAGGTAGAAATCTTTGGGAGAAAAAAAATCTTGGAACAAATTTTGCATGAAGCCTTAGGGAGAAGGAGGAACTGGGTAGATTAGATAGGGGCGAGCAATTATTTTGGGCGGAGGCCGCTTACTGAGTTTTGGCAAGCCATTGAGGGCCACATGACAGGTAACCAGGGGCAGATAAGTATTAATTTTATAAAACTTTTAGGGGCCCCACAGGCCAGATAGAATGGCCTGGCAGGCCACATCTGGCCCATGGGCTGCCATTTGCCCACCACTGGATTAGACAGACCCACCTGGAATAGGCATTAGCAACCACCCTTGGAAGTTAAAACCTAGAACAAATTTAGCTTGCAGCTCTTAAGGAGAGATGAACCGACAATGCACTTCCATAGCTACCCAAAACAGCATCGCTGCCTTTCCTTACACTGGCTAGTACGAGGGAGGGAAAGAAATCACATAACCTCCTTAGCTCTGACACTATCAATTCCTGCACAGGATCCCGCAGGAGACCCTCAACCCAAAGACAGAATGAGTAGAGGCGGAGCTCAGATAGCTTCAAAGAAAGCTCCTGCCCCTCGTCCAGGCATTGTTAGGGACTGCTCTGGAAGATCCAGCTTTGAAGGCAAATCCTTCTGCCTCCCTTCCACACAATGCAGTCACCACGAGGACAGGGGAAAGGGAGCACAGCCAGACTTGAAGCTGAAGGCAGTTCCCCATATTAACCTGACTGAATGGAGGGAGGAGGCTTTCCTTCTGAAATATTTATTATCCAAATGCTGAGTTATAATGGAAGAGGAAGGCGCAGAACAAATCCAGAGCTCCTCCCATCATCCTGAATGACAACGCTGTTCTGAACACCTTGCTGGCCAGGCCACCTGCACATCCTGACCCTTTTTTGCTTCAGATCCCCCTACCTTGGTGAGTAGTTGATCCAGGGAGCTAGTGGCTCTGGCAGACCTTTCACTCTCAAAGAGGGATGAGAACTGTGGCCACAATTGGAGAAGACCGAGTGGGGCAACGGGGCAGGGTGCGGAAGTGACGGGTTAGGGTCACCCAGTCAGCACCATACCTAGACTCCTGGCAGTCCCAGGGAAACTTTTAGTGTCAACCCCCACTTCACCGGAGATAATGATAATTAGACAATGGAAAAAAAAATTACCATTTTTGGGGCCCCTTTCTGTCCAGGCCCCAGGTGGCTGCCCAGTTTCCCCATGCGTGTCTGGCCCTGCACCCAGTAGGCAAGTGAAAAAACTCAAGAGTGCCATGTCCCAACCAATCCCTTTCCTATGCCTACATTAAGAAAGTTAGCAATCCTGATGGGACCTTTCAATGTGGTTCAAATATAGGAAAAAAATCAAGACACCTGCAATTGCCTCTGATGGAAGAGGGGCTAGCACAGTAGAAGAGTAAAACTTGTGCCTCTCTGAAGCGGCACTGATGCATCCAGAACAGAATCTATGTTCTTTGGGGAGGTAAATCACAATGACAAAAGCTCTTCTTGTAAATAAAACAGAGGGATGATTTATTCTTTCCCAGTTTAATAGATGGCAGAGTGTCAACAGCATTTCTCCAGCGCATGGCAGACAGAGCTCGCTGGAGAGCGGGGGGAGAGGTGACAGAGCTGCGAAGGAAGGGTTGGCAGGAGAATTCAAATGTAATTTAAAAACTCTTTTGACATTTAAGAAAAAAAAAAAAATCAACAAGCATCTAAACGTGATGAGGAGAGACCAGGAATATGACGGGCTGAATGTCACGTTTAAAGCGAGAGAGATAGCAGCTGCTTTATCTCTTGGCGCAGGTGGCTTTGAGCAGTAAATAAGGCTCAGAGGATGAGATCCTGATCTCACACCAATATCACGGCATGGATTTCAGTAGAGTTGTCCCTGATTTACACCAGCAAGACAGGCAGCAGAATCAGGCCTTGAGAGTCAATTAAAGCTTAATATTTATGAGGATCAACATGGAAAATGCTACCAATACCACTGCACTGACTAAATAGATAGAGGCCAGACCATCAGCCAGTCTGAAGGTATTGATTTTCATGGGGCTACATACAGTCATATCAACTGCGGTTCTGGCCTATAGATAGAAATGAACACAGAGCATTTTAACACAGATGTTTTTATTGCATTCTCTCTCCCCATCATCTTGGCTTCTTTATTAAAAATGACTCATGGCAGCAAGTGGAAGAAGCTAATGTAATTAATGACCCAGCACTTCTATAATGATCATTTCTCCATTAAAAAGGTCTTCCCCACTCTATGAATAGACCTGAAATGAGCAATTTATTTCAACCCATATAAAGAGGAGACTGGTTTGACCTTCGGGGAATTTTCTTCCCGCCCCCTCCCCCTACTTCTTCTTAATAATGATAATTACAAACGATTTTTATTTTAAATAAATAATGCTTGCAGTTTAGGGAGACTGTTCTTAAATATAATGTAAGGAGTGAAAAATCATAATGAAAAGCCCTAGAAGAGACCATCAAAAAAGTAGAACTGTGTTGGCAAGTGCTGGTGAGAGCTTCCCTGAAAACCTTGCCTGCTCCCAATATGTTCCTGCTCCTAATACAAGGGCGGGCAATTATTTTGGGCGGAGGGGTGCTTAATGAGTTTTGGCAAGCCATTGAGGGCTGCATGGCAGGCAGCCAAGAGCAGATAAATATTAATTTCCTACATTTTTTAGGGGCTCCGTGGGCCAGATAGAATGGCCTGGCAAGCCGCATTTTGCCCACCCCTGTCCTAATACTTCCCTGCTGCTTTCAGGCTCTCAGTGCTGAACATGCTCACGAGCAAAACCACCTCATTTTTTGCGTGCATTTTATGTAGCACATGAAGACTGGAAATGAGCAAATGGGACATATTTTCACGTGATGGTGAAAAGCCCATGCAGTCAATTATGGGATAGATTTGAGGACTCACAGTAGATCTCTTCATCATTTATGGCCACTGCCTTAATCGCCACAAATGCTTAATCACATGCGCAACTTTGCTCACACAAGTAGTTCTTCAACCACCACAGTCTCTTCCACAGGTAGAAAAATGGCAGTGCAGAGAGGTGCATCTCTTCAGAATTTACTGGCACCTGGGGCACAGAAACAGAAAGCTGCTTGAGAAAAAGTTTCAACTGGCTATTTGAACTAAAGTTGTTCTTTTTAATTATTCTGCAAAGGTAGAATTTTTCAGAAGGAAAAAAAAAGTACTACAAATAACCTTTGCTTTTTGAAATACTCAAAGTTATTTAGCATGTTATTTTTATATATATATACATACACACACATACACACGCACGCGCGCACTTTGCAAATACTGTATGTTTAGTTTTTGATTTCATCAAAACTTTTCACTTTGGTCTGAAAGTTCACTCTGTGGGAGCAAGAGGGGAATTATTTCAGTAAAATATTTTGGTCAACTGCAATACAGATCCCACAGGGCCACATTCGGATATCCTTGCTCACCCATGCGACCATCCAGGTCTCGATTCCACAGGGACCATTCACACTGTACAGTACATACCCAATTGTATTACTTGCAGTATGATAAACCACTGAAGATATTGCAGTAGACACAGTACGTAGCCCTAGCGAGAGACTAGTCCCGTCTCAAACCTTTTGCTGTCTAATTAGAATAGGCAGGCAAACGATGGAAGGGAAAGGGACCAACCGACATCTCATTTGCTGAACTGGGATTAGAAACCAGGTCTCTTGATACAGAGCCCAGTATCTCGTGATTTAATACCACTGCACAGTTCAACGACAGAGCTGGGTTATAGTCCCGTTCACCCCAGTCCCAGAATAGTGCCCCTTTCCATAGACCACACCGCCTATGTGGCACGTATATACCAGAATCAGACCCGTGGTATTTGTGGGATAGATTTGACTGGGATCACCAGCCCCATTCCCCACGTAGCAAACTCCAAACATGCCTTCTTTAAATGCACAAAGACACTGAACATACACTGCACCAGACAGGTGCCTCTGATTTTGTCCTCATTAATTTGATCAAGTCCCTTGGTCTCCACGCAGCCAAAAGGAAGCTGTGCAGCCCCTTACATCAATGCTGCTCATATTCAGATTCAGCTCAAATGTGATTTACTACAAAGCCACCATTGGTAAATTGTTAGCTTTATGTGCAGCATGATAGTTTCCTATTTGCTTTTATTATTTGCAGTAAAGTCTTTATTCTTCCCATTTTCTGAATGTGTCACGCCTGTCTGTGTGTTCCCAGCTCTCCTCACATTTTCTGTTCTTCATTTAATCTGGCACGTACTTCCTCTTGAATATTTCCTTAGTCCCCTGCTTGTTCACTGCAGGAATCATACCAGAATGAGACTGAACCTGAAGTGGAGTTCAAATTACAGAGGCTCATTTCCAGAGCGTTAGAAGATGCAGAGCCAGCCTGGAAAGGGGTCATGATGTTTCATGTGGGGCAAGATGTCACAGGAGTTCTCCCAGGTGCTATTGCCCAGTGATTGCTAGGCTTTGAGACACCAAAGGCTGTTTTGATGCCTTTCCAAGCGCTTCAGAGCTGCCTCTGGTCCAGTGAAGAATGAAAGGATTAAAAAAAACAGTCCCAGAAAGGTTAAACGCAGAGCTGACTGGACGACCTCTGATGGAAGCCTTT
>NW_017728936.1:5366709-5370066 GCF_001723895.1 Crocodylus porosus | reverse complement strand
CACACAGCCCTGCTCCCCATCCTCCCAGCTCACAGTTTCACTGAGAAGTTGGAAACAGTTGTCCAGGTTTTTAAACAAGGAAACTGAGGCAGAGCCCTTGTCTGCACCACCAGGCTCTGGCATTCTCCCACCAATCCTCTAGCCTTTGCATCTGCCCCCTGCCCCCCAGCAGGATTGCTAGTGTAGACAGGACCTGGCCCTTTCTAGACACCTTGTTGTCTGGTCAAGCTGAAACTCATTCACAGATCAAGGATATATCCAAGCTTACGCAGCCACTGAGGTTGCCTCCAGGCTGTCACAGCTGTCAGTCGGTCAGAAGACAGCTCATTCAGGCCCGAGATGTGACAAGACTGTCGGTCCTTTCTTTTTTTACTTTGCTAGCAGCCATAGGCAGTAGGAACTTGGAAACCCGCCACGTCCCTAGGATTTGATCCTGCCAGCTGGTCCCCAAACCGGGTGGAAGTGTGACTGGCTCCACACAGAGCAGAGCGCGTTTCTGCGGCTCAGGTGCCCCACCCAGCATCTGTTCGCCAAGCTGCTGCGGAGAAAAGCTGGGATGCTGGCATTACAGTGTGAGGGGAGCACAAGGCACAGAGGAACGGGCCACCTGTCTGAGCCAGAGCCGCCTTGGAGATCCAGCTCAACTGGAGGAAAGGGGAGGGGGCATGGAAACATCAGGACAACCCTCCTCCTCCTCCCAGGAGCAGCCCCCACTGGGTCTTTGCTGGGAGCTCCAGATGCAAACCAGAAGGGGAGTTCAGGTTGAACGAGTGGGATTGTGCCCGTCTTGAATTCCAGCTCAGTCCAACCGGTCTCTCTCCCAACAAGTCCCCATCACTGTAGTACTTGGGCACCTCATGGCCTTCGCAGTATGCAACCCCACATCACCCCAGCGAGCTGGAGCTGCCCTATTAGCCCCATTGGACTGGTGAGGAACCGATACACAAAAAAGCTGTGATATGCCCAAGGTCTCACAGGAAGTCTGGGAGAGAGCAGGGAGTTGAGCCCAGGGTCCCTACTAGCCCCCTAATTTTCCAGCTCCTCCATCTAGAGCATCCAACCAGAGCAATAAACACTTTGGCTCACTAATGCCCTAGTGCTTGCCTCTGACTGAACTGGGCTTGGCAGACATGAACAAGGACATAATGCTACTTTTGGTGCCCCTCTCTGACTCAGGATGGGCACAGGTAATCTGGACTATCATGTTTTCCTAAGGAGCAGGCATCCAGCCTTCTTGCTGCCCATGCACTCAAGTGCCTCCAGGGAATGGTGGGTCATTTATCCCTGCAATCTCCCCAGGATGCCTCATTTAGACCAGTATTAAAAAAAAATCACTGGGAGCCACAGACAGATGACTAGGGGCTGGGCTGGGGCGTGCAACCGATTGACCAGTCGGCTAAGTGGGGCTGTCCCCTCACTGCACCAGGGAAGACCTACTTACATCTTGGGTCAGTCTGATGCACAGCACTGCCTCCGCACCACACCAATTCCCACACTGAGAGCCACGGGGAAGCCAGGTGTGATGGGGAAAGAGGCTGCTTTTTCCGAAGGCTGCAGTAACTCCCACCCTCTGATCCTACAGCAAGGGAGGGGCTGTGCTTCAGAGGGGTGCCCCTGATCTGCTCCTTGCTCCTGTCTGGCCCTAATGGTTAAGGCAATGAGCCAAAGCATGGTGCCTCCTTCCCTGTTTTTCCTTTTTGCTGCATTGCAGTGTCCCTGCCCCACCCCTGCCGCCCATGGGAGACAAAGCCAAGGACTGATCTTGCTGACATACACAGTCAATGTCCAATTCAAATCCATGCTAGAGCAGGCTTCAGGAGATGGGTGTCTCTCTGCACCCCCCACATCCATCCTGACAGCTGTAAACATCTGCAAGAGAGCACTGCAGAGTCAGGTTCTGCAGCAGACAAGGGCAGCATGTTCTGCAAGGAGCAGGGCTTATATCACCCATCCTCTGCATGTTCACACAGCACTACCATAAAATATGCAGCGGTACCAGAGGCCTGGGGAGTCAGCGGACACCTGCCTGGGCATCACACAGCTCTGTGTAATGCTGACATGGACACAGCTATTGCCAATGCTTTCTAGTAGAAATGACACCACCTGGCAGACCCCAAGCAGCATATCTGAAAACTACAAGAACTGCTGATTGCAATGCTGTGCCATGGAGTTACAGTGGAGGACATGTGGGCATAATTCATCATGGAAAAAGCAGGTGCTGCTAAACACCAGAGCGCACAATAGATCCTGGCAGGAGCCAAGAATTAACTTTCAGAGGAAGGTAAAATACTTCTGGAGCATTCATCACAATCCTGATGACCAACACAGCGCGAGATGTGGGATGTTTTATAATCAAGCATGTCTGCAAATAGAGCCATGGGGTGCATCTGGCTGTTCCTAAACTATGCTTGACATGCCCATCATTGGCAGATGTGCCTCATCACTGACTTAGTGTGTACAACTACACATGCATTTGATCTGACCTAAATTTACTCTGGTGTGAGTGCTTTTGGGCAGACATCTACACATGGGGATTAGAGAGCAGATTTGCTTCTCTTTGCACCAGGTTCCCTGCATCCCCATAATGGGCCTCTGCTGCTACTGGGGGCGGGGGAGCTCCAGGCTCGGCGGCAGCTGCCAGCACTGGCAGCCATCTTTAGAAGCCAGCCTGGCTCTCTGCTCTCTGGCCAGCCTCTTTCTTGCCCAGGAGCAGCATGCCCAGTGCAAGTGCAGCACACGGCACCTCTCTCCTTGGCCATTCTGCTATTGCTGCTTCAGCCCAAGACCCTTCCCCCTGGCAGTGACGAACAGTGCCCTGCACTCCTGCTGGCAATGGTGCTGGCCCTGCTGGCCCCAGCAGGCCCTACCTGCCCAGGAGAGCTGGGCACCTGCCAGTAGGGGCTGGGTCACTGGGTGTCAGAAGCCCTGGCTGACCACCTCCTCCAGCACTCCCTGCTCTAGGTCATCTGTGCCACCACCCATAGTCAGTGAAAGGTCAGGGTTAATGGGGCTTAGCCGCCCCCCCCCCCACACACACAAACACAGGGGCAGAGAGGGCAGTGCAGGGGGCTGCAGGGCAGCTCGGGTGCAGGGTCTGGGCAGCTGCTGCAGGGGGGGAGGGGTACACACAGACACAGACATGAGCTGCATGCAGCCAGGATTGCAGCCCAGTGGTGTGCAGAGCACTCCCACTACAACAGGCAAGTCTGTGAAGAGAAAAGGGTGCGGGGGAGGTCAAGGCCCCCCATGGTAGTGGGGTAGAGGCCGAGTCCAGGGTGAATGGGGCCCCGGGGCAGGTGGTGGGATGGTTGGGCGGCTTGTCCAGAAGCAGGAGAGCTCCCAGCACTGCATACACTT
>NW_017728936.1:5363838-5365599 GCF_001723895.1 Crocodylus porosus | reverse complement strand
TGATATTGTTCGAGGAATGGAAATTCTGAAGAAACTGGCTTAAAAACATCAAAAAAGTTTTCATTCAAAAGTGTTGCTTCAGCCTGATCACACAGAAATGCTTTTACCCAAAACATGGTATAGCATCCTAAAAAAAGTTAAAAGTATAAGAAGTCAAAACAGACTACTACTTCATTTGAAATCATTTCAACTATTTTCCCCTAGAAAATTCTGTTGAAATTCACACAGCCCTGAAACATTTTTATATTAATAAAACAACATCTCCTGGGAGGGGAAAAAAGAAAAATAAAAAAGAAGAAAAAAACCTGTTCCATTAAAATTTTCCAACCATCACTAGTAACTGTTTTTCCACTGACTATCTGATCACATCACTAGCTATTACCACTGAATCTCACATTAGAATTTCAGCTTACAGCAATGGTGAAACATCCACCCATTTCTTTTACAGCTTCTTGTCAGAGCTGACTGTATATCTCCATTATCACAGCACTATCACCAGCGCACAATAGACAGAAGCACGCATCATAAATTACGATTTCATGTAACAAATTCATTCTCTGAAGAACAGGCATAAATTAACGCTTGGCCACATAACTCTACTTTAGCCCTTTCCAGAGATCAGTTATGCAAATTAGTATGCTTGTAGAGATGGGTTCATGCAGCCTTAAAGTGTTGTTTTGTTTCAACTAAAAAAAATAAAAATAAAAATAAAGCAAGGCACAATGGACAGGGTGCAGGGTGAGAACGAGACCCCCTAAGTTTACCCAAGATACACAGTACCTTGCAGGATTAGACCTTCTCTATAACCATCCAGCTGCTGATACCCCTATTTGCCAGCAGATACTCAGCTTGAGAACAAAATTATTTTTGTTCGCATTTGTATTAAGGTAGTGAAGCGCTTCCACCCAAATTGGGACCCATCTGTGTTAGGTTCTCTATGTAGTACAGTTTAAATAGATATATTACGTGGAGGAAGTTGCATTCCCACTGGAAACTGAGGCACTGGGCGAAGAAGTGACTTGTCCAAGGTTATCAGACTAGTCTGTGGCAGAGCTGAGAACTGAACTCACTGGTGGGGACCGTGGAGACAAGAAGAGTTGCTGTGGCCCAAAGGCCTGCTCTCACGAGTCCCAGGAACTGCAGGCTCATCCTCACTAGAAGCAAAGCCTACTTCATAAAATACACAAGAAGACTAAGCTAAAGGCTCGAGACACCAAGCAAAAACTCCTTGATGGCTCTACACTCGTACCATGGCTCCAAAGAGCTTTCTGTGCGGCACACGGCTGGAGTTCAAACCCACTCGTTTCAAAGGCATGTAGCTTTTGCTGTTTGAGCTAAATGAGAACAGAACCTTTGTTAATCAGCACTGGGCCAACAATAAGCAATCACTTCAGGTACATGCACAGCTTATTACCACTGTATCCAAGCATCCTAATGCTGCCTCCAGCAGAGCTCAGATGCCTGGTACTATACTGCTAGACTCAGCTTTCCAGGAGGAAGGACATAAAAAAGTCCTTTGCTGAGCACTGGTTGGGGTAGTACAATAGGTTTTACTGGCATTTGCTTGAATGAACCACGGTAATTCTTTATATTTTGCTTTGCTATACATGAGTAAAATTATCATCCCAAACTCCTACCAATAAAATACTTATGCCTAACCTCATCAGGTATTTCATACCCATCTGTCTACAGAAACACTGAGGTCTCAAAATCTGTCTAACAGATGTAGACACATTTTGGCAAGGGTTTTTTTTTTTTTTT
>NW_017728936.1:5350243-5363058 GCF_001723895.1 Crocodylus porosus | reverse complement strand
GATGCTGCCCAGTGGGGGGCAATCACCACTGCCCCGCACTGCATGGGGTGCTTTGCATGATGCCACTCCAGGAGCTGGTGAATCCAGGGGAGGGGTGGGGGGTGTTGTTTTTTTCCTTGAAGGGCCAAGAGCTGGGGTGGGCAGGACAGCGATGGGGGAGCTGGGAGAGCGGGCAGGGGTCAGGGGGCTCATAACAGAGCCCCCTATGTAGTGTGGGACAGTGGAGGGCAGCTGGGAATCACCTCCCTGCCCAGCAGCACCCAAAGAGCCAAGAGCTGGGGCAGGTGGGGCAGCCATGGGAGGGTTGGGAGAGTGGGCAGGGTATGGGCCTGGGCGATTCAGAAATTCGGCAGCAGCTGAATCTCCGAATCAGATTTGGCCAAATCCATTTGGGACAGCAATTCAAAAATCACTGAATCCAATCACTCTCCCCTGAAAAGGGCCAAATCCGCAGCAAACACTAGCCACTTCACACAGGCCTAGCAACTGGCTCTGTGGATGTGGGAAAGCAATGCACATAATATACCTTGACTTTAGCAAGGCTTTTGATATGGTCTCCCACAGCATTCTTGCATGACATATGGGTTGGATGAATGGACTGCAAGGTGAATAGAAAACGGCTGGGCCATTGGGCTCAAAGGGTAAGCAATGGCTTGACTTGCAACTGGTATCAAGTGGAGTGACCCAGGGCTCAACCCTGAGGCCTGTCCTGTTCAATATCTTCATCAATAATCTGGAATACGGGATGGAGTACACTCTCAGGCACGGTCACAGATAACAGCAAGCTGGGGGGAGTAGTAAATATGCTGGAGGGTAAGGCTAGGACTCAGAGAGACTTCAACAAATTGGAGGATTGGACCAAAAGAAATCTTATGGAGGTTCAATACGGACAAATGCAAAGTCCTGCACTTAGGTCAGAACAATCCCATGCACTAGTACAGGCTGGGGACCAACTGGCTGAGCAGCAGATCTGCAAAAAAGGACCTGGGGGTTACAGTGGACAATATGCTGAATATGAGGCAACAGAATACCCTTGTTGCAAAGAGGGCTAATGGCACTGGGCTGCGTTAGTAGGTGTTGCCAGCAGATCAAGACAGGTGAATCCTCCTCTAAATCAGCAGTGGCGAGGCCACGTCTGAAGTACTGTGTCCAGTTTTGGGTCCCTCGCTACAGAAGAACGTAGACCAATTGGAGACAGAGTCCAGGGGAGGGCAACAAAAGTGGTTTGGGGACTGAGGAACATGACTTGAGGAAAAGTAGAGGGAACGGGGCTTATTTAGTCTGCAAAACAGAAGACTGAGGGGGGATTAAATAGCAGCCTTCAACTCCCCGAAGGGTGGTTCCAGGGAGGATGGAGCTGGGCTGTTCTCAGTGGGGGCAGATGACAGAACAAGGAGCAATGGGCTCAAGCTGCAGCAAGGGAAGTTTAGGTTAGATATTAGGAAGAACTCTCTCATGAGGAGAGAGGTAAAGCACTAGAACAGGTGACCCAGAGAGGTTGCATGTAGAATCTCCATCCTTGGAGGTTTTTAAGACCCAGGTAAACAAAGCCTTGGTTGTGATGATACAGTTATGAATGGTCTGGCTTTGAGCAGCAGGTTGAACTAGATGATCTCCAGAGGTCCCTTCCAACCCTAATTTTCCATGATTCTATAAATTTTTTAAGCCTCAAATTGTTTTTTATGTTTGACTTAAGACGTATTCGAAAGGGGCCGATTTCAGAACAGGATTAGCACCTATATCTCAGATAGGGCATCCAAAATTGGATATCCCAAGAATGACTACTCCCTTCTAAAATATGGGCCATACCTTCCAATCATTTAAAAATGGAACACATCCACGTAAAATCCTCTGAGCTGCTTTAAGAACCTCAACCTAATTCTCCAATGACTGGTATTTTTAGTGTTCCATGTGTTATCCAGGCCACTGGAACTGAACCCCTTCTCTCTCGCTCTCTCTCACCCACGCATATGTCGAACGTGATCCACAAACATTTACTTTGTGAAAGCTGCAAGATTCCTAAGCATTATCCCTTAAATCCCAATCATTACTGTACTTTGCTTTGCAAAATTAGATTTACCCAACTGGGGCAGACTATCCTTACATTATTTTATCTTCATCATGGTTATGGCAGCCAAAGAAAAATTTCCATTGCACCAGGGTGAAGCTGATTTGCAAGAACCCATGTCAAAACTACATGGTCTAAAACAGGGGTGGGCAATTATTTTGGGCAGAGGGCCGCTTACTGAGTTTTGGCAAGCCATCGGGGCCGCATGACAGGCAACTGAGGACAGATAAATATTAATTTTCTAAATATTTTAGGGGCCCTGCAAGCCAGATAGAATGGCCTGGCAGGCCACATCTGGCCCACCCCCATAATCCCAGCTGTTCTTCAAGCACTTCCTTTGCCCAACTGATGTCATTTCCTTTTGTAGCTATCAGCTCCCCACAGTGCATGTTTTTCACTCAACTTGCAAGAGTTTGCTACAAAGCTGATAACAGATGTGATTTCCAGCTGTGTCTATACACCAGCCATGGAGGGTTCATTAATAACAATTATTAAGTGCTTTATGTTACAAATTAAGCCTGTAGCAATAGAAAAACATCCAGGCAGTTGGTTTATGGTTGCTTGTCAGAGAGAACTGTAAATTCCCATCATCAGAACACTTTTACCACTGCAAAATGGAACTAAGCTCTTATCATAAATAATGCTTTAAAATTGCTAAATCATACTTGGATGCAAGAGTGTAAATTAGTGCTTCACTAGGTAATGCCATGTACGCCCTTTACGTTTACATAATAGGTTCAATTCATCATCCAGGTCTAAATTATGATATTTGAATTCTGCATCAGGAACTCCCTTCACTTGTTTCAGTTACTAACATTACAATAGTACCTGGAGGCCTACATTGAAGTGACGGTCCAATCTTTCTGACCATTGTACCTATACGTTACAAGTCAAAAGACCCTCCCCCAAAAGTCTTACAGTTGAAGTAGGCAACATTGACAATGAATGAGAAGGGAAATATGTCCCCTGAGGTGTGACAGCCACAACCAGAGGGAGTCATAAGCAATACATATGTGCTTCTTGGAGGCATTTGGTATTTTGCCTAAACAGGTAATATTAGCTAATATAACGCTTGTAAGTTCGTAACCCGCAAATGTAACTCGTCTGTCATAAGTTTAACCAAAATGATAAATTAACTGTTTGTGAAACTGACTGGGCCCCATAGGCAAAGCTGTAGCTACAAGATTAGCTGACCTAACAGTTTTTGCTCAGGGTTCAGCCTCGATGATAAAACTGGATCCAACCGCCTGGCACACCCAACACGTTCCAGGAAAGCTCATTCACAGAAACCCAACAGGGGTCGGGTTTAGGCACAGCAATGTCAATTTCAAACCTAAGAAGTGCTGCACTGTAATTTGCTTATTGGATAAACCCGGGTCCAGGTAGTAACCTTTTATGATAATTTTTAACACCTTTCAATCACACAAGGTAACAGCTATAGGGCAAGATTGTGAGTGCCTCTAAAGCCAACAGATTATCATAAGACTAGGTATAAAAAGGTGACCAGCAGGACTAAGGGAACAGAACGGTCAATTGCTGTTCCACGCCCGGACCCCAGACTCCCGGTGTGAGTGAGGATCAGATCCCGATGAAGGGACCTCCCCGGTAATCCCTCCAACAGCATCAATCAGGGATGCCTGACTTCACTGGAATCACCTGGCGCACACCTGGCATTCAGGGACTATCGATAAGTTGCCCACTTATGTCTGTCTATTTGTTGTTTTAAACAGCCCAGTGGCTGATACCCTCGCAGTGCCCAGCTGGCCTGCGACAGATTGCTCTCTCTGTTATTATTTACTATTAGCTCTTTAATACTGCATTATCTGCTTATCACATTTATCTTTCTGTTAACTGTTGTGTGTAAGCTATAATAAATTTTCCATTGCTTTACTCCCAGCCCTGCCTCCTCGATCCCGAACCAGACAGCCCAGTGGCTGATACAGTTGCAGCACCCAGTCAGCCTGCAACTAAATTGATACACCTACAGTGCCCAGCTGGCCTATGACACTGAGGTCACACTATAAATAATCCTCCATAATGGGATTAGAACTCAGGTCTTCTAAACTCCTGATCTATTGGTGCACACTGCCACCTTTGGAGTTAATATGGTTTAGCGCCATAGATTATCACTGCAAATGTGAACTTCCTCAGCATACCAGGAGAATGAGATTTTGGCTTAGAGCACCACAGGTCTTTGGGAGAATGAGGTTTTACGTTGCGCTTTAAGCTGCTCAAATGTTGATTGGTGTTAGTGCTAGCTCAAATTTCAAGCAGTCACACTTTAAGGCTAAAAACTTTGTCCGACTGTCCCCAACCTGCGCAGTTGTGACTTGTCACTAGAGGCTTGGTGAACAGGGGCAGAACTTGGAGCTGCAGGGCTGGTGTACCATCAGGCCGGGTGGGCTCCATGCTGCCACATGTGGTTCTGGGAACTGCAGGCAGTAGCTCCCCTCCCCACTCACCAGCTGTCCAGTTGCATGCCATCATGCTTGGTGCTTCCATGTGGGCTCCCAGCTGCAGCATGGGAGCCCCAGGGCAGCGGAGGCACAGAGCCTGCCCAGTCCTATGGTGCATAACCTCTGAAAGCCTGCCTCCCACCGCCTTTCAGAAGGGCAGCTGCAGGCCAGTAATTGTTTTTTGAGGCACCCGAGAGCCAGACAAAATGGCCTGGCAGGCCAGATATGGCCCATGGGCCATCTTTTGCCCGCCCCCTGCATTTATGGAACATAAGCTGGGTAACAGATCCCAGATAAACCTGCCCTGGAGTGGCATAATTAACCCATCTAAAGTGTGCTTAAAACTAGTTTCAGGTGTTAATGTTTGGAGATGACAATCCAAGGGTTAAGAGCTCCAGGAGTTGCCTAAAATTAATGCGCAACAAGACCCTGAGAGGAGTGCAGCTTCCCATCACGATTCAAAATCCGGCCTGCTATAGCAATACAATAGCATTCACACACATTACGTGGAAAGATGTTTGAGGAAAAGACAAAATGGAGATGAGCAGAAAAGTTCACAATTACCACCCTTTCTTCCCAAACAGGACCAATGCCATCAGTTCTCCAGCACGATATGGTTGCACTGACATGAAGGAAGAGGATGGAAACCAATAGACTCTCCTATGCATCATAGACCTTGTTTGGAAAAAATGTGGGGGTTTTATGGCAGTGAAAGCTTCCAGTGAGATGCATACTTGCCTCCAAGAAGGGGAAGTCGTTTCCTCTTCTGCTCTGCCCACATACCTCAGCTCTGGCCTGGAGAGCCCATTGCTTCATTCTCCATGGAAAATTAATTTCCCAGAGTCTCTGCTGAAGATGAGAATGAAGTACAGTGAACTCCTGCCTACCAAGCACTGGGCTGAGATCACTCACTAACTCCAAAAAGGCCCCTTACATGGCAACATTCAGTCACTGTCTTTGTGGGCAGGATGCAGGTGGAGATGGAGGATGGAGGGATGTAACTCAGGTCATTACCGGGCCCCAAGGCATCAAGTTCCCCCACCACAAAGATTTTATTAAACCTGGTGCATCGACTTTCAATTAGAGGGCCATAAAATGGTTCATTTTCATCTGTTTGTTGCACGGTAACACATCCTCAGGAGACAAGAGCCCCTTTTTCAAACCATCTGCAATGAAGAGAACATTAATTGAATATTCTGTTGAAACCACCTTCAATTAGTGCCTTGGATTACTGCATGACACATTCATCACTGCAGCTCTCCCCATCCTGTGCACCGTACATTTGAGGCTTCGTGATAGGCACATCACATCAGCTCACAGCGTTACCCTGAAAATAACAAATTTATTTGCTAATGAGATAGTAGCCAGGGTGGGGAAACCTAGCACTGCAGAGACAGGCTACACCTTTCCAGGCTAGAGAATGTAACACTAATGTGGGGGGGGATTTTTACTGCTTCCTCATTTCTATCTACCCTTAGAGGAGGGGCTGACATTAAGCAATTCTCCACCTATTTCTCCTCCTGACAGATCAATAGCCCCTGAGAGCTAGTCGCCTCGTCTAACCACAGAACGTTTGCAGAAGCAACACAAGCTTCTCCGATGCCAGCACGGCCCATGCTAGGAGAGTTGTCACCATGACCCATGCAGTCCACAGCCTTTCTGCAGGAAGATCGGGTAGCACCAACTGCTGCGGGTGCCTCATTTCTCCAGTAATGGAGAAAGAGCCACTCATACCCCATCTGAATTTTACCCTGTGGCTGAAGGAGTGTTGCCTTCGGTCTCCTGAAACATGCACTAAGCTGACTGATCAAACCATGACAGCAGCAGTGAGCAACGCATTGAATGGTACACACAGATGCCCTTGCCAATACTGAAGGAAACTGGAGTATCCACTATGTTACTTCACAGAGGCAGCATGGCCTATCAGATGGACGACACTCTTGTTCTTTTCTTTGCCAGGCCGCTAACCTGCTGGGTGATTTTGCACAAGTCTCCACAGCCTTATGCCTCAGATTTTCCAAAAGTAAAGTAGGGCTAATGATAAAGTTTTCCATATCATGGTTTTTTTCTGGAGGAGAAGTTGGTAGTGTTATTACAAGCCTATTGCCAATATTTCAGATTCAGTGTCGGGGAAAGTTTGCACCCAGGTCCCAGCATTGTCAGGCAAGATTATGAATGATGGATGGTAAATATCAAGAGAACAGAAATTATATAGCACCTAAATACCACAGTGATGGACACCTCAAATTGTCAGAACGGAGTAAAAGTCTTTTCACATTAATAAGATCAGGTTGTATGTCAGTTAGTGGCTTGATTCCTGGCCCAATTTAGAAAAGGTGCATAATTGCTCATCTACTTTTCACATGCAATTACCAGGCCTATGCATGCAAACTGGCACAAATGAACAGAATTAGCATTTGCATGCATAATTACCCATGTTATAGCCACAATGGAAGTGTTGGCTCAGGCAAGTTAGACATGCAATTGTCCACACACTGCATGAAATTCACCCCTTCACACAGGACAGACATGGCTTTGCATCAAGTGTTATCCATACATTAAAGGCTTTGTGATGCAAGGCTGCTTTTCAGCACAGAAGTCAGTCTCACCCATTGTGGGTTAGAGTCTCAGAAGTCAATAGTAAAACTCCCCCTAATTTCTATCGCAGCTAGACTAACAATTAACATACTTCTGAAAAAAAAAATCCCACAATCTAGGTCTTGTTGCTGCTCCTTATTATTTTTTTAAAATCGTTTTTTAAATTTCCATCTACAATACACTAATATAATCAGCTCTTCTTCATAGGGGATTAGCAGTGTTATATCCTGCGAATCCAATCAAGAAAGTCTATCAGCAAAACATACTTATGTTGATACAGCTATTATAATCTGCATAATTCTTTTTAGTTCACATAGTTAATGGATAGCAAACAGAGTCATTATGGCTGAAACTCACAATCCATAGGATCGCTATAAGCCATTTGCTGCAGCGTTTTTTATTATTCATAGCTTTAGTTATTGATTTTCAGGGAAAGATACATGCTTTTAAGCACCATAAAAGCAAGAGAGGAAAACAAATAGCACTATTCCAAGATTAATACACTGCTCATAATAAAAGTATGGTTGTCACATTGTGCAGTATACAGCTGATGTAGTCCTGACAAATTCAGTGCAAAATGGCTGAGTTGCTTAAGAATCTCGTTAAATAATTTAGAGGCAAGTTTTACTGGAGGCAGAAAAGTTCTTTCCCAATTCCGCTTTCTTAGATTTATGTGCCAGGAGTATGTTAATAAAGCATAGTGCAGAATTCAGCTGGGATGTTTCCTTCCAGTCAGAGACTGTAGATTTTTAGGCAATAGTTAACTACATGCCTGACTAGAGGTAGTATGTTTAGTGGCTAGAACAAAAGACTATAAAACATAGGAGTCTTGGCTTCTGTTGCTCCGTGCTCCTGGCTTGCTCGGTGACCCTGGTAAAGCCCCTTACCACTGCATAAGATCATGCAAATGTTTGTAAGATGGAGATAATGCCACCTTGCTTGCAGCAGTATGGAGAGGCTTAATTGAGGAACAGCTCTAACATACTAGAAATTTACTGTATCTGTTCAGACTGGTAACTTCCTTCTTTAAGTGCTTGGCTGAATGAGGGCTTAAGTGCATGATTAACTTTAAGCCCATACATAACCCCATTCATATGCACTCAGGCATCTATTTTACGTACCTACTTAACACTCACAGACTGCAATGGGACTGGCCATGTGCCTAAAGTTAGGCAGATCCAGGTGCAATTATTACAGTATCAAGGGGCATCTTCTGAGCCGTGACAGATTACCCAGGGACCACAGGTAACTGTTCATGTCCGTGGCCCGGAGATCAGAGCTATGTCTATTAGTCACCGTGAGTATGGGATTCTGCTTGTTCTCTGCCTGGTCCTTCCAGTGATTCCTGCGATATGCGATGCAAAGGTTTGCTGCGCAAATGGGCACTGAAAGCCTCTACACTTTCTCTTGGAAGCTCACCCCTGCCTGGCATGGCTGGGGCAGTTGGGGAAGGGGGCTGTTCTTGCTGCTGGAATGCCCCCAGAGACAGCCCGGCTTGGACCTCCCCCCGCCTTAAACTACACTGTAGGCAGAGCTTTTGTATTCAGCTTCAGCCTATACCCTGATAGACCCCCTAAGAGGCAACAGCTTATCAGAGTAAACCATCCCAAAAGGATACAAGCATAACCTCTGCAACTTTGATGTGCTCTGCTCCAGGCAGCAGAGGTTCAGCACAAAGAGATGCCAGCCTCTAGCTGAACCTTTAGGCTGAATACCTTTGAGGGGGGAGGATCCATCCCCTTGACCAAGGCTGTACAGGGAGGCAGTGGCAGAGCGGGGAACAGGACTGAGAACGGCTGATTTCAGTCTTACAGCCTTAACCACAAGTCACAACAGCTCCCTGCTCTGGAGCTCTCAAAACGCACAGAAAAGTACTGGGAAGTGGGAAATATCATAGCCTGCAATAACCCATAGCTCTGCCCTTCAAAAAGGGGAACAGATCCACGTATCCACCCCATTAGTATCCAAACAGCTCACAGCACCCCTGTGATACAAAAATTAGGCCATTTTACAGAAGGAGAATGCACCAAGTGATTTTCTCAGTATCAGCCAGTGAATCGCATCTTCCGTTGTTTCCCAGACGCACAGTAATGTAAGAATTAATGCCACAACGAAAGAAGAAGCTACAAAATTATTTACAAATGTGTAATAGCCTTGGGGCTGCTTCCTATCACACCATTCACTAAATGTGTGGCCAGACTGAGGCTCCAACTATGGGGTCCACTCCATGACTTGGAGCCCCATCAATTGACGTCTCCTAGCCTTGGGTGGCTGCACCCCTGCAGCTGGGAGCAAAGATCAGCTGTCCAGGCTCCCAACTGTAGGAACTTGCTACTTTCTGGAGGGGAAGCCCAGGCCCATGACCCCAGGTTCCTTGTGCACTCACACCAAGCCATAATGGGATCTCATGTTTGACCCACAATCACACCTCCGCCACGCACGTGGCGTGGCAAGAACCATGGCTGTGGGGATTGAATGTCAGATCCCATCACACTATTACTTGCACATCTGCCAGGGGCCATATAAAACATCTGTGCCAAAGCAGGGAGTCAAGCAGGTTGGGGGAGTCTTTCCTAATTCTAGCCTACCATCAATGCCACAGAACCATCCTTCCTCTCCATCATGCAAGACCATAGCACACAAGCCAGAGATGAAGGTGAAGGGCCAGCCAGACGCAGCCTTACCACCTCAAAATGAGCTTCTGGAGAAGGGGTGGGGGGCTGAATCTATTTATTCTTCTCCCTGCTTTACTGAAATCTCCCCACAGTTAACAGTGCCAGCCAGCTAACAACTTTCAAAATAATTTCTGTAACCTTAGCAAAGGTGGCAAACTCTGAGAAAACACAGCCCTACCAACCTCCAAACAAAGCCCTGTTTAACTAAGCTGGGAGTAAATATTTAAGAACTCCAGGAAAATTCCCCTGATCAATTTGCACTACCGGATCGCATTCACTACATGATGAACCTGGGGACATGTCAGGTGGCTTTTATCACAGGCTGAGCTGGTGCATTGTAGCCTTAGCAGTCTTCACAATGTTACATCAAGGGGCTTGCCCCCCCTACTCTTCCCCTCTCCTCCCCATACCCAGAACTCCCTGCTTTTCTTAATTGTAGTTCCTGCCAGGGACATTCTCTCTTAGGATGAGCTTCTGAAAAGGCACATCATCTCAGTTTGACATGCCAACCTGGGCAATCAAACCAGCCTGAATTCAAGTGCCCAGGAGCTGAAGGGCAGTAAGGCCACACACTGCCCTTCTAGCTCAAAGCAACAAGATGCTGCTCTCCCAACTCAGCCAGGTTCCACCAAGCTCGCTGCATTTATCCATTAATAATAAGCTGTCAGATTCATGATTTGTACTGGTTATAAATTAATCTCTTTTAATTGACCTGCTTTTGAGTCCAACATTCACAAGGTAGGAACTAGGACTCCCAATGGGTCTTTTACACCACCCTGTTATACAATACAGAGAAAAGTTACAGTCTGATAACATACACCAGTACTGTACCCCCTCCCATCTAGCGATACAAAGTCTGTGCTCTGCATGGGAATTAAGTCATTTGTCAGTTCTGGTGTCAAGATCAAAGTGTATTTCCAGCCCTCCTGGCATTTGCTTCAACAATGCACCATTCTTCCACTGAAATAACTTAACATAAGAAATGCCTGCTCAGCCAATGTAAAAACTTGCAGAATTTCCCTTCTTCACATGATATATTGGGGAAAAAAAGAAAAGTGCATTTGGAGGGGTTGATGGCCCAGGCAGTCAATCCATCTCGAGTCTCTGGTGGGGCACTAATCTACTTCAGCAGTTTCTGATGCAGTCAGAAACTCGGAGAGATGGATAACATGAGCACTGCAACCCCTTTTCCCGTTCTCTCTATCCATTATCACTTCTTTAATTACTGCAGCATTTCAGTAAACATTTCGCCTCTGATTCTGCTCTCACTCTCCCTAGGTTTCTGCCCTGGGAGGGGACCATTCACTTCTACAGACTGACTCCCCATTTCTATGGGCATAAGGGAGGTAGGAATCAGGCTTGGAAACATCATCCTTTTCCCACCTTGAGGCCAAGGCTTTTGAGGCCTGGTAATAGCCCTGGAATCAAAGGCCCAGACAGGCTGAAGCATCAGGACAAATGAAGAGTAATGATAGGGCTCCTGCCCCAGATGGATACAGTGCAGATTGGAGACAGCTGCAGACTCCCTCTCTCACTTCTTGTAGACTGGAGTCCACATCAAAGCTCACTCCCACTAATGGCTTGTTGCTTTGGAGTCATTCCACTGGATTATATTTCAGGGGGAGGGGGAAGGAAGAATTGATGATCCCAGGTTTGTTGCAACTTATTATAAAGGCACCTACCGGAATAAGGAGCAACGTGAATCCTGGCTCATGCCATTCATTTATCCTCGCTATACTCTCGAGAGAGAGGTAGCCAGTGGTACCCTCTCTATCAGTTTAGAAATGGAGAAACTGAGGCACAGACAGCTTTTCAATATTGTTCTGTACTCCACAGCTCCCATTTAGACACGATGGTTTTGAGAAGAGCTATGGGAAACCCTGGGGTCTGAACACATTTGCAAATCCTGCTGCAATTTTTAGGTGCCAGGGGGAAAGCTGAGCTTTGGAGCACCAGAACCCAACCCTGACAGACAAAAGTTTGGAAATCTGGCTCCAGGTAGCAGGGAGGGCTGGTGTCTAAGCCAGGGAGTGAATTCGCATCTCCCACATCCTAAGAGAATCTGTCCCTTGCCTCTGACCAAACAGGCCATGATCTGACCAACTACTTCTATGCTGCTAATGAAACCTGGGTTGACAGCAACAATCAAGTTAATGGGGCACTTAACCTGCAAGGTTAAGTGCAACTTGCTGCTAGAAGAGCTGCAGAGAGGAATCTTTCAGATAAAGCCACTCTCTGATATGGGCAGTATCACTGGGAAAAATGCTGGCTATAGAACCATGTCCTAAATAATTTAGTTAAGGAATTTCATAACAAGAGAGAATGAGCAACAAATATTGCTTTTATATTATTTAACAGGCTCTGCTTCCAACTAATCTCCATAGAGGTCATTGCAGGTTTCACGGGAGAGTAGCAGAGGATGATGTCTGGCATGAATGCATATGGTTATGGAGTTAACACTGATTTGTGAAAATGCGCTCTACCCCTTCCATACAAGATTTCCAGATCTACTGCTGACCCATCACCAGTTCAGGGATGAAACCGGATCATTTTTGAACACGAGAAGAACAGACCTCATCCTCTCTTGCCTACGCTGAACTGACTCATCTACTGCAGAAGAGTTGCATCCTATTTATACCAGCATGGAACAGGAAAGGAAGCAAGACCTTTCCCTCATCTCCCAAATGCCATGCCCCATGAGCAGGGGTTTTCTTACTTGGCAAATGATGGGCTGGACTCTGATCTCATGTACAATAGGATAAATCAGGAATGACCCTGCTAACTTAACATAGGTATAGAACTGGTGTGTCGTCATCAGTCAGGGATACTGTCCACATCTGCACTCACAATGAACATACTCCAGTGGAGTCACCCCAGATTTACTCCTGCATGAGATCAGAGGCACTGGCAAGCCTCTTGTTCTGAAATGGTACCGAGAACCTGGAAAACGAAAGGTGCTGTCTCTAGTGTGGCCGCCGTAGCATCGTAACAGGGAATTGTGACTGAATGCCATGAGCT
>NW_017728936.1:5303280-5350143 GCF_001723895.1 Crocodylus porosus | reverse complement strand
GCATCTGAGCTTCCTGATGTCACTATGCTATCACCTCCCATGGGTGAGAACCAATGGCTGATGTTTCCATTCTCCATAGCTCTCACAGAAATAGGCACTTTCATTTGGGCAGGTCACCAATTCTTTCAAAACTATATTTTTTGGTGGAAAAAACTAAGCTGCGATTAAAACATTCCTTTTCCAGGGAGAAAGTTTGTTTATGGAGAAAGTTTGATTCCCGCAAAAGGTTTTGGATCTATACCGGAGACTTTGACTGAAGATAGTGAAGTCAAACTTTCAAAAGGAACAGAAAGGAGCAAGCAACCAACATGACACGCTCTAGCATTCCCCCAGGGAACTTGCTTTGTAGCCTCTGCTCCCAAACAACTCAATCCAAAATATATCAAGCCTTCTGCCCACTTATGTTTTCCCAGCAGAGAGCCAGATATGCCTAGGCAGAATAAACACTAGAGAAACAGCACACATGCAGGCCTACACAACCCCACACACATGTAAGAAGGCACGTGAGCATGTCACCCACCAGAGAGAAAATCTGGCCACACCTGTCTGGTCAAATGACCATGCCTGGAAGCAGCATCCGCAAGGAGACCATGCAGCTCCACACAGGAGGACTGAGGAGAGAGCAGGCAAGGGAAGAGATGACTGTCGGCAGGGCAATTAGTCTTACCTCAAGGAGCCTGGCTGAAGCTGCTGCTGCAGGTCACTGTCTGTCCCACACCCCCAATTATTGCTGCCATTCCTGAGCTTCCAGTGCCCTACAGTGCAGCCATGGCCTAATCAGCACTGCTGAGTAACTAATTAGCCCACCTGCAGCACCACCAGACCTAGCCACACTGCTTCTTGGACATGCTTACCTATGTGGGGGAATTACTATATAGCTATGACCAGTTAAAGATACAGCCAGGGAACCTGGCTGCACAACTTCCAGCTGTAACCACTCTGGCTTTGAGCTGTAAGGGTCCCTGGTGTATTAGCCAAGGGAACAGCTGCTGCTCATACAAACCATCTTGTTCTCAAATACCTACATGTGGAGAACAGCACCAGTTTCTTACCTTTTATTCCCCCATGCCAGCCTCAGCTGCCCAAGTCTCCAGCTCGTCTCATGTCTCACTTCCTCGACAGGGTGCAGGAAATGGTGCTGTCTCTCAGCAAGTACCAATGCTCTCACTTTACACTCCTAACATGAGTAGCATTAACACTTCTTGGAAGCCAGGGGGAATTTTGGCATGGATGGCCCACAGTGGGTTAATGGGGAGAGGGTATATTTAAAGAGTAGCAAGGAAGACTTGCTTTAGGGCATTTCTTCCTCCCTCCCCATGCCCTGCTATTGCTGCTCTTTTTCAGGCTAAATGAGCAATTCGGTGACCTCAAATCTAGCATATGTTCTAAGTGGTCAAACTATCACCTTATTAGCTAGGTGTGGCATCCTGGTGGCTGTGGGAACACTGCCATTCCTACCCTCTGCTAGTGTAAATCACTGCTCCATTTGTCTTCCTGGAGCACTGCCAGCTCACACCAGTCAATGATCCAGGCCCTAGCCTTGGTGAATAGCAGCCTCTAGTCTGAACATTGCACCAAGGCAGGGATCAGCATTTCTGAAGCTAATGGGAAAGGCTAGGGTATTCTTTGAGACTCAGTCCCCACTTTGGAGACATGTCCCCCTTGTCCCAGCCTGCCACTCGTAGCCTGATGGTCTGCTGCTCCAAGTTTCACTTGGTTTCACTTTCTTCATCATGTTACCCCTGCTTCACAGCCACTTTTCCAGCTTCTCTGTCAGTTCCCATTTAGCTTTCAGAGGTTTTTTAAACATGACAAGCAGTTATGGGATCATTTAGCAGCCATGTGACGGGCTCATGGAGGGACCATGCTGCTGACTGAAGGGCCAAACCTTCCTTTCACCTAAACTGATATAACATCAGCATCCCTGTTAAAGTCAGTGGGGTTTCTGCAGTTACACCAGTGACATTTGCATTGAAACCTGGCCCTAAGATCCTGCTAAGCCTGCTCCAGGGCATCTCCCCCGAGCTGTTCTATGACACAAAGGGAAGGGCAAGCTGAGCATCTTCTCTGCAGGCTTATGAAGCCATCACAGGTGAAGGCCACATCAACACCTGCCCCAGTGCATGGTGAAGTGGTTATATCAAAGTGAGCTAGGAGGAGACCCAGCTAGAGCATGTTGCCCCAGGAATCCCCAGATGGATCTTACCCCTTGGGGGTCACTTGCTATGACCGTCTGGTACAAATGAAAGCAGAACCCAGGCAGCTAATCTATCTGTGCTCTCACCAGTTACGCAGGGTGCTGCTTAGTATGATTATGGTCAGCAAAGTAGAAGAAGATCTTCTATCTACTACTGCCCCTAGGAGAGAGCACGTCATCCTCATGTGCTACTATGGCAATGAATAGAAACTATGGGAAGGACCACAGAAAACACTGTGGACAGGAACATGCTCTCTCCCACCTGTCCTTCAGACACCGTCAGCAGCATATACATCCCTCATGTGTAATTTAGGAAAGGGAATTAAAAACGTACAGAAATCACTTAGGGTTAGTCACTTTAACCCCTTCAGTTGTGCTTGTTGCCTCCCTCCAGTTACAAGCATCTGCTCAAAAAGACCTTCCCAGCATTCAGGCTAAGTGAACTCTTTGGACGGCCCAAACCCAGAGAGGCAGCCTCTGTATCACAGATGACAGCAGAAACTGAACTCGGGACCCTCAATATAGACCTTATCAACAGCTTCTGAGCTGTCTTTCCCTGAGAACTGTGGCAGCTCTTTCACCAAACTCATTCTCTTTTTTGATCTAATTAGAAGCAGAACCAAATGGAAGGACTAAATTATACACATGCAGGGAGGCTGCTCCAACATGCTGTAATTAGAGCATGTTGGAGTAGACTCGATTAATCGAGTCTGCTGGAGCATGGTAATTATTACCTACCTCCAGCATCATGTGCATCAGCCTCCCCATGCTGAGCCCACAGCAAGCAGCCCACATCCACCCCTGCTCTGCTTCCCTCTGCCCTGTGCTGCTGGCAAAGGTGGTGGGGAGAAGGCAGGCATGTGTCCTACCTTTCCATTTTGAAAAGGTGGTTGTCCTACCCCAAGCTGAGACCTGGGCAATAATAGGAACTGCAGAGTCCTGGAAATTGAAGCCTTTTTACATTTTTCATTCAGGAAGCCCTCCTCCCTTTTCAGACTCACAGTGATGCAAAGCTATTAGGCTGCATGTGCAGCAGGGACTTATTCAAGCATGATTAAGGGTTGCTTCTTGGAGAATGCCTTATACCTGCACAGCCCCTCCCTCCTACTTTCATTATGAAAGACCATCTTCATTATGAAAGGCCTCACTAGCACCTACGCTCTTCAGAAACAGGGGTTTGGCTTCATGTTACCTTTCTAAAGTCAGGAGAAGCGCTTTACTTTTTCATAGGTGAAGAGAAAGAAGAAATGATTATGCTGTTCATTTCCTCACCTCTAAGTTTGCTGACAAGACTGCCTTTCTTCAGGATAAGAGGATAAGCTGACTATAGGGGATATCTAGACATCATGAAAATGGAGGCTGGGCAAACTCCTGAAAACACCCAGACTTAATCTAAAATCATCTGGAAGTGTGAACCAGCTGAGTTAGAGATGGTTTTTATTGCAATTATAAGTGTACCTGGGATACAGGAAATACTAGATAATCAAGGTGGGTTTCTTAATACTCACATTGGCTCTACACTGTGAAGTGCTGAACTCCTATGATTCAAAACCTGAATTTCCCCCTAGGCCAAAGGTGCTTGGAGTCTGAGGGCTGGATTCAGCTGTTTGCTGTGACTCAGGCTAGTCTCCTCAGTCTGGATTGGGGAATTAAGATCTACTAATCTCATTCACCTGTCTTTGCATCAGGTGTGCTGCACAGTAATTATTTCAGTCAAACATAATGGTTACATTAGGTAGTTTTAACTCCCGGGGTTTATAATACTTCTAAACACTTGTTCCTGTCCTTCTGATCAGGGACTTCTCTGTGATGATGTAAAACCTGGGTAAAGACTGGTGTTGTAGTCGGAGCAAGGGGTGAGGAGTTAGGAAGCGCTTAGTTTCTATTGCTCACTGTGCTGTGTCCTTTCTGGTCCTGATTTTTCCCTGTCTGCAGAATTGAGCGGTACCAGCAGGGGTAGGTAAATGAGAGCTGGGTTGCTAATTAATGTTATGAAGGAGACTGAAACTACTGCCGTGAGCATGAGGGCTGCAATGGGAATAGGCTCAGAGGTGCTGGCAAGTAGTCTTTGAGGCAGCGGGTGCTTTTTGGGTACGTGTCTGTGTGCACTGCGTGGATTAGCATGTGTGGCGCTCGCCTTCCTGATGTTACAGTCATAGTGACTATTACTTGCTACTAAAAAGCACCCTGAATTTCACAGCCATGCTAGCGGCTGCATGGTCAGAGGACTTTGCCTTTCTGTCTTCCAGCTTCTCACGCTGTGTGTTGCTGCTGGCTCCTGTCACTAGATGGCACTGACAAAACCCGCTCGGTGTTGCTTTGCATCCTCCGCTGTCCTCTTTTCCCAGCTGCTCCTCGGCAGAGGCAGATCAGGAAGCTGGTAGGCAACACCCTCAGCCCACCTATCCCTGGGAGGAGAGATGGCCAGCCCCAGGCCCGAGAGCAGGTGCTGGGCTGGACGCGGATGCTGAGCGGGGCCCGGGGAAAGAAAAGGAGCCAAGGCCCAGCGATGCCTCGTAGCACAGCCTGGAGGGAGCCCTGTGACGTAGGACCGTGAGCACCCAGTGAAGCCCTGCGTGGTGCAGAAGGATTGGAGGTTGTCACTGGCTTTATAAGGAAGATGCATGGGGCGGGGGGGAAGAGCAGGGGGCTAGCGCGAATGTGGGCCTGGGCAGCCCAACGCTGTCGGTCAAAAAGCAGGACAGTAATGCCTTTAAAGGGACTCTTATAGTTTGGGGATTTTAAAGGGAATCAGCCGGCCTTAGACCCGGTGGCAAAGGGGGGAGCAATTGGGCATCTCTTGCAGCTGCGTGGGGGTGCGCTGGTGCTAGGGTTTGGGCTCGGCAGAGAGTTGCTCGCAGCTTTGGCCTGTCCTCGGTCCTG
This sequence comes from Crocodylus porosus, assembly GCF_001723895.1. NCBI lineage: Eukaryota > Metazoa > Chordata > Crocodylia > Crocodylidae > Crocodylus > Crocodylus porosus. The sequence goes on along the minus strand of NW_017728936.1, from coordinate 5,345,063 downwards.
GCTGGCTGTGCAGGGTATTTGCCGGGGTCTGATTTAAAGCCCTGCTCTGCTTGTCCATGTCACAGGGCACAGCTGCTTGCATTGCTGCTGGCCAGACCTTGCCCTGCTGCCTCTGGGGATGAAAAGCCAGAGGATGCTCAAAGCGCAGGGCGCCGGGAGCCTCGGAGACCTGATCGGGACCAGGAAGCTGATCGCTCTTGGGGCCGTGCTAGGCTGGTTGTTAATTGTCCACCTCCTTGTCAACGTCTGGCTGCTTTGCATCCTCTCCGGCTTGCTGGCCGTGCTGGGGGGATGGCTGGGGTCCCAGGCCGTCGTCAGCACCAGCAAACGCATCCACCTGGAAAGGTTCGTGGTGCTGGAGCCCTGCCCCCAGAGCCCCGAGGCAGAGAGGCAGCTGGACGCTGAGATCGACCTCACGATCCAGAAGATCATCCGGGACTTCGTGTCCTCCTGGTACCAGACGGTGAGCAGCGAGCGCAGCTTTGAAGAGGAGCTGCGGAAGGCCATGGCGGGGGTGGCAAGAGAGCTCAAGAGGAGGATGGCGCTAGTGGACCGGCAAGCCCTGACCCAGAAGGTCCTCCTGCTTTGCGGCTGCCACCTGCAGAGCTACATGAAAGCCAGGGAAACTGTGGGGGTTGCGGGGAAACCGGGGGACCCACAGCAGTGGGCAGCTGAGCTCTGGCGAGCATACAGTGCAAGCACGCCTCCGCACCCAGCTGTCCAGAGTCCTGCCATGGAAGTGAACTACACCCGGGGCGTTGTGGACCTGTTGCTCCAGGGGCTGGTACCCAAGCCTCACCTGGAAACCAGGACTGGGCGCTTCGTGGTGGTGGAGCTGATCACCTGCAACGTGCTCCTGCCCATGATCCATAAGGTGGCTGACCCCGACTGGATCAACCTGCTGCTGATTGGGATTTTCTCCAAGACGGGCAGCAAAGTGGTGAAAGCAGGGAAGGGAGAGGAGGCCCCTCCACCCTCCCCTTCCTGCCAAGCCTCGGTGCCAAGCTCCTTGCTGCTAAAGGAGCAGTTGGAAGCCACCCCAGAGGTTGCAGACCCATCTCCAAGGACCTCTGAGCCCCCCAGATACGATGAGGTGGATGGTGTGGAGTGCAACCACCAGGAGAGGGAAGATGGGAGAGACTCAATGGGTGGAGAGTCCAGTTTGGACATGGACAGAAGGAAAGCCGGCAGCATGCCTGTGCGCTCCCTCCAGCCCGACACTCTGGGCTCGCTCTTCCCCTGCGAGGACTTGGAGCTCGAGTCGCCCATGTCCGACCTGGGCAAAGACTCTGACTCTGTGGTGCTCTTGTCCACCGAGGATTTCCTTCCTGGCGCGTTCCAGGACAGCTTTGCAGAGCTGGAGGGGCCAGATGGCTTGGACCAAGAGGATGCTGCGGGAGGCAAGAATGGGTACCTGGAGGACAGCACAGTCCCCAGCTCCAAGACATGCCCGCTCACCACCATGCTGGGCCCTTGCCCTGACATTCAGATTGACCCTGTGGTAGAGAAGGAGGAGAGCCTGGCTGCTCTCACTGCGCTGTTGTCCGATCCAGAGAAGCCTTTCTCGCAGCGACCTTCCTTCTTGGGGAAAGAGCTGGTGTCCTCGGAGAGCCAGGCGCAGAGCCCCCTGGACCCCAGCCAGCCGCCCACCCTGCTCTCCTCCTCCCCCACGGCTCCCCTCAACACCTTCAGCTTTGAGCCGCTCAGTAGCCCCGATGGCCCGGTTGTCATCCAGAACCTGCGGATAACCGGCACCATCACTGCCCGGGAGCACAGCGGGACGGGTTTTCATCCCTACACGCTCTACACGGTGAAGGTAAGAGCCTCGCTTCTCTGTTGCTGTTGGAGGGGAGAGGGAATTCCCTGCCTTGCCTGCGAGGACAGGCAAGCTGTTTTAGTTGGAGCTGACTGCCACCTCCTCCAAAACCTTTACCTGTGGGTGGAGCATCTAGTGGTGGAGCCAAGCGGCCTAATGCTTACAGCTCAGGGTTGGCTAGGGAGACTGGATCGAGGACTTTGATGCGGGCCTGTCCCCATTGCTAGCTGTGGGCTGGGGTAATAAGAGCAGTCACTTATTTTGGGTCCCATTAATGCTGTTGCATTGGCTGCAGCCCTTTCCTGGTGAGGGCACCCTGGTCCTCACTGAGGAGTAGCATGGAGCAGTGAAGACCCCAGACTCATGAGCCTCTATCTTTGTCCCTCTTCTGGCTTGTGGCCATGGGCGTGTAGAGGTGATATTAGGCAGTGTTTGCTCGACTGCTGATGCGTTCTCTGTTTTAATGGCCGCTGACTTGGTAGGTGGTTAGGGATTTACCTCGCTGAGGGGGCTGCCACAGGGCATGAAGATTGGGTCAGAGGTGGGTCTGGTCTCCAAGGGCCAGCAAATGGCTAACAGGTCCCCTTGCCCCTTCTCAGTATGAGACGGCCCTGGAGAGTGAGAACGCCAGCAGCCTTCAGCAGGTGGCCTACCACACCGTGAACCGGCGTTACCGGGAGTTCCTGAACCTGCAGACGAGGCTGGAGGAGAAGCCGGATCTGCGGAAATTCCTGAAAAGTCAGCACCGAAATCTGCTTTCTGTAGAAACCCTTCCCACCCGACTGCCCACCCTGCCGCTGCCCCGTGCCCAAGCGTGGCTCTGCGTGGCTGATGTAGTGGGTATACTATGAAGAAGTCGGGATCCCTGGGCGGGTAGAGAGAGCCTGGTGCACTCCAACTTCTCTTTATGCGATGACAGGCCTGCAAATTCTCTCCAAGTCACCCACTGCCCGCCCCGGCTGCTATCCCACCCCATTTGTGTCAGCCATTCTCACTGCTGTAGGAGCCCCTTAATGCCAAAGTTGGTGCTGGTCTGTCCCCCGCCCTTGGGATGCTAACATCCTAAAGCAAAGGGGAGCCCTGGGTGAGCTGGGTGGCAAATGTCATTTCAGTTTGGTGGGAAATTCCAACAATTGAAAGCGCTGTTGGCATCCCAGCTTGGGACAAAAGTGAAGCTTATTGTAGAACCCAAATTCCATAATGGCTTGGATTGGACATGTTTCATTCTGATAATGTCAGAGCATTGCACTGTTACGGTAAGTAGAAGTACAGCATGGTCTTGGCTCTTAATCCACTCTCCTATTCCCTTGACACAGCAGAGTCCTGAGTTTCAAGAGACTCGGGTGAACAGGACTTTACATGTTTGAGGACAGTTTGGGCCACCCTAAGTCTTGCTGAGTAGTAACTTAGACTGCCACAATCTGTAGGTTTTGTGTGAGGCAGTGCTGAGCCCTTTATTAATGGTACTAATGACTCTTTACTTGTCTGCTTTTCCTCTCCAAGATATCAAAGGTCCAAAGAAGCTCTTTCCTGATCTCCCATTTGGAAACATGGACAGTGATAGGGTGGAGGCCCGGAAAAGTCTCCTAGAGTCATTCTTGAAGGTAAGGTGCTCTCTTGAGCCTCCTCCTTGCATAGCTGACCTGCCTGTGAAGTTTCCCCACCATGCCCATCCTCTAAGCCTAAGGCTCCTTTTATGTGGGTGGAATTCCACTGAATTTAAAGCTACTCCTGAATTAGGATGATATGAAAGAGGCATAATAAGACTTCTTGCATCAGTGCTAGAACAGGGCCTGAAACTGGGCTTGCTGAGCTCTTATCCTGTCTCTGCCAGATGTGTCATGTTTTGGCTCGAAGTGACCCCCCCCCCCGGAAAAAAAAAAAAAAACCCCAAACAAACAAACACAAAAAAACACAAACACTTTTAGAAGTGGCCCTGATTTCCCGCCCCCACCCCAGGCCTGCTTCTTCCCACGCTGACTCCAGCTAAGCCAGGTAAGGGATGACTTTATACTACTGTGTTGTGCAGAGCAGGGGAAGAATTCAGGGTGGATAGAAAAACAAATGTCCTAATAGCCCTGTGAGCCCACGGTGAGCCCTGCAGACCAGTACAGGATGGTGTCCCTACGCAACAGTCTCCAGGGTTTCAGATCCCTACACACCTGGGCTTCCATCGCTTGCCTGAGGACTCTTCCAAGTCTCCTCCATCTCATCTGTCTGGGTGATGTGGGAGATGGATGTGAGACGGCCTAGTGATGTATCTTCCCTTGCAGCAACTGTGTGCTATTCCTGAGATCACCAACAGTGAGGAGGTGCAGGAGTTTCTCGCCCTTAACACAGACGCGAGGATCGCATTTGTCAAGAAGCCCTTTGTGGTCTCCAGGATTGACAAGGTACCTCCCTGCCTGGTGGAGTTGCTGTTGACTGATTTTTTGTTGGTGTGAACAATCTCCTCCTACTATGTTGCACCCTTTGATCTTGGGCTTTTTTCTGTCTTATTTCTCAGTATTACAACAGTAGCTAGAAGCCCAGTTTTACTATGTGCTACACACAGAGCTGGGGAGAGACTGGCCCTACCCCACAGAGCTCAGAATCTCACTAGACAGATGGATGCAGGTGGGAGGAAGGGCATATTGTAAGCCTCAGTTTGAATGCCAGGAAACCGAGGCAGAGGAAATGATGTGCCCAGGATCATGCAGGGAGTCAGTGGCCCTGCTGGGATTCCAGAGTGCACTCCAGGTGCCTGTCTTCTGCCTTAACCCCTGGATCTCCATGATTCTGGGCAAAGTTACATGTTACACTTAGGCCATACAAAGGGCACTTAAAATACAAGCATCTGGTGCTTGTATGGTGGAACTGTAATACTGCTTAATGTTGCACAGATCGGACGTAGTCTAAGTGTAATGGGTCACTTCACCCCCAGTCTTCACAGTCTGTCCGTGACCATAGTTTTCCCACTCCTGCGTGCCATTGCCCAGCACTGTTAATGGGCACAAAGACTGGTGATCTTGGAGGGGGGATGTCTAGCTAGACTCTTTAGCACCTTGCTGTGCACTGTGCAGCAACCTCTACCACGCCTCTTCTTGGGGCCTGAGCTCTGCAAGAACCATCCCTTACTGCCGTGCACGGTGTAGTACAGAGGCTTGAGTTCCACATCCAGTTTTGTCCATTTCTCTTTGCATCTTTACTCTCCCTTTGCCCCAGAACTGTCCTGTTCAGGGAGATGTATTCAATGACTATATCGTGAGCCAAGCCCTGTCTTCTTGACTTTGATGGGAGTTAGACCTGGAGCACTGAGGAGTCTCTCATGTGTTACCCCATGCTCTTTGCATCCTCTTGATCCAGAAGCACAGGCAGAATTTGGCTCAGCCATGAGCATTTTCCTCTTCTGTAGGGGTCAACAGGCAGAAGCTGGCTGCCAGTGTGGGGGTGGGGGAAGCTGGATAGCATCCCATCTGCAGCGTGGGGTATCTTCCTCTTTTATGAGCATTCAAGCACCTTTCTCCACACCTACAGATCATGGTCAACGCCATTGTGGACACCTTGAAGACCGCATTCCCCAAGTCAGAGCCTCAAAGCCCTACGGAGGACCTCAGTGAAGCTGAAGTGGATGGGAAATCCCAGCCAGATGGGAAGAAGTCGAATAAGTAAGGGCTTTTTTCAGGTTTCACCCCAAGTTGGGTGCTAAGCATTGACCCTATAAAGGAGCTGACTGAGAGAACCACTGCACTAACTACCAAGCCTACTGAAGAGTGCTTTGAAATAGTTAGTAAGAAGTAGTTTATGCTGTGATTCCATTATGCTTCACAAGCTGTGTGGGATTAGTGTGGTCAGTGCTTGGATGGGAGACCCTCAACGAAGACCCAGGATTTGTTGACGAGTCGGTGGATGGCACTGCAATGTGGTGCTCTCGGCTCTTAGCAGTGCTGTCTTTGGGAGGAGATGCTAAAGACTGTAGAGTTGTCTTCTGTTGTCAAATAGATACATAACCAGAGGACATGACGGTGAGCCACCACTGAGGTACACCCACCTCTGGGGTGGAACATGGCTGCTCTTTTAACAGCAATTATGACAAGTGGAAACTTCACAACATTTTAGGACAGAATCCCAAATCCAGATGAAACCAAAGAGGCTTTGGGGTGGACGTAGAGCAGGATTTCAATTCCCCAGCGTGATTTGGCCTAGGCTTGCTGTTTAAGTTCTGCTGCGAGTCCTACACAGTGACCAGTTAAAGCCAATCAACACCGGCAGTGCCCAGCCTGAGGGCTCTGTGTTTTGCTACAAAAGTGTTTAATTTTTTTATATTGCTAAAGGTGACGGGAAGGACTAGGCCGCTTAGCAAGCCTTGGCTTAAAGGAGGGGCTGGAGCATGTGTGTGTATTTCCTGGAAAGAGCTGCTTCTTTTCAAAAAGCTGCTCCAAACAATTTTTTTCTAAAAAAAAACAAAAAAAAACCCAAACAAACCAAAAAAACAGCTTTTGCAGCCTCTTGGCTGAAGAGCACATTCCTCAGCAATGAACGGCCCTCTTAATTTGTCCAAAAAGCCCTTCCAGTGCTCTTTATGTCTGCAGATAACTGGGTTACACAATCCCACTTGGTACTCTTCTTTCACCTCTCAGGCTTTCGTAAATGCATGTGAAGTTACCCTATATGCCCTTGTAAAAATAACCAGCTCGTACCGACCAGAAATCATTGATTTTTGTATCGGCTGAGAGACACTACCCACATGGGTATAGTAGCCAGTGTGTAAGCAGAGCGGGGCGGGGGGGGAGGTGTGTGTGCACCCCTGGGGTTTTGATGCTTTTACTCTTAGGATAGCTAAGGTTCGGGGCTTCTGTCCTGTCCTTATCCAAACATCCTGTGGCACTTCTTTGCTGCTCAGCCCGAAGCACAGCTGGTGCCTGTAGTCTCAGCTGATAGGCCTCACAGCCCCCTGTGAAGCAAGCATTGTCATACCCATTTCACTGGGGGAAACTGAGGCATGGAGGGGGGAAGTGAGTTGGTTCCTTTTACAGCAGGATGAACTTTCCACCTTTGCAATAGATGACTGGACTTAATGACCCAGGACATCCTTTCCAGTCATGTGTTCAATATGCCCTTGGCCAAGACTTGGAAACTCCTCATATCGGATTTAAGACCAGGGGATTCACCTGGGCGCTCTCTCTCTCTTCCCCAGGCCCCGGCTGAGGTTCCCGTCCAGTAAAATTGCTCCGGTGCTGAGTGTGCCTGAGGTGAACGAGCGGGTCCTGTATGCACTGAGGGAAGGCAGTGCTGTAAGTACTGATCTCTGAAGGATGCAGTTTACGTAGCCACGACTTCAGCTCTGTAGGGTGCTGATCTCAGCCTTGTTTCATGGCTGCCCTGGAAAGAGCAGATGAGTAAGGGCAAGGGATGCCATGGGAACCCTACACAGCACCTTCACTGCCTGCTACAGCTGGATGTGATCATGAGCAGAGTGTGTCTAGTAGTCCTGCCAATGTGAAGCTACTTCTGGTTGCCCATCTGGCTGTAATAAAGTCCATTGCAAGCAGCAGAGGGTCTCAGGCAGCCAGGAGAGGAAGGGCTTTCTCAGAGCTACAGAGCAGATCAACCTGAGGCCTGTAGGGTAAGGCAAGGTCTTTGGGGCAGGTGCCCGCCTTTGTTATCTGCTCTACAGTGCCTAGCACAGTGGGATGCTGGCCACCAGGAGCAACTTCAGTGCACATCATCAGCTTGTAAGCAGAAAGATGAACTCGCCAAGTTTTGTGGGAGGCAGAGGCCTGGAATTGCAAGGGTGGCTACAGGTCAGAAGTGAGGTGTATTGGCAGGGCAGGGAGTCACCATTTCATTTTAAAGCAGAATCAGCTCTTGCAAGATAATAAATAGCAATAGCAGCAACTTGCTGTGACCTAGCTGTTATTCTTCGAGTATTAAGAGATCACAGTCTGCCTTGGTGCCTTGGTTGAGTGGGGCTGGGTGACAGTCAGCCACTTTTTAGGCACCTGAGTAACGGGGGCAAGCTGCTTGGGAAGAGCTGACCTGTCCAGTTATCCATCTGCTTCCTAGCACCGTAGCACTTACATGCTGCTGCTTCCTCAGGTCTCTGACACCCTGTCTGTGGCCGGGATGGAGTCCTTCATTCAGAAGCAGGAGAAGCTCCTGGAGACTATGCCCAGCAAGGCCCCTGAAAATGAGGGAGACAGAGAGACAAAAGAGCCCACTGTGCACAATGCCTCCACATGTACGCCTCAGCCGCTGGAGCACCAGGATGATGATGACAACCCCGGTAAGCTCTTTTACCGCTCCTGGCTCAGGGCAGGTTTGCCCCTGACTAAACCATCCCACTTAAGTGCCTGTCTAACCTGCTCTTGAAAACCTCCAAGGATGGAGATTTCACAGCCTCTCTCATCATCTGCTTCAATGTTTAACCCACCTCAGAGCAAGAAAATTCTTCCTAATTTCCAACCGCAGTTTCCTCTGCTGCAATTTGAGACTGTTGCCCCAAGTCCTGTCACCTCTGGCCAGAGAGATTAGTTGGTCTCCATATTCTTCATAACTACCCTTCAGATATTGAAAGACTGACCTCATACCCCCCTCAGGTGTAAGACTCCAGTATCATGCTTCAAGATGATTGCCATAATAGACAGGAGGGAATAGTTCCTTGTACGTGACCTTGCCCAACTACTATTCTGCCTCTCTCTGAACCATTGGTCTCTGCTGAACAGGGTGTGATGGTCTCTCTGTATTGCACTCACTTCAGGCCCTTGATATATGCATATCCAAATCTTAAAAACCAGTGGAAATTCTGAATGTTCTCTGCACTGGCAACACTGCTGGCCCTCAAATTACTCTTTTAATAGCCTGTCTTCTTGCAACTCCACTCTGTGAGTAGGTATGTGCTGCTTCTCTGCATGAAAGAAAGTATCTGAGAGAAAGAGACAAAAAGCAATACGAGCTAGTCTAATAGTTCAACTGTGGGAGTTGGGACTCCTGGGTTCTTTCCTGATCTACCTTAAGCAAGTTATTTTGCCTCTCGGTGCCCTCTCCTGCCTCCTTTTATTTTTAAGATGAGGAAATAATACTTCCCTGCTGGGCTGTTAGAGATGTGAGTAACATTTATAAAGTGCTTGAGGGTCCTCTGCTGAAATGTGTTTCCTGGTGACAAGGAGAGAGATTTTTAGATTCAATGTTAAATAAAAAAGTAAAAACAAAAAAAACTATCCTCCAAGATTGTTCAAGTTGCAAAGTGAAGCATTCCAAAGTTGGGAAACGGCAAAATAAAGCAACATTTGGGCAGCACCCCCCCTCCTGCAACTTTGTGTGGTGGTATAGCTTTTTGAAGCTTATAACACAGTTGAATTTGAATGGATTTTACTGGAAAGCAAATTCACATTCCTGCTGTTCTGACCTCCAATTTATGCCAGGCCCCTTCTCCAAAATGTATTGAGCTCTTGAGCCTCGCAGTAACCCAGTTGCTAGAATATTTTTAGCCTGCGCAAAATAAGTTCCCTCCAGATCTCTCTCACAGCTGACCTGTTTCCAAAAGCTGGACCCTTAAGGTAGACATGCATCCTGGAAAATGTCAGGCTAAATGGTTCAAGCGTGGCACTAACATTGTCTTATGATGTGAAGGTGCTGTGATCCTTAAGTACAAGCAGCATTGCCAGCTGTGCCTAAAGCTTTAATGCAAATACATAGCACTCTCAGGCACAGTGTCTGTAGTCAGCAGTGCAGAAGAAGAACACAGAAGGGGTCAAGGTAGCCAAATTCTCATGGAAGTCTTACATAAGTGATGCCTCCAGGGCTGCGACAACTGCCACCAGAGACGGGGCAGGGTGGTCCAGGAGCATAAGGGGAATGACCTGGGATGTGGCTTGCCAAAGGCAACTGGAATCTGCATCTACTGACCAAGTGACCCCTCAATCGTGGAGCAGAGGAAGGCTGGCCAGTAAGTGCCTGGGGAGGAGGGAAAGGTAGATGCAAATGCACAGCCCTTTGTGCAGTGCAGTCTTGCCTGGGGTTTGGCTGGGGTGAATCTGAGCAGCCTGCTCTACAGCCTTCTGCAGAGTGAGTGCAAGTCCCAGGGGAATGGAAGTAAGTGAGAGGAACCAATTCCTGCTAGGTCCAGAATTAAAGGAACCAGCAGTGCTGAAAGCCCACCTGTCTTCTGTCAGTTATTAAAGACCTAAGTATGATCCTGTTCCACTATGCCCCTGGAGAGACTTTTATGCCAGCGGTGGCCGAGTCCTCTCCCTCCTTAACTCTGTTCGTGACTTATGCTGCCACCTTAGCCTGAAGACTTACAAAAAAAGATTTCTTACCAGTTTTTCAGTGTGGAGTTGGAGCAGACTTAGACATCTAAATCCCACTGTGTATTTGCCTGATAGGATGGACCAGAATTTGAGCAGCAGAGTCCAGCCTGACGGGGCAGAGGGAGCAGGTCCCAGAGTGAGGCATGGAAGCAAAAGTCCTTCACGCTCTTGAGTTACTGTGGGAGAGGAGTATGAGCAGTATTGGGAAGGCCCGCACAGGCAGCATAGGATGCACATTGTATTGGAAGATGAGGGAGGAGGGACTGGGGTAGCTAGGAGAGCTGAGGGCTGGAAATTCAGTGATGTTGGCAGAGCTAGATGGATGCTAAGTGGTGCAGGAAACGGGTGGGAAGTAAAGGCCCTGCAGTGAAGGGGCTGCTCCTGACCTAGTCGCAACACTTTAATGAAGTAGCCTGCTTTATAAGTGAGATGCGTCCGTGCCTGGGCCTGGAACAGGGCAGATGTCCTACAGGTGACGTGCAGAGTCCACTGGGTGTAGCAGGGGAAGGGAAGCCAGGTGCCTGGAGTCTGGCCCTTTCCCACTGCCCTGCTCCCTCTTGCAGTGCTCAGTTCAGCCTGTGACAACAGACATGCTTGTGCTCCAGGGCCCAGCCACAGGAGGGAGAACTACAACTAATTGCTAACAGGCTGCAGCTGTGAGGACCCTGGGGCGCAGAGACCATTTCACAGCAGCAAGGCCCTGCTGGGACTGTTTGCAGGCTTGCTCTCAGTCCTGGTGCATTCATCTCCTTGCTGGGAGCAGGGCTGGCCACGAGATGGCAGCCCAGCTCCGCTCACCGGAGAGCTGGCCAGCTGGGAAGGGCAGGTTGAAAGCAGCGGAGAAGGACTGTTGAGAGACCCCCTCCCCTCTTTACCTATGGCTCTAGCTGCAGAGCCTGCCTTCCTGCTTCAAAATGTGAGCTTCCCTCTGCTTCAGCCCTTCCTGTGCTTCCCTGTCCCTCAGCACCTCTCTGTCCTCCTCCCTCTCCCATCTTCAGCCTCATGCTCTTTTACCCTGCTTCCACCTCCACCCGGAGTTGTCCCCCCGTCCCGTATGCCAGTTGCCCTCTCTCCTCTTTCTGACTCGCCCTTCCCCTCCTGCTCCCGACCTCCTGCCCCTCTTTGGTGTGTGTCCATATCTCCTTAGGCACCACATTTGTACCAGGGCTGTAAGGAGATGTGGCACTGCGTTGATGAAGGGGCACATGTATAAGACATCAGAGGTTTCCTTGCCCAGCCATGTTTCATACCAACTATACTCTGAAAGGTGTTTGAGGTTGGTTATTGTTTCATGCTGTGGCAGCATCTAGAGCTCAGCCCAGGTGAGGGCCTCATTGTGCCAAGAACTGGACCCACCAGTTGCAAAGGGCAGCCCGAGTCCCAGATGTGCAACCGCCAGGGAAGTTAGTGGAGCTCATGCCAGGTTGCAGCATTTGGGAGTCTGGACCTGGGTGCATTGCTGTGTCTCCTTAGGAACATGACGGGGCGGAAGACTCTCCTTCTCATGTCCATCCCACCATGACCGCATCCTATGAGGCCAAAGGATGCTTTGCTGTCCACATTGGCAGCACTGGGAGCAAACACAGGTGTCACAGGAGATAGGCATGGACTGGATGTTGAGGCAGCTGGCTCAGGGAAGAACTGTGCTGTGCTCATGCCAACCCCTCCTACTGCTGCTTGGGGAGTCCATAGGGCAGAGAGCTTGTGCCCCTGGCATGCTAGGCTTCCTGCTGTGCCTGTAGGGCTGGACCCCATCTCACGCCCTCGTTTGCTGAGGCAGAGCTGGCTTTCTCACACGATACCTTTCTTCTGACAGGTTCTGAGACAGTCCTGGCAGACATTGCCCTGGACCTGCTGCGCCTGCTAATGATGGATCACTGGAGCTGGCTGTGCACAGAAAACATGCAGAAGGTGCTGCACCTGCTCTTCAGCACCCTGATCCAAAGGTAAAGCCTGGCCAGTGCTTCCCATGCCCAAGGAGGAGAGGGTACCTGGATTAAGCAGATGCACATAGCCCAGGGTTGTCTCTAGACATTGGCAGACTGAGTTCCCAGTGCCAAGCCCCAACTGGAGTAGAAGGCTTTGGCTCTGGGTGGAAGGACAGCATGCTCAGTGAAGGCTGCTTCCTGGGTCCCCAGTGGGAATGCTTAACAGGTCATGCATGCATTTGGGCAGCTAAGAGTGGAATATGAGTGATGCTAAGTGGAGGAGGATCAATGCTAGATTCCTCCAGCATTGAATTTGGTCTCCCCATGCCCTTTTGAGGCAAAGATGGCTTTCCTAGCTCTGTGACATGGGAAAATGAGGAACAAGAGGGAGTTTGGGGGGTGACTTAGCAATGCAGTGCAGCTAGGAATAGAACCCAAGTCTCGCTGGTGTGCGGGCAGCGTGGCCAGGGGAATGGCTGTGACTTCCATGATGTTCCAGACAGGAATTCGTGCACCATGCCTAATGGGGCTGTGTTTGTCAGTCTCCACCTGTTGTGCTACGTTAGTGTTTGTGTACACGCACATCCCTTTTCCCATGACATGCACCTATTTTCCCAGCCTTCCCCATGCTGCTATACTTGGGGGCCAGGTCCTGAGCTGGCATCTGTAGTGAATTAGTGCCTCCCAGATGTACAACTGCCCTGTGTTGCTGGGCCCTGGTAACTGTTCGGTTCAAGCTCCGGTGCCGTCTGCAGTCCTGCGTTCTTAGAAGTGTGGCTGAAGGGTGGCGCAAGCGGCAGGCACTGGAGACCGGGGAGTCATTTCCTTGGCTGCTCTCTTGGGTTTGTGTTTTGACTCATCTTCTGTTTGCACCGTCTCAACAGGAGATGTTGGGGCCAGGTCTTTAGCTGGTGCAAGTTGGTGTAACTTCATCGAAGCCAACAGAGGTTTTCTGCCAGGCGACAGCTGAGAATCTGGCCCTGACCAAGGAATGCAAAGCTCTTTCTGCAGGTCTGAGACTTACATGCCTGCAAGTTTTTGCAACAGACATTCCCCAAGGGCAGTGTCAGAACATCCAGGGCAGCGCATTTGTGAAGACGCTAATTTGAGTTGCCCTCAGCAAAGGTTGCCAAAGAGCTCGGAGGTCAGGGGGCCGTTGGCATCCACTCGCAAATCAGCATCTTTGGAAGGGCGGGGGAAGGTGTTGCTTCAGCTTCTCCGAAATGGGCTTTTTGTATCTCGGCAAATGAGCTGGAGCCTGATCTGTGTGTAAGAACAGAGGCATGAGCTCTTAAAGCTGAACATCATCACCTACTAATAGGCTGCGTCCCAGTCGCCCAGGGAGCCGGCAGCACTGACATGTGGCTTTGGTATTTTCTACTAGAGAAGCAGCCACACACTGGGCACCTGACCTGCAGCGCTGCGATTCCCTGCGAAGCTGAGGATCTCTGGCAGTGTGTGAGAGGAAGCGTGGCCTGCAGCCCTACTTTGGAGGCTGCTGCTGAAGTGCACGTGATGTCTCAAAGCAAAGTGTGAGGTGACTGAGTGGAGCTTTGCCCCATGCCCAAGGCCCGTTTGGGTACTGAGGGCAGTGTGCTCCTCTCCATTTCCCCTGCAGCCAGATTAAAGCTTCTCATCCAGTTGCCTTCCCGCTCAGGACTGCAGGTACTTGGGCAAGACCCCCCAGATCCAAACCAGCTGCTGCTTTTGTTCCAGGTACGGTTCAGAATGAGAAGGGGCCTGTGTTTCTGATCCCTTCCAAGAAGGGGAGGAAGGAATTTCTACCAGATCAGCTGATCTGCTGCCTAGAGCAGCAGTTAATCTCTAACTTCTCATTTCTGTGCTGCATTGGTTGTTGGGACTGTCCAGATAGTGGGATGAGAGGTGGGGGACACAGCTGCCACCTCTGTTCTTTAATTCTGTGGGAAGTCAGCACTGCTCCACATTGCTTGGTGACTCATGCACTCATCCCAAGCTGGTTTGGGTGCTGCTAGCAACACTGTGCAGCTCAGTGCAGGCTGTGGAGTCTGCCTGGCAAGCAGGGAAATGCTTTGCAGCTGCCTCCATTATTTGTTCAGAGCTAGCTCAGGTGTGTCTGCATGAACCGCATTCACTGTGGTGACAGACTCCTCCAGAAGGGACTGGTGGGAGCACCCATTGCTTAGCGTTATGCCTGAACCATAGATACAGGAAGCAGAGCCTGCTGCAGCCTTGGCTAACCGAGTGAGTCGTCTGTCTCGAGTAGCAGAGGCGTGTGTTGCTAGACATAGAGGCCTGGGGTGAGACCTTTCTCCCAACCCCCCCATCCAGTGGGTTCGTGCTAACTCAGGAACCAACAAGGATGGAGAAATGGCTCCACCTCTACTGCAAAGGACTCGGATTTATTTGAAACCTCTGGGTTTATATCTCGTGAATCATGTTTTCACACCTAGCAGTGCTAACATTGTGCAGCACCGCATGGCACCCTTGTTAGGGTTTCAAGGTGCTCCAGGGTGCTGCCGCACCATGGTTGAGAATTGCTGCCCTACAGTGTGGGGGTTAATCTGGAGTAAGGCCTGTGGATGGTTGTGCTTCAGTTGAGCACTTGGACCACAATGGCAAAAGGAGGCATTGGCTGGAGGTTTCTCATCCTGCTCTTGCTTGTTGAGGAATGCGCTGTTCCTGGTGTCTTGATGCGCACAGCTACATGGGAGCTCCAGCTAGTCTCCAGCGAGCATCAAAATTCCCCCTTTGCAGAAGCCGTGCACCTCGGAGTGGGAAGCAGTGAGGCAGATTCCTGCCTGGCACAATGGTATCAAAAGCTATGAAACTCTATGAGAAATGAATTCAACCCCCCACTCTTTGATTTGCTGCAGTTCCTCATTCCTTACTGACTCCCTGCACATCGTGCTTGGCTGTAGTAGCTGGTACCAATGGCTGTAGCATCCCCTGGTTCTTATTTGTGTCATGTGTTGTAGGTAATTGCTCATGACTCTTCCCCCTCTTTCCCCAACCCTGTCTGTCTAGGAAATATCCTGCTCTGGCCATCTTTCCCCTTCACTCTATGGCTGGAATAGTTGTAGTGGGAGCCAGGCGCTGTAAATCTCCCCTGATTGTCAGTTTTGTGGCAGCTGGAGGCTGAAGGAGAAAAACTGGATGACCGAAAAAGGTATTGTTAAGTAAAAGGGAGGCCATGTGTGCATGTCCACGTCTGTGCCTCGCTCATCCAATTATGTAACACGGAGGGATCCTTTTTAGGAGCCAAAGGGCGAAGCTGGGCGGGGCGCTGGGGGCCGTGGGGAGCGGAGACGGCCCCGAGCCAAGAAGAGATTCCAGCTTGAGCAGCCTCTTCGCTCCCTGGGCTCATGTCCGTAAACAAACCCACAGACCTGCTCCAAATCCACGCCCCCTCCGTTAGCAAAATGCCTTTGCCCTCCCTGCTTTGCAGACTGAGATTGCCTAACCCCAAGGAGAGGAAACGGGGCTGTCTTCCTCTCGCTGCTGGGGGTTATCTGGGAACCTGTTTGCAAAGGGGAGCAAGGGATGGAGCGGATTATTCTTGGGTCCCAGAGTGTTGGGGAAAGGAACTAGAAGCATTTAGAAAATCAAAGTCCTTTTTTGAATCGGTGAGTCAGTGCCGCAATAAAAGCTCAGGCTGGGTGCTCAGAACAGGCAGTGGCTGCGACCTCACACCATGCCCCGAATCTGTCCTCGTTGGCGGTGGTCATCACTGTGTGAAAAGGCCAGGGGCACAGGTGCTGTGGTGATGGGCATGGTGTGACCTCCTGTATCTGGAGCATTTTTGAGATACCAGTTTGGACTGCTCTTATCAAAGGGGTGGGAGAGACCATAGAAGTGCTTGGTGTCTGTCTGCTGAGTCTCTCAGAACCAAGCGTCTGGGAAACTAGATCCACGTGATGTGGGCTCAACAGTCCTCTTTGCAGGAGGACCCAGATCAGGGCAGCCTGTCGATGCCAAGAAAACAAAATCAAATCAATCCCACAACCCAAGAGTCAAGCGCTAGGGGTGGGGGCTGTAAATCCCAGAGCAATGTGGCGCTGGTTCGTGGAAGTCTTTGAGGACCAGGTCACAGTGGGGAGAAAGCCTGACCCTGGCTGCCACGAGAGGCTGATCTGCATACCCTGACATGTACCCCCAAAATAGACTTCCTGGAAAAGCCTGTCCCCAGCCCAGCTTCCCCAGGGACTAGTCCATCTTTGGAGAAACTACAGCTGGCCATAGGATTAGGCAGTGCTGGTCATAGGGTGAAGAACGCTTCCCCTGCCATAGAGTGCCCCTCACCCTGCACCTGTGGGGTGAGGAGGGTGGTGTTGTTCAGGTAAACCTGGATGTCTGTAAGGCACAGCGAGCTTAAAGGATGTTGGGTTCTAGTTTGGGAAGGGCTGCAGAGTGCCTGGTGGTGATGAGCCAGTGAGACAACACCCCTGCATGCAAGTCCCTGAGCAGGTGGCCTGTCGTTGCTTTTACCTGGGTGACCAGGCTCCCTGCTTCACTAGGGTTCCTCTTTGTACTGACACTTCAGTGTTGCCTTTACAGATGGCCCTAATCTCTGCCTTTGGGCTCTGTCAACTTCACCCTGAGGCTAAGTGCAGCAGTGCTGTAGTAATTTGCTCTGGCTTTGTGTTGAGGCCCGTGAGTGGCTGTAAATGCATGGGAAGTGGCAGCAGCAAGTGCCTGCCACTTGGGTGAATGGGGTGTGGGGCACGCATCTGCGAGACGCTGTGCAGTGGAGCTGGCACACACAAAGGACAATAGGTGCAAGGGTCAGTGCAGTCGGCGCAGGGTGTTAGGTCAATTAGAAGAGCAATGGGGTGTGATGGGGATGATAGAAAGGGCAATAGTTGGTAGCACAGCAGTGGTAGGGTTGCAGGAAGGATGCCTCCCACGAGGCATGCAGTACTGTCTGTTCAGCAACATGCATGGGGCCAGGGCATGCTGAGTTCATACATGCAGAATGCTTGCTGCATGGTCCTACAATGGTCATGGGAAGCAGAGTGGTTGTGGAAGCTGTAGAGGCAGTTGCAGCCAGAAAGTCTGGAAAGCTAGCAGCCACTCCATGGCAGGATCCAGCAGAGCCAAGGCTGCTTGCTGGGGCCAGCTGCCCAAATCTGCTGAGCAGCAGGTGAGTCAGGAGGCCAGGTCAGATGCCTACGTGGTTTGGCTGCTCCACTTGAAGACTTTGTCTCACCTGAGTGGGTCTCCTAAAGTTCCTCATGCTGCCCTCAAGTGCCCCGGCTGCAGTGATGCTTTATTATAACACCTGAATGTGTTTAGAGTCCACCCTCTTCCCCCAGTTTTTCCTCTCTGCTGTTTTCTTGTTCCATCCTGAGCTAACATAGTGCTTGTTCACTCCTGCACGGTGCGTCTGCTTCAAGTATAAGACCCTGGAGCTGTGCCCAAGCCAGAACTTTGGATCCAAATACCCCTGGATTTGGGACAGCTTTAGATCAAACTCTGCACACTTCCCCCAGGCTCACTTGCACTCTCACACTGGCTTTTCGCAGTAAGCTCTTCTAGCCAATTCTCATCCCCCTCCCCCCAGGTCCTGAGCATCACCAGAAAGAGTTGCTTTTTATCCAAACTGCTAATCCAAAGAGAAAGAGATTGCATCTCATCACATCCTGGCTGCCTGCATTCAGTAACCTGAGCAGGGCTCGAGCGCACCCGCCAGGCCCCGGCTCGGAAGTGTGTGTGTGTGTATATATATATATATATATATATAAGGGAAATGTGTGTATGTGCAGTGAGCTGTGATGGTGTCAGGTTCCTCAAGGCTGGAGCAAGAGTTAAAATAAATGCAAAGCATCCCTGCCTCAGACAAGAACTTGGCGTTGCCTGGCCTCCTGTTCATTCGGTCATGCTCATCAGCCTTTCCAGGTCTCCCCCTCCAGATGCTTCTGTTAAGCATCTTTACAAAATGAAGTGGATGCAAAGGGGCCATGCTATCTTCCCTGTTTAATTAATGGTCCCCTCCTTGTTCACAGCATGGCAGCAAAGAGGGGAAAAGTAAGATGTAGATGAGTTGGGGTGGTTGGGTACGTGTGAGTTGGACTGAGGATTAGAGTTCAGGCCCAAGACTGAATTGAGACTCGGGTCTACAAATGTAGGAGTGATGCTTTGTGATCTATTCCAGCAATGCTCTGGACACCAGCTGGTCTCCCAAGCTCTCTGCCATCTTGGCCACTGGAAGGCCTCATAAAATCAGTTATTTTGACTGTTTCTGGTTCTCCTCAGATTTTGTCAGCCTCTGAGCCAGGATGAGAAAATTGGAGACCTGGTGGATTTGGATCCATCCTCTAACCAAATCTTCAGAGTAGCTGGGGGCTAATACTTCTGCTCTCGAGTCTCCAGTGTGGGATGGCGGGGGAGTTTCTGGGAGTCTCGGGTGTAGCATAGAGGAGCACTGGGAGCTTGCGGGGCGGCTGGGGGGCTCGGGGACTCTCTGGTGTGTGCAGTGTACCAGGCCAGCCAAAGCTGTGTATGAGCCCCGGTAGTTTAACTGCTGCAGAACTGGAGCTTCGAGTGCTTCAGGGCTTTAACTGAAAAGTCTGTAGAGCCAACAAGTGACGGTGCAGGGAGCTGAGGGGTGTCCATCCCAGGACAGGCTTTTTGTTTTGTTACGAGTCTGCATTGAGGCCCCAAGTGAAGTGAGGGCCCCACTGTGCCAGGTGCTGCACAGGGTTTCATCTGGGTAGGGAAGATGAAGGACAGGGGAGAAACAGGTGCAGAAGGGAGAAGTGCTGGGGCAGGGAACAGAGCCCAGGGGTCCTGAGTCCCAATACTGTGTGCAGTCCATTGGGACCATAGTTAGTCTTCCACATTCTGAAGCAAATGCATTATGGTCTATCTCCTGTTATGCCTGGGCTTACAAGATCAACCAAAGCTGTCAAGTCTTTCTCCATGTCAGTGGTTTGACTCCAGGCCAAGCTGATGATGGCAGAAAGGTGGTATTATCTGTTGGCTTTTTGGATACTCCTCCTTGTGAGAGGTCTCAATCCAGATCACAGCCAGCTCAGCCCATCTAGATCTGTGTAAATGTTCCAAACCAGGCAAGCTGGTGGTGGGTGCTGCCTCTTGCATGGATAGATGAAAAGCACTGGCACGATGCCCTTTGCTGCTGCAAAGTGAAATCGTATGTGTGAGCGAGATGTGATTACATTGCAATATTTCTCCCTCGCTCTCTGGGTTGAGGCTGGCTTAACCTCCGTGCAGCAGGGAGGTTGCTGACCTGCTTGTGCCAGAGCTACTGCAGTCAGGTTTGCTTTCTAAATACCATCCTGTGCCTGGGCCAACTGCAAGTATCAATGCCATTGCACTTCGCAGTGGTGGGCACAAGGCGGAGCTGCTGGACAGCCAAAGACTGTCCGGTAGGTTAAAGAGGACCTAAGAGCTGTACAGCCAAGAACTTGTCTTGCCACTGTGTGCGAGGTGCGGCTGGGATGGTGCTGGGGAAGTGCAGCCTGTTGTTGACAAGGCTGGAGCTCTGATCTGCTTTTTGGCATTGTCTCAGCTGATGAGATGCATCTCCTTTCCTTTGTGGAAAAGAAACAAGCCTCTTTCTCGGTTATCAAGAAACCTTTTTGTCATTCTTCGGCTGAGTCTTGTCTAATTGCTCCTGATTCCACCTTCGTATGACCATAGTTCAGGAGTTGGCAAACTATGGCCCAGGGGTTGCATCTGGTCCATGAAGAGATTGACTTTGGCCTGCAGCAGCAGGTAGCAGAGGGGACTGGCAGCAAGGCAGGCACCTTCTCTGCCTTGCACCACGTGTTCCTGTAACAAGTGCCACTGATCCCCTCCAGAACAGCCAGCAGACAGCTCCCCGGTCTGCTTTGCGCAGCTGCCTCACTTACTTTTGCCACCAAATTTGCTGTTCCACGTTGCTGTTTCAGTGGAAATTAGTAGCACTGAGTGGCAAAGGTCAGTGCAAGCTACCACGGGGAGAGAGCAAGAGAAGAGCACAGAGCAAGGAGGGCTGAAGTACTGTAGATAAGGTGTGGAGGAGATTGGTGGCCCATGAGGTGCCCAGGTTGCAAGCAACGGGCCCTGTTTCCTAAAGTTTTCCTACCCCTGCTATAGACCCCCATCTCTTCCCAGTACCCCGTTAGTGTGTCTCCCTCTCTGCCCAGCCCATAAAAAATGTGCACTGTTACAGACTCTGGCTGTTGAGCTCCACTTGCGGAGATGGATTTATTTCTGTGTCAGCCAAGAGGCTGGCAGAGTGGTCTGGTATGGAGATCCACATGGGCCTCTTTGCCAACCTCAGGTATTTTGGGTTTTGCCATGCCTGAGTGACAGAGGTTCAGGCATGGCATAAGAGCTACAGCATTGGCCTCCACATCTACCAGCCCTTTGATTATTCTGTGAACATTTTCTGAACTGCGATTCCACCAATAAATCGACCCTTCTACCCACCCAAACTCCAGTGCTTAATATGGCCCTGCCCATGCCTTCTGGGTAGATGCGTTAGAAAAGCCAGCTCTGGTGTACACAGTTCAGCTGCTGCAGGGGGCTGAGACAAAGTCCGCTTCACAGGTGTGATTGCTACCTGCTGGCCATCTACTTTCCATTGACTTCAAGAGGGGATGAAAGAGGCAGAAACAGGCCCCAAGGGTATTTCAGCCTTGCCTTTTTTCCTGACTACAGTACCAGCATGTATAACCACATCATTTCTCGTGGCATGAGATTCACCGAAGGTAAAAGCCTTGTCATTAGGCTCATTGGCAGAAACTCTCCTTGGCCAGCTGAGTACAAGGCAGCAGGGCAGGGTGGCACTTTAGAGATTAACTGGTTGAAAGACAGGTGCTGTCATAGGCAACAGCCTACTCCACTGTTCACAGCATCTGACACAGTAGGCTGTTGCCTATGAAAGCTCGTGCCTCTCTGAACCTGTTAGGGCCTAGTTATGTTTCATGCTGTGAGCTGCACAAATCCAGAGT
This sequence comes from Crocodylus porosus, assembly GCF_001723895.1. NCBI lineage: Eukaryota > Metazoa > Chordata > Crocodylia > Crocodylidae > Crocodylus > Crocodylus porosus. The sequence continues at coordinate 5,324,089 of NW_017728936.1, read as the reverse complement.
TAGTGCTTGAAGCAGTTGCACTTTAAGGCTAAAAACCATCTCTGACTATCCCCCACCTGCACAGCTGTGACGTGCCACTTGAGTAGGGGCAGGACTAGGAGCTGTAGCTGGGAGTTGCCACCAGAGGGCTGGTGAGCCAGGGCAGGCTTCTGTCCCTGCTGTATGCATGGGGGTGTGAGAGGTCCTGGGATACTGGAGGACTTCAACTTGGGCAGCACATCTGGAGCAGGAGCTGCGTAGTATCGATCAGAGATGCTCCTGCATAACTTTGAGCCTCATAACGAGTGCTTAAAACCACTTTAAGGTGTTAGTATAGGAACAATCGAGGGGTTAAGAGCTCTAGGAGCCAGCCAAAATTGCTGTGTAATAAGGCCCCAAGTCTCTACAGTGCCACCCTGCCCTGCCTTTTGCTTGACTCCAGACTAAAGTAGCTAGCCACCTCTTTGGCCAGCCGGTAAGGGCATGTGTCAGAAGTGAAGGGTCCTGACTTCTGTCCTTGCCTGCCTACACCAAAGCCATTAGATCTGACGTTCACAGCGATGAGGGTGTTGCCCTCAGTTGTTCTGTCTTTCTAACAGACCTTGACTTACAAAATGACCCCTTCTTCCCCCCCACGCTGGTAGCCTCCTCCTGAATCTACTGGACACTTGTGTTTTCCTAAGGGGTTGTGGTGAACCTTACCAACACAAACAAGTGACCTTCCCCATGTGGCTTTTCCTAACCGCCTAAAACTAACTTCTAGGACAGGTTCATCAGGCTGGCAGGTATAGCTTTAGCATCTTGGAGCCATGCATGACTCCAAGTTATTCCAGCCTTGGCTATTCTCTGTCCAGACCATGCCTTGAGCTCATTACACCTGCAGCCTTAGGTGAATACAAAGAGGCTCTGCTTCAGGGCTGTTCGCTCCAGCAAGGCCCTGCTCCATTCTCTTCTCCGACCCCCAGCTCGGCTCAAACTGGCCACGATGGAGGTTGCTTCCTACTGAGGCAAAGTCACTGTGAACAATGGGGCTCTGTCTCCAGGACAACCATTAAATTACCATAGACTCCCCCTACCCCCTTCCCCATCTCTCCATCCTGTCAGACTTCACATCCCTACCTCCTTGTCTCAGATGGGATTTTTTTTCCTTTAGCACAGCACTGTAGCCAGTTTAATTAGCCCTCCCCCCAGGGGCTCTGCATCGGGAAAGCCAGCCTGCTGGCACCCCAGTACCTATCGAATGAGAACAGGATCAAGCGGCTGTTCACATGAGCGCATGTAAATGCAGGGTGAGGGAGAACGGACAGAGGATGCTGCACTGCAGTAGGCCAAGGTAAAAAGGATGATGATGTCTTGCAACCCATTGGATGCTGCCCATCACTGGAAAGCCACCGCTCAAGGCTCAGATTCGCACTGTAGGAGGGGGCTGCCCATCAGCAGCGATGGACCCAGCCCATGCTGGGATAGCAGGGAGCCGTGCAGCTCAGGGGTGATGCTCATCCCTGGAGTGCTGCGTGGGCTCAGGAGGGGAGCAGGAAAGGGCAGTGTAAGTTGGTCCTGAGGGTGGTAAGCATAGCTGTGGCCTTATAGTAACAGTGGCATTAAAGTTCACACCACTTGTATGAACAGGACCCCACCCCCAAGTTACTCTCATATTGGAGCCTCTCTGCCTCCCTCTGCGAGCTCTGTTGTGAATGCAGTGTCCCGCTTTGCTGGTCTTCCGCATTGACTACAGACTACACGTGGACTCAGCCTGCTGCGCTCTAGGGGTGGCTGCATCTTCTCCCTGTCCCCTGGATTTGGAGAGCCAGAACTGGAATTGTTTGATGTCAGACCAGCTGTCACAGGCATCTTGGAAAAGGCGAGCATGATTCAAGGAGCTCATCATAACTTCAGAGATTTGCTTTGTTTTTCAGTCACTCAGTCTCATTTGCTCCTCAAGCCAACAGAGCTGGCAAAAACAAAGGTTCTTGGCAGCGTTCTTGCTCCTATTGACATTATAAAGTGCCACAGACCTGGAACTTTGCCTGGCCCTCTTAGCCATCGGCGTGCAGACCTGCCTGCTCTCCCTGCCAGGCCTCAGCTAGCCTCCAGCTCTCACAGCACCTGCTCCTTATAGACCCATGGAGGCCAGGGACAAATGGCTCAAGGCAGGTTACTTGGCAAACCAATGTTCACCTTCCAGAGCACAGGGGCAGGAGGGACTGAATGCCCAGTGGCAGGATGAGAGATCTTGCCTTGGATGAGATGCACAGCAAAAGGGCTTCCCAGCTATGGCTCTTGAATACCCCATGGCACCTCTAGAGGTGGCTGCTCCTTCTTGTTTCCTGCCTAGATTGCTAATAAACTGGCTGATGTTCTTCCTCCCTACATTTCCCCCTCGCAGTTGATTTAATTGGAGATGTTCTTTACTCCCTATCCTAAAGGCCTGTGCTGTTTTCTGGGGCAGAATGGCTGCCCTGTTCCACACAGATGGGCTGGTGTTGCAGTAGGAAAGTGAGTTTATTAACTTCTGCCTGACTTTAGCTCTTGAATAACAACCCTGAAACCCTCAGAACAGGACCAGAGGGGCAGAGTGGTATGGGCATTTAGGCATTGCTTCCACCTGGCACCAAGGGATTGCCCCTAGAGGCAAGGAAGGGACTCATGGCTCCCTGACCCATCTATTAGCTTTTACCAAGGTTGCCAAGAGGTGAGGACAGTTGTGATTGTGGGTTTTTCTTTGCAATGTGGCCACCTCTTTGCTGGAGGCCAGCCAGATCTTCCCTCTTTTCTCTCAATGGACCAGAAGGGAATGGGAGAGAGTTTGGATGTAGACCTCCACTGTTGGGCACATCTCTGATCGATCTCTGCCCAGTGCCTTTGTTTCACTGGGTGGAGGGTGTTCTGGGCCTTGGCATCTTCCGTTCTTGCCCACCCGTCCATTGAGTCTGGAACTCTGAATTTTGAGGAGCCTGCGGCGAATCTGGGGCAAGTCTCCCCATCTGTAAAACACCAATGAAGGGGCTTGCATCAGTTTGAAACCGGGCTGAGTCCTACTGGTATAGCGCCCCTATACTGGTGGGAGGAGGTTTCATGGACACTTATGGTGACACCAGTGCAAATACCCACAGGCAAGACGCATCCTGAGATTCTCTCCTGTTTACCTGTGTCTGTGTAACCTGCTGATCCGTTGGCTCTATATTGGACCCAGAGTTGAAGTACATCTAAACACCTCATGCTCTTGGACACCAGGAGACTGAAAAAGCTACTAAGAGGATGCTGTAAGCACCCTGCTTATAGGTTACACCACCTCAGGCTTGGTGAGGCAGCACTGCGTGGAAAAAAAGTCACCCTCCTAACTGGCATAGCTGTACCCAGCATCTTGCCATCATCATTTAACCTTCCTTAGGACCTAGTTTAAGCTGCCCCAGCACAAGAAATCTGCATCTTCTCTAGGGCAATATGGTTTCCCCTGTAAGCCCTGGTAAGTGTAGACAGGCCACCAGGCTGCCATGGGGTGGCACAGGAGTGTCAGTTGATCTGAAACCACGTCATGAAATTTGTGTAAGAGGGAGTTAACCTTAAAGTACCTCATCCCTTATCTCTGAATCTGGACTCCATGTATATTCGTCACCCAGAAGGAGCTGGTTCCCAGCAGTAGAAATCACATGCTCTGTCACACATCAGCAAAAGCAATCTTCAGGGCTGCGTGTGTGTAAAATAAATAAATTAACAATAGTGCTGGCTGTTGGCCCAATCCAGTTGTCTCCAAACACCTGGGAATTTTGGATCCTGACTTTGTGACTCTGTCTGAAACAATTTCTCCTCTAGAAACAGCATGCTTCCAACATTGGCCACTATGCTGCAGCTAACTCCATGCTTTGATTATAGTTACAGGATTGTTTTAACCATATCTGTCCTTGGTTTGGCACTTAAGATGCAGTGATTTAATAAGCACCGGCTGACTTTTCTGTATGGAGAACGGAATAGGCTGTCATTTGGGAAGGCAGGGAAGAAAAGGTTTTGAGGGAAATAATATTTCTCTTGGGTTTGAAAGTCCTCCTGCCCTGGCTTGCAAGGGGTTAACAGCATTTTCTGTATTTTATTACTGAACTCAGGCTAATGAAGCAATCCACTCTAAACAGGTCCTGGCTAACAGAGACCAACCTCTCCCCAGGGCACTGCCAGAGCTTTAATTGGCTCAATAAATACTTGATGAAGATGTTATCGAAAGCTGGGGAACTTCTCGGCTTCATTAAAGCAAGGGCCAGGGACAATGTTTTATTGCATCTTTTCCATGCTTTCCCGAGTCCCCATAGATGTGGGGAGCACTTTGGTCTCAGCTCTGATGCTATTGATCATTTAGAAAAAAAAATGTTTTATTGTTTTGTGATTGAGATTAGTGCTGGGGAAGGGTGCTGGATTAGGGCCCCAGAGAGAGAAATTCTTCCAGCTACATAGTCACTACATGTGTATATGCTCTCCCTCTCTTTCTCTGTTTCTGTAGCAAATGCCACAAAGCAGCCAGCGAGGGTCTTGCGGTCAGAAAGGAGGAGTAAAATGAAAGCTGATGTTCTTTTGCTCTGTCCCATGTATACAACAAAGACAAGTGGAAGTAAAATCTGCCTTTCTCTGCCTCCTTTTGCCCAGGTAGAACCAACACTACACAGGGCATGACTTGAAAGCATCAAATCTAACCTACATCTTAATAACCTCCCAGTCTTGCTTCACCTCGTTTGCATTGACGTAACGCCACTCCACTGATTTTAGCGGAGTCCCTATGCATTTAGCTTAACAGGTGTGAAATTGGTAAGACATGCTGTTCAGGGGAAAAACACCCAGCATGAAAGTGTGGAGGTTGCCGCTGCGCTGACTGAGCACTTCATCGGGATGTGCTCGGGCTGGGGGTACAGAACACGTTGTTCAGAATTTATACTATTGTAAACTTTTTATGGGGCAGGGAAAGAGAAACATTTCCAGTAAGCCAAGGTGATGGTTTACTTCTTTTTCCCCTCTTCTTGGCCAGAACTTTAAAAGGGCTCAGGATGCTTCATATTCTGTGATTTATAGAAGTTTCCCCCCCCTTTCCTGCCTCTACAAACAACTTAGCAATGACCTGGGCAGAGGACAGTTTGTGTAAAGGTGTCTGATCCAAGTTAGCCAGCTTTTGAATGTTAGCAGAAATGTATGACAGGATAAGAGAAAAGGCAACCACATAAAGTTTGAGGCAGTTGAAGCATCAACAGGGGTGAAAGCTGAGGCCAAGGGTGAAAAATATTTTCTGTTTTTATTTTCCATTCTTCTAGCGGTCGTTTCCTTGGCTGTACAAGTTACTCTCGAAAATGTTCTGCAATTAAAGTTTTGAATGCTTTGGAAGTGTGGTTTTGACCTATTGCTCTAGATCAGGGGTGGGCAATTATTTGGGCCCATGGGCCACAGAGGGAGTTTTGGTGAGCTGTCTTGGGCTGGGGCAGAACTCTCCCCACCCTCTTCATGCAGCAGCTCCCCAAAACTTCCTAAGCAGCCCCATCCTGTCCACTGAGCCGGGACCCTGCCCAGGCAAGTCTCAGCTGGTTTCATGGAGACCCTGGCATTGTGGAGTGGTGGTCCATGCCCCGCACGCCCCTGCCTGCAGAACCAGCACCCGCTGCAGGGGCATGTGGGCAGCGGAAAATGGCTCTGCCCCTACTCGGCTGGGTTGGGGTCAGGATTGGGATCCGGGAGCAGGACAGGCAAGCAGGGCCAGGGCTGGGATTGCAGGGTCCCAGCCCCGTGCTGTCACTGCCCTGCAAACCCAGCCCCACTCACCTGCCTGTCCCACTCCCAGATGCCCCCCCAGTCCTGGCTTCATCTCAGCCAAATGCAGAGCAGAGCCATGATCCACTGCCCGCATGTCCCTATGATGGGCACCATTTCTGCAGGCAGAGGTGTGCAGGGAGCGGATCGCAGCTCTGCCCTGGGACCCAGCCCGAGCTACAGCATGCCCCAATATCTCTTTCTTCCTCTCTCCCACCCTGTCCCTGCACCTACAGCATGCCCTGATCCACAGCCCCTTCCACAGCTTATGCAGGTCCTCTTGCTCGCTGGAAGCAGCACTCAGTGGCACTGGCATCGGCTGTGGATACTGCCAGCTGTGGACACTACTGGCAAGTTCCTAATAGGGCTTGGGATGACTGCTCAGGACCACAGGAGATGTACTCATGCAGCACAGCAACTGAGGCCCTGGGAGGATACCCCAATCTTACCTGAACCTGCTAGTCATGCCCACAACTGATGCCATTGACTGCCCAGCGCTGCTTCTGGTGTGCAGGGTGGGAGCTGGTGTAAACTGCGGAAGGGGCTAGGACATGCCTGGCATAACCCAGCAGCTGGAGCCACAGCTCCTGACGAGCTAGATCCCATGAGTTTGTGCCCAGGCTGGATGCAATCAGTTGGAGGGCTAGATCCAGCTCACCGGCTGTATTTTGCTCACCCCTGCTCTAAATCAGTGGTTCTCAGCCTTTTTTTTGTACCGGGACCAGGTAAACATCAGTGGGTAGTCCCAACCCAGTGCTCCTCATTTCCAGTCCTCTGCCCCCTGCCACCAGGCCCCAGCCCCCCAATGTGTGGGGTTGGGGGGAAGGGGGGGAAGCAGCCCCTCGCAGGCTGGAGCTCTGCCAGCCTGCAAGGGAAAAGCCAGGGTTTCCCACTTATTTCTCCTTTAAAGGAGAATCCATTTTTAAAGTTTGTTGATGCATTCTTAAAGTTGGTTCATGACCTTTTCATGTGTTCTCACAACCCACTTCTGGGTTGTGACCCGCAGGTTGGGAAACACTGCTCTCGATGATCCCTTGTGTAAGGATGGGTTTGTGGCTTAAGGTACAAGAAGATGGACATTGAGAGGAAGGATGGCCCAGGAGCACTGGCCTTGGAAGACCTAAATTTTCATTGTTGCTATGCCATGTTTTCCCTAAGTAAGCTCGACCAAGTCACTCTCTTTGAACCTCATCCCCACATCTATAAAATGGAGATGATTATATTGCCCTACCTCAGAAGGTGGTTTAAACATATTAAAGACTTTGAGGGACTTGACTACTATTGTGACAGAGGCTGTATCTAAATAAATTGCTGGGGCCTTGGCAAGTTGTTTTAATCTCTGCTCCTACTACATTAAGCTGTAGGTAAATGTGCTAAGGGATGTGGGGTGCTTGGACAATGTGATGGTTTGTCTAAATATAGAGGCATTCCCTCCTGACTTAGGATACTATGTCTACAAAAGAGAAGTTTTTGCTGCAAGGTGTCCTTCAGAAGATTGCATTGTGCCAAGGTTCTGCCTAGATGGACCACTGAAAGTTGAAGGAATATCATAGGATACATGTGCACTACAGAAGGAATTAAGTAAATTGTGTGCGTCTGCTATTTTATCTTGGCTGGCACCTTGCTTTAGGTAACCTTGAATGGGACACTGAAGGATATTACTGTAGATAATAAAACACCATAGTGGCTTAACATGGTACAAGAACTTAAAGCTACATGGGTCACAGCCAAGTTTTAGGTGTCGCGTCTTGTAATGAAGTACTCCACCTATCTGATATTTTTCAGGAAATGGAGCATGTCAAGTTTGATAAGACACAGAGAAGTCATGCTTGTTCAGAGTCACTCAGGAGACATCTGAAAGACTGCTGAGGTGTTTTCTATTTAAATGGCTTGGCAGTATACTTGTGATGCTGAGTTTAGTGTAACCTTAAAGTTTCAGATGGAAGTAGAAGTCTTGACTTCCTACCTCTAGCTCCAGTGGATGGTTGACACTGAAGAATATAGTGGTTTTGCACAGGTGGAAAGACGACTCCACCCTGGCCTCACAGATGATCTGTGTATCGTTCAGAATATGTTTCAGAGCCATCGTTACCTGGGAGGCATAGATATGCTTGTGGCCCTCTTGCATCTCCATGTGTTGGACATCCCCTTTGACTACCTTGGTCTCATCTGCCTTTTTAAATTCTCATTGGCTGGAATGTATTTAAATTGTCCCAAGAGGTTCAGGTCTCCACTTCTGGGCAGAGTACTCAGTAACTTCATGGAAAGAAAGGATGAAGTTTTACTTTAGGGTTCAAAAGCTTTCATTTTATCTCTTGCAGACCTAGATTAGAATCCCACTTGAGTTCAGAAATGCAATTCTGTCGGTCATCTTGGGGCTTGCCTCATGCAGGGTTGCAGTGGTTTAAATCAAAGCGTGATCACAGATTTGTTCAGGCTGGAGGGACCTGTAGTCCATCTCCCTTTCCAGAGATTGGATCAACTATTCCTAAACCATCTCTGATGGATATTTGTCTAGCCCATTCTTTAAAATCTCCCATGAAGGGAATTCTTCAACCTCCTGAAATAACCTGTTCCAGGACTTAACTATCCTTCAAGTTAAAAAGATTTTTTGTAATCTCTGATTGCAGCCTGACTTTTTGCAGATTCGTGACTACTACTTCTCCTGCTCCTGATGACCATGGCAACAGTTGATCACCAATCCCTATAACCACCTCTTTCTTACATGTTTAAAGACCATCATCATGTCCTTTTAGTCTTCTCTTTTGTAGACTAAACAAACCCAGTTCTTTCAACCTTTCTCAAAGGTCATGATTTCTAAACCTCTTATCCTTTTCCCTACTCTCCTCTGGACTCTCTCCAATCTGTTTACATCTTTATTAGTGTGATGTCCAAATCTGGATACAGTCCTTCAGCTGAGGCCTCATCAATGCCAAGCAGAGCAAAATAATGACCTCCTGTGTCTTTGACAAGACACTCCTGTGAATACCTCCCAGAGTGATGTATTTTTTCGCAAGAGCCTCACATTGTCGACTTGTATTCAGTTTGTTGTCTGCTGTAATCCATCACTCTTTTCCTACAAAGCTGCTGCCAAGCCAGTCGTCCCTCATTTGGTATTAGTTCAGTTGATATTTTCCTTCCTGAGTTGTACTGCTTTGCTCTTGTCTTTATTAGGTTTTAGTCCATTTCTACGATTATCAAGATCATTTTGATTTCTAATCTTGTCCTCCAAAGTGCTCGCAAAACTCCTTCGGCTTAACATCATCCACAGACGTTATCGGTGCACTCTCCTCCATCATCCATGTTATTAATGAAGATACTGAACTATACCATCCCTAAGCTAACCTATGAATATGTGACTCGTTCATTGAAATGAGAGTATCCATACAAAGGTTACACCAGCTTAACTATATTGGCTTACACTTGTGCAGCTTTGTGTGTGGACAAGGCCTTCGTTACTCACCTTCAAGCTTGAAAGGAAGCTTGACTCATTCATCTGGCCTGGTCCTTTCCACCTGCAAGGAATACAACAGGTGGTCCACCAAACTAGTCCCAGCAGACCATCCAGTCCATAAGAACCAGGCAACCTTGGGACCTGTCCACCGTTACCTACCCAAATCTTCCCCCTAGTCCAGGGCTTTCATTGCAAGGCACTTACCTTCTCACACCAGTAGCCCCTGTTGCTTTTTGTGCCATCCAACCTGATCCTCATCTCCAGGGCTTTCATGCTCCTCTCATCTTGATGGGCCCCTTCAGCTGACCTTGGAGTTCCATCTTAAGCCCTGGTATTAAACCAGCTCTTTTTAGCAGTCACTTCATTCCTCCATCAGCAGCTATTTCAAACAGAGGACCCTTACGGCATGGACAAGTTATGCACCTCCAGACGAGAAGCCAGGACCCACTGCCTCTGCAGTCTGTCTTTCTGCACTGGGCATCATCAAAGCTTTTTAACATCTGAGTCCTGGGCAGGAGGGCAGTTACTATCTATTTCTGCTTTTCTCTCTAGCATGCGGAGATGGTTCAGTGATGGGCTTGTTTTTCTTTCTTTTTGGTGCTATTTCTGCATGAAATACCAGTGTGGAAATAGCAACTTATCAGCCATCCAAAATAAAACCAGCTCTGTTTGTATTTCTAAGTGGATATATTTCTACCTTGTTTCCTCTGTGTGTGTGTTTGTCTGGTCTGGTCTGCTCTGGGGGTCTGTGCTGAAGTATTAGTCCTCTGGCAGCACAAAAAAAGTACGTGTCAACTGAATTCAGGTGCCACATTGGCAGCCTTGGGCAATAAAATCTATTCATAAGAAATATTAACTCTTAACCATTTTGTGGCATTGGTTATATATTTAGTGCAGTACTCTGCTTGATGGGAATGCTATTTTACCATAGCAGTTTGGGTTTGAATCATCTGGGATTTTCTATGAATTGATTTGTCTTGCCTCAAGCACTGAATAAAATTGCCAAAGCCAAAGTAATTTGGCTCCTGGCTTTTTAATGTTGATAAATATAATTTCCACCTTCTCAGGTTTCTACTGTGGAATTATTGTATGCAAAAACAAGCGTGCTTGTCAGGGAATGAGAGGTTCTTCACTGACTTCAGCAGACCCTGGTTCAGAGATCCGATGTGGGTAGAGCAGTTGTCCAGCTGCTAATGGGAATGTCATAGTTTCATAGTTGTTTGAGGCTGGAAGGGATCTTACAGATCATCGGGTCCAGCCCCCCTGCACTTGGGTAGGAAAAGACCACTGGGGTCAAATGACCCCAGCAAGATGGGTGCCAAGATGCTTTTTGAATATCGCCAGGGTGGGTGACTGTACCACCTCTGAAGTTGGAAGAGGCTTCCCCCCGTAAGTATGTTATTGGGTGTTTTCTTTGTCTTCAATTGAAGCACCCAGTACTGGCCCTTTTGAGATGGAGCAGTGAGCTAGATGGGTCCTGGTGTGGTCCAGCTGGGCAGTTCTTCCCAATCCTTAGTGGAGCCGCTCATTCTGGGATAGTAAAAGGCTCTTCTTAGCATAACTGATATGATTTGACTTCCATTTTATTCCTCTCCTCCACTTTGTGTCCCCTTTCTCTGTGGCTTCCCTGCTTTTCCCCAGCTCCCCCGAAGAGTGTTCATTGAGGCAGTGGTAACCACTCAGGATAAAATGCCACGTGCAGTCTTGCAGATGGGCACTGCCCAGTACAAGAGATGGGAGCAGCAGGCACGCAGGAGCTGTTCCTGCAACACGAATAAGGCTACAGTTTGGGTACCTTCTCGAGATCGGTCTGCTGCTTTCTCTGCAGCTGAAGGGGCACCTTGGCACAGAGGGAGCGGAGTGAGTCTGGGTCATTCTTCTCCTCTGCCCCTGCATTCAGCCTCCAGGTTGGAAAGCAGCGATAGCCTATAATGAATTAAAAGCCCTCAAGCCTGTGTTTATGCAGTCACAAGAGCTATGCCTTGTAACCATTTGCATGATCAAAACAAATAAATGTACGCCTGAGATTTATGAGTGTTACTTAGGCACTGTTGCCTGATTATGGGGTTGTTACAGCAATAAATGAACTGTGTCCTAAAAAGGGATGAGCCAGGTCATTTGCACTGAACAATCCAGTGATTTTTCCCCTCTTGTTTTGTTTTCAAACGGCTCATGAATGTGCTCTCTGTTATGTCCAGTTTGCTGTTTGGATGCTTACAGGGTGCCGCCAGTTCAGTGAGAGTAATCAGTATTTGAAATTCAAGCTGCTTTAATTGGATGGAGTCACATATTGTGTTTCTGTCTGCTGACTGAACGAAAGGTATGCCTGCGCTGGAAAAAAAAAATCTTGTGATCTTAACTCAGGTTGGCTAAACTGAAGTAGCTAACTCAGGTTAAAATAACAGAGAAGACAAGGCAACTTGACTTTTAATTTGAGGTTGCAGGGTAAGTTCAAGCCAAAGAACAAGCCTGAGGTTGAATTCAGATTGCAAACCCAAGTTACCTTGCCTTCACATTAATGCGGTCACTTAGTTAATTTGGATTAGCTGACCCAAGTTAAAAACATGCTTTTTGTTCAGCATAAATGTACTTCCACCTCTGAAAGTGAAAAGAATGGTGCTGATGCTTATAACTCCACATTCACGTTTCTCAAACATTAAGCTAAAAAGTAGCTATCTGGGGCATAAGTCCACACTCATTTGTGCTTGCCTTTCCACAAGCACACACCAGTCCGTGAATATAGTAGAGAAAATTAAGTCTGACTAAACATTCAATTTAGTACCTCTAGGTATATTCTTGCAGCGTGTACTGAGTTTTAACTCTATGTCTGTGAACTTCTGTCACACACTGAGATAATGTCCAGACTAGGATGTATGTGTTAGTTAATAGGTTGTAAACATGGCCTTGTCCTTAGAATAGGCAAAGTTTAACACCGTAAGAAGTGCATGTGTTGATTGTGGTTAGTTTAGCATGACCAGCTAGCACAAGTTTAAAGACGGTAAGGCCATGCAGTTTGCTACAGCAAGACCTGTGTTTAAGCCAACAAGTTTTCAAACAGGACCATTTAGTCTAGGTAGGGCTTATATTATCTTGCTTTGTAAGGATAATAGAAACCTGGCTTTTGGTCCCAAGAACATACTCGTATAGCACTTCCATAAGAGAGCCCTGATCTTATTGCAATACAAACCAAAGCATTACTTACTAGACGTTTTTCTATCTTTATTCCCTCAAATCAGTGACAGCCATCCAGCCACCCCGTTTGCCCAAAGGAGTCCTAGAAACCGGCTCTGTCTGAGCATACAATCCCACAGCAAATGAAGGTGTGGGTTGTGGCAGACATTCACATAACCACATTAACGCTAATCTCATTAGCACGGGTACTCATAGCAGTGAAGATGTGTCAGCAGGGGCTTCAGCGTGATTAGCTATTAAGCTAGCATGCACTGCAGTCCCATCTTTGTGCTGCTGTGTGGACGTATTGAGAGAAGCTCCAGAGACCTTTCCTGCTTCTTAGCACTAGCACCCTACTGATTTTTCTTTTATTTTCTTCTTGGTTTCCTCTCTGCATGTGCACATACTGAAAAGTACCTAGGAATTTATAGGCAGGCATTTAAACTATTTAGAACATTAAGGAAGAAGCGCAGTGAGAAACAGTTGAGTTATAGCCTTATTCTTGACAGCCATTAGTAGCACCTGTAGTTCTTGCTGCTCTCTTACCTTGCAGTGTTTCTATTAGCGCGAGTACATTTGCACGGGGAAGCAGGCTAAGCAGGCCTTGGCTTGAATGCCCAGCCTGAGAGGAATGCAGACAGTCTGGCAGAGTGCAGGTTAAATAAAGTTTGCCTTGGCAGAGCCTGTGTTCTTGGATGTACTACGAGCCGCTGGGGCGTAGTGGTGACGGAATTGCAAGCATGAGCGTGAGCTGCCAAGTGGGCCGGCTCTTCGGATGCTGCTGTCTGCAGGGACTCTTGAAGGACTGGAGAAACTGCAGTTTCTTCTCCCACCCCGGATAACACTTGACTGTTCTTTGTAGAGACAGGGACAGAGTAGAGATGGGGCTGCAAATTTCCCAGATCAAGCCGTACTACATCCTTCTCTTCAATGCAGTGGAGCTGAGACCTGGTTCCCTTGAAATCAGCGGGTCTTGCCGTTGACTTCAGTAGTATCGGGGTTCAGCTTACAATTCCCCCAGTGCTGAAGTGTACCACACGCTACAGAAACATTTTGAGAGGCAGTGAGAGCTTGGAAGTCCATGTCTGATTGACAGCAGTGGTAACTGCTGTTACTTGAGAGAGTGGTTTAATGTCTTGGCTGGTGGGTACCTGCAGTTGATTTAGTAACATTTCCTGGCCAGCGTGACTGGTGCCAATGGCTGCTTTTGCAGCGGCTGCACATGCCTCTCAGCCCTTATGTGGAGTGACATTCCCCCGGGCACAGTCTCAGGATTTGCAGGTCGTTACCGTATAAAGGGTGCAGTCCTGTCACAGCAGGAGGGCCGACAAGACATGTTATTGGCAGGTTCATACTTTGCTTTTAATGGATGTGCAGCGCAGAGTGTTGGATGCGAGATGCAATGATTTCATGACTTTCTGGTGATGGAGTTGAGCTGTAAGAGATGCAGGGGGTGGGGAACAGGCCAGTGAGATGGATAAAAAGAACCATGTCATTTACCCCTCTCTGTCCTAGGTGTTTATGGCTTTGATCTCCAGAAGGACCTTGAATAATTCCCTAGGGCCTCCAAGCTAGTTTCACCCCTGAGCACCTTCCCTTGTACCTGCCTTGGCTTTTCTTCCCACTCCACCCCAAGTGAGAGCTGGCCTTGGGCACAGGCAGACTGATCCCTGAATGCTCGCTCTCCCTGCCTGCCACAACCCCAGACCTGGGCTGCTTGCAGCTTTCCAAACACAGGCATTATGCTTGTCTAATTTGATGACATGAAATGCACAGCCTGTGCTCCCTCAGACAGAAATCACTGAAAAGTGACTGGCTCTGCCTATATTTGCCTGTCTGTAAAATGGAATTAATAAGTTCTACCTGCATTGCAGGGGTGAGGAGGCTGAGCTAATTAACACTTGAGGAAGCAGCTGTGATATGCTCTAGGGCACTGCTGCAAAGAGCACAGGATCTTATGAAGCCTGTTTCCCCTGTCTAGGAGTCTTGGACTGGCAGGAGGTGTCTGGAGGAATGCCTAGTCTTCTCCTGTTTGACCCCTCTCTTTCTCTATAGATGGTTAGAAGTGCAGGTGGCCAACCTGACCTGCACTCAGCACTGGGTCCAGTACCTCCGGGTGCTGCAGGAGTCCATATGGCCAGGAGGAATCTTACCGGTGGTGCCTAAGCCAGCCAGGACCCAGGAGCAGAAGAAGGCAGCAGCCGAACAGGCCTTGCAGAGCCTGATGGAAATACTGCCTGGTGAGTTTGCCGCAGCATAAATAACCAAGGGCTTCTAGCCACAGCATCAGGTTAATAGCCACAACCGCTTTTGAATAAGGCAGGGTTAGTCTTAGGAATCTGTTGCATCTCTTGTTAAAGCCTCCCTTTTATTAACTCAAAGAACAGGTGCAAAGGAGATGCCTGGAGCCAGTCTCTTTTGTACTGTGGGTGTTGTACGCTGTGTGGGGGGTTATGCACTGCAGGAGGATACAGCCAAATGAACCAGAGCTTTGAAGACTTGACAGCCACCATTGGGAACAGAACCAGGCAGAGACTACCCCTTTCCCTCTCCTCTCCTCTTCCCTGCCCTCATCGCATTTGGCATTAAACCATTTGAAAAATAGCACCTCTCTCTGCAGTTTTGACACCATTATCCACCACACTATAATTCATGTCCCGGCAAATTTGCATGATGTTATGAATGGCCTATGTGTGAAACTGCTGCTAGTGCCAGAGGTATTCTCAGTTAGTCTTAGCCCTGAGCGACTCCAGTCACCTTAGATAATTCGCACAAGCTCCTCAGGAAACAGCAATGATGCGAGAGCCTCCAGTCTGGCATCTCCTTGATATGAGCTATCTGGTTTTGTGCCCTCTGTATTGGTGATTTACTAGGTGATGCATTTCCCTCTGAGCTACTCATTAATGAATTGGTGTCGCAGGATTCTGGGCTGTGAAAGTACCATCCTTCAGAGGAGGCTGAAAACAGAGGTCTTTGCTGTTTATCTTTTAAGAATTTCAGGGGGAGGTGTGTGGGGGTACTTTTCCTTCACACTCAACCTCATAAGCCCTGGTGTCCTGGCCAGGTGGTCATCTTTCAGATTACCATCTGCCAGCGTCTCATATTGTGATTCTGTATGCTTGAAAACAGCTGCAGCTGAATCCCTCTGTGAGTAATTTATACAACACTGTATCATTAGTATTTATTATTTGCATTACCGTAATGCCAAGAGCCCTCTGTGTCTCTGTGAGCAAGGGCATTTTCTACATATGTTGTTTATTATTACTAGCTAGCAGCTTTCACAGCAGCCTGGAAGCCATCTCCCACATTTCGTTCTGGAACTGGATGTCATTCTGATATTAAGGCTGAGCTTATGGCATGTTTATTTTTTTGGCACTTCTGCAATCAGAGGACAAATCCGTGTCTTTGGCTAATTGATTAATCTGTTACCCAAGTCCTTTTTCCAGCCACTGCATAGAAGTCCATAGTGAGGTAAGTTTGCCCTGGATTGCATATTGACCTTTAAAACCTGTGTCTGTCTCTGATGTTAACAGACATAATCCTGGAAATCCTGGGGACAAGCAAATGTCAACTGAGCTGGAACTTGGTACTTGAGTCTCTGCATCAACCCATCATGAACAGGTAGTGTTGGTCATGGGCCTCTCTTAGCTTCTTCCCCTGTAGTGAGGCAGTACATTACATGGTGAGTGCCCTTAATGGCTCAGCAGTTGGAAAAGATGGGAAAACTGGAAGAATCCTTCAACCTGGTAGGATCTCTCACACAACTTCAAAACAACAAACTAGTCAGTGCGATCAGAGTTTTCTCAATGAATCTTCTGACTTAATTGATGCACATATGTCTTGAGAGGAAACCAGATCAAGTCATGTGTTGTCCCTTTGTCCAGAGAAGTATATATGTGTATGAGTGTGTCTGACATCTATGAACACATGCACCATGCAAGCGAAGAGCAATAATCATATCATGCACTGCAGAACTGAGAGACAAGCACATATCTGTCCATCAAGCCCCCTTGCTGTTTTTCCTCCACTATCCTTCTTTGAGATTTATTCTGCTTTTCCAAACTGCTCGGTGTCCAATGCTCAGGACTTTGAAGAGAAAACACATTAGTTACCATTGAAACATTTTCTCCTCCTCTTCCAATGAGTGGGATTTGCTGTGTGTACATACCCCAGATGGATGCTCTAGCCCCTAATGAACACTGTAGCTGGGAGCACACCTCACATGTTTCAGGGCTTGCTTTTGTGTGGTGGAAGACTTGCCAGACTCAATTGATGGGCCTGTTCTTTCTCCTTTGTGTGTTTCAGGCACCTGGTTTTCTCCTTTTTAGATATCCTGCTGGAGATTTTGAACCTTGACAACTCCAGTGATGAGCCCAAAACCACAGCCGTAGCTCCCTCAGTCTCTAGCCCTCTTGAGAGAGGAGGCATTTCACCTCGCTAGCTAAGCTCGGTGTTGCCAGTAGTAAAGTGAGAAGAGCCCACACGCATCAGCTGATTGTCATTCCATGCCTGCTGCACAGGTCTGGGAGTTTCTTAATTGACTTTTCCAGCCAGTCCTAAGTGGAGCTCCTTTCAGGCTTCTCCTTGCTGGCCAGGTGACTAGGTCCAGCGTAACGGAGTGGAGATGTCCGTGTGCAATGCACTGTTCGTTCTATCACATGTATGATGGAGAGCAAGGAGCTCTCTGCTGGAAGGTGCTTAATTTCTGTTGGGGTGGGCAGTGTGCTAAGCAGCCAGTATTGCTAGTTGTAAGTCCATGCCCTGCATGTCTGAACAGCCCTAACCTGGAATGATGGGCAACACATGAAGTTTACTTCCATGGCTGGAGGCTCTGGCATGGACATGCAGACACATTGCTGCGGAGATCTCATTGACTCCCACCAGAGAGTAAAGAGAAGAAATAAAACTCTTGTTACTACTGACCAAATCCCCCATTTTGCTCTTCACTGGACAGAGGTGGAACCCTACTTCAGTTCTTCCTATGAAGGAAAGTTGTCCGAGATGGAAGAATTCCCCATCCCATCTCCCAAAAGAGGTGAGATGGCTGAATTAACAGGAGAGAGGAGGAAGCCTGGCTATAAAGACTCCCTCCCTAAGCTGCTGTTCTCAGTGTCTTCAAGTACATTCCATGCTTAGTTCTTGCTTTGATCTGCCCTCTTAGCCTGAAGAAAGGAGATTCAGAGAGAAATCTTCCCCTCTCCTGGATAATGAAGTGGAATATCCTACATGGAGATCCTGGAGAAATGAACATAGCCCCAAAACATGTCCATAAGCACCACAGACTCTCCAAAAACCTCTCCCTGGGAGCTCAAAAGTGATGACAAGTGCCTGGCTTGTCTTAGGCATAAGGGAGGTTTCATAGTCATCACTCAAAGACCATTTCTCACTGCCCAGTCTGACAAGGGGAGGGGTTGCAGGGTCCTGTAAGTGTTCCTGGGTTACAGGACAGGCGAGCAATGGCCTTCCCTGACCTTCACCAGCATATTTCTCCTTTTGATTCATGTTATCTATGGTGCTGCTCACTTGGAAGGCACAGGCCACTTTGTGCAGAAGATGAACAGACCCATGTAAGGCACATGGGTCAGTAAACAAGCTTCTGAGCATAAGATCCATAAACTCCTTTGAGCATTGTTGAGGATATTGTACAGATTTTGCTGGTTGTGAAGGGGAAGAACAGAGCAAAGGGCATTAGGACTCCAGGGTTCTGTCTCCAGCTCTGATCAGCTTCGAGTAAATTATTGCTCTAAAATTGAGAGAGGCACTATTTTCAAAGTGGTTAGAGATCAGGTATGCTATAGAAATAGCATATGATGGTACTGCCTATGTATTGCCTGGTAGAGTCTGCTGCCAATACACTATAGGCTTCAGCCAGCTTGCCACTGTTGAATTGATGTCACAGCAGGTGAGCTAGTGCCATGAACAACAGCAAAGCCAATTGCTCTTCCTCCAGCTCACAAACCACCTTTAATTAGGGCATGGGTCACAGTGTAGACAGCACAGATTGATTCATCCAAGAGGCTATTTCTGCCTGTGATTCTCTGCAGTTTAATGTGGCTATTGGGCAAGACCTAGCAAGAAAAAAGTCTACAGATAATCACAGCTGGGAGTCCCTGTTACAGGATCTCCCAGTACATTTGTTTTCTGTACAACAGGGAAACTGAGCTGAAAGGGAAATGCATTGGCATGTCATGGGGGGTTTGGTTGTAGCAGCATGTCACAGCAGCCCACTACTCAAACAACTGCGTTAGAATTGAGCATGCAGCATTATTTTCGCTGTAGGAAATTTTGAACTGGGAGCCACTTTAAGACAAGCACCTGTATCTTTGAAGGCACAAACCCTACTGATGGGCACTGTGTCCCCTACATATATCTAATCTCATGTGTGTATTTATTGTGTATTCCTGTGTATCAGTCTGTCTTCCTGGTTAAATGCTGTGAGGGATGGGATTAATGCTACACGTGCTGAAAAAGTATAAATACTAATGAGGGAGAGAAGTCTTGTGAGATGGTTAACATGAGCCCCAAAACTAAAGGGAAATCTTGTGAGATCAAGCAGATTGGGCGCTGGTGATGAGAACATGCAATATCAGTAACATCTTTTAGGGAGAAAAGTGGCCTCTTAATTGGAAAGGGTGAAGGCCCTTTAGTTGAGTTGTTGGAGAGAGATTTGGGCAAAGCAGGTCCTGTGGAGGACAGTCCCACAGGGGCAGAAGAATGGGATTGGCAGGTGATAGTTGATAAGCCCTTTCTGTTTCTAGTTTCTCCTCTTGGTCGTTGGGTACAAGGCTAACCTTCACTATCCCACTCTCCCTTCCTCCTCACTCCTAAGCCAGGTTTTGCTTCTCTTGCTCATAAGTTTGTTTTGCAGCCTGTCCTGACCGTTCTTGCCTGAGTGGAGTGAACAAGAGGCCCATCAGCCAAGGCACAATGCAAAAGTGCTGGGCTTGGTGCTCCTTAGTTTAGTGCCTCCCCTGTTTTTTTTCTGGTCTGCTTTGTTGAGCTCATTTCCATCACTGTGACTTCTGTTTTTGAATATTCAGTCATAACTCAACACATGCCAGAGAAAACACTGTAAAAAGGCCGTTTGAAGGGAAGGTTGGGCTAGGCACTAACTGCAAAGCAGGCTTGCCACTCTACACATGGAAGAGCGTCTAATACTTGCCCTCCTCAAAGCCACCAGAAACAGAATTGGGAAGCAGAGGGTGTAAGCCGGGGCTTCCCGTCTGGCAGCAGAGGGAGGGGAGGGAGGGGTTCAACTTCTAACATCCCTGTCTTGAGCTGTGGCACAACTTGAGTGAATTCGTTTTCATTCCTCCTGATAGAAATAGCAAGAGATTTCCTTTGGTGAACTGAGATGTGCAGAGCCGAAGAGTGTCAGCTACTCGCCGCTGTATTGCATTGCTGCTTTTTCTTTACACTGTGCTTACACCTTTCATCCAGGGATCTCAAAACACTTTGCAGACTTGAATTCAGCTCTGGAGCTCACCTGCCTGGTAAAGTGATAGTGTTATCTCTATGTTTGCTTGGGAAGGAGCTCAAGCAGAGAGACGTGCTTTGCTTACATTCACTTTGTGATTTTGTGGCAGTCAGGAATAGCCTTCAGGAGTCCTGAACCCAAAGTCTCAGGTTTAACAATTAGACATAACCCCCTTTCGCTGAGAGGGACAACGCAAAATGCAGTTTCCATCCCATTTCTCTACTCTTAACTGTGAGATTCAATCCGTCAACCCCCTGTTTCTCTCCTTCAGAAGACCAATGATACCTCAAAATATTCTGTCCTTTGGGTGAAAGTTAAAAATTCGGCTGGTTGGGACATCTTACCGGCCACAATCTGTATTTTTTTCTTTAAGGAACACAAATCATAGTTAGAAGATAAATGTTCTCTTCAAGTTCCCATCTTTTGCAAATGCAGTCCAGTTGGAGAAAAGCAGCTTCCTAGAGTCAGCTGGCTTGAGCTGAAAGTTTTATCTCTTTTATTTATGTTTGAAAATCATAAATAATACTTTTGTAATTATACTTTTTAAAAGGCTTTAATCCACACTGTTCTTCTCTGTATCTGTCAACCTTCTGTTGTTGAGAGGCCTCTAATAAACTTCTAAGTCTGCTAAAAAAGGACACTGGTAGGAATTAAAGTGTGACAAGGAAAGCCTTCACTGTTTTGTCATATATAGACAAAAGCCCTGCATGAGGTCATATGAGGGCTCTGTCTTCGGACCCGCACTGTTCAACATCTTCATCGGTGACTTGGATGAGGGGGTAAAAAGCCCCTTGTTCAAATTTGCTGATGACACTAAGCTGTGGGGGGATGCGGGCACGCTAGAAGGGAGGAATAGGCTACAATCGGACCTAGACAGGTTACAGGGGTGGGCGGATGAGAACAGGATGGGATTCAACACTGACAAGTGCAAGGTGCTACACCTGGGGAGG
>NW_017728936.1:5292221-5302822 GCF_001723895.1 Crocodylus porosus | reverse complement strand
CTAGGATCTGGAACCAACTTTGAAGCTAAGTGGTGCTGGCTCCTACCCTGGGGGTCTTTAAGACAAGGCTTGACAATCACCTTGCTGGGGTCGTTTGACCCCAGTACTCTTTCCTGCCATGGCAGGGGGTCGGACTCAATGATCTGCTCAGGTCCCTTCCGACCCTACTAACTATGAAACTATAAGATATAGAACTGAGAACAGCTCAGGGGGGGCAGGCATCAGACCATACCTTAGAGGAGCTTTATCGATGAGCTCTTTATCATGTAAAAGAAACAAAAAAAGTAAGCAGTGGTGTTCAGCTTGATCCACACGAGGAAGCGATCAAGTGGACACATTACTGTACCTAGGAGATGGGTTCAGTTCCTATCTCTGCCACTAACCCATTGGGTGACCTTACGCAAATCACTTTACCCCACTGTGTCTGTTGCCAATCCTACTGTGTTTCTGTTCAGACTGTAGGCTCGGTACAAGCGGGCTCGGTTTCTTGTTACGTGCAGCACCTAGTACAATGAGGCTCTGATGTTGGTTAGAGGTTCTAGGCTCTACTGTCACGTGAATAATAATCCTATGCCCAGAAACATGTCAGTCACTCATTCATGTACAGAAAAATGACAGCTGCACACTTAAACTAAGTACAGAACATCTGCAACAAATCCCCATATACAAAATGTCTGTGTCAACTCTTTGTGCACTTAGTTTTGTATAAAAGTACTGCAGCTAATCCTTGTGTAGAACAATGCTGTCTTAAGGAGCCGTGTAAAATAAAATCCAGCACCAAATAGTTCTGACTTGTGTTCTCATTGTGGCTGCATATAATAATACCCTGCCTTAAAATGTATTTCTGCTCTTGGATTGAAAATGCATACTGGCTAACAAGTGTCCCTATAAAGCACCTGCTTTTTAGGGTGGGGGGACAAAAAGAAAAGGGTGAGAAGTGATGGAGGATGCTGTTGATAGCTCTTATTGTAAAATCATTAGGAAGCAAATCTTTTCAGAGAGGAGAGCCCAATAGTTTGGAGTTGAGCAGAACCACCAGCCTTTGTTATGCAAATATTGGCCGCTTGGACCAGAGAGAGAAAAGGTTGCCAAGTTCACCAATTCAAGCACCTTTATGCGGTGATGATAGTTGAAGCTGGCCAAAGCAATTACTGTCAAAGAATTTCTTGTCCAAAGCTGGCTTTCTGGTTCAATAAAAACTTTGAAGTTTTCTTGGGGAAAAAACTACCTTTCCCCCCCCCCAAAAAAACATTCGTCAAAACCTCCAAAACAAAAAACCCCAAAACATTAAGAACAAATGTTATTTGCTTCTTCTTTTTTTTTTTAAATGTTGACTTACAATAAAATGCTTTTTCTTTACTAGCCCCAATATAATCTGCTTTTCCCTAGGGTGTCCTTCAGGACAAAACTGAGTTATTTTGCAAACAAACAAGCTAACATTGCAGTGAGAGTGCCAGGAAAACACGGCGTGACATTAGTGCTGCTTGCAACTTGCATGGAAGGTAAAAGAACTTGACAAGCGGGATGGACTGCGGGTGTGCTTGCTACAAAAGGGCAGTGGTAGCAGCTAGCGGTACAGTCCCTGGCGTACTGGTTAAGAGGAAGACCATCACCTAATCTGTACTTATCTGAGACTTGAACTGGGGAACCTCCAAAGCCAAAAAAAGCCTGACCAGCTGCCATCTGAGTCAGGTAAAGTTTGCAATAGATTGTGTAGCCTCTCTGGATTGGACAGGAATGAGGGCATATGAGACGCCAGTGATTTAGACATGTTCATACCATTTTGTTCTAGTTCTACTCTGCCTTTTTCGATTGCTTTGCTTCTCATTTGCTATCTATTGGCCCCCACATCTCAGGGTCACTAGTAATCAGAGCACCCCCCTACAGCAGGCAGAACAGTTTGAAGAGCTCTTGGAGGTGAAAAAAAGCACAGGAAAGCATATAAATATTGTCCAGTGATAGAAGGGACCTATGCTGACTCGTCTTTCTTATTTCACATAGACCTTCAAAACCCCTAGGGTTGTCACTGCCAAAGAGGTTTATCTTGGTATTTCACCTCAGAGAAGAGAATCTGGTAAGGCCAGCGAAAAGAAGGTAAAATGCAAGAAAAGTAAAGTTCCAGTTAGGGATTAAAATCACATTAAAAAAAAAAAAAAAGAGAGAGAGAGAAACCTTATACAACTAAATGCTTGGGTCATATATTATTCTAGATTAACTTTGCCACAGAAAGATCCCATATGGTCTATGAAATCCATTACCTACAAGTAAGCGAACATTTGCACAGCACATGACGTGGGCTTAGCTGGTAAAGCCAAGTTCCCTTCTATAATATCCACCTCAGGGTAGATTGGTCCATTTCCAGTGTCAACAGCCCTAGAATTAAGTACTTATCTCTGTAGAACAGCGGATAATTAATACCAGATAAAACTAGGGGCTACACTCCAGAGGACTTGCTTATAGCTGTAGCTCTGACTGAGTGTGATTTGAATGCACACCTGAGGATTATGAATAGTAGGACATAGTTTCCTACTGTACAATACATGCCGGCATAGTCTTGCTGGAATCCATAAGTGATGGACCTGCCGGTTATGGTGAACAATCAACAGAGCTCGTAAGTGAAGTCAAATGAGCCAAGGTCAGTGTTTGGGAGTGAGCACTGCAGTCATTACTTGAGGCTACTGGGAGTGGAGCTGACGTGATGACTCTGATATGGGCAATATCCAGCTCTAGTAATTATGTTCGTCCTGCCTTAGCACTACTCCATCTTCTGGTCTCGGCTGGATCACGCTGCCCTAATTCCTACTCTAACATGTCTATAGTGTTACCAGGAAACATCAAACTGCCAGCGTGACTTTTGACAGCATCCTGGATTTTTTTTTTCCTGCATCCATAAACAGACCTTGTTTAACCAGCAAAGGCTGAGTTTAAAGACCTGGGGGATGGAAATAGCTGCAGAGGCACCTGTCCCAATCACAGCAGGATGGACAATGGATGTCATCCATAATTGTGTTCTGAGATCAGCTGCTCTGTACATCTTGTATAACCCATTTCCAACCTGTATAACCCACTTCTTCCTGGAGTGAAAAGGCATGGGGAAGCCTCTTGCTGAGAGGTACTATAAGCAAGTGGATGGGACACTGTGAAGAGAGACATCTAGGTTTCCTTTCCAGCTCTGCCACTGGCCTGCTGTGTGATCTTGGAATAACACTTTACCTTGCCATTTCCCCTTAGAAGACTTAAGTGCAATTTGACTTGTCCCACTGGTTTTAATGGGAGTTTTAACAGTGCCTCCAGGTAAGTATATATCTGTGAGCCAGTGAAGGATCAAGCTCTTTGACTGTAAGCACTTAGGCATAGACACATCCTTTAACGTGTGCCTGGCTCTAGCATGAAGGGGCCTTGATCCCAAGATTTCATGGACCTTGGAAGATCATCGAGTCCAGCCCCCTGCACCACGGGCAGGAAGTCAACTAGGTTCAAAGGATCCCAGCAAGATAGACATCCAAATGTTTCTTAAAAGGGTCCAGAGTAGGTGCTTGCACCACCTCTGGAGGCAGTCTATTCCAGGTCTTGGGGGGCTCGGTCAGTAAATAAGTCTTTCCTTATGTCCAGCCTGAAACGGTCTTAGAGGAGTTTGTGACCATTTGACCTTGTCATCCCTTGGGGCGCTCTGGTGAACAGGCATTCCCCCAGACCCTGATGCACACCCCTCATATACTTATAGGCAGCCACCAGGTCCCCCCTGAGCCTGCGCTTTTCCAGGCTGAAGAGTCCCATGGCTCATGTGCGTGGCTCTTCTCTGGACTCGCTCAAGTTTTTCAAATTGTGGAGCCCAGAATTGGATGCAGTACTCCAGCCACGGCCTCACCAAGGTGGAGTACAGCAAGAGGATGACATCCTGGGATTTGCTTGAGAAGCATCTATGGATACAAGCCAGAGTTTTACTCGCTTTACCAGCTGCAACATCGCATTGGTGGCTCATATTCGTCTTGTGGTCAATCATGCCCCCCAAGTCCCTTTTGGCTAGTAAGCGTAGCACTGCCAAGCCTATAAGAGTCCTGCGGGGGGGTGGGGTCCAAGGTGGAGTAACTTGCATTTTTTGGTGTTGAATGCCTTGAGAAGCAACCACTCATTCTGAACTTCCCTCCCTTTCAAATCGTGGTCCCTTAGGGCCTCGCCAACAAGCCTCCTGAGCTTGTCAAAGAAGACAAGTCAGGAAACTAAAATACAAATGGTGATAAAGTGAGGGTCCTGGCCACCTTTCAGCACCCAGCCTCCAGTGAGTGCAGGTTGTTCATGACGTTTATGACTCACCAGCCTTTCCATCTTCACCCATGAATGATTTTTCAAATGCCTTTAAAGTCCCTTCCTTCCTTTTACCTTTCAATTGCACTCCCTTTACCTCCTTGCTTCACTGAGCTGGTCAAAAGGCTGCTCAAGCAGCACTTGACCAAATTCTCCCAGAATACAGCTTGTTTCCTTCCTGTTCCCAGGCCTCTTTCCTCTTCTAACATACTCAAGTGCAGCAGGGCACTTAATGGCCATTCCAGCGGGGGAACAAAAGTGGTGAGGATCAAAGACCATAAATCGGTGTTTAAAAATAATACCCACCAGTGCTCTTGAGTGCTGAGTCTGGCAGAAACTCATTAATGATCTGTTCCCCCTCCCACTCCTTTGCCTTTGAAAATCAACAGAGCCAAACATAACAGGCTGCCTTGATTGAAGATGGCTGAAGTGTGTGTGCTTAGTGTGAAAAGCAAAAGCAAGGCCTCTCTTCCACGCCGGCCACTTCACATTTATTATAGCAAGGGATGGAGCTCTTTAAATCCCGATGCTCTTCATATCTGAGTTTTTAACTTCCCCTTTCTCTCCCTTTGCAGCCTCCATTACCTCCTTGTTTAGCTCCTTCCGCTTCTGCTCCTTTCTCTCTCTCGCTCTTTTTTTTTTTTGTCCTGTGAGAACGGTCTTTAATCCCCTTGTACTGCAGCTTAAGGCTATTATAGCCGTCCCAACCTGGCATTTTCTCAGAGAGGCTCACAGCCAGAACCTTGTGAGCGCTCTCTGTCTCTCTGCTCCTGCCTTTCTTCTTGGAACACTAAACCTCCGTTTTTGACCTTTCCCTGAAGAGGAAAAGACGGCAATGCACGATCACACGTAGGCAGAGGCCAACCTAGGCAGGTCTCAGGGCACAGGAAATTAAGATCATGGAAATGAACAGGTGTAAAAAGGAAGAAAATAAAGGTGATGGGAAATTTGAGATGGGTCCAGAGGGGGACCCTGGCATCCATGTTTTGGGGTGTTGGAAAACTGACCTCCAGAGCTGCATCTCAATGTTGTAAACGGCCCTGTCTTTATATTAAACCAGATCAGCTCCTCTGGCACTGGGTTATTGGTAGGTTGGGAAGCTTGGAGACACAGACCAAGATCTCAATCCAAACTTCGCAGCTGTGGAGTAGGCCAAAAACTAGTGGATACAGCCTTGCATAGCTGTGGGTGTTTGTGTTTAGTTTTTGAGAGCTCAGGGTCAAGAACTCCCTCTCTTACAGTGAAACTATAACTGCAGGAGTGGTTCCTGTGGTGTTACAGTAATAATCATACATTTCTTGCACTGCTATTATGGCTTTCTTCTGAGATTTAGAAGTGCTTTACAGAGCTAGATCATTCCCCTCACCTGTTTTGTCATGCACAATATAGAAACACACAAATGCAAAGTAGCTTGGCAAAGATGCACATTTTTTTGAAACAGAAAATATGTTAGCCATGAAGATATACTACCTTTTAGGAGCTCCTCTACAAATGACCCCCTGTTTGCATAGTCCGGACCCATAGCTCATAGTCGAGGGCAGTGGGATGGAGTTACTAAAAGCAGTACCTTCCTATCACCAGCAATGAACTGAGTAGGAGGACCAGAGTCATGAAAGGGAAGAAGGACCGACCATTAAGGACTAGGTTGAGGCTCAGAAAGTACATTGAATTCCCAGGTCTGCCTTAGCCCACCTCTGTGATCAGTTAATCATTCTGTCTCAGGTTTTTTAATAAGTAAACTGGAGATCATAGTACTTCCCCACCTCGCACAAACGCTGTGATGCTAAGTACATTCAACGCTGTGAGCTGTTCATGTCCAGTGGCCATGGGAATCCTACAGGCACATAGCATTTGATGGACTGGACTAGAATTTGATGGACTGGACTAGAAGCACCTTCATCCGGAGAGGTAAGATTTCCTGTAAGTTTTTGGAAGCACCCTCTTTGCACCCCAGCACTAACAAGCCCAATTCATAGCATTTTAGTCTTTCCATCCCATGCAGAACCAGAGAGCACAAAGGCTTCTGGGAAAACAGGTCATGGGCCAAAGTTGGCCAAGCTGCTTTCAAGAAATAGACACTAAAAAAAAAAAACCCATGTTTGCGAGCTCAGTCTTTTGGGGGCAAAAGTTCTCCTTGTATCCCAGCCGCTGGTAATGAAATCCAAACAAGCACTCGCCCCTCCTGGAGGGGCTGTGCGTGTGAAACCGGGCCATGTCGAATCCATATGAATCCTTGCAGCTTTTTGGCGAGGAAAGTCAGAGCGCCGTCATTATTGGATCTCCGGTGAGTGGCCTTTCCCTTCTCTTTGTGTGGGCCCAGTCGCCCCTCCTTATCTCCCCATGCACACATTGTAAGAGGATATTTGTAATGAAAATCACTCAGCAAAAGTGGAGAACAAAAGCAGGGTAGGAGCAGGCTCTCCGGTGGGGATATTAGAAGCGTGAGGCTCCCGCCTCGGTTCGGTCTGGCCTCCGCTGTGAGAAGACTGTGGGCATAGATGGTCGTTATTAACCTTAATCTGAAGAAAAGCAGGCACTGAAGCCACACTGAGGCCTGGTTTCATAGATACAGCAGCTCTCCTTCAAACTTGCAGCCTTATGAAGGGTCTGTCTCCCCAGCAACCAGTTAGGCTTTGGCTCTAATGCGTTTTGAGACGTACTGTCTAATCGGAGGTAAAAATGTCACCACAAGTAAGCCCCAGGCTGGCAGCTCCCACCTATCTCGTAAGCACATATCCAGCTTGAACCTTGTGGTTGCTGGGGTGAAAGGGCCTCTTTATCTCCCCGGGGAGAAGTAGATGAATCCCGGGCTCAAACAAGGGGCCGGCTTTTTCTTCCCCTCCAGTTAAAGGGCCCTTTATTATGTCTCTTGAAGTGGGAGGGAGCAATAAGGCTGGAGAAATTGGAAAAAGCCTCTCTCAGTGGGGAAAGGCCTCAGTCACTGATGTGTGAAAGGAGAAGGCGGTAAAGGGATTAGAAATGTCAGCTTCATGGGAA
The DNA here is from genome assembly GCF_001723895.1 of Crocodylus porosus. Lineage (NCBI taxonomy): Eukaryota > Metazoa > Chordata > Crocodylia > Crocodylidae > Crocodylus > Crocodylus porosus. The sequence continues at coordinate 5,295,520 of NW_017728936.1, read as the reverse complement.
ATACTTGATATTTAATAGCGTTAATTGATGACTATGAGTCACTGACACACATGCACACATTGCCTCCACACCTTGAGGTGCAATCCCATCAGCTCTCAGTAAGGAGGCAGGGGCCCACGGACGATTGACTTGGGAAAGCGGCGGTCATGGCCCCCCATCTGCTTCTCGCTTACTCCCTCCTATTTTGGTTCCCCTTGTCTGTCTCACATCAGGCTGTGAGCTCTTCGAGGTAGGAACAGTGCCTGCCTTTGTGTCTAGAGTCAATAATACAATGTGGACCTGATGCTAAAGGAAAGCTGGGGGTGCTACCGCAATTTAAGCACCAATAAATAAAGGGGTTCAATGTAAGTTGAAATATTAATCAGGTCAAGCTAGTGTCCTTTCACTCGCATGCCCTCCAGGGAAGCCATGAAATCATATGAGAATTTCTACCTGACCCTAGATGGTGCCTAGCTTATGCCCTAAAATACAAGGATTGGCAGCACCTAGGGTGGCCATCATAGAGGACAGTCCAGTCGTCCTCTGTCCTCTATTGATATGAAACCCAACGCCTTTATGTCCTCTATTTTTCTCTTGAAGGCATCTGGTTTCATACAAATAGAGGACAGAGTAGCAGAAAACCAGAATGTCCTCTATGATGGCCACCCTAGTAGCCCTGTAATTATCCTGTAGCCAGAAGCACACAAAGCAGTGGCACTCCAGATGCTTTTGCATTGAGTGTTGGCCATGCATTCCCTTCCTCACATGCTTCTGGCCATTATAACAGCTCAGGTCAGGTAGACCTTTCCACAGCATGAACAATTTCTTTATCCCTTGCGACTTTCCACTTGTGACTGGCTACTTTGCTGGTATATACCATGCATACTAAGCCTTACTTAAGGACTTCCTGTGTGTTAATTGAGTATGCTTCTGAATATTCAGAGATCTTATCAACATTTTTGTCTCATTAGTGATAAGATGGATTCCTTCCTCAAACACACACACACACACTTTGAAGGCAACCAAGAAAGAATGAAAACACAATATGCTATGTCTGATTCAAAGCACTTTTGGTTGCTTTGGCCTTGATGTAGCCTTGAAAGTAAAAAAGAGTCCCATCAGGGGATGCTGCTGGGATCATTGAAAAATTCTGACACAAAAGGGATTGCTCATCTGCACCTCACGTTTGCCTCCTGGGCATCCAAACGGGGAGCACCAAGTTGTCTCTAGTGCTAGGGCTAAGAAAAAATTCCCACCGCAACTCTGTACCAAAATATGTTATGTCCATTTTTAAGCCAAATCCATACAAGCCTCATTCCCCACTTTCTGAAACGAGCTCTAATGAATTATCTTAGCATGACTTGTAGAACATGCTCCAGTCACAAATCCACACAATTGCCTTCTTCAGGAAGAAATCTCCAATCTGGAATCACATGCATCTTGGAAGCTGCCATGATGGAGCATCTAAAGGCTTTTTTATGCAAGGACACAGACACTTGCTAATCTCATTTGGCAATGTTTTAGGAATCTTTCTGCCACCACCTATGTCTGAAAGTAAGAATTCAATGTCTCATCATTAGTTGACTCTCCTGTCTTGTGGAATATTGTATCCAGAGTATATATAGGCATGAGATCCTGTGGTCCTTTTATGGCCTGTACGTGACCTGATACATTCCTCCAACAAAAATAACTTACTGATGTCCCATCTGCAAGGTTCACCTGAAGCCGAAAAGCTTCAGCAGAACAGGGTATATTAAAGTGTATCACACATCAAGGACTTTAAAATAAACACCACCAGTATCTCTTCCTGATCGCATTCCTTTCCACGATGGGCTGCTGATTTTGGAGCCAAGAATGTCACTAACTTCTCACATTTCTCTCCGGTAATTTCTGTCCTGAGGTTGGAATGCTAGCACCGAGAAAATGAGGCTGAATGCTACTATGTCACAGACCCAAAATGAAAAGACATTATCTCATAGATAGTGAACAGGGCTGGCAAGCCCCCAGGTATGATATTCCCTGGAAAGTTCAAGCTGCCTGGTGAAGGAAGTGAGAACAGAGATTTAACTAGTCACGCTAACTCAAGTTAGCAAACCACATGTGATAAGGTCCTGGCTGTGAGCCTCATTCAAGTTTCTATATCAGGTAGAAGCAGGGCAGCCTAGGACTCTGTCCCAGGGTAGTCTGAGAAGGTAGCTATGGAGGGATAGGAAGAGTCACGATGACAAGATTGCAACAGAGGGGTTGAGAGCTGAAAACAGATGTTTATGGATGGATAGACGGAGGGGAACAGGGATGAAGGCAGCATTTCCCTCCCATGGCCTGAGAATAAATGATGCTATGTGATGTGGTGGAACTCAGCTCAGCTGCCTTTTGGCCAGATTACAGGTCGAAAACATGTACAAAGGAGTATATGCTCTGTCGCTGCCTTTATTGGATGATAAGCATTGAATGGTGGGTTCAGTGCTAGGAGATTTCTGGTGGAGGCAGCACTAGGGGCAACAGCAGTCTGGCAGAATTGCCAGAATTAAGAAACTTCCTCACGTACCAAAGTATCCAATATGAATTAAAGAACAACAATGCACACAGAGGGTTGGAGTGGTAAGGGTCGCTGCTCATGCATTTAACATTCATGCTGTATAAGTCACAAGAAGTTATTGGCAACTGGCATCTGACCGTCTGTAGAAGGCAATGGAAATGACCTACATCAGGATGAAGTGCACTGGCAGATCTCAGAGTAGAATGGGAATGGGACTGGAGAAACCAGGTCTACCTGGCTGCATGGACAGAACTGAGTGGAGATGCAAGACTGGAAAAGCTGAAATGCTTTTTAGTGCAGGTACTTATTGGCCCCACTGCTATGTATCTGAGCACCTCAGGGCCTTTCATGTAATTATCCTTACAGTACTGTTAGGAGGTAGGCAGGGCTGATATTTCCATTTTGTAGATGAGAAACCAAGACAGGAGAGCTCAAGTGACTTACCTAACATCACACAGGATGCCAGTGGCAGAGAACCCAGGCCTCCACATCATAGGTTACCACTTAAAACAATAGACTGTGCTTCCCTGTCTCAATTCAAGACTACAGTGCAGGTCTCCGAATCTTCAGAAAAGATTTGGAGCGCTTCAGTGATTTGGGCAGTCCCCGCCTGACGCAGCAGGAAGCTGGAGCCGGACTTCACGCCGGTAAGTAGGGGGCAGGGGAGGGGGATTGGAGGAGGCAGGAGGGGACCGTGGGGACACCCCTGCCAGGCTCCATCCCCGCCTGCTCCCCCAGCCGCCCTGCCTGCCCCAGCCCCTGGCCCTTTAAAACAAAGCCA
>NW_017728936.1:5289831-5291971 GCF_001723895.1 Crocodylus porosus | reverse complement strand
GGAGCTGGGGCGGGCAGGGCAGCCATTGCAGGGCTGGGGGAGCAGGCAGGAGATGGGCCTGGCCAATTCGGAGATTCGGCCAAATCAAGTCGGGACGGTGACACGAATCACCGCATTGAAGCACTGCCCCCCGAACTGGCTGAATCTGAATCCGAAGCGAAAACTAGCCGCTTCGCACAGGCCTGTTAAAAAGCAGGTAGCAGACGTCAAGGTTATGTGAGGAAACACGTTCAGCAGACATATTCCTGAAATACGTGGCCAAGTTGGAGAAAAGTTCAGTAGAGGCCAACAAAAATGGTTTGGGGTCTGGGGCACGTGACTTGTGAGGAGAGGCTGAGGGAGCTGGGCTTATTTAGTCTGCAGAAGAGGAGACCAAGGGGGAGCCTTCAACTCCCTGAAGGGGGGTTCGAAAGAGGATGGAGCCGGGCTGTTCTCAGCGATGAAAGATGATAGAACAAGGAGCAATGGGCTCAAGTTGAAGCAAGGGAAGTTTAGCTTGGATATTAAGAAAAACCTTCTCACTAGGCGGCTGGTGAAATTGCGACATGGTGGAAATCTCCATCCTTGGAGGTTTTTACCACCTGGTTCAACAAATCCCTGGCTGGGATGATGTAGCTGGAGCTGGTCCTGCTTTGAGCAGGGGGTTGGACTAGATGTGACCTCCTGAGGTCCCTTCAACCCTCATTTTCTATGAGACTATGATCCTAAATGACCTTTTTATTTACAGGCCCCAATGGCATGGCAGAAGGTCATTCAGCAAAGGCACTTTCAGGGGAAAACTCCCTGGGCTCTTAAAATCTCTTGTTGTTACACATGTGATATCTTGGCCATAAGAGTACTTAATAGCTTAAACCATCTTTAAGTTCCTGCAACAAAAGGCAACGTTTTCATTCACCACATGCGTTGGCATTGATCTGCTTCATTAGCTCCCAGGAAAAACAGACACGAGTCCAGAGCTTCCCAAACAAGACATTAAGAAACCTTCCTCCCCAGTGTGGCACATCTCACCTTCACCTTCCCAGAGCTGGACTAGTTCCCTGTGTGACTTGCAGCAACACACTTACTGGTTGACTGCATCATCTCAAACCAGACTGCATTATCTGTAGAAATCGCAAAAAAAAATAAATCTTTTTTCTGCAAGCTTTCAAGTACATGTGCCCTCCCTCAGGCTCAAGGAAAATTAAAGATGGGGAAAAGTCCCCGTAAGTAGAAAATAAACTTCATTTTTATGGAAACTTGCAGAAAAAGGTTTATTTTTGTGATTTCTCAGTTGGTCTAATAAAAGAGATCATCTCTGAACCAAGAGTTCTAGAGTTTTGCATTTCTTTTCATCTCAGACCAACATGGCTACCAAATACATCCCTGAAACATGGAAGATACCGAATTTTAGCCAATTTGGGATTTAAATATCATTGCTGAACAACAAGAGAGATTTCTACACCTCCCTGCCTTTCTGCCATCTGAAATCCTGCCTTATCTGCACATCAAAGAGCAACTCACAAAGACACCCTCATGGACCCAGAGGAATGGACTTCCTCCTTCGGCTTCCTCTGTGCAAAAACGACGTTTATTTTCTACCTGTGGGGATTTTTTCCCATCTTTAATTTTCCCTGAGCCTAAGGAAGGGTGTGTGCACCTGAAAGCTTGCAGAAAAAAAGATTTTTTTTGTGCGATTTCTTAGTTGGTCTCATGAAAGATATGATCTCTGAACCAAGAGTTCTGGAGTTTTGCAGCTCTTAATCTCCGGTAGAGCACTGGAGCTCGGTGACAGGCTCTCCTGAAAACCCCCTTCCTCAATTCACGACTCTATGCCTGAAGAAGGGTGTCTGTGCCCAAAAGCTTGCAAAGAACAATATTTCCAACTACTTAGTTGCTCTAATAAAACATATCACATCTATCCGAAGAACCTTGTCTGCCTATGTCCTTAGACCCAAACGGCTACAACCAAGAACCCTGTCCTCAAGCTTGTTCTCCTGACTTGATTACCTGCTCACAGCAGAAACCACAAGAGGGAGCCTTCAGTCTTCTCTTTAAAGCTTCAAGAGGCGACCACTGAAGTCAGGAGGTGGCGATGTTGCCTTAGCCATTGCAACGCCCAGGTTGGACCGAATGTACTTGGATGCTCGCTTATCGGTTGAAC
>NW_017728936.1:5285737-5289686 GCF_001723895.1 Crocodylus porosus | reverse complement strand
GGCAAGGGACATCATCAGGGTGTGGGAGGATGCAAAGCGAGGCATCCCACCTCTCTGTTTTTTAACGTGACATGATATATGCCTCACCTTCCTCTCCGACCTGTGATGGTGCTTTGTATATAAAGGTCTCACTGAGCACATCTACACGTGCAATTACAGCACAGCAATAAAATCTGGTGCTGAGCTAGAGTTAACAAACTTCCACACTCAGTGCTTCGCTGCTCCTCTCTCGGTCTCATCGACTCCCCTGTGGCCCCTTGTGTAAAAGCAAGTGCGGGAGACACAGAGACTGGGCTAGGGTGGAAATCGGACAAGTCCCAGCTTTTGCTGCATTATGTTATCCTCTTTATCTAACCAGAACCACAGGGCAAACACAAGAGCAGTCCCCACCTTTCCCCCAGGAGCGACTGAAAGTCATATAAGTGACAGGCTAGGTGTAATATTGTCAGGATTCCCTCTGCAGCATTAATGCAATAGTGTGTTCCCTTCATGTGGGAGCTTTCTGATGCAATGTGAATCTTTGTTGATGAGCTCTGACCTGGTAGCATTTCACCAGGAAAGCTTTGCAGGGATCAGGCAGGGGAGGTTCTTTGGGTGAATCTGACATCTTTTATTAAGTTGGTCTAATAAAAGATATCAGATTCACCCAAAGAACCTTGTCTGCCTATGTCCTTAGACCAACACGGCTACAACCAACACCCTTGCAGGAATCAGAAGTTTATGTGACAAGAAGTGTGAAGTGTCAGAGGTGATATGATTTTTGTCTTTGCTGCTGGTAATATGTATTCTGGGGCCTTCCCATTAGGGGCTTGACTGTGCGTAGTGCTGACCTGTTGGGTGTCCCTTTCCACTCTGGTCTTCCTACTGCATTTTGCAAGCCTTCTAGCTACACACTGCCCCCAAAGAGTGGTGCCTGCACTGGGCTTTGGTGAGCTATCATTGTGCACTCAGGGGCTGCAGAGTGGCAGCAGCCGAGCCACTTATAGGTGAAACTGGCCACTCTTACATGAAAAGCAGAGGCATAATGAGTGGGGTTTTCAGCTTGGGCAAACCCTGTGGAATAGCAAGGGTGGTGAGGGGGACAAGTGGTAGTCATACCTATGTACGAGTGAGTACCTACTTGTCACGGAGCGGGGCCTAGGAGCGGCCGTGATCCCACTAGCGCCCCCTGCCATGCCGATTAGGCAATCCAGCACCCTCTTACTCGCCCACCACGTCTTGTTGGTATATGGTTCTAGAAGGGAGGCTTCCTCTGGACACCGTGCTACACGTACACTGTCCCCCGTTCCGTATGGAGTGACTGGTGCACCCCAGCCTTATGGGCTATGCGTGCCTCCAACCTCCCCTTTAGCATGCCCCAAGCCTCGCAGCTCTTCCAGACGTTACCAGGTCCTTTTCATTTCTGAGCCCTGCCTGGCGCCCCTGGGCTTGTCACGCAGCCGGCACCCCTGGGCTTGTCACGCAGCCGGCACCCCTCTATCTGTTAACCCTCTCGGGCTTACTGACAGTACTCTTCCCCGTTGGGCTCAGGCGGCCTGAGCCTTACCTGGCCCCTTTGACCCTTCAGAGTCCCCACCACTGTGAAGCCCCTCTGGGGCCCTTTCCAGTCTGCACCCCTCCTGGGGCTTCTCTCAGTACACATGCCTGCTCCTGGGGCTTCTCTCATACAGACTGTGTCCTATCGGGCCAGTCTCTTCGTGCTTAAGCACTCCTAGCCCTCGCTGGGCTTCTCAACAAGCTTATTCCCCTTTTGGGGCTTCTCAAGTCTCTCTCAGGGTTGGGGCTCAGGTGGCCGTAGCCGTGCCTGGCCCCCTAGACCACCGTCAGGGTCTTTCGCCCTACTTGGGCTTCTCCGCTTATCGCCCCACAGGGCTGGGGTCAACACCGTGCCACACTGGCGCAAACAGCTATGCCTACCCGGCACCGCTCACTGTAGCCCACGGGGCACCAGGAACCCCCAGATTACTGGGGAGCTCCCGCGAGGCCTCCTCACACCCCTACAGCCTCACCCAGGCCTCCCGTCTGTAGCAATAACAAACGGGAAACGTAAAGCCGTGAGCCAACTGGCTATAACCGAAAATAAGCCTCCTGGCTAGAACTTAAGTGCCGTGCCCTTATGGCCACTATGTCCCACCTTTAGGCTTCCCAGTCAGGGCTCTCTCCCCCTTTCCATGATGCAGCCGCCTGGGCGTTCAGGCTGCGCTGCGCGCCTCTGCTCTGCTCGGCTCTACGCAGAGCTCTTGCTTCTCCAGTTGTCAGCAGGGAACTGTTTATAAAGGCCCGGCCCTGCCCTCTTCTGGTCACCTGACCAGCACGGTTGCCCCGGCAACCATCACCTGAGCTGCCCTTGTGATTGGCAGCTGCCCTTATTCCTGCCTAGGAACAGGGCACCTCAGTGCCCCTGTGACAATACTCAAAAACAGTCCCTTGTTGGTGAGGCAGTGTGGTCTCTCCGGCCTGGCTGCTTCTGCAGCAGCAATGCCATGGGGTGCTTCTCCTGCTGGGGTATGGACTGGACTCTACAGGAGCAAGGGGTGATTCTGGCACCCCTACTAAGTTGGTGCCCAGGGCTGGTGCTCTGTTTGCCCAGCCCAAGTTATGACACTGATGAAAAGCACGCTTCATGAAACTACATTTCCTTTCTCCCTCCACTGGATGGTTGTTGTCTGGCAGAGGTGATGCCATATCATGGATCCCTTTCTTTGCATGGTAAGCTGGAGACTTATGACTGACTGTCCTTGCTTATCCCCAAGAACAATCCTGTGGAATTTGGCCCCTCTTGATTATCCGTGTGATGTAATTATTTGGTTCAAATGAGGCACTGAAGTCAGACACTGGCATACACGCACAACCTAATGTACGTGCAGCTAGCTGTGCCCTACATCCCACCAGCAATGTGGCTTGCTTTTTGTAGGAATGCAGTCCTTGCAGTTGTGAGTCTAGCCACCTGCCTCTCACTGTTGACTATGTTAGCAGACCACTGGTGGTTCCCTCTGGCTTTTTTTTAAGGAGGCTGTTGAGGATCGCGTGCTCATGTCAGATCTCAAGCTTAGACCTAACACATTTCTTGTTCCTGATGGAGTTAAAACAATCATCCTGCCCAAGTTAGAGACTGAAAATACATATTGGGTCATTTCGTCTACCCTCCTCTGCCTGTAGGCTACTCCACCTACAAGAAGCTACTTTCTTCTGGCACACATCGCATTCAAAGGGGTACCATGGTCAGAACAGAGAACAGGTTGGGGCCAAATGACTTCTCCAGGGGTTAGTTCAGTCTGATCTGGTTCCCATGGGCCACAACTTCACAGCCTGATAGAGCTCACCGATGAAATGTGTGCATCTCCCCTGGGGCGAGTGCTTCCTCCTGGCTTGAGGGTCTCCTTCATTCTGGATATTTTCCTAGTCGCTTTTCACTCCAGCTGGGGTTAGCAAGTCCCTCTGTGAGGCCTGCACTTCTCAGATGTTATGTCTGGAAGCCAGCTCTGTTTTTTTGGCTTGGGGGCCCCAGATCTTAAAGTAGAGAGGTTTTTATGGGAACCCGAGTCCCCTTTTGACACCACTTCCTCCTGTTTAAATTACAGGTTGAGTTGCAGGCCTGAAAATGTTCTGGTTGAGCATCTTTCATTGTCAAAGGGGATTAGGGCAGTGATTATGTACATGCACCTCTGTTTCTTTTCTCTTCTTTGGAATGTATTTCTATATAATATATACCCAGAGGTTGTTTTTGGGTGTTTTGAGGGGCTTCACCATTTGTACAATATGAAAATGACTCTAGGTCACTGCTACTGACTCATGGGGGACCTAAACTACCCGGACATCTGCTGGGAGACACAGACAGCAAAGTCCCACCGCTCACGCAGGTTGCTAACCTGTGTACAGGACCTCCACCTGACGCAGGAGGTACATGGTCCCACTAGGGGGAATGCCTTACTGGATCTGGTATTGGCAA
>NW_017728936.1:5266017-5285726 GCF_001723895.1 Crocodylus porosus | reverse complement strand
ATCTATGAATCTATGAATCTACTCACTGACACATTGAGTGAAATGAGCTTTTATCCTGAGGAAGGGGCATCAAATGGTTACCACAGTAATCAGGCTGGCATCCTCTTCCTCCCTCAGAAGTACAGCATCACACAGTGACCCTGGTGCATTACAGAGATTCACCTGCTTCTAATGCATCCAGTTATGGCTGCAGGAGGAGGCAGGATGTTTGGGTTGATGGACTAATCGTTGCAGCTGAAGTGTTGACTTCTCATGAGCCTTGGCAATTTCCCAGGAAGAAGGGATATTTTTAGCACTCAAAACACATAACTTTTTTAAAAGATTTTTGATAGAGATCCCATTAACTCCTTTATTTGGCTTGGGAAACTGCATTGGAAAAGTTTTCTTTATGTATCACTGAGTGTTATTTGATTAAGGTGATGACTGCTCATAAACACAGCGATTCCCCTACCTTCCCCCATCTTAGAGCGCTGTTGACTGCAGTGGACCTAATCTTCCTTATACCCCAGTGCAAGGCACTGCAGGTCGGGGTCTGCTCTCCTATCAATGATGTATCTGGTGGGAAACTATTCAGTTGACTGAAGCTAATCCAGATCTACACCAGTGTGAGAGAGAGAAGAATGGGGGCCTACTGCTAAAAAAAAATCTAGGGATGATTTAGGCCTAATCAATGGTTATATTTGCTATTCAGTTCATTTTGTCAGTCACAGTATCAAGGAAAGTTCCATGCCAACACTTTGGTAGATGTAATGTGTGAGTTGTGTGTTTAAAGTATACACCCAAGTATATACCCACTTCAATAGCTCATTTCAACTCTGCTGAAATGGGAACAGAAAGTCTGAGACTCTGAACCTTCTGGGTGGCCATTAAGTATCCATGGGAAGAGAAGAGGGTTCCCTGTCAGTAATATTTATTCCTGAGGCCTTTTCCCTTGCATTCTGGGAATCTTTGTAGTCCTAAGCATGCCATATTCCTTTATTCAAACTCAGCACTTAGCCTCTCAACATAGGCCACAATGGACTCTATGTTGTTCTGCATGCTCTTAGGAGACTGTGGGCCAATCTCTAATTACTGCCATTAGTTAAGCTGTCAGAGGGAGCCCCCAGCCTCAATCATTTCATTATCAGATTTCAATTCTCAATGGACTGAACTCAGACATGAAAGTGTGACCCATAAAGAGCCTTTAGCATGGATAGGGGAAGGCTCTGCTCCTTTATGCAGCACCCTGTGGCTGGAGTGCCATGTCACAGCACTGCTCATCCAGTCCTGGCATTTTACCTTTCGCACTGCAGACAGGGAGACGGGGGGGTAGAGAAAGGGAAGGAAAGAGCCAAACTGTATGACCCACCCGTGCTTTTAGACACCCTTGACTATTATTTGCATATAGATCGAAGATGCTTGGCTATCTATGGTTCTCAGACCTGAAGGCCAGAAAAGACTCTTGTAATAATTTAGCTTGGCTTCCTGAATAATGCATAGAAGCTACAGAATGTGCAGATGCCTATGGTTTTCTTTTATATAAGAATGTACTGTAGAGATGCGTCCAAGTCACAAAATCTTAGAGCAACATCTGGATTTCAAAGACCTCCATCCCTCCCCCAAATGATGAAACTTTGGAAATAGTTTCTCTGCTCAGTGGTCCCTTTAAACTTCACACTGCACCCAGCGGAAAACAGATTTACAGCTGGTGAGGCTTAATGACAAAAGCAACACAAGTCTATTTGAACTAGTTCCTCTCTAAGTAGATGTGTTTGTTTTCTCAGACCACAGATTATTAACTAATGCCTAAACTTAGTTTTTATGATAACTCTGTGAGCAACTCCCTTTTTTCTCCCTTTACTTGGACAAAACAGTGTTGGACCTAGTAGTCTAGGTAGGGACTAGCTCTAGAAACATGAATGTAGAAATCCAGCAAGGCGTTAGCGTCCACCACTCTGCCAACACCCCTTGTTCTGATTTTCTAGAAGGACAATTACTGAAAGGGAGAATATTGTGTGGTAAGAGCTCAGGAGATTGGGTTTGCCTGCAGGTGGTTCTCTATGTGATTGAAGAGTAGGCCTTTGGGCTGGGATACTGAGGAAGGGTTTCAGGCTTCCAGCTCCCAGTGAAAAGTCTTACTTTCCTTAGGCTCTTTTTAAATTACCTGGTCTAAACTCTGTACAACTCTGTTTTCCAGCTGTATGATGGCGATAAGATTAGTCTTTTTGTTTCTCTCTTGTCTACATAAGCAAAGTCTTTGGACAGTCTTTTTGTACGTGTAGAACACAACAGGGCCCTGGTCTCAAATAGGTCCACTTGTTTCTACTGTTCTGTGCATTATACCTAGTCCTGAAAGTGCCATACAAAAGGGATTTAGATTAGCAGAATATAATGTATAAGAGAACTTCAAAAGGTTCAGTAGTTTGGTCAAGTAAGCACCCCATCATTCAGATGCCTCTCAGAGCCTTATCAGAGCTCCTCAAACCTGAGAGCAATAAATCCCTGGCAAACAAGCTTTCTTGTATGTTGTTTGACCAAACTTCCTGCTTCTTCATGGGTCTGAAATACCTTGAGATAAGCAATCTCATTTTTAGATTCTTGGCCACACTGTTGTAAAATAAGCAGTGAAAGAAGTTAACAGATACATTGTTCCCCCTCCTTTCCTGTTCCCCCCTCCAAGAAGAATGTGATCTGGGTTGTTGGGTTCTTCCAATCATTTTTCCTACCTCTGACTTATAGAAAGAATCTCTCCTGATCATTTACAGTCGTTGCCCAAAATATATAAATCTAAAATGACACAAGTTGTGTTAGGGGGGCTAGGGGCATGGGGTCAATGGGTCTCTCCTGCATAGTCCTACACAGCTGTTAATCACCAGAATATCTCTGGCTCCCAGCAGCTGTCTAGTGTTTATCTTAGCCCAAATATCTATTGGCTGAGTCCAGAGAGAGCAAGCTGTTCAGCCAAACCAAATACAAAAGTAAGATAGATAATTTGCACACAAGGGTGTGTGCACATAGTGTGTGTGTGTGTGTGTGTGTGTGTGTGTGTGTGTGTGAGGTTTTGTTTATATCTATAGAAAGGGGAGTCCACTGGTGAACACATTTTTGAAGACTACGCAAGTGTGCCTTGGTGCACACGGGTGTGTTTGTCAATGTGCACATGTACGTGTGTGTATGTGACTGTTTCCACCCGCCTGTTGTCAGATATGCATGTTTTTCAGTGTTTCAAGGCACACAAATATGAGTCAGAGCAAGAATCCTTATTTCGTCTGATCCTTATTTTAGTTTAATCCATTTTGTTTCATAGGTCTACAAACATTTTCAATACAAGGTAAATATACAGAGATTCCTCCTTGTCCTAAAACCAGAGCCTCCTTTAAGCCTTAAAGGCCTCAGGATGCCACCAAAGAACAGTTCTCCAAAACCTCCGTGACTTCGGCGATCTGGGCAAAATGGGGAAGGGGGAGACTGACAGAGTAAAGTGTCCCTGTCCTGGGTGGGGGAGAGAGAAATTTGAGCAGCTGATTCCAGTTCACCAATCCTCTTAGAAGCTACTGAAGGAGCCTTGGGCATGTATGAGCCACACAACTACTTTCCTTCGTAAGGGACAGAAAAATAATCTTTATGATTTTTTTGTTCAGGGAGGAAGAATGGCAAATAACTTGGAAAAGCAGTGAATGTTTGGACATAGGCTGGGGCCTGCCTTCACAGGAAATTTTGGACTTGGATCAAAGGTAAGAAAACTTATAGGCAAATAGAACTGAAAACTTGTGGCATAGATGATTATTAAACAAATGCCAATATTGCTTTCTTTTAAAAAATGCAGCATTCTCTTCTGTTCCCATTTTTTCCTCTTTCCTTTGTAGGGCAAATCATCCCAGGCCACCAAGCAATAGCTTGGTGATGGTAGGGGAAAGGATTTGGTAGGACTTCAGTTTCTGGAGGTGTTCATAGGATGAAACTGGGGTCTCACTTTGTAGCAACTGGCAGGGACCAAACTGATTTCAGATGAAATTCTAGCTCTTTAAAGGAAGAGCAAAAGAAATGTGGGTTCACCCAAATCCCTGACCTCAGCTCCACAGGGCTCAGCAGAAAGTAGTGTGATAGTTGTAGAACTGACTGTATGCACTGTCCTGTCAATGGCAAGTGCTAAAAAATTATGCCAAGCCTCCAAAAAATATGAGACTAAAACAATAAATTATTTTCCTTCTGGTGTTTGAGCCTCTAGGGGTCATGTTTTATTTTTTTTGGTTCACATTTATGAGAACTGAAGAACTCGGACCTTAACTTCTTGAGGAACACCTAGATTCTCATGTAACTAAATGTCTCCTGAACCTTTAAAAAAACCACCAAATATCAAAAGACGTGAGAGTTGGCAGTGCTGCATGGAACACACCTTAGGCAATTCTAGGTCTCGGGTGAATCCATGATCTTGTCCCTAGTTGTCCACCCCCCAGTGTCTTGTGCTCTGTTAAGGCTAACTCTGCATCATTTAGGTACACCCTAGTTTTAGACATACCAGAATTTTTGTGGGGTAACACCAATAGTACGCAGTTCTCAGGAGTTGGGATATTCTTCTGGATTTGCAACAACAGCTAAACTGGGGGAAATACAGTGCTCACTAGGGCTGTGCAAAACAGGCCCTATTCAATTTGGATTCGGCCTGAATCAATCTGTTGATTCGGATCACTGTCCCTGATTTGATTCGTCCGAATCTGAATCTGAAGATTCGATGCTGATTTGGAGAATCGGCGATTCGGATGCAGGCACAACTTTAAAAGTTTTCTTCTACATACCTTGAGGCATGGTTTGTGATCGCTGCAATGTTGAGGCAGATGGAGTGTCCCACAGCAGCATGGGGGGCTTTCCCATGTACTGGGCAGGGAACCCAGAAGTGGACTGGAACTACTTCTGGTCCACTTCCAGGTCCACCAGGGAGCATGCTGGGGGGCCCCCCATACTCCTCTTGGTTTGGTGATCAGCTGCAGGGGGACCTCAAGTGCCTCCCCCCAGACCCAAGAGGCACCAGTCACTGAGCCGGGGGTGGGAAGGGTGGGGCATGAGGAGGCCCCTGCTGCACGCTCCTCAGTGGATCAGGAAGTGCTTCTGGTCCACTTCCAAGTCTGCTCCTGGGTGTGCTGGGGAGCTCCCTGCGCTGCTGTGGGATGCTGCACCTGCCCCAGCATCACAGTGTTCAGGGCCCCTGCTACCTAGAGGTATGTAGAAGCCCTCTGAGCTTTTTGGCATTAATTTTAGCTTCAAATTAAAAGCTACAAACAAGTATGACAAGGTAGAAAATCATTGGGAAGGTCTTCTCCCCTGCTTGGCCACAGACATGCCAACCTAACAGTATGCCGGAGCTATAAAGACATCATAAGAGAGGGAATAGAGGTCTGCTAGACCAGATACATGGTAGTAGGCCTGTGCAAAACAGCTAGTATTTGCTTCAGATTCGGCCAATTCAGGGGACAGCGATTCAATCTGGTGATTCAAATCACTGTCCCAAATTGATTTGGCCAAATCTGATTAGGAGATTCCACTGCTGCAGAATCTCTGAATCAGCCAGGCCCATTCCCAGGCCTCCCGAGCACGGCACACAAGGCCATTTTGCTTGGCACACCACCACCAACCCAGGCTCTAAACAGCTACTGCCAGCCAACAAGCCCAGGCTGCTCCCAGCAGGCAGCTGGGAGGCTGCAAGTCCTGTTGCAAGCAGACTGGGCTCCATGGGCTGTCTGCAGCTGGGAGACTGCAAACAGCTGCTTTGGACTCTGGCATGCCGGCACTGCCTTTCGAGGTAGACATTGTCTACCCCTACCCCTGACATACAGTATGGAGATTCTAGGGAGAAGGGACACTCTTCAGAGGATGCCATGGATTGGAATAAATGTAGCTACTCTAGCTTACTTTGGAGGCACTGGCCTGAAATCAGGAAGACACAAAAGGGGGTTAAAACCCCCACCACTGCCCCTTGTGCAGCACAGAATAAGCAGCCCCTGCTGGAGGAGCAGTCCACACCTGCCCATTGTGTGTCAAAGCCTATGAATAAAGGTCCATTTCCTGGTATACTGCCTCCCTCTCACCCCAAAGCTACAGCAAGCACTTTGTAAGGAGGTACACAAGGGAAATACGGGCAACTCTCCCTTCACCATTCTGCCTTAACGGCTACACGTGCCCAGCTTTTCTTTCTCATGGATTCTGGTATGTCTTGACTGGATTCTTCTTAGTCATGGGAGCAGACACAGCTGTGCTTCCCCCTCCTCCTGGAGCAGCACCCACTTCCTTATGTCTTACCTCATCCCATAATTAGCATCCCACAGGGTACCCTGTGCTACATCAGCCTGCACATCTGTCCCATGTCTTGCACACACAGTAAAGATGGAGAGAAGACAAAGGAATGAAAGAAGAAGAAAGCAAGGAGGAGGCTTCAGCCAGTGCAGGGTGCTTAGGTTCCTTCTTATTATTTTTGCCTATTGATTGAAGTCAGTCCCTAAAAATCTCTTCATGTTACTTACACAGTATCTGAGTTATGCAGTATCACAGTACCTCTGTGAGGTAAGGAAATGCTAGTGTAGACTTCATGTCTCAGTTTCCTCCTGTCTAAGTAGAGTGCTTGAAGCCATGCAGTAAATCTGTGGCCCAGATTACTTGAACTCAGGTCTCATAAACCTGAAAGCAGGCTCTTAACTACTAGACTGTCCATCCATTAGGCTACCCTTTTCCCAAGGAAATACACATTGGGTAGCATTGGAAATAAAATATATTATGGAAGGACTTGACAAATTTGGAGAACTGTTTATCCTTTGCCTCTTGCAGTACTTTTTATCCAAGGACCTGAGATAGATCTGAGCAAGCCATAAATATTAGGTCTGTGTGAAGCAGCTAGTATTCACATCAGATTCGGCTGATTCAGGGGACAGTGATTTGATTTGGTGATTCGAATCACTATCCTGAATCAATTCAGCTGAATCTGATTTGGAGATTTGGCTGCTGCCAAATCTCCAAATCAGCCAGAACCCATCCCCCACCCCATTCCCAGCCCAGCAATGGGTGCCCTACCTGCCCCAGCTCCTGGCACTTGGGGAAAAAAGCCCTGACTCAGTGGGTGCTGCCAGGTGGGGGGCGATTCCTGCTGCCCCACACTGCCCCAGTAAACTTAGGACACCTCTTCTGGGATGGGAAGGAGCTGAGTTACATCACAAAGGGAAGAGAAGGGAAAAAAGAAAGAAAGGGCTTGGCAGAGGGTAAAAGAGACCCACAGGAAATCAAGAACTAAGGAGAATGAGAGAAGTAAGAGGGTGGGAGCCTGGTGGGGCTAGGCTTATAATTTTACAGGAGGAGCAGAAACCAAGGAGTCAGGGCCAAGGGTTTGGTGGGGCTCTGTGAGAGCCAGGATGAGCTGCTTCAGTAGCAGAGGAGGGAGCTTGGGAATAGGGGCCTGTGTGTGCAGTTTGACAGCAGAGAACATGCAGTGTTACTGGGATCCATGGGTCAGCATTTATCTCACAGATAAGGGGATTCAGAAATATAAATTTTCACCCACTTCTTGCAGGTAATGCATCCACCCATCCAAATATACAGCAGGTTCCTAGGACTCCTCCCAATCAGTGTTGAAGGGACGCTCACCCCCTTCCCACATCTCCCCAACCCTGCCAGCTTATTTCTCCCAGTCTTTCAGTGGCACACAGGCACTGGGGGAGCAGAGACGAGGGCAAGCTGGGTAGCATTGGCACTGAAACAGGCGTTGTAATATCCGCTGCCAGCAAGGAAACAAAACAGAGCACAAGAGTAAGTGGAACAATAATATTATCCCCCAAGGATATGTTTAAATTGAAATCAGCTGCAGGCCCAGTTCTGCCTTGGGCGGCCTGCTGCAGACGGAGGAGCTGTGAGAGTGGGAGGGCCCAGCCCTCGTGCTGTGGAACAGCGGTAAGGTGATACCCTGAGAAGAAATTAAGTTCTTACCCTGCTGAGGGCTGCTGCTCTCCTTGGCTTCCCACACAATCCCACGCCGTTGTCATCAGCTTTTATAGCACCTCCAGAGCCCTCTCCTGACACGACACACAGGGACAGACCTTAGCCTCCCCTGGGGCTTCTGTTCTTTGCCAAAGGTCCGATTCTGCTCTCTCATCACTTCTGCACCACTGTAACTCTGACTTTGCAATAGCTCAGATTTACAGTGGGGGCAGGAAGCAAGCCAGCCCGGAGAGTTAAATCCCTGTGTCCAACACTGACAGAATGGGTTGCCATGAACTTGCATTTGTTCAGAACCAGTGTTCACTGCAGTATATGAGTCTGCAGGGAGGTCTGTGCAGCAGGCCGGCCAAGCGGGAGTTGTCTGGGCTTTGCAAAGCTTCTTATAGGGTTTTTTTCAGAATAGAAAGCCAAGGGCTGGTCAGTCAGGTCCTCTCTCACCCAAAGCTGGGAGAGAGACAGCTGCAAATAGCCCTGAGTTTGGTTCAGCTCTATACTACCTCCACAATCCTTCTCTACCCTGAGAGCTGAGGGGAGAAAGCTTTGGAGACCACCATAGACTGCTGATATACCTGGCTTGTTAAGCACCACTCTTATCCAGTGTCCCAGGTAAATCAGGTTGTCATGTCCTGACACAAAAGCACAGAATAGCAACGAGACTAATGCTATCCCTGCTCGGCTAGATCTGCCTACGAATTTTGAGGGCAAAGGAAGTGGTTATCTTCTCCCTCTTCCCCCGACAAGCCCTCTTTCTTGTGCTATGTCTGGTATCGGTGTTCCAGTTGGCTTGAATAAAAGAGGTAGCTAGAGGTTAGAGAAGGAGACTGAGTATAAAATGTCTTTGGTTCTGTTCCTACCTCTGACCTTGATGCATTATGTATATTGAGGTTTAACAAATATGCTGGTAATGAAGCAATCTGAGGTGGGAGATGTCACTGCAGTGCAGAGTAGAAGGATTTTATTAAGCAAAAAGAGTTAAGCCTGAAGGATATTATTAAGCCTGAAGAATTACTTTTTCCAGGCCCAAGAGTCTTAAAATCATTATCAACTTTGTAAATTTTGGTGCAACATTAACCGTGATGAAAGGTGTCAGCAGTGACAGCCCTGGAGAAGGAAGCCATCTACTGGTGAAGCATAGGCTATAACAAGACATGCTTCCACATGCCTAAACCTTGACCTGAAAGAGCTGGCTCTGGGACAGGGAAGAATGAGAATCAGCTACAAGGACCATGCGCACCTTGGCCCCTTAGCAAAACCAGGCAGCATTCCTAATCACCACATGCAGTTGAGGTTTTTATGATGTGGAAGCTCATCCATTGGGAACTGGAATGAGAATTCAACAGCTCAGTGCCTATAAGATGAGGAGCAGCTTTCAATGCAGTGCAAAACACAAAGTAGAAGAATTTTTGTAAACATCCTCTTAAAGCGATTCTGTTTCATTTAGGGATGCTAGTTAGCCCATCTATTTCATTTTGCAAGAAATTATTGCAGAATAGGCCACTGGCAAACCCACAGGAACTTGCATTGTCATGGGATGCAACATGCAGATGCTCTGAGCATGCTTTCAAATGAACAATGGCATGGACTTTGTTGCAGGGGAGTTGTTTTGAGTAAAACAGAGCCCTTTCTCAAAGAGAAATCGTTCAGTTTTGGAATTGACCTTGCA
The DNA here is from genome assembly GCF_001723895.1 of Crocodylus porosus. Classification (NCBI taxonomy): domain Eukaryota; kingdom Metazoa; phylum Chordata; order Crocodylia; family Crocodylidae; genus Crocodylus; species Crocodylus porosus. The sequence goes on along the minus strand of NW_017728936.1, from coordinate 5,276,107 downwards.
ACATTTCACAGGTTTACTGAACTGGTCCATTTTTATTCATTTGTGAGGGCACAAAGAAACCTGTTATGAGGACAGTGTGTGGATCTAGCCGCAGGACCCTTGCAGGCAAACTTCTTCCTTATAGAGAAGCAGGACTTTCGGAGAGGCTTCACTGTCTGCACTGCAATGGTAGATTGCTCGGGGATGTCATGGAGTAAATAAGCCCTGCCATTCACTTCTGCTCTGCACACATCAGTCCCAGAACTGAGAAGGTGAAGTACTTTGAAGGTGTTCCCAGCCACTGCTTTGGCACTTGCCAGGAATCCAGATCTTGAGCATGGTGTTGAAATGGGTCCAGGACATCCTCACTTCCAAGTGTGATGCATCTGGAACAGGAGTAGGAAAGCAGGGTTAATTATCTCAGTAACATGCCTGAGCACTTTGCTGCAGTCACATAGGCACACTCTGGGACTCGCAGGTAGTCTTCAGGCAGAGGACCATGCTCATTACTATTGACCTGAACTGCATTCAAAACAATAGTCTAGGTATGGGAAAGAGGGGGGAATCCATTGTTGTTCAGTCCCTATCTCCTGAGTCCTGTAGTCCTCTCTCACTTTCTTTACAAAGTGATTTCTAATGACCTGTAATTTTTGCCTGTGTTTTCATGGTGATGTGAGGATCATCGCAGTGGTGAGACCACAGTGAACAGGCCAGGGAAAGGAGCAAAGGGCTTTCAGTTATTTTATTTTATTTTCTCTTCATCTTCACTTTAATTGTTTTCGGCCCCGAAATGATTTTTTACAGCTGGCCCAGCTATCATCCTGATCATGTTGCTCTGTGCTTCACTGCAGAGTGAGCCGGGGGGACTTGGCAACCAGGCAGCTGTCCTGGAGCCTGAGCCACGAATGAGCTCAGAGGGGGGAAAAAAGAGAAAAAGAGAGACTTGGATAGGATAAACTGTATTTATTTTCTTAAAGTGAGAGTCTGACAGCACTGACCAGAGCCAGGCCTAGCATGAGCAGGTGCTCCGTGTGGTCCCTCCACCTCCCCAGCTTTACCAGCGCACGGACACTCTTCCCCAGGCATCGCGGTCCTCGGCTCCCAGGCCACTCTGCCAGAATGCCTTGGACTTAATTTGCTGTTTCCTTGTTACTGCAGCTCTATCAATGGATCTCACACCTGACCTGGAAACTCTTTCATGTGCCAGGAACAGCCCCCACACAGCTCTGTCAATGGGGCTTTAGTGGTAACTTGGAGCAAGTTTTTGCTCTTCCGCTCATGCCTCCCACAGCTTTTTCCAGTAGACCTCCATCCTGATTGGCAGCACCCCTGCTATTCCTGGTCTGGGCTCTAGGCCTGTGCAAAGTGGTTAGTATTCGCTTCGGATTTGGATTCAGCCAATTTTGGGGGACAGTGATTCAATTTGGTGACTTCTCTGAATTGGCCAGGCCCATCCCCGGCAAGCCTGGCAATGACAGCCCTACCTGCCCCGACTTATTGGGGATTGCTCCCCCACCCGGCAGCACCCGATGAGCACCGGGGCTTTTCTTTAAAGTACCGAGCTGGGGCAGGAGGGGCAGGTATGGGGGAGCTGGGGAAGCGGGCAGGGGTCAGGGGGGCTGGCAGGGGTCCCCCCATGGCCCCCTCCCCCAGCCCTCTTCCTCTGCCCCTAGTACTTACCAGTTTGGAGTCAGCCGCAGCTCCCTGCTGCAGCCACCTGGGACTGCCCGAATCATCAAACTCTCCAGATCTTTTCTGAAGATTCAGAGAGCTTTGAACCTTTAAATTGGTCCCCTGATTCAAATCAGCTTCAGAAATTCAGCCACTGAATCAGGCCAAATCTCCTCCAGATCAAATCACCACCCAAAGCTTCGCACAAGCCTACTGGGCTCCTCCACCCCAGTGCTAGTGATGCCCTTTGATCTTTGGGAACAATGTTTGCATGCTGCTTCAGCCCCGGACTCCCCCACAGCTCTACCGAAGCACCTCCATCTGACCAGCAGCAAGCACCCTTGCTCTTCTAGTCCTCTTCTGTGTGTGGTCAAGCACATTGGTTAAAGTTTTCAAAAGCACCTAAGTGAATTAGGATATTATTTCCCTTTGAAAGTGAGCAGAATTTTGGTTCTTAAATGAGTTGGATTATGTCTAAACTGTGACAGCCAGGTGTTCAGTATTATTGCCTGGGAAATAAGGCCTGCCCACTCCTCTTACCCCCACGCCCCAGCACCATGTGGGTCATCCCTGGAAATGAGGTGGTATAGATGCCGTGCTCAGAACCTGGGTTTTCAGTGTGGTCTAGAGTGGGTGTCCTGAGCCTCTTAATCCCTGGTGTTAGTGGGGAAATCAGGAGAGCAAGGTGGATTTCCTCAGTCGTGTTACTGAGCGCTATGCTGCCCTGGTGTGGACTTGCCCTTGGACTTTCTTTGAGTGTTTCCTTTCTGCAAAGCCCTTCCTGTTAATCCTGTCATGAGTTGCTAACACCACATTCTCAGCTCACCTCAGCCCAGACTGCTCTGATGCTCGCCGGTAGAAATACTCGGTAGTTGTTGTACAGTAGGTAGCGCACATTAGCCTGCTTTTGGGGGCAGGGACTATATGTGTGCATAGGGTGTAGCACAATTTGGGCAATAACTCAGAATAAATAAAAACTGGCTTAGTTGTGACTGAACCAGCTGCTAGCCCTGAGTCTCCCCATCCCACCAGACCTCAGGAAGAGACCAACCTCACTGCCCTTGTGACACTCAAAAATGCAAGTGTCAGTTAAGCTAAGTGCCACCTCACTTCATGTGCAAAGCATTTGGCAAGGTACCCAGGGCTAATGCTTTAAAATAGGTCACTTTCTACGTTACAAAGGGTTGGCTGAGCATGTCATCCTTAACGTTTTTCTGGATGGTACTGGAAGTTTCATTTTAAATGTAATCACCTTGGGATTTCTCAGAGCTTCTGATGATGTGTTAGAGGATGATCCACAGCACACAGTGCACAGCCATTAGAAAAGAAGGAAAATAAAACTCTGGAGAGTGTTGTGAGCTTTAACGATCTTGGACATAAGGGACTGCTCTTATTTCCTAGAGTTAGAGTCTTGCAAAAGCATCTGCCACTGTCCTTGTATCTGAACTTCACCACCTCCTCTTGCTGTCCCACTCCTAGGCTTGTGCAGTTTGTCTAAGATAGCTCAGTCATGGCAATTATCACCGGCAATGAAATTCTCATATGGTTCCGGCAATGCCACCCCAGTCCTGACCTGCAATGCCCCTTTTCCTCCACATAATTTTACCACCTCTTGTTATTTTATTCCCAGACCTCTGCAAGGGCCTGCTGGAAAACCTCCATTCTGACCTGTAGCACTTCCTGCAATTCCCATCCAAAACTGCCGCTCGGTTCAGTCAATGCACCTCAGTTCTGACCTACAACTCTCCCAGTCCTGTCTGCCCACAGCTGTGCTAATGCACATCAGCCATGAACTACTGCCCCCCTGTTTATACCATTCCCAAGCGATGGTTACAAAACTGTGCCAAGACATGCTCGTTGTTCTGGATGGAGAACAGACTTCGTCGCTTTGGGGGATCAAAAGAACCCGGGGTCAGAAAGGTGAAGAGCAAAAATGCCCTTGTCCAGAAAAGGAGAAATACAGAGTGGGGGGAAGTTTGCTGGTTAGTTTGTGCTTCTCTGAACTTGTTTTCTTCTGAGTTTTCATCTCTTTCGTTGTCTGGGACAGCATCTGGGAGCCAGAGAGAACTTGGGCAAACCTCAAAGTGGGTTAGCAACGAACTCCAGGATATGGCAGTTTCAGCCGTGTGGTTTGAACAAACGCTGCATCATTTTCCAAACAAACAACCTTTTATACCTTAATAGCTATCGCAGATGCCAGCTCCAGCTCACGTCTTTCCAGGCATCCGCCTGGGCAGACACTGCACGCGAGCCAGGAGAAGTCCAGGCACCAGCAACAGTGGGGAGAAGTCAGCCAATATAGAGTGTGGAAACAATACCTTTCCCCTGGGGCTTTCCAAGATGTGATCTCTTTCTAACCAGGAGAGTGCATAGGGACAGGATTCCTGCTAGTCACTAGAGATCACACTTTGACCACATATGATCTATTTGGCTCTCAGAGGGATATAAAAGAGGCATATAATGTAATATAGTCCAGAGGTCAGGCAGGCACTGATTTTCTCTTCACACAAAAACAAGGTAAATGTGTAACGAAATTGAAAAGCAGCACATTTGAAATGGAGAAAGGGACAGGATTCTGAACAAAAACATTAAATTATCTGATTTGGGACAGGCTCCTTTGTATTCTGATTTATATCTTTTATGTGTTCATTTAATATTCCTCTTAATTATCTCCTGGATCTGCCTGGCAGCCACTAGTGAGTTTTAGTGTAATTAGCTAAAGTTTGTGAATTTTTTAAAAGATGAACAGTACTATCTAAATGCTAAGTATTATTATTTCATGAACATTATTTAACATCTCTACAGAACTGAACTAATGTTAGGCATCTTCAGTTAATAATCCATTTGGTGTCTGGATCTTCTCTTTCCAAGGCAGATTTTTGGCAAAGGAGATGACAGAGTGATATATTATAGTGTGCTTTATATTTATACAGGACCTGTCATCTGAGTCTCTCAAAGCATTTTTCAGGCACTGTTCAATTCTCACCACTCTACTAGATACCATCAATATTGCCTTTGAGCAGAGGGGGAAACTGAGGCACAGAATTGAGTGATCTGTCCAAGGTCACACAGCAAATGACTGGCCAAGCTAGGATTAGGACCTGATTCTCTGGAGTCCCATTCTCCTGCTCCCACTGTAATACATTACACTCTCTTTGTGAGGCCTCCACCATCAATTTAATTCAAGCCTCAAATCACTTACAGAAAGAGCCTGCTGGTGCCACTCCCTTTTGCTTGAGTTTCTATTGTTATTATTAAAACATAATGATAGATTGATGTCCTGCAGTACTAGGCGCTATATATAACAGGCACTGGGCATGCCTGGTACTTTAAAAGGGAGATGACTCTGGAAGGAGCTGAGTCAACAGGCAGGGGAGCACCTGATCAGGAAGAGGCAGGGCTTACCCAGAGATAAGCCCAGGGCCAGAGCTGTGGGAGGCAGTACCAGCCTGGCTGCTGACCTGGAAGGAGCTCCTGAGCAAGCAGCAGGCAGAGGGAGACTGGGCACTCCCAGGGAAAAGAGAAGGCATGCGTTAGAGCTGAGGTAGGGTCTGGTGGTTTAGGGGTTGAGACAAGGGGTGGTGATGGTTTCAACAGGTCCAAGAGCAGGGTCAGAGCTCAGGAACAGAGTGTAGATGGGACCAGTGCCTGGAGGCATGGACCAGGAGGGTCTGTTATTCAGGAGAGACTAGATACCTGGGAGTAGCCAGAATGGGCAAAGTGCCTGGGTGTGGGCACGGGGTGGGAAGGTCGGCACAGGGACTGCAAGTCCCTGCAGTGGCAGAGACTGGTTCCTAGGCCTAGGAGAGAAGCTAATTGATAATATCTATAATAAGCCCATAAGGGTCTGAACAGTGACACATGAATGGCAGCATGGGATCAGGATCCCTGGGGCAGCTTCCCTTTCCAAGGATCTATTAAAAACAAGGCTGGTGAGGTGAAGGGGAACAAGCCTGAGAGGCAAGGGCCAAGTAGCTGCCAGGGGCCATCGCAACTACCTCTGGGACCAGCACTTGCTACACTGTACTCACAGCAGAGTAGAAGTGACTTACCCCAGGCCATGTGGCAGACCAAGGAAGAGAACGCAAGTCTCCTGACTCCCAGGGGCCTGTTTGCTGAACCATGTCACAACACTAGACCCAGTCCATCATTTTCTGATACTGTGAGGCAACACAGCATGAGCAACAAATTGTTCCATTTCCAGATCGTTCAATTCAAATCCTACCATGGTGATTGCTTGTAGTCATCATCCTACAGTCACATATAGGAAACAAGTCAAGGTTGTCACTGTTGCCAGTGCCCATGTGCCCGAACACATCATCTCATTTGGGCACTGGAGCAGTCTGTGCAAATGAATCATAGACCCCAAAACAGTTCCTCAGTTTAGGTTTTGAGGCACACAGGCAGGGAAAGGAGGAAGCTTCCCCTGCTATTGCCTTTGTTGTGACTGCCCTGTGTATGAATTGATGATTTCTGTCAATCCAGCCCCTTTCACCAGAATTAAATGCACTTAAAAATTAAAGGCAAGATGTAAGAGGATATAGTTATGTAAGTTGCTTTAGCAGCCAGTCCATCATGTCTCAGCCACTGAGGCTGCAGGATCTGCTCTAGCCTGCTTGGAAAATAGTCCCCCCAACCTACCCAAGAGAATAAGTATAGCATAAAAAATAATTAACAACTGGCTATGCTATTCCAACAGATAAAGAACAACTTTTTTATAAAGGACCTTTGTGTTTTCTTCCTGCCAAAACCATTTAAACCACAGTCATTAGTGACTTATCTTTTGCAAAACACTAGCAAAATCTGACGTCTCAGTGAGAGGCTCCATCAGTCACCGCGCTCTGGTGGAGAACAGCTGTCTAGAGCCACAGCTGTTGCGCCATGCACATGAGCATTCCTCCCCTTGCTCTCTAGACATACCCTGGGGCACAGTGTTTATGCCTTGATTTAGAGCTGCACATTCAAATTGTGCTAAACTCAAAGGTGACTGACAGCCTAGACAGTGTTAAACCTAAAGGGGTCACAGGAAGGATCTGTCTTCTCCAGTCCTACCGCCTGCTCTTAGCCTAGGATTTTGTTTCAGTTGATGTATTGCGAGGTCCTCAAAAGCTGTTCTATGAAGGTCTAGCCCCAAATGACAGAAGTCTTGTTTAATTACTTGAGATCCTGGTTTTCTCTGATAAAAAAAATCAAAAATTCTCTGATTAAAACCCTCCAAATCCATGTTTTTCTATTATTAAAATTAAACATCTATATATATATATTTGAAACTCTACCAGTGCCACAGTCATTATAATACATTTCTAAATACCTATATATTATAGTGTTTGATTTTGATCTTTTTATCATGGGAAATCAGAGCTCCCCCTGCCCTCTGCTCATGAGGACATGTATCCAGCTGCAGCTGTGCCCCTCACTGTTCTTTGGCACTGAGCAGCCCTGATACACTGGTGCCCTGCCCATCCTGGTGCCCCTCTGCCCTGCCGGTGCCCTTACTGCCACCCCGCAGCCCCCCTACCCCACGGTACCCCTCACTCCTGACTCACAACCCTACAGCCCTGCTGGTGCCCCTCACTCATGACCCATAGCCCCCTGGCCCTGCCAGTGTCCCTCACTTCCAACCAGCTGCTCCCAGGCCCCAGTTCCCCAGTTTGTGGGGCAGGGAGTGGGTGTGTGGGGAAAGGAGAGTATGGGCATAGCCGACACCACAGGCAATCACTGGGGAGGCGTGAGGGGCACATGCCCCCCCCCTTGATTTCTGCACCCACAGAATGGCCTGGGGCTTCAGCCTGGCCAGACTGGCATGGGGCAGGAATTGCCTCCGCAGGTCAGCAGGTGGGAGCCAGCACAGGAGTGAATGCTGCGCCACCTGGGCTACTAAGGTGAGTTCCCTTCCCACCCCGCCACACCTTCCCAGCAGCAGTGCGGGGCCATAACTTTGTGCCATTGTTGCCACCAGGAACCCTGCACTAGCTGTGCTGCCATGGCCACCCTTGGCATGCTCCACTCTCCCATGCCACATCCTGCCTGCTGGATCACAGAGGCGTTTCCTGCCTAGTACCAGTGTAGCAAAGCTGCAGACCTGTGCCCCGCATCCCACTGTAGGGACAGAAATCTGAGGGGTCACATGGCCCGTGCCCCCCGATACATCGCCTATGTCCCCTCCCCCACCCCCTCCCACACGTCACCATGCCCGCCCCATAGACTTACCTGCTCTCCACCAGACTGCCTGGCTCTACTGCCAGTCATGTGCATGTGTGCGTGCACACATGCATGTAGCACCCCCTGCCTGATCACCCTCCTCCCACTCCTCCCAGCCCCAAGCAGCTCCTTGCAGGCTGGAACTCTGCCACATCTCCCATGTTTTTCTCCTTTAAAGGAGAAAATCTGCCTTTTCCTGCATTTTTCTATGGGAAACGGAAAACCCAGATCCCTGCTGGTCATCCAGGATCTTCACAGTTACAAACTACCATCCTCCTGGGCTACAGCTTCACAAGAACAGGTGTTATCTCTCTCAAGACTTGGGTTGTGTACATCCTAAGTAGTCATAAAACCCGTGTTCGCCAAACATTTGAGCACCTACTAATGTACTCTATTTATTCTCACAATACCAGTGTGAGGTAGGGAATTTCTAGTATCCTGCTTGACTGATGAGGAAATCCAGAGACTAAGACTTAATCTGTTTTACTGCACTTCTGCTTAATCTATATTATACTGTTGCTGCTTTGACTATTGCAGCAATGCTATAGCAGATGGACCCAGGAGATTATCTATCTCCAGAGATACACCAGTTCTCCTGAATGGCAGCTGCTCTGCTGGCAGAGCTGAGCCCACACAATAGGGTTTACCAGCATAGCTACCATGCCTACAAGCTGTGATCTTTTCATCTTTTCCTAGCAATGCAGTTATGTCGGAAGAACTTTATAATATAGACAATGTTAACATGTCCTGCCCCAGGTCACATAGCAAGTCTGTCGCAGAGCAAAAGGCTTTTAAATCTAGGAACTGGATCTTAAACCATGCAACACTTGATGTAAACCCCAAGGGAGTTATAGTTTCAACTTTGCCATTGAGATAAAATAATACTTGTGCCTTGTCTCCACCAGGGTTTTATTTGGGGGCAAGAAGAAATTTTACCCCATGGTCAGATTGGTATAGGTGTTTTTGCCTTCTTCCATAGTGGAGGGTGTGGCCCTCTACCTGGGATCTCTTGAGCCCTCTACCTGGGATCTCTTGGGATATATTAACAACTTTTTACAGAAGCAGAAGGTTGGCTGCCACGGTCCCCTTGCTTTGCCTCTGGCAGGTCTTGTCTTGTTTCAGGGTTGACAATAGCTGTTCTAAGAGGTTAGATGCTGGATTCGTATGGGATGGTTTGGATAGTGATGATCCTGCTGCAGGCAGGGGGTTGGACTAGGTAATTATGGAGATCCCTTTCAGCCCTACTTCTCTATGATTTCTATGATCAGGATAAGCTTCAGGAGTTAGCCACCTCACTGTAAAAAACACATCCCTCTTAGCAATGAAAAAATAGGATGGGGGTATTATCCATCCAAGCAACTTTCACTAACCTTTGGTGGGGGTGGGGTTTAAAGAAGCCATGCTTAGGATGATTAAGACAAAACTATAGCAGGCTGAAAACACTTTGCTCTCTGAAGATTTCCTGCTTTGCACAATGCAGATGCTGGGATTCAAGCCAGTTTTAAACATGAAGTCACTTTTCAAGATGGCTTCCCTTCCCAGCAGAAGGCTCTGAACATTCTCATTATAATTAAAAACTTGATTTTCAAATAAATTTCACACACTTGGCCCCAACGTGGTTCCTTCTTGCTGTTCTCATCACCAACAAAAAATGGCAGTCATTGCGGAATTCTTCTATTTCTCTTTTTTATGACAAGTTTTATTGCTTAGCCTTCGCCTCATTGACAGACTGTAAAAATTGGCTTTATTGAAAGCAGATACTGCATGTCACTGGCTTGATTGATGCCAAGGGCTGGAATGCATCCTCAGTCTCCCAGTTTATTTATTTTTCCTGTGCTTTTCCATACTGTGTTACTGTCTGTATGTGTTAGGAAGCTTTTCAAAGGGTTATGTCTAACCTGCACCAACAAAATTTACAAGATGGGTATAATTCACTGTGACAGGGCCACACTCAAGCCACTGACTCACCAGGCTACAGGTGGTCGGCATGGGTTTAAGACCCAGAAAGTGCCCATGTCACTGCTGGAGGCCCTGCACACATACATGGCCCAAATCAGCCTGGACCCAAGTGGCCAGGCTGTAATCTGGTCAGCCAGCACTGCACCGTGCTGCACCAGCCAGAAGGGAAGCACCAATTGGCCTTCAGCCTGAAGGAAATGGGCTAAAGAACAGACTGGAAGGAAGAGACGGGGGACGCGCCAGAACTCCAGGAGTGGAGCCGCACATCTCTCCTGCTGCC
>NW_017728936.1:5215307-5259833 GCF_001723895.1 Crocodylus porosus | reverse complement strand
CTTCAAGAGCAAATTGGATGCTTATCTTGCTGGGATCCTATGACCCCAGCTGACTTCCTGCCCTTTGGGCAGGGGGCTGGACTCGATCATCTCCCAAGGTCCCTTCCAGCCCTAATGTCTAATGTCTATGAAATCTATGTACATGGCAGGGGCATTCCCCTCACAAAATCTGGTAGATATGGTAGTAACTAGACACTTCATCAGGGTTGTACTCACTTCACCAAGGTTGTACTGTACAGGTAGAACTCAGTGCTAGAATCTCACATAGCCTCCATTTCCACAGCATGAAGGGCTTGAAAAGTTTACACAGAGGCATTCTAGCTCAACTCCCCTTGTCAACTTTTCTATTTTACAATAAGGACATTCAGTGTTTAAAAAAAGATGCAAGGTCTCCTTATCAGAGAGGAAGGATAAACCAGTGCTTAGAGTACTAGCCTCACCTGGAATACTGTGTCAAGTTTTAGGCCTCACACTTCAAGAAAGATGTGGAGAAATTGGGAAAAGTCCAGTTCAGGAAAAAGGACTAGGGGCCTGGGAAGAATGACTTATGAGAAACGGCTGAAAGAACTAGGGTTATTTTGTCCAGACAATAGAAGACTGAGAGGGAATTTGGTAATAGTTTTCAAATACCTGAAGAGTGATTACAAAGAAAAAGGACTCTTCTCTGTGGCCATACAGGCCATACAGGACTAGGAGCAATACCCTCAGGCTGCAGCAGAAGTAGTTTAGATTAGAGACTAGGAGAAATTTTCTGACTCTGAGGGTGGTCAAGCATTGGAACAGGCTACTTAGAAAAATTGTAGACTCTCCATCCTGGGAAACTGTCAAGATCAGGTTAGACAGACACTTGGCTGGTGTGGTTTAGCCAGGAATGAACCTGCCTTGAACAGGGAGCTGGACTGATGGCCTCATGAGGTCACTTCCAGCCCTATTTTTCTGTGATCCTAAAACTGTAGGGACTGGGCTTTGGGTGTGTTCCTTAGTGTCCCTGTTTCTCAGTATCCCTATTAAAATAGTTTTATAGTACATTAAAGGGGGGCTTGTGAAGATATATAAATTAAGAAAACTGTGGTCATTTAAGTGTGATAGAAATCTGTGCATGATAGAGTAACTCAGGCTGGCTTAGGGGCTCTATAGGCAGCTGCTCTGGCAGACCAACCATTCTCGTGGGACATGGGAATCTGGGTTTTATTTCTGCTGTCACCACAGTTCTGAGTGGCTGCAGTGTGATACATAAATACAACCCTGATATCCTAAGATCCCTGTGGACTTCTTACAATATATATCATTTGTCTAGAGAAGAGAAAAGGGGAGGGAAGGGAGACATGATAACAGTCTTGAAATAAGTAAAAGGTTACTGCAAAGAGATAGGGTATAAACTGTTTTCCATGTCTGCTGGGGGTAGGGCAAGCAGTAATGGGCTTAAGTAGCAGCAAGGGAGAATCAAGTTAACCATTAGGAAAATCTCTCTAGCTGCAAGGATAGCTAAGTAGCGGAAGAGATCACCGACGGAGATTTTAGAGTCTGCATCATTGAAGGTTTTTAAGAACAGGTCAGACAAACATCTATCAGGAATGGTTTCATTATAGTTGATCCTGCCTTACAGTACAGGGGTGGGCCAGATGACTTTTCAAGCTCTTCTCTAGGCCTCTTTTCTATGATTTCAACGAGGAAGCTCATGAGCTGAGCAGGTTGAAAAGAAAGGATTTGACGTGCGTGCGATAATGACAGTATCCACAGTTACAACAAATCAGAAAAAATACATACTAGGGATAGATATGCACCCTCCTCTGATTGCCAGTAAGAAGGACAGTCTGACGGTTACAGACGTATTTCAAGACACGAATGACCTGGGCTCAGTTCCCAGGTCTGCTGCAAACTTCCTGTATTATCATAAGCAAATTACATGCCCTTGTGGTGCCTCAGTCCCATGTCTGTAAATTAGGAACCTTGGCATTTTCCTTCTTCATCAGTTGTGAGATGCTGAGATGCTATGGTAATGGTGAAAGAGCACATACTGGGCTCTAGACAGCTATGACCCTTTCTGGGAAGGTTATTCCATTGCATAATTCGGAAGCTTGTGGTCCCGGCCACTGGCAGAACCATACCAGTAGTCGGTCCAATTTGGTGTGGCAATTCTCATTTGCTAAGAGGACCACGGATGCAGCTTCAGGTGATGAGGCTGAGCTCTGCTAGTCTCTGGTGCCAACTTGAATATGCCATTGATTAGTTCATGAAATGGATGAGTCCATACTAGAGAAAGGTATTTAGCCATGTTAGTCTAGAGTCAGGCAAGGCAGTGCTTTGCACTTTTATAGGCTAAGTCAAAGATGTATAGCACAGGATTTCGTAAGCAGAGAGCTTACTTCATCAGATGCTGCTGAGTCCATAATAATCAGGAATGCTTTGGAGACCTCAAAAGTGTTTGCTTTGTCACTCGCCCAATTCCTCATTGGTGACAACCCCAGCAAACAGAAGGAGGCTTATGTTCATGCAGAAGGGTGTTTACTTAGGTGCGTGGAGCAGCAATGTTTGGTCTGAAAAAGGCTCAGCGCCGAGGTGACATGAGAAGAACACCCTTGGAACTCACGTTGCTATGGTAAACCCAAGATGACATAAGCCAACATTTCTTAGCTATTACAGGCTAGGGAAGGGTTTTGTGGGGCTGAGTTTTTAATGTGTGAACTGAGCAGACATCAACCATTGTTCAATAGCCAAACATTTTTTGTTTAAATATCTTGCTCGTTTTATGTTTGCAGGGTATGTCATATGTTTAAAGAGCTATTTATGTGAGAACAGCACCTTCCCTGGTGGGTTTTCTGGACTTGCGAGGATCTCTTTCCTAGGAAAATTGATCATTTCTCCTAGGGAGATCATCTTCACTTGCCAAGATAGATTCTTTTTTTAAATCATGCTTTGTGTTATTGTTGATGCAGCCATCCCAAAGCTTAGCAATGTCAGAACAAGTCAGGAACTGGATGAGATGTTTCAATGAAGGTCTTAGTGGATTGGTGGGATTCATTGGGTGCTTCTGCCACTGAAATTGTGTGTACATGGGGAAGCTAGTAGACAGTAGCAGTGCTGCTATTTAGGGTCAGTCCTGAAGGTTGCCTTGAGCTAGCCCAAGCCATATAAACTGTGCTTCCCTGTTTATCTCTTATCTTGGTGCAGCTGTGTACCAAATATTGAAACAGGGGCAAGTACAGGGCAAACTAATGCCTAGGACGGTTGTAGTAGAGACTTTCTAGGGGTTTGTCTGGCTACTAGTTGTCTCTCCTTTTGCATTTGTCTCTGATTATAGAAGTGATGGGGACAGGAAGGAGGATACAAAAGGGCTGTAAGTCAGGTGCTGGGTGACTTTGTGTGCGAGATCCTGTAGCACTTGGGTGAGTATAGGACATGGAGTTAGGGGGATGAACAAAGCGGGTGTTGGCCTCAGGCTCTAAGTCTGGAGAGCTTTCTGGGGGCTGGGATGGTGAGATCCAAGGAGTTTTTAATATTGGTGGTCTGCGGGTTTGGGCTAGAAGACAGCCCTGGGGGCAGAACAAAATAGTATAGACAAAAAAATGAAGTATCTTGTAGAGGTACCCAAGCCAGCTCTAACAAACTAGGTCATGTACCAGAGGCAAGAGAGCCACTGTAGTGTGGAGCTCTGCATAAGCTGACTTTTCGCTGCTTTTGAGGGCTATACTGGTATTACCTGGAGTCTGAATGGAGAAGGAAGAGAGGGAACAGCTATCTTTATCCATTAAACAAGCTAAGTGTACAAATACAGTAGGTTACCCCTCTCCTTCTAGTGAGCAATGAAATAGTTAACAGTGACACTGAAATTACCATCACCAGAGGCTGTGTTAACACCTTACTGACCACTGTGGGCTACTTGCAGTTGTCAGAGATGTTGTTTCCGAATCACTTCAGAAAGCTTTGAATTCAGACTTTTTTATTGGTCTCCTGTCTTGATTTGGATTCGGAGATTCGGCCACCAAATCTGGCCAAATCTCCTCTGAATCGAATCAGCACCCAAAGCGTCGCACAGCCCTAATACAGAGCTGCCAGTGGTGGGCTGTTTGGAGGTGGACCAGCTTGCTATCCCCCAGCCTGCAAAGATGGTGTGGGAAGACAGAGTAGCAGGAGGCTCAGTGCTCCTGCTACTTTAAGAGCAGGCAGGCTGCAGAGGAAGCAGGTGGCAGGTGTGGCAGGGGACAATCAGGAGCCACATGGCCCAAAGGAGGGCAGGGCTTGCAGTGTAGAAGCCCAGGCCTGAGCTGGGCAGGTAGTCTGGACGTGGAGGCTGCTGAGAGAACAGCTCCTAAGCAGGATGCCTTCTGTTCCTGAATAACACCTAGGAGATTACAGACTGTGGTAACATCTGGCAGCTCATGGGGGGACTAAGTGGGAGGAGGAGGAGGTCCCAAGAGGCTCAGGAGCAGGGTTAGAACCTGGGTGAAGGGGGGAGATGGGACCAGAGAAGGTCTGTTGCTGGTGGGGGGCAAGATGCTCTTGTGCCCAGGAGGGACTAAGTACACGGGAGGGGAGTGAGATGGGACCAGAACAAGTCTAGAGCCTGGGGGGGACCAGAAGGGCCTAGTGCCCAGGGGGGACTAGGTACCCAGGAACAGCGTGGAGATGGGAGTCAGGGTGGGCTCAAGGACATAACCAGAACAGACTCAGACCTAGGAGTAGGACTGGAGTGGATGAGAGCTCACCGGGCCTGGAGCAGCCTCCCTTTTCTTAAATGTGTAAGTACATCAAGGTGAGGCAAGTGAAGAGAAGGGGAAGATGAGGGTAAAGCAAGGACTGAGTAGCCACCAGGAGGTGTCACGGCCACCCCTAGGACTGGCCTTTGTTACAGGCAGAGTGTGCCATGGTGCCCTGCCAAAGCAGCTGCCCCACAACTAGCTGCGGAGGGCTGGGGGGTACTGGTGGGTGGGGATAACCCTCATGTAGGACCTAGCTGAGATAGGTGAGGGCAGTGGGCAGCATGGCATCCTTTACCTCCTGGAGTAAGTGTCAGGGAGCACACAGCATGGGCACCTCCATGCACCAGGCTAGTGCAGAGGGATCCGCACACTCCTGCTTAGCAGCTGCTACAGCCTTGGATAAGAGAGCAGGGGAGAGATTAGCTGAGGCTCGCCCTCCTGGAGCAGGGGTCGGACTAGATGACCTGTTGAGGTCCTTTCTAGCACTACTTTTCTATGATTGTGTCACAGAATGTGTTTATCTTTTTCTTAAAAAGTATCGGAAGCTGCATTTTTAGGAACATATGTTAAAATAATGTAATGTTGCAAAGTCAAGCTCACAAATAACAGGAAGTACCAGATTTACAGTTGCTCAGGAAGCCTTAATTCTGTCCTTTGTATTATGATGCAGTCTTTTATTACATGATTGCATAACAATTTTTTCCCACAGGGCCTTTGCCACATGCAATTCACTTTTAATAAAGGAGCAAAAATAAGATTTCAGGGGCAGCCTTAAAGCTGGCATTTCTTTGCCACTTCAGTATTTTTAAGCCTCAGCAGGTTTTTTTGTTTGTTTGTTTTTTTAGTGCATATTTAAGAATCTGAGAGGCTCAGGTAGTTGGTAATAGAAAATGGTGTCTTTTATCTTGGCAACCTGGACACTTGACCAGAAGGAAGGGGGTGTGATAGTATCTCCAGTCATTGAGAGGGCCAGGCAGTCGGTCAGTCCCCATACATCTCTGCACTTCAGTTACTACGTATGACTTTGAATCATTCCAGTGATGCCCGAGCAAAAGGTTTTGGATGAGGAATTTGGTGATCAGATGCAGTCAGTCCCATGCCAATCTGGAAATGTTGTCAGAAAACATTGGTAGGGGATTAGCATTAGGTAAGGATCTTGTTTCTGTATCCACAACAGTGTTGGACCAAGGCTGCAGTGTGTCACCACCCTAGCAAATTACAAATGAAGGGCTTGTAGTATATGGAACCTTATTTTTAATAAAGGAAAAATCTTTGCGCTTTTATTCTGCATCTGTCAGCGATCTTGCTCAGCCGAGCCCTGGAGGAGTTCATCTGGCCCTTATGTTAAGGAAAACCAACAAATTAGTACAGATGTTTTTCTGAGAGCTGTGGGGATCAGGGATCAGTGATTTAATACTGCCTGATATTTGATAGGGGACGCCCAGGGAATATGTACTGGAAACCAGGAAGTAATATTACATGAAATCAAAATATAAATATGTTCCTAAAGGTTTAGGTAATTTTTTTTGCAATTTCCCCTTTTATAATCTTAAATTAGGTCTCTCCCTGCCCCACTCCCATTTTTTTTCATACACTTGTTCCTCTAGATAGCTATTCCAAAGTCTATTGGAATCAAATTATGTTTTTTTTACCAGTTTTAATGGGCTTTATACCTGGCGATATGTTGACTGAGTGAAGAAGCTGCAGGCAGTCTTCTGGGCTACTTAGAAAGGCAGGGCAAGACTTGTGTGAGGATGGGTAAAGACTATCTCTAAAGAGTTTAGGATTCTTCTTTGTTTCTGGGAAACATTCAGATACTGTAGTTCATGTCAAAAGTTTTCCTGCTTATAACAGTTGTGGTCTGGGGAACCTCATAAGAATCTGAGTTTTGCCAGTCTTTGTGTAACCAACGTCCCAAATGAGGAGAAATGCCAAGACAGGCTGAATAAACCCAAAGCCAAAACCAGGCCTCAGGTTACACAGATTTATAGAATCTCAGGAGTTTAGGGTTAGGTTCACTAGCAAAAAGTACACCGAGGTTGTCAAGCCTTTTGGTCTGCTAACTATACCAGAGCCAATGAATGGCCATGGCTTTAATTAGGCAACCTGGGGCAGTGTCAGCTGAGTTTCATTGTGAAACCTTAATTCTAAGTTCCTCTGTCCATGCACTGCTCTGAAGTATGTATTTTCCTTGTCACAACACTAGGACAAGAATGACATTTTAACCAAAGAAAAGGAAACAATAGTTCTGCTTTTCCTGTCCTCTCTATCAGGCTCTGCTGCAGTCTACTCAAGCATAATCAATCAGTGCAAGCTGCATGAGAACAGGCTCTTTCTTCCATAAGGGTCCCAGAACTACTTGCTTCTGGATGGGCTGGAAAAATTCAAGCCCAGATTCTTTTAAGCACTCTTAGTCCCACCCAGGCCAGAGGCAAAGGGGGGAAAAAGAGGAAGAGAGAAATATGTATTTCAAAACTGGCTTTGAGTTTTGGATAGGGGATCCAGTCTGGCCCGCCTTTTTCCAAACTGAAATCCTGCTCAAACTCTTGTCAGCAATGTTTGGATAGCGATCAACTGGAGTTTGTTTCTTTCTCTCCCTCTAACACGCCACTGGCCTCAGCCCTTCTGTTCCAGTTCTCATTTACCCCTCTTCAATTACACATCTATAGTGCTATGCATTGAAGATCTGAGTATGCACCAGTCCTTAATGAATTAAACCGAAATAGCTCCCTGTAGGGTAGGGGATTATCTTCCACATTCAGGAGATGGCACACGGGGGTTAAGTCATGATTCCAGGTCACATCCTGCAAGTCAGTGCCAGAGTCATAGATGGGACCTGAGCTACAGTATTTTGCCCACTAGACCAGCCTTCTCCTCCATGTGTACAAGCAGCCTGGGGTCCTGCAGAGCTGAGCAAGAATGCCAGGATTTATTCCATGTCTCTTCCTTTTCCAAAGTCAGCAGGCCCACACATACTGCCTCCTGCCATCACCTATGTCAAGGAGCAGTACCGGTGCCTAGAACCTGCTGACTTCCCTTCCTCCACAAGAAATCAGTCTGTGAGCTTATGCCTTGCCCGTGCTTTTCTGAGTGGGAACACTAAGAGGTGGTGAGAGACTGGCTGATGTCAGAGCAGGAAAGGAAGCAAGGCTTTAACAATCTCAGAAACAGGCTGCTTTGTTTGTTTTGGAGTCCTGGAGCCTCAGAAGGGGAAGGAGTTTCATCCTGGCTTTTTGGAGTCAGCTGAAGCTGCCTGTGCTGTAGCAGACTGAGCAGGCACGTTCCTAGAGCTAAGCCCCTCCATAGGTATCATTACTCCCAGCTAATGATGGGTGGAATGGCCAGATGAGACACAAACCGAACCTTTGTTCAAAATCTCAAAGCAACCCAAACCCTCAGGAACCCAAACTCCATTGAAAAAGAGTCTGGAGTTTTGAAGAAGTTTAACTATATTGTTCTTTTAATTTGCATGCCAGGGTCACCACTAACATCCAGCAGAGAGAAGGCCCTGTTCAGTAGGCACTCTGCTTCACACACAGCCCAGAATGAATCCTAGTCCTAAAGGGTACAGCTGAGTTGGACTGGACAGACAAAGGAATGATCATTATCCTCATTCTGATGATGCTGAACTGAGGCACAGAAAAATGCAGTGACTGGCCTAAATCATGCAGAAAGTCCCGGCAAAGCAGAGAATCAAGCCTAGGTCTTTGGGGTCCCAAGGCAATGCCTCAACTGTAACAGTATTTTCTACTGTCCTTTCTTCTTCCAATCCTGCCTTTCCCATCCATCCAAAAGAGATGATGTACCACAAGAGGGACTGTTCTAGCCAGATTGTCTAGTCCCAGGAGGCACAGAGAAGAATCAGGCTCTTGAGGGACTCGCTCTCTAAACCTGAGGTTCATCCATCCTCTGTCTCTACACATGGAATCTATGGTCATTTTAATGTTTGGGCCCTTCCTCAATCTTTTGCAAGTTCACCCAAGTGAGCTAAAAGGAGTGTGAAGCCTGAAGATGTTATTCAAGCTGTGGATGAGTACACTTTGCAGACATCGCTATTTCCATCCTCTTCCCAAGGAATCTGCATAACACTCCAGCTGATCCCATCTCCTTCCCAAATGCTGCACATGCTAACTGGTCTACAGGTGAGTCTCTTGGGTGTGTGATGAGTTAGTGGAGTCTCTGCCCCAGGGCTGCACTCACTTTGTGCAAGTGTCCTCCACGTGCCTGAGCCTAGGTTGCTGGGTCTCCATTGCACTGGTCATCTTAGTGAGTTCCAGGAATGGCTTTTGGTGGCTTTGGTTTGACCCACTGTGAGCATTTGGATGCATCACCCTCATGATGAGTCTTAGCTTGTCACTTCCCTAGAGTGGATCTTTTCTCTCCAGAATTGCTCAATGTCTCCACCACTGCTGGATTGGGTTTGCAGATACCTCAGCAAGTCAGAGTGAGGGAATTTATTCACACCCTCCAGAAAACCACAAGATATGGAAACGCAATGTTATCCCTGACTCTAAAAGAATAACATTAACAGAAATGAAGTCATATAGGCCTGGCAATGACTGTCAAGGGAATTTTGAAACTCAGCACAGACCCTCCATCCATCTATCCTGGCGATGCCCAGTGTAGCCCAGCTGTTCGGTGTGGTGGCGGTGATATCAGAGTTCAGTTAATTGCACATTAATGATTTTACAATGAATAATGGTTTCCTCCCCGCCTCCCAACCTGCCTCCATTCCCTTAGACTGTCCACCTGGAGCTGGCAGGCACTCACTAATAACAACCATAAATCCAGAGGAAAATGACAGGATTAGGGATACAGATATTATGGAAGTGACCCTTTAATTGGAGCTGCACCCTAGCTAACCTTTGCGGAGGGGTCACAGAGGGCATGGCTGAGACTGCCTTTTAGCTTTAGGCAGGATATGAAATACAGGGCATGAAAGGATTAGAAAGCAACCTTGGCTGTTCACAGCCCATTGATTCATACTGGCTGATTATATGGACAGCGACAGTCAGTTCTCTTTTCTGTAATGTCTTCTCTTTTGGAGGTTTTGGGCAGGGAGTCACAGAGTGCACAACCTGTGCTGAATAAACTGTGTTTGCTGGCCTATTAAGACAAGCAGATGTTGTCCTCATATGATCATTTAGTCTCTGTCACAATTACAGCAAGCTCCTTATTTATTTTTATTCCTAAAACAAACCAAAGCAGAACCCCCAGCATCCGAGTATCGACAATACTTTTTCACCTGTATACCTGGAAACATCAATGTTCAGTATCTTTCTACCTGAGCAGACTTGTATTCAGGTATAGAAAGGGTTTCACAAGCATCAGGGATTTTTCTTTAAGAACACAGATAATTAAAAACAAACACAAGTCTCCTTGCCGGGAATGCTGAGCCAGGGAAACTGCTAGCAACTGGCAACTAGATGTGCTGTACATAACACCAGGGAGATTCCAAATAATGGGTGTTACTGTTCCCTTTACTCATTCTATTGTACTTTTCCATAGCCAGGGAGTGAATAAATGGATCAACTATTCATCTTATCCCAGAATTTCCTGGCTTGTGAGCGTGTGTGTTGGTATCCCTTAGATAATACGCTGATGGGAAGTGCAGAAGTATCTAGGAAGGTAAATGCATAGATTCAGAGTTTTTAAGGCCTGCCAAATGTCTTTTAAGGTCTGAGTTTTTTCACCTAAGTATCTTAAGTTTTCATCTTTCTCAAACTTCTATGAAATCTCATTGATAATACCTCAAGTTAATTCGATACAGTCTGATTTCTAAACACCCATGTTGATTGGCATTAATTTATATTAGCCACCTTTAATTTTGTATTAGCAGAACCCATGTTAGCTATTCCATTATTTTTACCTGGAATGGAAGTCTGTGTCACAGGAATATGACTAGCCAAGTTGATATGTTTTATTCTTTTTTAAGCATTGGCACAACGTCAGCTTTCCGCTGGTCCTTTGTGTTCTAAGATTTATTTTAAAACAATATTAATGGTCCAGGACATTTGCTGGCCAAGTCTTTTAAAACTCTGAAATTCAAGTTCTCTAGACCAGCTCAGATAGAAATGTTTGTTGGTTTTTTCTCCCCCAGTGAATTTAACTTCTTCCGTAGTTCCTATTGGGATAGAAAATATTTCGTCAACATATAATACAAATGCATCTTTTGGTTCTTTCCAAAATACGAAAGGAAGTTCTCCTCCTCCTCTTCTTCATCGTCATTCTAGCAGGTCGGAGTCCTCACCATGGAGATGACCACCATTTAAGATCTGTGCTTTTGCCTGTCAGTGCTGATTATTTTGAACTGTCATTATTGTGGGGGTCTCCTTTGTCCCTGCAAATGTTCAGTCTCTCATGACAACAAAAGCTCTTCTCTACACTTGTTTGTGGCACTCAGTACCAAGTAGCACATGAGGAAGCAAGATCTTGTATGGGGCTTGAAGCTGGGGGAACTTAATGCAGTCCCTGACCTTCATCATCTTGGAAGTCCTTAAGCAAAGTGTTTAATGTCCTTGTGCCTCAGTTTGCAATCTATAAAATGGGGGGGATAGTACTTAAATTCTTTCGCCGTAAGGCAAAGTATTTGTTCTGTGCCTAGTAAGCTAGGACCCCAATTTCAGATAATGGCTCTAGGTCCTACTCCAACAGAGATCATGAACTACAGTTGTCTGCATCAAGAGTATGAAGCTAATTTAGGTAAACTGTTACACTGACAAATATCCATGCCAGCACCTTTCTTCCTGAAATATTCCAAAGCTAAGAAAGAGGGAAGCACTCCTTAGCCTCTTCCATTAGAGTCCAGAATCTTAGCACTAACGTGGGAACTGGAGCTATCAGGGAGACTCAAAGTGTTTATGCAGCAATAGAGCCAAGACTGCAGCTCATGTAGACATGCCTGAGCTAGCCTTCAACCACCTAACCCATATGCCAATAGTAGTGTAGTCTCAGCCAGACAGTATTCAATGTGGAGTGTAAAATCTGCCTGGGACACTGGGTGAATATTTGGGGGCAAGCCCAGGTAAAGCTCCATATTGGTGAAGCTACAGTTCTATGAGGACCTGCTCTACATCAGATATTTCTACATAATCACACCTTCAGATTGCAATGTAGACGTATCCAGAGAGAGTGTTTTAGCTTCAGCTGCCAAACCCTTTCATGCTTCAGTTAAGAATTAGAAGACAGTAGTAAATGAATATCCAAGACTTCATGGACCACCCCCTGTATAGGGCACAACTTAAAAAGTCCTTTGGGAAAGGAAATGTAATTAGAGCCTGTTTCAAAGAAAATCATTGTCTGATCTTCTTGCAAATAGCAAACACATTGCAGTGCAAGGCAAGGGAATTTTCCCTCTAAACATTTGCGGTTTCGGATTAATCCAGAAGCCCTCTTGGATTGGCATGCTTTATGAGCCAACTGCTTGCCTAACATTCACTCCTGCAGGGCACAGAGAACAAAAATATTACCAAGTAAAACATACCTCTCTAGTGGAAATGCATTGGTTGCAGTGAACCTGGCATTCAGTTCTTCTGGACAGGACAAAAAGGGATATGTAGATATCGATGGTTGAATACTTGAACAAAGACCACTGTACATGCATCTTTTTTAGATATACCTCATTGCAGCTTTTAATTTGTGTTTGGCAGATACCAAACACAGAAGTACTGGAACATGCAGAACTGACATGCTTAGAAATCACTATCAAGAAGAGAAGGTTGCGATGGCTCGGCCACGTCAGGAGAATGGGAGGGAACAGTATCCTCAAGAATATTTATTATAATTAGATTTGAGATGTCTCTAGAAAGCAGGGTCGCCCTTTATGGCACTACCACGACATGTACAAAAATTATATGAAGTCATTCAATATCAATGTAGAGAGCTGGGAGGAGTGCGCAAAATCTCATCCGATCTGGAGGGAACACTTGGCACTAGGTGCAACTCAGCATGAAGCTGCTTTGATCCAGAGGATGGAAGAAGCAAAGTGAGAAGGAAGAGAGCAGTGTGCTGTAAACTTGGACTCCAGCTCAGTCAGCATATGGATCCGTGAAACTTGTAACAAGCTGTATCGCTCTTGAATTGGGCTTGTCAGCCACAAACAGATTCTTACATGTACACCATGATCCAGAGGATTGATGGTTTCCCACTACATAACAGTGGTTGAATCTTTGAACAAGGCCCACTGCACATTAGGGCTGTGCAAAGCTTTGGGTGCTGATTCAATTCGGAGGAGATTTGGCTCGATTCGGTGGCTGAATCTCCAAATCCAAATCAAATCAGGGGACCGATAAAAAGGTCTGAATTGATTCAAAGCTCTCTGAATCTTTGGAAAAGGTTCAGGGAGCGTCGATGATTTGGGCAGTCCCCAGTGCGGGGAGCTGCAGCCGGACTCGGAGCTGGTAAGTAGGGGGCTAGGGGAGAGAGGGGCTGGTGGAGGGGACCATGGAGGGACCTGTGCCAGCCCCCATCCCCTGCCTGCTCCCCCAGCCACCCATGGGTGCCCTGCCCACCCCAGCTCCCGGCCCTTTAAGAAAAAAAATAACAAGAAAAACCCTGGGGCTCACCACTCCTACAGCGGTTTCGGGGCACTCATGGAAGAGCCCCCCACGTGGTGTGGGGCAGCAGGGATCACCCCCTGCTGTGAGGAGCAGTGAATCCAGGGTTTTTCTCAGGGTTTTTTTTCTTAAAGGACCAGAGCCACAGTGGGTGGGGCAGCCATGGGGAGGGGCTGGGGAAGTGGAGGGGTTGTGCAGTGCATGCAGTGCGGGGCAGTGGGGGGCAGCAAGGATCACCCTCCCCCTCCCCCCCAGCAGTACCTGCTGAGTCAGAGGTTTTTTTTTTTTTAGTGCCAGGAGCTGGGGTGGGCGGGGAGGGGATGGGCCTGGCTGATTCGGAGATTCAGCAGCAGCTAAATCCCCAAATCAGATTCAACTGAATCGAATCAGGAAGCAATTCAAATCGCCAAATCAAATCACTGTCCCCTGAATTGGCCGAATCCGAATCCAAAGTGAATACTAGCTGCTTCACACAGACTTACTGTACATGCATCTTCTTTGGCACACTTCACTGCAGCCTTCAATTTTGTGTCTGGCATCAGTTATCAGCATATTATAGACTAGCGAGATGAGAAGACTGGAGTGACCTTAAGGCTAAAGGAAGGATGGATCTGCAGTTAAGCATTTTCATGGGATGCAAGAGGCAGCATTAAATTCATGGCTCTGCCACAGATTCTCCTTCTGCCAGTTGTTTAGTCTTTCTTTAATTTCCCTACCTAAGAGCATTGTGACCACGAATGCATTAATGTTTTGTGGTGCTCAGCTAGGATGGTGATGGCAGAAGGGAGGCCTAAAAGAACCTAGATAAACAGATGCACCTGAAAGAATTAAATTAAGTAGAATCGTGGAGGTTTTGTATTTCACTTTCCATTCAAGATATATTCCATTGATTTTAACACTGAGTTTCTATAAAAATGGTATTGCTTTCCTGCAGGCCAGGTGGAACAGTAAAGCCCCAGGGCTATGGGTACCTGGGATATGATAGTTGCATTAGATTAGTTCTGTGTGCACACAGCCTCTGCACCACACAGGGATCTTCTTATTCATCTGCGTCCCCCGTGCTATCATGAAGAAGCACAGAGGGTGGTATAAAACAAGTAGTCTGCAGTCATTGTGGGAGTCGGGCAGAGGCAGCCAGCTAGGTGGGAATGTATAGGTAGGCATGGAAAGAAACCATGTTTATATAAAGCTGAGGGGAAAGACAGGAAGAAAAATAAAAAACACATTTGTTTTATGGGGCACAAGTGGAATAAATGAACTGTGCATGTTCAGGTTTTGAAATAATTAAGAACCAAGGGTACTTGCTCTGCTTCCCCTTGAATTACTATGAATTAGAAGCAGCCCCACCAAAAATCCATGGAGCGACTTGCTTCATTTTACTCTCAGGTCAACCCTGTTAATAGCCAAGAAATGCTAGAATAATGGGAGAAATTTCATTTCTCAAAAATCTGTACCCTGAGTCCCATCCCATCTTGGAGATGTACTGTGTAGACCATGGCTCCTGCTACAGCATAGTGCCCTGAAGTTTGGCTTCCTCTTAGCACTAATGTCAATGAGTCTGAGCAGGAACTGGTTCACATAAGCCCCTTGCCACTTTTCATTTACCCAGAAGATCTGCACATCTGTGTGTTGGAGGGTGGGGAAAGGCTGAAACCGCACAGAGAAAATGGAGAAAGAGGTTATAGGAGACTTCTTGGACTGTGAAGACTCAAGATTTTAACACACTTTTAGCAATGCAGCTGTCCTAACCCCAGGATTAAAAAACCGGGAGTCAGGGTCCTGCAAAATCATAGTGTTTTCTTTAAGTAACAATACATTTTTGGTTGATTTCTTTATCTTCTGAGCCTCTAAAGTGTATATGGGTCACAGTTCCAAGTTTTCCTCTACAACCACCGGGCTGGAACTTACTTCAAGAAAAACACCAAAGGCCATGATAAAATCATAAAGAGTTGGCCATACTGGCACAGTCACTGCTAAGTGTTGTGATCCTAATGACTAATGAGGATTCCCAGGAAAGAGTCTCTCCAGATCTTTGATATAAAACCAGACAGGAGAGAGCTGGCACTACTGCCAACTGACTGATGTCTTCAAACATCTGGAGAGGTTCTTGAACCCAGATCCATGAATGGAAGCCACAGCATGTGCAAAGTAAGCAAACATCTGCAGAAAGGAAATGGACCATCTATGCCCATTTACTCTACCAGGTTGTCAAATTGGTTAGACAACCTGGCTATAATCTGCTTTCAGTTTGCAAGGTGTAAGCTTGCAAAGTGGCTGTGTACTGGCATGGCACTGCTATGTGAGGCTGTAAATTATATAGCGTACGGAAACAAAGGGCTCAGTTTGTGTGTGCAAACTGGGCATCAGCTTCTGCTGTTCTGACTGGGGAGCCTTTTACATCCACTCGGTATTCTCTGTACAGGTGTGACTCGTGACACAAGCTAGAAGGCAGTGGAGAATCTGAGCCCTTTGAAAAGTAAGGGATCTGATCCAGAGCTATTCTAATTCAACACAGCTTCAATGGAGCAACTCTCTTGCCATGTCAATGCCTGTCACAGAGTTCATAAACTAAGCTGTGCTGTATTTGCACTTTTCCCACTTGGTTTTCAATAAACCCCTTTATTTATCCTCCATTTAAGCACTGCAAGCCACAAGGGCTAGTAATGCAATTTAATATGGCAGCCTTCTCTACAAGCCACCCTTGATTTTAGACCTGAGGGAGGAAGCAGTTCAATTTAATAGCAACCACAGCCAGTAAGCAAAGATGCACAGAATTGAGGCTTACATGCATGCCCCTAAGAACAGGGCTACCCACTACCACCAAGCCTACTTACAGGTTGGAGCCTTCTATTCTCCTCTGCCACCTAGCTAGTATTACTCATATGGAAAGAATTTGGCAACATGTCCATGGTGGGAATATAATACCAAAACATTATGGAATAGGTCACTCAATATATTGCAAAGGATTTGCCGAGTATGCCTAAGGAAAACATCTTTAAGGTTTCCTGGAAGGCATTAAAAGTTTTTCAATTTCAGTGTAATCATTTTAGGATTCCCGTGGGATTTTAATGATGTGTTACAGGACAATTTGCAGTATCCCATGTGCAAATATTAGTAAAAGACCAAGGCGGGAATCATAAACCAGGTTTTGACTTGATGTTGAGCTTGCCTGAGGTATTTCTGAAACATTTTTGAGGAGGTCTTTGGAGGATTTGAACAGGGGTTTGATAATGACATAAGTAGCAGCATAATTGTTTCTTAGAAGATAGTGCTCGTCTCTGAAGCATACAGCCCCAAATAGATGCGAAAAAATACATGCATTTAAATAGGCATGCTAGCACAATGGAAAGGCCCAGGGAAAATGGTCTACTTCTTAGGATACTGAAGAGGGTCTTAGGAAGCTGGGCTCAAGTTCTGACTCTGCCAGAGACTCCTTGCTTGATATTAGGCAAGTCACTTAGGGCTAGATCCAATGGAACTGTATCTAGCCCGAAGTGACCTACAAGTCAAGACCTGGAGTGGTTACACCTTACTTTTAGCCTCATACCCTGCTAGTGAAGTCCCTCAGAGCCTTACAATGCAGTGTGCAGGCTCCACATGCAGTAAAGAAGAGGAGACCTTCCATAGGGTCCATAGACCTTCCATAGGGTATTCCAAACCCATGGGAAATGGTATTCACAGGGTGCACCTGAAATCCTGTCCCTCCCTTGAGCTGCCTGAATCAAGACTTAAGGCTGGTGTTCCCATCCACTTGGGAACCATAGCCTGGAGCCACTCCTAGAAGTAAGGCCCTATGAGTTGTCTTGGGAAGAACTGAGAAGATCTCACTCCTTTGAAAACATTCTGCAGCATGTAGGAGGTGGTGGTGCCCATCTTTATATACTAGCCTAGTAGTTATATTATACTGCTAGACTAGTATGTAAAGATGGACACCCCTAAGGCAGAGGAAGGAACCGAATACAAAGCAGGGTTTTGTTCTCCTGCAAGGTGGAGGATGTGGGTTTGAATCCCCTCAGGCAGTGTAAGGAATTGAACCCAAAGTCCTAGGCTAGTCTAGGAGAGAGCACTCTGCTATTGAAACTGTGCTGCTGCATAGCATAAAATTGTGCTTGACGAGGGCAGAAGTAGAGTAAGCAAGGAGGAGCATGGCTCCAGAGACTAGCGGTCAGGTGAGAGGGGCGATTCATGCATCTCAGTCTCTCCCCTTGGGATTCTGTTTCTTTTCAAACCAAGGCCTGTGCAATGTAAAAAGTCCATGACATAAAAGGTGTAATCCAGGATTCCCCATTGCTAGATAGATGTCTTAACTCATGGCATCACTTTTTTAGTAGTTCCAGTCATATGAATCTTGCATTCTTGTGGTACAGCAGCCCAGATCCAACAGGAGAGGTGGAAAGTGCTCTCCACACCTGAGGTTGCTTATGTTGCTGGAGGGGGAGGGTTGGGACCCATAAATTTTGTACTTATGCACCTAAAGTCAACCCCTGTCCTGTTTTGGATCGGGTCTTTAATCTGCAACTTGGTGTAAGACTTAATCCTCCAAACCTTTGTCTGCCTTGACCATTTAGGCTGTAGACCCTTTACAATAGAAATGTCCTTTTTGTTATTGTAATGTATGTTATTCCCAGGAGCCCTGGTTATGGATTTATATGCACCTTGCTGAATTGGGACCGTGGAGCCTCATTTTCAGATGTCATGAAAGCCAAGAACCCCAGTTTATCAATAGGAGCTCTTCTGCACCTCTGAAAACTTGGGCCCACAATGTAGTTGTGGAAATCCACAGGGTTAGTGACACCAAGCTCTCTGAGAAGCATCTCACTACATAGTTTGATAAAAGACATCCCTGAAGCGATCTCAAATCCCTACATCAGAAATTCGTTGCTGTGCAAAAGGAATCAGAACATCACTTAAGCTCTACTCTGAATTTCACCCTTTCAGCAATCTCTGACCCAATTTTTACAAGAGCAACCTGCTCCAAGGTGTCCCTGAACCTTTGAAGAAAGTTAATATTCCTCAGCACTCTGAACCCAGTAAATGCCTCAGCCTGCAACAAAACAAAAGAAACATTGGCCCAGTAATGCATGGATTAGTTAACAACACTGCACAGAATTAAAAAAATAAATGGAAAAAAAAATCAGCTGGGAAAGAGATCATTTCAGTAGGGACAAGGAGCTCCATGTCCATTAACAACAACGTAGGCAAACAAACAACTTCAAAGAACCTGTTTGCTTCATCTATACAGGGGATTATCTCTGATTTCAACAGTCAACAACTGGCAGACTACAGCTGCATCAGGGCAAACTACAGCAAAGTACAATTTTCTTTGTCTACGTGAGGAGGTGACTGTGGTGTACTACACCAGTTGCTACAGGAAATTTGACCAAAAGAGACAGGGATGCATTAATTTAGGTATATGTACAGTTTTTTGTTTTTAGATGTCACTGTAGTAGGTAAGACTAGGTAGCACAAGTTAGTAGGCTGTATTCAGTTGCTCTTGTATTCTGCAAATGGCTCCCTGATTAAGCATTTCTGATACTGGCTGATGGCTATTGATGTACTTCAGTGCAAGTACAAAAAGAAAGGCCTAAGATCCTGGTTTTCCACCATTTGGTACCTTGTGTGGTTATATACACCTGTGCAGAATCCTGTCAGATGAGAACTCCTGATTCACATACAAAGGTCTTAGTGCGTGAAATTTGCACTGCAGAGGCATAAATGGCAACACAAGATACAAGCCAGTGAATACAGTGGGTAAATCTAGATTTTTTTTTAATTACTCTTCATTGATTTGGAAGTAACATTTCAAAAGTACAAACTAAACGTTTTAACTCATGTATAAACTGGGAATATCAAAATAGCAAACATGGCTTCTTCCAATCAAAGTAAAACAACCTGAAAATCCCAAGCAAATGTTTCATTTCATTTCAAAGTCTCATTTGAAAGTGGATTGTTTAATTTCAAAATAGGAGTTCAAAAATTGGAAAAAAAAGGATTTTTCAGTTCCATATGAAACGGGAAAAGTGGTAAATGTGGGTGAAATCAACATTTTCCCTACTGAAAATTCTGATTTCTCTGAACTACAATTTTCAATGGGAAAAATGATTGAAAAAAATCCAGCCAGCTCCAACAGCAGAGAATTGGACTATAAGTTTTGTTCTCTAAAAAGACTGGACAGGGCAAATCGCATGCCCCCTGCCATGCATCATTAAATCCATCTCATATGTGCCCTTGCTGTTCGAAAACAAAATCATTCATCAGGAAACATCTCATGTGAATGCAACAAAGTTATTCAACAACTTAGGAGACGCTTTTTGGAGCCAGAAATTCAAGTTGAAACCAAACTCCCCCAGTGCAAACTATCCAGATGCCTACCATCATTCGATACATGTTCCTGAATGTTATAGGCATGAGGACGCTGGCATTACTAGCATCTTCTCACACGTGTCCAAATGGCAATCACTTAAAAGCAGTTAGAGCCAGGGACACTCACCTGTACACTGTACTACAGGTAACTGGAATCTGCTTAGATCCATGCTCTGACATTTTAAAGTACAGCTAGTTTACCATATGTAGTCAATTTGCACATCACTGCTCTCATTATTCAACCAGCTCTAATAAAAGCCATTCTAGATATTAATCACACTTGCTGCTAAAAGGGAAAATAACTCATTTCTGTAAGCTGTTGTGACTGTGCCAGGAACCTGCTTGCAATGATTCCTGGTGCTAGGACCTTGCTAGCTAAGATCCCAGTTGCTGGGACACTGCCCCAGGTGTGGGGGACTTCAAACCATTTATCCCGCTGACCAGTGCATCTTCATCCCAGTGACAGTACGTATTAGCATCAGGGTAGCTGGGACTGAGGCAGCACTGTCCTCATGCCCCCACACAGCCTAGGACACAACTCCAGGCATTGCTACACAGAGTTGGATGTTAACAGGTCTTGCAGGAACTTGGGACACCCCTGTAAACACAGGGACAAACCAGGGATCACACCTGGGCTAACCGTGGAACCTGTGGAGGACTGAAGGCTCATATCTGGTCCCACTTCTATGTCTCTCTCGGTACCTCAGTCTCTCAGTTTAAGCCTTTCTTCTCAACTCCCCATCCCTAATGAGAGCCACATATATTTGACAAGTTGTCAGAACTGCAAGCCCAGTTTCAAATGAAAATAAATCCATGGTCCAGCAGCATTAGTCCCTTTGCAATAACTTGGCCTGTGTTCCCAGTTCCTCTTATCCTATGAACAATACGAAGAAACAGCTATCATGGGGTCTCCCTCGGGAGCTCTTTTCTTGCCCTTGGACTACCTGTGCTTCAAGATTTGGGCTTTGCTGAAGGGACTGCATGCTGGGCTGTGTTCCCCAAGTGTCTGCAACTTATATTTCCCCTTTATTACCTTTGGCTCCAGCACAATGGGCGGTGCAGTATTTTTGTTCTCTACTTAATAATCTTTTGGCTGCTGTTGGACATCATTTCTCATTGTATCGGTGGAGGATTAGCTGAGATGATGGGGAGATATTTCCTGTCTTAGCCAGCGGGATGGGCTTTGCGGGGCTTAGGCCTTCTTTTCACATGGTGTAATGCTTTGTTTGGGAATGTGCAGAGGCAGCTAATCCACACCAGGAAGAGCACGCAGCTCTAAGCACAATCATTTTGTTACAGCAAGAAGTCATAGAGTATGCTAGATAAACAACAGTCCCAGGCAGTTGTGTCCTAAGCTGTCTGGGTCCATTTCCAGCTCTGCTAAAACCTGCTGCATGTGATACTGGGCAAATTTCTTCACTTCTCTGTATCTTGCCTCCCTTCTCATCGTTTGTCTCTGTATACTGCAAGCTCTGAATTGTTGTATATTGTACAGCTCTTACTGTATATTGTACCCTGCACAATGGCTGCCCAATTTCAGTTTGGGACTTCTCAATATTACTATAATGCAAATAATCACAATTGCCATAGCAAAAATCCCCAAAAGGTCAGAAAGCAAATGTCCCAAGCTCCTTTGCAAATCAAATCTGAACAGAGGGTAAAAAAAAAAATCCTGTTTTTTATTGGCATCAATCATCCAATCAGAGCTCAGAAATACTGCCATGCAATTTGGATGACATTGCTGGGTGACTAGCAAATCACACATCACTTAGAACCCCTGGCAGGCAGTTTGCAAGCAATCAGTCCAGAGGCAAAATTTGCTGACACAAACTATTGATGAGAAAATATAAATTTGTCCAAAGTGACAGTTTGTTTGCAAATAAATTGTGACTAGAAAGAAAGAGTTGGAATTCCTGGATGAATTATTAGGTATAGATGACTCAACAAGCACTCTGAGCTTGTCAGAAAGCATCAGCCTTACTGAGCTACACAGCCCCTCCTTGCTGACCACTTCTTGGCCCAGACTCCATCTCCAAAAGGTAGAGACCTGAGGCTGCTCTTGTAAGCCCTCTTCAGGCCTAACCTGCTCCATCCGTGCTCTCACTCTCATCCAGCTGTAAGTTCTCACTGACTCTTGAAAGTCCCTAAGGCTCTTTCTTCCTTTGAGAGGGCAGGCACTGGGTCTTATCACACAACAAGGTGGCCTCTGTGCCCCTTAGTACTGAGGTCGGGATCATGTATGGCTGTCTTCAGGCACTTCCCCCAAGCCTGGTGGGACATCGCTTTCCAGCTATAGTTGCCAATCAAGGCATGGAAAGGGCTAATCTTGCTGAAGAGAAAGAACTTAACACAACATGTTGGATTATAAGTAGAGAAAATGTTAAGATTTATTTTTTTAATCACATTTTCCCAGCCTTGGGGTAATTCATTGTGTTTTCTTGCCATTACTGATGGGGCCTTTCTTGCCACAAGACAGTGTGAACAACATGCTTCATGAAGACATCGTGGGCAAATTTTACACAGCCTTCATACCATACCCAGGACCCCATCAGGAAGCAAACCCTACTTATTGGCTCCTGTTCCACACACATGAACTCCCCAAAATGAGGAGATGATCCATTACATACAGTAGTACTAAGTAGGTACCCAGTACTGCTCCTCAACTCACTGTCTTGGGCATGTGGTAAATGTCTGGCATGGCTTTAAAGTTGTCCAGTTTTCAGGAATTGTCTTATTCTGTCTAACATTGCATTTTCAAGAATTGGCACAGGTGGAGCTAGAGCAAGTGCTTTGTGGTGGCACTTCTAGATGTGATACAAAGGAATCCTAGGTATACTCATGAACTGCAGAAAAGTAGGACTAGAAGAGACTTCCAGTGGTCATTTAGATGGGATCATCAGGGCTCTCTAATTGCCCTGCCAATTCTTGCCTTGGGACATGGCACAGAAAATCAGGAATCCCTTTAAACTTCAGGGTGAGGCACAACTTCAGTCCAAAGGAGAAGTGGGAGAGATTCCTGGAAAGTTAATGACCCCTGGCAGGGGTGGTTGGAGTGAAGTAGAGTAGGATGAGTCAAGGAAGGCTTTAAAAGACAGGCAAACCAAGTACACTTTTTTTTTTTGCAAGCTGGCATGAATGTCCTGAAATCAGTTTCTCAAGAAAATATGTTCTGCATATTGCAGTGAGACAGAAGTTCACATTTAATGAGCTGTAACCCATAAGGGATAGAGCTGGTCAAAATTATTTCATTGATACACAGGCTGATGAAAAATAGCTTTTTTTGATCCAAGAAATAAATTTATTTTACAGAATTTTGACAAGAAAAGGAAAACCGACTTGTTTGGAGGGAGAAGGGGAGGGAATGGGAGTGCTGAACACATTTTTAAAATTTTATTTCTCTTCTTTTTTCCCATTTTTCAGTCCTTCTTTTTTGAGTTAGGAATTTTGAAACAGTGAAGTCCCATGTTATTTATTTTAGGTCACTGAACAAATGAAATATTCCAAAAATTCAGTCTAGCTTGTTTTCTTTTCATGCCTTTGTAAATATTTTCCAGAAAACAGTTGCCATATTTAACCAGCCATGCAATATCTTAAAAGCTTTAGGAACAGAATTGGAACAACTGAGCTGAGCCATACAACACTCCAACGAAGTGGTGTTATGCCCAAGATTTTCCAAAACACCTGGAAGAGAAAGATGCCCAAACCACACATAATTTCAGTGGGATTAAGGAATTCCCTTAAGATCCTTTGAAAATCGCAATAGCATGTGATTTTCCCCAAATCACTGAGCGAGACGCTGAACGAGCAGGCTAAGAACCCAGGTGCTGTGCAGTAACCAGTAGAGATGCTGCCTCTCCAGCACATTCACTTCAAAGGGAGCCATTGCACATCTTCCACCCACTTGATTTGTGTTGCAATAGATTGGGGTATATCTTTGTTCTGCAGCAGGTCAAGGAAGGATTTAGGGAGAGCGATGCCTGCCGCCAGGAGGAATGCAATGAGCAACTCCCACCTCTTCCCCAGGGAAGGGGCTCAGAAATGTCAGACTCAGTTTTCTGAACATACCACAGCTGAGTGTTTTCTGGCCAGTGTGCATAGCCAAGCCACAGGAGACATCCTGAGGAGTACGCAGCTGAGTAGCTTGGGGCATGGAATGGCCAAGCCAAGGGTTGCCCCCAAGGCCTGATTCTCTGTGCTAAGCTCTTCAGGCAGCAGTGTGGGGTGCGGAGACAAAGATGTCAACAAAAGCCATCCCAACCCAACAGCAGCAGTTAATTCTTTCTGTTTCCTGAGCCCCAGGGGAGCTTCAGCAAGGGAAATGGTTCAGAGAAGAGACAGCAGACGCAAACCTAAACCTCTCTCCAAACAGAGACATTTTTTCACATGCACTGCTGCATCTTTCCCTGCCAGCTTCCAGCAACTTCTTGTTACCATTTGTGCTGCTCTTCAAATAAGCCCTATTAACAATCCCAGACATGTAACAAGAAGCTGGCTTTTATTAGATTCCCACCCCAAGGATGGCAAACCAAAAGGAGGGATCAGCTTGGAAACTCCAGCTTTTTCTCATAAAGAAAAATTTAGTGGGAAAAATTCCCCTTTGAAACTTTCTCCTCAGAAAAATTCTACTTTTCCCCTGGGAAATTAAAAAAAATGTGAGTAAGGGGATTTTCTTCCCTTTCCCACACTTTTATTTTTTTCCCAGCATATTCCAGTGTTAGCCCGACACTTAAAAGCGTAAGTGCCATGGTCATTGGAAAAACAGTAACCAAATGTAAGAATATTTTTTTCCCGCCCCTTGATTGCTTTCTCTTGCTTAGTCTCTGAGTCGGAAAGCAGTCAGGAAGCGGGGAAAAGTCCACAGTTCCAAAACAATACCTTTTGTCTTTCCTTCTGAAATATTTTGGTACAGAGATGGTTTCTTCCCTGGAAATTTCCATTTTGAAAATGAAAATGCGCCCCGCGGTGAGGCCAAATAGCCTAGACTGAGCTCTGTTGCTGTGGTGAGATTGCTCATTAAAGTCTATTTCAGGTGTCTATGATAGAGAATATGTTACTCTGATTGTACAGCACCCAGCACGGTGGGGCCAGGAGGTGCTATTGTAATAGAAATGATAATATACATGCAAAGATAAGGTCTTTACTGTGAACTACTTCAACCTCCATAAGTAAACCATTATCTTTACTCACGTGGGTAATCTCAAAAGGGGAACAAACTCATGAGCAACTCATTCATGCCAGCGTTTACAAAGCTCTCATTTTAGGCATGATGGCTAGGGACAGACATTCAAAAAGCCTGAACTGATTCAATCTTTGCAGGTTAGTCTAACCTGACTAGGCTGAACTGGTTTGAAACTGGACAGACATTCTCTCTGGACTGAGGAAATTCAGGCACATGCCTGCAGTGGGTGAGGCTGGAAGCCGGGTGGTGCTAGAGCAGCCCTCCCTTCCCTTCTGCAGGGAGCTGAGCTGAGCGGGGTGTGGCCAGGTGACATGACATTCTCATTAGGGATGTCTGTCTGCAGTCCCAGGCTTTTCTGCGCTGGCTGCTCAAGGGGTGGGGAGTGTTGTCACCCCCCAGTCCTCTGCCAGCACTCTGAGGCAAGGAGGGGTGTGCAGTGCAGGCATCTGTTGATGATACAGAACTTTTCAATCTCCCTCCCTGCTTTGTCATACTGTCTGCAGCAAACTGACAGGCGAGCAAGCCAGGGGGGTTGGGATGGAAAGGTGCTGATAGTCTTTACCACCTGATTAGCAAAACAATAGCCTGTCTCCACATTACTTCAAACTTCTTAAACAGCTTACAGGCTGACCTGTTGATCAGCTATAAAAGTCCTAAGCGGTCACTGTTCTATCGGTCTGTCCCAGTGAAATTGGATAGAGACATATACACAGACATCCCTCGGCAGTTGCTAGCATACCACATGCTGGCTACAGTCCCTGCTGTGGCAGAGAGGAGGAAGAGATCTCTGCTTAAGCAGTGAGTACTGAGAGGGAGGGAGAGGGGACCATGGGGAAGCCAGGAGACCCTGCTGTGCCTGCAAGTCTGTAAGTCTGTGCTGAGCCCCAGCCAGGGAGCAGAGGGGAGGGGCGAGCTCTGCTGTGGAGCAAAGTGCCCCACCCAGCCCAGAGAGCATGGTGGGATGCTGGGGACTCTGATTTAACTTAAACCAGCAAGGGGTCTGGGGCAGACATTGCATAAACTGGTTTGAGTCAAATCAGTTAAGTCTGATACTGTATTCTGATGTAAGTCTGATACTAGGTATATCTCAAACCGGTTTCAGCCATTTTTAAATTGGTTTATGTGCACTGAACATCTGTTCTGTTACTGGTTTAAACCAGTTTCTGATCACTTAAACCAGTTTATGAGTAATGTCTGTCCCTAGCCGATATGAGAAGAGGGTGAGGGACTGCAAAGGTCACAGCAGTTAGATCATGCTATTATTCAGTATGGCATATGACTATCATGGGGCTCCTTTATATATACATTTTTTTTTAAATATTTTAATTGACTGATGATTTTTCCTTTTAATTTTAGCTGCCAAGTTTTTGTGGCCAACTTTCTCTCTTTAGGTTATTTTTAATCCTTGCTCACTTGCTCCCTTTACTCCAGGCTTTCCAAATGCTTATGATTTTAATGTTAGTCCACATGACCTGGAAACATGCTTCACAACTTTACTTATGTGAGTTGTCTCACTGATGTCAAGGTAAAATGTGTTCCTTGGTGTTTTTAAGATTGGGACCTTGGTTTCTTAACCCTTGCCCAAGAAGTTCAGTTTACCATCCTTTTTGTAATAAATAGTTGTCTGTTGTGGGTTTTTTTAGCACAGCTATGTATTTTCTTCCCTTAGTAGAGGCACTACAGATGTGTGATACTTGGCAAAGCGCTTCTTTTTACTCTTTGTTTTTGCTTATGACTTTGACTGTAGCTTGGTTCTTGATTGTGTATCATGTTTTTCCCTCCTATATGACTCTGAATAATCAAGAAAGCCAAGAAAATAAATCAAAGCGCCAGCTAGTAATGCAGAAGGAACGAAGGGAAAAGCAGCCATATGGATTTCATCACCAGCAAGGAATAACACATATCACAGCAATAACCAAGTGTAAATGAGTGTGTGCACTCGCTGTGGCCACTTCCAAAATGATTGTTTTTGTCCACAAGTTAGAGTCATTCTGTGGTTTCTGCTCAGTTCCACTGGGACAACTGCATTCCAGAACCACCTAACCCATTCCCAGCGCTTTCCTTTGCAACATGGCTTTTGTTGGTTCATGCTTTAAGTTTCTGTGCAATTAACTGTACGCTGGATATGGTTCAGCAGTTCCAGGGAAATCTCTGAAGGACACTTCCAAGAAGTGTTTGCCATCATGTGCAATGACAATTTCCCATTTTCATGCACTGTAAAAGCCCCACAGCCTTGGAACTCTCTACCACATCCTTAAACAAGAATTAATCAAAGACTTCAGTTCTTTGACAGCCAAGACAAATGCTGGAAGGAACTTTGTTTGATGGAGCAAACCAACCTGAGCTTTGTTTTTTGATTTGAACTCAAAAGCTCCTTAGAGCTTGGGCCGAGTTAATGTGTTGACAAACATGAGAAGTGCCGAAGGATGGACCACAGAGGCACTAAAAAATTAGACCATTTTTTTCTCTGTGAATTTGTCAAACTTTACGTCTTTTTCCAAGAACTGGATTCTTTTGCGATGTGTCCTTTTGCCTTATTAACCCAACTGTAATGCCTTTATTAGCCATATGATCTATACACATATTAATATTCACAGTACATACTAAAAGTTTCTCTGAATGCAGGTGGATACCAATAGTGTCAAAATACATGAATGGGTTCATCTACACATGCATTAATGCGATTTTCCTAATGTGTATTAAATTTAGTACTGCCAGTGTGAGGTACTAAATTAATGTAGATTAGACTGCCCTCATGTGCAGTGGCACAAACACGTGCTTTTTAAGTGACGTTTAATGCGCAGTAGCCTTTTTTATTGCAGTTTAGTGTAACAGCACGTTTTTTTACGTGCTTCCTTAATGTGCAGGAAAATAAGCTACTGCACATTACAACACGTGTAGATATGCCTACTGTCTTCCAATCCCAGCTGCTTAGGATGCTTTTGGGGAAGCCCTTTTTTATTGGAAAATACTGGTTCATTGAAATTTTGTGTGTGTGCACGCGTGCAAAACAGCTGTTTTGATGAACTGTTCTGCTCAAAAGAAGTTTGGGGGAAATACTTAAAGTTGCAGAAACATTTTTGGTTTGACATTTTCTAAGTGAAATATTCCAGATTTTTGGTTTAAAGCAGGTTTTATTTTTCCATTTAAAAATGAAATTGACTCAAGGGCAAAAAGAAAAAAATCACAAATTAACCAAATGGTCAAACTCAAACCAAATATGTCAAAATAATCAAAATAGAACAACTGTATTGCTCTGATCTGGGTTTTCAGCTCACAAAAAAAGTTTGCAATTTTGTCTTGATTCAGGACCAGAAAAGTTTGTTGTTTTTTGGGGGCTTTTTGAAATCTTGAAAATAACCATTGGATGAGAAAAATCAGTCCCTTCCCATTCTCAACTTCCATTTTCCCTATGGGTATAGAACTAACTGTAATCTCCAGGACTGGCAATATGGCACTTTTCATCAGGAATAAAAATCACACATTTGTTTTGTTTTGAAAACCCTAAATAAAGTCTTCTTGGCATGATCCTAGACCTGGTCTCTAATTGCATTCTGTTGTAAAACAACTTTTCCTAATCAGAGATTATGCCCGGCATGCCATTAGGGGATGAAATTAATTGCATGTGGACGCCAAATCGTAATCTAGTCTGGGTTCTGGAAAGAATCAAGGGGCTGAGATTGCATGACCACCAGCTGATGAGGAATGGTGTTTGGGCAGAGGGTGGAGGAAGGAGATAAAAAATTAGGAAGGGACAGATCAGGAAATACATGACAGAAAGCACAGATCACAGGGATACCCGAGCATTATTGCCATGGTTTCTTTGAACTTGAAAAATCTCCTTTTGTCAACTGTCATTGTTCAACTGTTGATTGTGAGCTGTTGAGAACAGCTCTAGGATGTCCAGTGTGATTGTGGCCAGAGGCCAGGAAGTGCATTGAGATACTTCTACAGCAATAGCTCTTCTTCCTCTCTGGCCGTTATTATACCAGTGGCTGAGCAGATGGACCAGCACACATAGGATGAGATAGAGAAGTCATGGAAGTCCATTTCTGGAATCAGTCTGGTTTTGTTTTAGAAAGAGAATTAGGCCCTGAGTTAGCAAAATGCTTTTGTGTGTTTAAGTCCTACTGAACTGAGGCGTAGGTCCTTTGGTGTTATGCTGAGTCAAGGCTTTATGTTAAAGTCCTTGCGGTTATTAAAATATGTCTTTTAAAAATGCTAGAGCCCTGCCACAGGTCTTTTGCATAAAGAATGATGATAGAAATAGTAGATAACGCAAGAAGTCTGGAGGGAAGTCAGGAAAGTTTGATCTACCCTTAGCCTATTACAGTGATATTCAGTCCTGACTGGTGCAGGAGCCAGGGATCAGTCAGCATTAACCAAAGCCCCACAACCATGTATGCGCATTCAGGTGAATAGTAGCAGATGCATGCCAGCTGAAAAGACACTATGCACTATGTAGTTATATATGCTGGGTTAGGGTCATAGCATGTTTTGCATTATTCACAGGCAATCATTTCTGTGATAAGGGCCTGCATAGAGCCACAGGTAATAAGGTGAAGAGGCACTTAAAGAGCTGCTATCTCAGTGCTGCTGCTGGCCTATTTTGTCAGTATGCAGGAGCCCCAACAGCTGTCAGGACTGTCTCAGTAGGCAGTCACTGGCATATCTTCTAGGCACAGGTCTGAGCTGTCATGTTTAGATGTCCACAGTCTGAATTTATGCCCAGAAGTTCTGAGGTGGAAATTTTCAAAGGCATCTGAGAGAATTAGGTCCCCAACTCCTATTAGCAGTTAATGGGACTGTGATGTACCTAAGTGCCGTAAGCTCCTTGTAGCAGAGCAACTTTGGGTGCTTGGCACTTTAAGGGTTTAAATAGGGCAGACCCAATCAGGTGGTCACATGGCAGTCAAGAAGCCTCCTGATCGGTGAACAGCTGGGCAGCCTCGGTATAAGAGCAGGCCCAGAGAGCAGAGCTGGCAGTTGCAACTGGGGAGCTGAAGGATGAACATTATGTGGCTGGTGTACTGTGGCTCCCAGAAGATCTGGAGATCAGGGTAGGAACTATGGAGAAGGAAGAGGTTCTAGGACCCAGTGGGGGGTCCCATGCCCCAAGGAAGGGGCTGAAAGCCTGTGGCCATCCTAGAGTAAGGGACCCTATAGACAGTGGCCCAAGTGAGAGGCCAGGATGACCTGTTGAGAGATCCTGGCCAGACAAGAGCCCAGTGAAGACACAGGCCAACCTGAGCAGAAGGGGACTTAGAGTGTGTGGGCCTACAGAGAGGCTAGGTAAGCCCCCGATCAGAACTGTTGCTAGCACGGGCTACTGAGGAAAGGCCTGGGGAGACCCCAGGAATGGAATTAACCCTAGAAGGGTCTCTGGAGGGGCTCAGATGAGCCCAGTGAAATAAGGGGCTGCTTAGCATAGGATCTGTGGGGGTTCAGGCAAGCCCAGGTGAGAGAACTGATTTATGAAGGGGTTCAGGGGTGGACTCCCGCTGAGTGAGTAGATCAGCTGCTTCCAGACTGATCCCTAGAGCCTTGACTGGCCAATGCAAGGGGCCAGGGTCAACAGGCTGAAGGGCAATTAAGCCCACCACAAAGGGCAAGCCAGGGCAGCAAAGAGCCCTGGTACCCTGGTTGGCCAGAAGTGGGGCCAGGGCCTAATAGAGGCTGAAGGTCCATCAACAAGGACCACTGCTGTGGGGGATAGGAGGTCAGCCAGGAAGCAGTCTGGAGTGATGGAGGCTGAAGCTCAACCACCTGATGGGAAGTATCCTGTAAGGGGACTGAAAGAGAGTTGGGGCCAGCAACTAAGGATATGTTATAAGGTAAAGGCTGGAATAGGATGCCCAGGAGTGAGCTGCCCAGGAAGAACATTAATGAGCCCAGGGGGGGAGGTATGACACCAGGGCAGGTAGTTCTGTCCTGCAGTGGTCCTGAGGCATGACCTAAAACTACACCCCGCTGGGATTGGATGGTGTAGTGGGACTGCCTGTCGCAGGGCAATCTCCAGGAAGTGCCACACCTATGTCTCCCTAATGAAAGGTGAGTATGGGGCGCCAGAAAGCCTTGGCCCCCACTGCCTTGCAGGTGACCTGGTAGAGGAGAAAAGCAAAGGGAGCACATCCAGAGAGAAAAGCACCAGGCTTGGGCGACAACACAGGGACTAGGAGGGCTTGAGGCCCAAAGCCTGAGAGTGAAGCTTGGGCAACAATACAGGGGCCAGGAGGGCTTGAGGCCTAGTTGGAGTCCTGAATTAGAATGAGGTCTAGTGAGAGGCTTAGTTAAGGGTCCAGGTATGTCAACAGACACCTGAGGCCTGAGTGGGCTGTAAGCCGAGTTGAGACACCGGGGGCTGGAGTCAGCCCAGAGTGTGAGGCAGTAGACCTGATGCCCCGTCATAGCGTACGACCTGAATTGGGCAGCCTGAAGGTCTGCGAGGGACCAGGACCAAGAGTGCAAGAGTTGAAGCCTGAAGAGCCGTAGAGGGTAGGGAGTCTGAGTGGTCCTGAAGGACTATACAGAGTAGGGCAGAGTGTGTGTGGCCCATGATGGGGCAAGATTGAATGTAACCTAGTAAAAAGGGTAGCATGAGTGTGAAACCCAGTTATGGAGCATGTGAAAGAGGCCCAGCATAGGGGCAGAGTTTGGCTCTGGAGAGGGCTAAGTAAGTGTCTACTGCAAGGCACGGGACATGGTAAAGAGGATGTCGGAGTCATGTATTAAGCCCTTGGCATCAGGGCATTAACTGGGCAGCCTCCCACCTAGAAACAACAATTAAGGTCCACCAAAGGCATGGCAGGAGAACCAGGTGGGCGGGCCAATATTGTGATCGGCCTCGGGACAGCCCCCATCACGCTCATCTGAAAATCCCCCAGTGTTTTCTCCCAGTTGACAACAGTTCATGCTGCCCTATCTGCCATCACATCAATGCAGGCTGCTGGTCAGTTGGGTGTTCCCCCTGAAATTAAGCATGCTGAGCCCAAATGTTTTGTATTTTACCAGCCCAAACCTTTTCCCCTGACTCAGTGAGGGCTCATGGTGCCACTAACAGTAACTGCACTGTGAAAGGGCTTTCTCTGGTAAAGGAGGAGTTAAAGACAGTCTCTGGCCTGGGCTAGGTCTACTCTGAAACTAGTGCCAGGCTTGGAGGAGGATAAAAGGAGGCTGCCTGGGTCAGGTAGAAGATTGAAATTTCCTCTACTACAGGCAAGTGGCTTTTTTGGCCAGTGCAAACAACCAAAAAATACTGGCAATGGCTTTCAAATGCTGGAGTGCTCATTTAGCTCCTTTGCGCTGACAGCACTTATCCCCTTGCTTATGCCCTTGTGTATTCAGGACACTGCATTGCCTGGTTGGTTCTTTTATCTTGTGTATTCCTCATCAAGTCTGCAGAGGCTGAGTATGTCCAAGCTTTCCTGCTCAGTTCAAGCTGGCATGGCCCATGATTTTGCTACCTCGCTTTGTGGCTCAATTTCCCCTGTATATTAAGTGGCAGCAGTAATACTTAACTTGCAAGGTTAAAATAATTAACTCATTGAGCAATTGGCAGCACTAAAAGTTGTTCCTTATGATGTAGTTAGTAATAACCTAGGACTGTGGTCAGAAGAGTGATTATCTCCGATCAAGGATGGTCTTACTTTTACAGCTACAGAGGCAGCATGGGAAGCTAAGCCATGTCAGCTGCGCACAGGTCCAGAAGCTGGAGGCAGACTGACTCCATAGCTGAGGAATCAAGGCTTGGGGCTGGGGGAAAAACTCTTGATTCTTTCACTGACCTGCTGAGTGACCTGAAACAAACCCTTCCATATTTCAGTACCTCTGTTTCTTCCTTGGCGAAATGGTGATAACGCGACCCCGCTTCCTCTCGGTGAGACGAGTCCTTGAAAAGCTACATGCTCTCGTTTCTGGGGCTTGTGATAATGATATACTAAGCAGCATAGACTCTGGATTGCTTTGCCCAAGCTGCACTGGCTTTGCAGTGCTGACAGGAGTAAAAACATGCGTTTGTGTTGTCCTATAAAGTGAATGGGTATGACTCACCAGAAACATGTGGGGCAGATGTCTGTCTGTGGTAATGAGGTGTCACTTTTATACAGTTTCTTTTTCTGAACCCAACCACATTTTAAAGCTACTTTGAATGCCCTGCTTGGGGGTGTTACTGACCTCAGTTAAAAATGGCATAGAAGAAAGATGTAGGGTGATGTTTCCAAAAGTGCCTGAGTGATTGAGAAGCCTCAAGGTGCATCTGTACCGCTTCCCTGCCAGGACCGGGCCTGCCACTGAGGGAAATGAGCTGCGTCTGCCCACTCCTACTCGGAATGAGTGGGCTGGGCGTATTAACCTCAGTGCTGAGCCCTGTTGGGAAGAAGCCATTAAAACATGGTCCCTGATCACGAGGGACGCTGAGGGTGCCAGATGCCTAATCACTTTGCTGCTCTTAAAATCTCATTTCTGCCAAATCTGACATAGCCTATTCATTCAGGTCCCCATTCAGCAGAGCACATAACCACTTGCCTAGTGCAGTGGTTCT
The DNA here is from genome assembly GCF_001723895.1 of Crocodylus porosus. Classification (NCBI taxonomy): domain Eukaryota; kingdom Metazoa; phylum Chordata; order Crocodylia; family Crocodylidae; genus Crocodylus; species Crocodylus porosus. The sequence continues at coordinate 5,226,497 of NW_017728936.1, read as the reverse complement.
CACTGGAGGTGCTGGGGCATCGTGACATGCCATGCAACCCCCTTGGGGTGCCACAGTGTGGGTGCTGCCATGACCAGGTAAAAAGTGCCCTGTGTGCACCTTGTGGGATCTCATTAAGTATTCTGACCAGTCTAAAGCAGGCAGGAAACCTGGCTCATGCTGCAGCCCTTCCCAGTCCTCACCCCCTACCCCCACCACACTCTTCCCAGAAATAGAGGTGTACGGGCCATTACCCCAGCTGTGAACCACTGAGGTATGCTGAGGCAGCACCATGGTGGTCCTCAGCCAGGATGCTGCCACACTCAAACAAAAAAGTTGTTGAGCCCTGATTCTAAACAGATTGAGACCGCTGGCCTAGTGTAAAGTAGGTTTGGATTTTTAATCCTGTTGAAGTCAACAGGATTTAAGCAATGAGTGCCAGCTTCATGACCTGACAGAGATGTTAAGACAAGCTCAGCTCAGTATGACTTGCATGCAGTACACACTCCTACTCCCCTTTCACACTGTGCAACTCAATGCACTTGCTGGCAGCAGCACTCCTCCATTAGAGGTGCCCTCATGACCTTCGCAGCATGCAGCCCTCGCTCCAATAACCTGCTGCAAGGCTGTCAGTGCGACCCCCTCAGTACAATCCCTACTTTCCATGTGAACTTCCTCTGCTTCCACACAGTCTATATGGGTCATTACAGCAATGTCAAACTCTTCCCTCCTAACTGGGCCCCTGTGGATATGATCAGCAGCCATACTGGAAAACATCTCCCAGAAACAGAGGCACGCAGGGCTGGTGGAACTACTTTCCAAACAGGGAAGAATATCATAAAATGCCCTGCTTACTGGGAAGGAAAATGCTGCAGAGAAGCCACGATGCATCTGCTTCATGTATATCTTGCAATGGCTGATCAGTGCATTAGGTGGCTTCACTCAGGATGGAAGCTGAGGCGAGCCTCAGCTCATAGTGGATGTGCAGTGACCAAAGATCTGTAAATAATTTAGAACAAATGACACCCCAAGGCAAAAAAAAAATGCTTTTCTGGAAAATCCCAATTTCAGAGTCTGTGGCTCAGAAGAAACTCCTGTAAATGTGGCTATCTCAGAGTCTCTGATTCAGCTGGGCCTTGAGTATGCTCCCACTGCCCAAAGATATGATCTTGGATCTTTCCTGGAGCGGGGAGGCACAGGGAGTTGAACTATCTGAAGTCTGGTTCCAAGCAAGAAGGCAGGGACAGGAGTGAGTTTGGAGGGTCAGTACGTAAGTGGCAAAGCCGGGGTGCTGATTAGCAGACAGTGATCCCAGACCATTGCTGTGAAGGGAGATGCTCTCCATTGGAAGCCTGTCCAGATAACTGTACTGGACAAGGGACATGACCCCTTATCACAGACCACCTTGCTGTAGAGATCAGAGCCCTCTATCGAGTCACAGAATAAGTAAATATGAGCCTTCCATTGATGAATTTGCCTAATAAGAGGTTACAACCATCCATATGTACTGACAGGTTTCAACAGAGGCAGGATGGGACTTCTATAGGGTGGTACAAGGGGAGATAATTAGGAACCATGGAATGAAAATAAGCCAAGGGAAATGTAGATGACATGGGGGACAAAATCCAAATGGTGAAATCCAGTAGGTTGTGAAATGGTCCCCTGAGAGAAGAAGTGCAAGCTCTGTCATTTATGACTTTTCAACCTGTAACAGGACAAGGCCCTGAAGAACTAAACTCAAGGATAGAGCTGATTTAAGCATGCTCATGACCAACATAGCTTTGAAATGGGGAAGATTTTTATTTCCCTGCCTCTGGTCCTGGCTACTGTTTTCTGCCTCACAGGACAGTGGAAAATTAAAAGTGTGAGACTCCTGGCAATTGGTCAATGCTAACTACAGTGGAGGGGAGTGGGCAAGTTTCTTTCTGATCTCAGTTTGGTATTCTCTGACACATGAAAATTAATTGGCCTTGTACCCCAGCTAGTATGACTGCAGCTCACTGGAAAACTGGGGTTAGGCCTGGAGATAGGGAGTCACAATGTCTGGGTTTTGATCCCAGTTCTGACGCTTACTTATTTCCAAAAATAATCATTGCTTGAACTTTTGGGCACCCAGCCAAAGACCCCTCAGACTTTGGTTTGACAGTGCAAAATCCTGCCCCTCACTCCCCAAGTCCACCTATGGCCAGAGGAGAAAGCAGGTGTTTGATGTGTCTGTAAAGTCAGGCTATCAATGGCTATTAATTCAGCATCAGGAAGTCAAAGCAAAGGCTGCATTTGAAACTCCAGACTTAAAAATAACCTCTCTGTGACTTGGTTTCCCTCTATAGACCAAGGGAAATTGTACCTACCTCAGAGAAGTGCTGTGGCCAGTAACATTTGCAAAGTGCTTTTTAATCCTCTGTTGAAAGGTTCTGTGTGAGGGAGAGTTATTATTATTACATAAATGTGTCTAAGATTTTCCTGCATGGGCCTTCAGCTTGTCACAAAGATGTTTCCCCTTTGCCAGTGCATCTGCTTTTTGCAACAAAGCCACAGAGTCTGCCAGGCTCGGGTCCACTCTAATATACCACACTGAAGCTTTGGTTTAAAAAACCCCAAAACAATCAAGAACCTTTAAATCAATCAAAAAAAAAAAAAAAAAAAACCCTAAATCCCTTTTCTCTCTTTTTTTTCCCTAGGAGAAAAACTGTATAAGGATCAAAAGGAAAGAGTAGTGACTTTGCTGAGGATCTGCGGATGCCTCCCATTCCATCACACAGGTGTCCATCTCTGAGCCTGGAGGGGAAGAACACAGGTATGCTTGGCCTCCTGGAGCGTGGTTGGGACAGCTGCGAAAACATGTGCTCTCCGTCATGTCAGATCATCCAGCTAAAGTAAACCCATGAGGTCATGCCGGCACTGTTGTGTCACCCTGTAATAATTAGGACCACTGCCCAGTTGCCTTAAAGCCCCCAGACCCAGCTTGCATACAGGTGTGTTGTTATTAAGCAGCTGGCATAACAAGGCCATGCCAGTGCAAAGTATGAAACAGCACTAGGCTTGTCCAAAACTAACATAGCTAGGCCTTGAAATATGGTCCAGGGGGTACAATTCTCCCTCTTGGAGATGAAAACAAATCGTAAAGGTTAAAAGGCAGGAATCAGGCCTGTTGCATTGTACAAATGTAGAGGAATCTCTGTGCATCGTCCCAGGAGTAAAAGCAGTTAATAGGTAGCCAAGTCAGGTTTAAAAATAGAACCCTCCACATAGCTATTCGGTGATGTCTCTGCCGTACTGGCCAGTGTTTGCTGCTACAAACCCCAGCAAGTTCCACTGCAGATTTTTAACATTGGGCGTTTGCTTTCATACAGTGGGGTGGCAGATGGGAGGGGGGCTTCGGAAAAATTTCCTTGAAAGATGTCGGGATTACAGGTAACATGCCAAATTCCCTTCCCTGTTATATTAGCTCAGCTCCATTGAAATCAGGATTAACTGTAGAAAGGAGAAGATTTTAGCAGACCATAATCTGAGAAAGGCATATATATGTTAAGAAGTCCCCTTTCCTCATCAGATGAGGAGCAGGAGAATCAAGTACTTCTTGGTGGGGTCTTGTTGTCCTATGGCATGCTGGAAGATTGTGGTACACAGAATGAGGCTGATCATGGCCCATTTGACTTACTCCTGTCTTGATATAAGTGTGGATTGCTACAAAGAATCATTGGTAGTGCGTATGGATGCCAAGATTGCTTGCAACTCTGAAAATACATGGCGTTTTTTATAAATGGGAGCAGGCCCTTTTATAGAAGCCCCATTACAAGAAGTCTTGTGCCACACCTTGGCATCTCTTTCACAATAGCAAATAGGATCCAGTGTGTATGATAAAGGCATAAACCTGAGGCTCCTGAAGATGCCTAATGTCAGATGGGTCTGTTTGGAAACCCCTATTTTCTACTGGGCCCTGTCTAGTGAGCATAAATATGAGAACAGAGAGTATCTGCTGAGCCTGTTCAAGCTGCCATTCAGTACAATGTTCAGCCACTAGGTGTCTCTGTGTGCTGTAGCACCAGGTCCCTGGTAAACGAAGGAGATAAAGCTGGAGCTCAAGTTGTTTCGGAGTCTGCTTCTGTGCTTCCCATTTCAAAGCCTGAGATTCCACATATCATGCAACTTGTTAGGGTGTATTTGGCAGTCTGGTATTCACAACTGCCCCAAGTTATAGCTCTAACCACTTGCAATGATCCACTGTAGTAATTCCCTGGATATTCCCTCCATCCTTACTCACATTCAATCAAGTAAGCATACCAATTGAAGCAAGTCTCATATGACTCGGGATCGGTAGAGGCTATCCTTTTAATGCCTTGTTATTTATTTAAAGCATGTATCTTTCCATGAGGCTGTCAAAGAGGATGGATGGATCAGGATATACGGGAAGCTGACTGGTCTGAAAGGGTTTCAGTTATGTAGCTTTGATTCAATGAAGAGGATTTTTTTTAATGCACCGTTACAGGCTTCTACCTCCCATAACTCAGCTTACACTTTCACACCCAGCCTTCTCTAAAACTGTATTGCCTAGTCTTTTTCCCACTGCAATACCCTATAAATCCAGAGCAGGTGCACACAGCTCATATTCCAGTGCCAATCTGATAGTTCAAACACTGCCTCTGCCTCCCTTAAGGAGAATCATTAGCAAAAATGGAGCCTGTTCCAGCAGAGGGGAGACCTGGCAGGGAGTTCAGCTCCCCCAGCCGTTCCCTGGTGCTGTGTGATCTCCCTTTCCCAGGGCGGCTGTGTGCTCCAGGCATGATGGAGCAGGGCCACAGTTTGCTGTTGCAGTTGGGAGCTTTACTGACAATGGTGCTTCTAGTCTGGGCCTTTTTTACCTCTAAAAAAAGGTCAGTGGAAACCTGTTGAGCTGTGTATTGACAATTTTCTTCTTTACTGAAACCTTCTATATTGACACTGTTAATACCAATGTGCTCAAGAACCATTCTCTGCTAACAGCTTCTTCAGTGGCTTAGTTTTTGCTCATCTTCACACTGATAACATTACTAATAATTCCATGCTCCTATCCCTCTGGTGAGATCTCTTTAATCTGAATATTGCTAGTTTTATTCTGAGCATCTTCTCCTACAGGGATAGGAATACTAGGAGCCTGGCATTTTCCCTTAACACCTCCCCCTCTGCCCATGAAGTAGCATTATCCTCATGGGTTTTCTGACAGGGAAACCGAGGCACAGGCAGGCAGTGACTTGCCCAAAGCCACCCAACAACATGGGTTTAAAGCCCAGGACTTGTTGCAGTTTTGATTTTGATCTCAAAGGAGAAAAGGTGTTGCCTGAAAGCGAACTTTCCTTATTAAACTGAAGCAAGATGGACTATGTGGCTGACACTTTTAGTGGAGGCCTGTCTCCCCACAGCAGTTGCTGTCTTTCACACAGCCTCTGGGAGGCAAATCTCTGCGTTAGAGGCTGGGAAGGCAGTGCTAAGATCCTGGCAGCATATATTCCACCAGGCTGGATGGTGGAAGATATGGGGATGCGGGGGAGACAGAGCTTCCACACACGGAGGTGGGAGATATTGAGAGAAAGGAACAGTTCCAGTTAAGCTACTGTGTTGCTACTAGTCTATTTAATTGTGAGAGCAGACTTGGGGAGGTGTAGGCACTCTAAGGTTGATTTCATCTGTCCAGCAGACAGGCCGGAAGGGTGTGCGGGTGACACCATTAGCTTTCATGATTTATATTGATACCAGAAGTCTTCACTGGGAAAGCGGCTCTCTCCACTGCAGTTGGATGTCATTTATTTTTGGTATAATATGTGGATACTTGTTTTCATCACCCACTAGCCAGCAGGCAAGAGTATCTTGTAATTTATGCCTGTGATGTCACCTGGCTCCAGTGAAATTACGAGACGCTGTGCTGCAAGAGACTGAAAACCAGGAAGCATGTTTAAAAGGCAGCAAGAGACCGGGTTGAATGAGGAATTTTTGTCAACTGACTTCTCTGTGCAGCAACAAAGACTCGGCTGCCAAGAAACATCACAACAAACGAGGCGAGGGAGATGTTTATGGAGCCGCAGGAGATCAGGAATATGGGACACGTGAAAAAGCACTGGGATTTGCAGTCTCAGTAAAATCAGATAGGAGGGAACTTAAACATCCTGCAGAACGACTGGTATTGTTACCTCTGTGCATCGGGTACAGTTTATAATTCAGCACGTCTTGAATTGTGGGCCATATCATGAGGCCACCTCTTAGGGAGCATGAAGGGGTTTCTGGTGCCCATGAAGTTCATCTTCTGGTCTCTGATCACATGATATTACTTTAGCCCCATCCAACCTGTTTTACCCAACAACTGTGCAGCAAGGACTTGATCCAGAGTGCACAGAAGACAGTGGAAAGGTACCTGTTGACTTCAGCAAGCTTTGGATTAGGCCCTAAGAGACCTTCTTTCTTCATACTACTGCACAGGAAAATGCCAACACAAAACCTGGAGTGGAAGATGCCAAGCTGGCGCCATTTGGAAAATGCAGCTCTGCTGTATCGTATCGAATCCCAGGCTGAGGAGGTGGCAGTTCCTGTTTAGGTGATGCTGCTGAGAACATAGGTGAAATTTTTGGAAGTGGCCAAGTGATTTACAAAATATAAAGCCCATGTTTAAGAAGTATTAAGGTATCTCAAGATGCAGCCAGGAGCGTTGGGAGACTTGCAAAAGTACTTAGGTGCCTAGAAGCAAAAGTGGTAGCAATAGCCACTTTTGAATATCCAACATGGCACTTATCTCCATCATTTTAGACACCTAAATACCTTTAAAAATGTGCCCCTCTGTCTCACTGACTTGTACTGGGACTCCAAAGAGGCTAGTCCACTTTTCAAAATAAGACTTAGCTCCTACATTCCTTAGGGCATTGCCTTCACGGGACAAGGTAGCATTGGGATGAAATGTGCCAGGCCAGCTCTGCTATATGCTAGCTTCCACACCAAAACAGGGCAGCTGCCTTTGGGTGGCACTGTGAACATGCCAGTTAAGGCTCTGAGCAGAGCTGACTGGTGCTTTGCAATAAGGCAGCTGCACTGCATCCATTTCCAGAGTGGGTATGACATGTCTCAGCATGGTGCTGCGTTCCACCATATAGACATAACCTTAGGTATTCTTGAATATTTGATTCTTTGGCCCTCGACTAAAAACTAGAGAAGCTAAGCTGCCTACATTGGAATTTTCCCAAATTAAGGGGGGAAGTATCATATCAAAAGCTAAACTTTCTTGAAGCTAGCGGCTGTTTGGCTCATAGGTTTGGGCTTGTGGCTCTCTGTGCATTCAACTAGAAATTGAAATAGTTCTGGATCAGAACTGCTAGGATAAATTGTGTCCTGATTTATAACCCCCACCCAACATGCAGATCCTTTGATTCCAACAATCAGTGAATTCTGATGGGATTGCACAGGATGTGAGTCAGGGCAGAATTTATTCTGCTGTACAAGAATCACCTCATCATCACTGAAATGGGCTGGAAGGAAGTCATTTAACAGTGCACGCCAACATTACGCTATAGTTTAGGACAGGTAATGCTAAAAGACTCTCAGTCCAGTGAAAACTACAGGGGGTACATATAGACAGGCAAAATACTGTAATTATGTCAGGACCCCAGGATTAATCTCCACTGCTCCAAGAAATGTCAGGGGATTTTTAATGACCACAACTGATTAAGACCGTGAGGCAGTATATCATCAGTGTGTTGTTACCTAATTGCAGGCCACAATGGGATAGATTCTACCAGAAGTTTAATATTGTAAAATCCAAGATGGAGGAGGATTAGTTAGGCTGATCCAACGGTATAACTAAGAGTAATGGAGTGAAACTGAGCAAAGGGAAACATGCCTTAACATTGAGGTCTGTTAGACTACAGAATAGTTCCTCAAGGGAAATGGGGGAAAGCTTCATCATTTAAGTCATTTAAGCCTGGACTGGGTAAAGTACAAGAGCAGTTTCAATCTGTGGTTCACAGGCCCCTGGGGGCCTGCAGATGATGCCTATGGCAGCAGTTCCCAAACTGTGGGTCACGACCCCAAATGGGGTTGCAACATCAGTGAATAGGGTTGCGACAAACAGGGATCCGGGTTTTCCAGAGTGAGAAAGATGTGGGGAACCGCAGGTTTCCATTGCAGGCTGGCAGAGCTCCAATCTGCAAGGGGCTGCTTGGGGCTGGGGAGCAGGGGAGGGCAATCAAAGATGAGGGTTGCCACGTGAATGTGCATGTGCACATGTAAGCCAAGCGGTGGGGGAATAGCTCCCGCAGCTCCCTCCAGGTATATCTATGGGGTGGGGGGGGCGGCGAAGGGGCACAAGCGATATGTTGGGAGACCGGGGGGGGGCATAGGTGACACAGCAGAGTGGGGTGAGGAGGCCAAGGCGACTCAGCGGGGCATGGGGCTGCAGCAGGGCAGACCAGTTCCAGGCAGCAGCCAACTCCACGGTCCAGAAGGCAGGATCTGGTGCAGGAGGGAGCACTGCACCACCACGGAAACCAAAAAAAATGTTAGAGGTCCTCCTCACCTCCATTTGAAATTGTTTAGGTGTCCGCAAATGAAAAAAAGGTTGATAACCACTGTACTAGAGAATACACAAGGTAGTCCTCTGTTGCCAGAACCAGATGGCACAAGGGGCTGCTATTACACTTGTTAAATGTCACTGGACTCAATGCAGCCATAACTGATTTACCTTGGTGCCCCAGAGACCAGAGCCAGGCCCTAAAACACTTTGGAAGGTCCTGTTGCCCTGTTCAGCAGGCACTGCATCCCTCCGAGTTTTTTCTTTGAGTGAGGCTACCCATCTCTTGGAAATCTGGTGGAAGATGTCTCCCGTTGGAGACAGCCTGCTGCTGACAACAGTCATTGGAGGGATGTTGGGAGACCCGAGTCCTCTTCTACTATGTATGACCTTGAACTATTTACCTCATCTTTTTGTGCCAATATGTGGGGGTTTTAAAGTGGGCAGGTGATTTAGGGTCAAGAAATCCCACCAGAAGTCATGTCAGTACTTTTCAGAAAACCTGTTCTCTGTCTCTTTGACCATAGCCCCTGTGGAGACAGCTGAGACAGCTTTCTACAAGCTAGCTAGTGTGTACTGCCAGCATGCAACTACTACACAATGCTGACATATTATACGGGCATGTATATGGCCTAACTTTGAGGCCTCTAGGCATTACAGCAATACCAATGCTACTGATACCTGGACAGAACCACTGGGGACACCTGTGTGAAGATATCCATAATTAGTTTGCTTGCCTTTTTGGTATTGGTTTCGGAAACTAATAGCCCACAGAAGATTGTGTATCTTCTTGAAAGTTAGCCAAGATGCAAGTGGAACAGGCCTGGTTCTTCCTTCACTTATAGTGAAGCCAGTCTGGAATGGCAACGTTGAAACAGCACCCACTGTCTTCTGGGATGGTCACCTCTCCTTTGCCTAAGGAACCCAGCCTCATCATACGTAAGGTATATGGTCTGGTGCTTGTACCGACTGTGTTGCACATAGCAAATTCTTGCTGCATAAGCAGAGCTTGGCCTGCCTCCTGGAATTTGCTGTCGAGCACTGGGTGGGACAGCGCCCTTTGCTCTTCAAGCTCACGGTCTGGTCTTCAAGGTTGGATTTATTACTGGTGGCTGGCCTTTGTAGTTCATTACATGATGACTACTCTGATCACAGTGGATAACTGTCTTCTAGACCAGTCTCTGAGGGAACCTGCATTCCTTTCTTATCTACTACCAGCCTGATTTATGCTTTCAAAAATTAGTCCTATATTTATTAGCATAGCAGAGCCAAAAGCCATCTCCAGTGCTTTCTGTTGCATATACAAAATTCCACCACCCTTTACTTGCTTCCCTAGAGAGCTTCACTAGTAAATTCAGTCTCACACAATCAGATACTGCTTCAAAGAGACTGGCTTTTATAGTGGCCAGGCAAGTGTCCCCCCGCAAGCAAATGCTGAGGTTTATGAGCAACCTGTTATTTGATACCGTGCCCCCAACAGGGGGGTCCCATGGTGCTGTGTAGTGAAACACAAACTATTCCATGTGTTTAGTAGAAAGAATGTGCTCTGCTTTTCTGACCTTGTCCTGGACCAGTATTGCTCATGTGCTCCCAGGATCTCACCCACACCGGTATAAAAGTAGGGCTAAGTGACTCCAAAGGAGTTCTTTGGATTTACATTGAAGTGGCTGAGCTCTGTTTATGGTGCTTCTTGAGCTAGTGAGGGGAGTACAGGGGCTTACTGAGTCTAATAAAGCCCTAAACCCTTGCAGTGAATAGTGCCTGCTTCATTGCTATCCGCAGGATCCAGACAAGCGCAAAAATAATAACAAGACTACCAAAAGGCCCAGCTGGACAAGGACAACTTTGGCTTCAACTTAAAGGCAGCAGAGGCCTCTACACTGCTGGTGCACAGAGGAAGAGAATTATGTGAGTCAAGTGAAGCACAACAGGCAAAGGCTAAGAGGGAATGATGAGAATCGATAGAGGGTGTTATCAAACAGCCCGAGAGAAAAAGACTGTCAGCATCTCGTGAGGGACGAACAAATCACTTGGAAGAGATAGGCTAATGCAGCCCCTATTACACAGCACGATTAATAAAACCTGACAAGCCAATGTATCACTGACCTGCAAACTTAACAACATTCAGACGCTGTGAAGATCATCCCTTAGGCGATACAATTTATAGCATGGAAAACTTAAGAGAGCTAGAAAGGTAGCCATAGTATATAGGAATTGGGTAGCATCCTTTTAAATAGTCTGGAAACCAGCTAGTGGACTATCATATCATTTGTTGCTGAAGCCACCAAAGCTAAGTACAGACAGTCAAAAAGCCCAAGGCTGATTCAGCCTTTGCAGGTAAGTCTAAGATTTACAGATTAAATTGAAACAGAAGCCAACAGACATTTACCTTTGATTCAGGAAATGCAGCCGCATCCCTGCAGTGGCTCAAGCCAGAAGCAGGGGAGCGCTAGAAGAAGGCTCTCTGGCTGTGCGTTCACTTCCTCTTCCTGCTGCCCCAAGGTCTCTGGGATCTGCAGTCTAGAATTACAGCAGTAGGACTCTGCAGGGTTGCTCATGACTTCTGGGATTTGTAGTCCACAGTTGTAGCCAGCAGTAAGTTTGAACAAGGGAAAGGGTATTTAACCCCCCGCCCTAGCCCCAGACCCCAGCTAGGGTTTGCCTAGGGAGGGCAGTCCCCTCCC
>NW_017728936.1:5208947-5215207 GCF_001723895.1 Crocodylus porosus | reverse complement strand
CATCCCCAAATAGGCTTGCCCCCCCGCCATCAGCCAGCCCTCACAGCTCCAGCTTGAGAGCAGAGAAGCAGACACAGCCCAGGGCTGGAAAGCATGCTGGGGGACTGTGATTTAACTTGAACCAGGAAGGGGTCTGGGACAGAAGTTTCATAAACTGATTTGACCCAAGTCAGTTAAGTCTGATGCTCCATCCAACCAGGTTTATCTTAAACCAGTTTCAGCCATTTTGAAACTGGTTTATGTGCATGGAGTTTCTATTCTGTTACAGGTTTAAACCAGTTTCTGATCACTTAAACTTCTGCCCCTAGCTCATAGCAGTAAATAGGAAACTAGGCCTTTTATGTTGGTGTGTAGTCAGAAAACATGTTTGTTAAGAACCCAGCCAAATCCGTGTGGTTTCCTCCTATTCAGCACTATAGTCAGCGTACTACAGGGGTTCATGGGGCAGTCACTACAGGGGGCATGAGAGGGTTTCCCTCCACAGGACAGGCTTTGTGAAAAGCAAAGATTTCCAAGTCTAAGTGAAAAGTTGGGCTCCTAACTCCATATTCAGCTTTTTCAGAAATGTTGCATTTTGTCTTGCCCTCTAGATGTCCTTGGGTTTCATTTCTGGGGTGCAGGGGCATCCTCCTCCTTTATATTTACTGAGGGCTCAAGTGTGGGAGACTTCATTACTCAAGTAGCCCACTGAAATCCACATATGACACTGCACCCTTAACAAGTAGACAAATGTTTAGGACGTAAGTGGGGTTCTAGCCCATCTCTTCATTGCTGCCCAGGGTAGCTGGTGAGTACCTGAGATGAAATACATTGCTCACTCTGAAGCTTCAGGGGGGAGTGTGTTTCCTTCCTCCAGATTGTCCTGTAACTGTGGCAAAGCCATTACAGTCCCCATTACATTGACCATGGGTGTATGTGGATGACTGATGTTTCATCCTCTGCTGAGGGGCCAGCATCAGGCTCCATAGGATGTGTAAATCCTCAAGATGACTTTTGTGGGGCTGTGGTGATGCCCAGGCCTCAGCACAGAAGGGATTTCGCCCACTGGTCCTGACTGTGCTCATATTCAGACTGGTTTTACATTGGAGTGACTCCCCCAGTTTCCTTGGAGCTACTCAAGATTTGCTTTGGTGTTTGAATAGAGGATCAGGTCCGGGGTATTTCCTTTTCAGGGGCCTCAGTGGAAATCAGCGGGTGTCTTTCCAGTGATTTCAGCAGGCTTTGGACCAGATTCAAGTAAACTCAGTCCTATGAAGTTTCACAGACTGTGCTCAATGCCATGTTCCTAGCTCAAGCAAGGGTCCCATGGAAGTCAGCAGGAGCCAGGTACGCCCAAATGAGGCACACAGCACCAGGCCCTGTATGTTATTTATTACAGGGAGGGATGATTTGGCATAACTGCAGAATAGAGATAAACAAGGGGAGACATTTCGATCAGTTTAAGAAAGAAAATTTCTAAAGGGAAAAAGAAGAAAAACTCAGAGTTGCCAATGACTGTAAAACACACAAATTATTCAATCTGTGCTTCACAGACAAGACATTTTTGATTCCAAGGCAAAGAAAAATAGGCAAGACTTCAAGCTACAAGCCAGAAATATCATGTAACCGGTAACAGGCTTTTATTGACATAGGAAGTGGGATGGTTTTGATAAAATAAGAGCCCGTACAAACAATTTTCTTTCCCCATAACTCAGACTGAAGCACTACGTGGTTTAAAAAAAGAATATGTTTATTTCCACCTCCCCTCCCCCCCCCCCCCACTGTCTTTTTTGCATATTTGGTTCTCAAGCAGACAAAGAGCACGGTGATCAAAGAACTGATAGTTCGTAGGTAAGTACAGCACGGGGATTTAACCTTCCTCTTGCTTAAAGGGGTCAGACACCCGCAAGATGCCTCTTGCTGAAGCTCTCAAACTAAGGCTGAGCTAGGAGCCTCTGAGCAAGCTATAAGCTTGCTGGTCTCCCGTGCACCAAGGAATTTCATTGTGGAGTAGCAGTGGTACATAAGGGGCTGGAGGAACAAGGGGGCACAGACAGTCTTGCAAGGTGCTTTAGCTGCAGAGTTCCATGTATCTCCATGCAGTTGTCCCTTACTGAAAACTGGAAATGCCTGAGAGCTCCTCCTGCGTCTGTTCCAGTCCTTTCCCTTTGTGGTGTAGGCAGAACCTGCTTCCATGGATGCTGAGCCCAGGCCACAGTTCAGGTAGTCCCCTGTAGTGAAGTTAGGCTGTACTGGCTGGGTTTGACTGCAAGTCAGGAGAATGCACAGCCTGCCTGTGCAGGCGTATTCCTGGCAACAACTTGAAACCTGTGTCTTCTCTACTACAGGGACTTCTGTGTTCTTGACCAGAGATGGACTCACACTGAAACCACAGGTCCAAATAATTTTGTAGAAAGGCCAAAGGGTGGGAAATGTCCCCAGGTCTGAATCCCACATGCTTATTCCTTGGGTTTAGACCTGAGGTATTCTCTGAAAGACCCGCAGTTCACTGTCTTCTTGAGTTTGTTCAACCTAAAGGCACTTCCCAGGCCATCTCCTCTTTTAGCCTTGTCATTGGCCAATGCCCAGCAGAGACATAGTCTCTATGCATTTCTCTCATTCAGGATTGCACTGAGAAATCAGGATAGCAACAGCATAAATGCATCTTTATTAGGAGCCAAACCAAGCTGCTTTTGAAGGGCTATTTAGATTTCCATTTGGATTTAAATTTTGGCCCTTGGGTCCTTTGCAACCTTTGACCTAGAGTTCTCTCTGGCCAGAAAAAGATCTCACTTCATTTCACTTGTCTTTAAACTACCCCTCAGCACAGCGCAGCCCTATTTGGCTGGTTTATGTGTGCATAAAAATGGAAAAAGTTAGTATCAAGCAGTCTTCTTCACACCCTTCCTCCTTCTTTCTCAAGTCTCTGCCTTCCACCCCCCACCTCGGCTCTCACCTCTCCAAGCAGGAACTACAGAGCTGTTTATGTCTGCCTTGCTGCCTGCTTCTCATTAAGAGTCCAGCGAACTAAACCTTCCCTGGGGCTGCCAAGCTGTCAGAGGCAGGTGATGTAACTCTGACGCAGTGGGTGGTATCTTCGCAGCCGGACTAAATAAGAATCGGATTTGGAACGCCCAGGCACGTGCACACCGTGGCGCACTGCCTATTGCACTCTTCCAGCGTGCTGGTAGGAATCATCTCTCTCTGCCTTCACTATGTATGTGTGCATCATAGTTTTCACATGTTTTTGAAGGAAAAGGAGAAAAATGATACCCGTGCAAGTCACCCAGCTGTCTTTACTCCATGTAGAAAGCAGCCACCAGGGCAAGAACTAAAACAGTGCTTCTCAGCCAGGACGCTGTCACCCTGCGGGACCTGGAGATCCTTTCAAGGGTGCCATGGGGTGCCACACAATGTTAGCAATGTTAGTTGTTCAGATTCAATTCACAAGTTAAACCCAGAGTTTTCACGTAGTAATCCATTGTGTTGACCTGTTGTGAGCTTTCTGAATTCTTGACAACAGAATTGCTCTATTATTTTTCTGCAGTCAACAAGGAATGAAAACCAAGAACTGGCATTTTCCAAGGGGTTCACCAAGTCTTTCAAGTGGTGCCTTGAAATATCAAGAGGTACCTCAAGTCTAAGAAGGTTGAGAACCACTGAACTCAATTCACTGCTTACAAATAAAACTGTACACAGGTATGGCTTTTATCTGGCCCATATGATGTCAGATGATGTACTGAGAGAGGATGCTTTTGGAAAATGGAAGCGCCAGTGTTATCTGGTCTACATCACATGGGTGATGGAATTAATAATTGTGGGTTCAACCGATGCCTTTTCTTTTACTGTGTACTGCACATGCACATCTCTGCCCATTCTCCCTATGAGCAGAGCTACTGGGCAGCGTTTTGCTTTCAGAGTGGCTACAGCATGTTGCAGAAGAGATGCTTATGCTGTGCTCTCCTCCTGGAGAGTTTGCTTTTGTGGTGGTCTTCTTTGGTCTGTGCTTTTCTCGTTGCATAGGGAAAGATCACAATGATGCCAGTGGGCCTGCATTATTGTGATGGGCAATGGATATAATAGTTCCAAGAGTGCTTGCAAATATCCTCCATTAGCTCTGAGGCCTGGTCTTGATTTATTAAGATGTACATTTGTGCATTCCAGTTTGGAAAGGGGAAGTTCATTAGAATGATTAATCTTTTGTTACTTCCAACTCTCATCCCACATATTTCTTGCTATTTACTGCTGGATCTGTTGTGTGGAATATTCCTCTTCATCTGCAGTTGAATACTCAGATTGGGTGTTGTGTTAACAGAGTGGTTAGTGTTCAGTTCCCTTAGTTTGCTTATTTTTTGAAAAATGACATTTAAAAGAGAAAAGTGCAGGGAAAGGGGAAGTGATGTGTGAAAAATCAGTACTCTGTGGTTTCAAGCATACATAATATTAGAAGGGATAAGTACACTGAAAATATTTACAAATTCAATGAAGTGCCTACATGGAGACAGAATCTGTGATGTGGAATTCAGGCGCACACAGGAAGTATGTTGTTTTAAATGCTCTCTCATGCATGTATACTCTAACTTTGCAGGACTCTCAGGAGTTTCCATTTTGTTATGCAAAGTTCCAGCCATTGGCATTTGGTTGCATAGGCTATATATGAAGGTGTGCATTGCTTCTGTCGTCTTATCCACCCCGACCTTACTGTCACAGAGTCATGGCCTGAGTGGTGGAGAAGGTCAGTCTAGACCAGCATTTCTCAATCCCTGGGTCATGACCCAAAAGTGGATCACAGAAATATATGAAAGGGTCACAAACAAACTTAAAAAAATGAATCAATAAACTTTAAAGTGGATTCTCCTTTAAAGGAGAAAAACATGAGAAACTGTGGCCTTTCCCTTGCAGGCTGGTGGAGATCAAGCCTGTGAAGGCCTAATGGGGGCCCCTGTGCCCCACACACTAGCAGGCTGGGTTGGGACTGACCATTGATGTTTACATGTGTCCTGGTCCAAAAAAGGTTGAAAACCACTGATCTAGACAATGAGCTGTCTCTAGCTTTAAAAACATCTATTAATTCAGCTGCTCTTCAGGGCTAAAACCACCCTGCTGCATGCACTGGTACACTTATATGTCCATACTGACATACTATCCAGGGAGACTCATGTGGAGCTCAGGTCCCCAAAGGTACTTAGGCACCTAAGTCCTATTTACATGCCAATTTACCAGTAAAAAGGGAGGCTCTGGGAATAAATGACTTGCCCTAGGTCACAAGGTAAGTCTGTCACAGAGCAGGAGACAGAGCTCCCAGCTCCAACCCAAGCACTGGCTCATCCTCCCTGTTACAAACCCTGTTGTAGCCACAAGCTCACGGTGCCTCTCCGACCTGCCGTTCTCTTTCAGCTGTGGGCTGGTGGGCTGTCACCTGCCTTTGCTGCAGCACCCTGTTCCCCTCGCAGAGGTTACAGTGAGCCTGCCCCACAACCTCCTGGCATTGGGACAGATCACCCTCTGTTGAGGAATGTGTAATATTTCCCATTTCCTTTGCTCTTAGCTGCCTCAAATACACTGTCTTTTGTAACTCTTCTAAATGGCAATTATACAGCTGTGAGCTGCCTGAGGCCAGTAAATTGCAAGGGCTGGAATTATGTTCCCTGCTACCTTTCTGACAAGCATGAGACTTTTACTGCTTTCCTTCAGTTAGTTGCTTTCCCCCTCAAGGCTTTTCACACCCCAAAGAGTGTCAGGATTTAAGACTGGCCCCCACAGCTCCAAGAGACACTTTTGGTTTTATTCCTTCATCTCTCCATAAACTGCTTTGTTCAGCGGTGGGAGGGGGAGCGGGGGCTTTGCATGACATTACAAGGGACCGTCTGAGCAAAGTGACTCATGCTATACATCTATAGATTAAAGAAAGGGTGAGGGGCAGGTGCCAAAATGGTGGTGTCACTCACAAAAGCCAAGGCCAGGACTTGGATTTAGCAGCACAAGTGTTTCCATTCCCAGTGACTCACTCGCTTGGCTGCTCTCATGCGCTGGAACAGCTTGGCACATGGAAAAGCAAAGGAGCTGCTAGTGATGTAAGCTTGTGTCCCACTCGCAATGCCTTCCTGGGGTGCCTACTAAATGGGTGATAGAGGGAGGCTCTTTCCTAGAGGGTCCAGGTTTCTGTTCATATTTGTATAGTGCCTAGAGAAAAAGTTCCTGGACTATAGGGTTGAGATTTCATAGATTTCATAGACATTAGGGCTGGAAGGGACCTCGGGAGATCATCGAGTCCAGCCCCC
>NW_017728936.1:5155977-5208936 GCF_001723895.1 Crocodylus porosus | reverse complement strand
ACCCATGACAACCAAGGTCCTGGAGCAAGCGGCCTCAGTCAGTTCCTGGGCGAACTCCTGGTCAAGCTCGGGCTTTGAGTGGGAGGTCTGTAGTAGACTCCCACCGTTGTGTCCCCTGTGCCGAATTCCCCACGGATTTTTACCCAGATATAGAAGAGCTGCATGTTTTGCAGAGCAGTAGGAATCAGATACCCAGTGGTGCCTGTAAAGAGCCCTTAAACAAAGAGGTAATCAACTAGAGCAGGGTGGAAGACAAGAACAACTCTTTTATGAAAGTGTATTTCATTTTTAATGAAAATATTTTATGACTTTTGCAATTAAAATTTTAACTGAAACTCTCCATTTCATCCCCTTTGAACCAGCTGGGCAACAGATTGAGATGTCAAAAATATCCTTTGCAATTAAAACATGTACACTTTGTCCATCTGGCTAATATGCGACTGATCACTCTGAGCTCTTACATTTCTAGGGATATTCATGTGATTAAGGATTGTGGGAATGAAGCTCATAACCTTCAATGGGGATTTTGCCTGAATAAGACATGGGATCGTAGCAGGCAGTTATGGTTCCAGTAGGGTTTCCTGGAAAAGGCAATCTGACCACATGTTATACATAACCCACCCCTGTTGACACTGTCTGAAAACCGCTCTTCCATATTATACTAATTAAAATGACTCCTGAAGAATGCATCCCAGCAGGACCTGACTTTCTGCTGAGGAATGCAGTTGCTCTGAAACCTTGCAAGGGATGGTAATGAAATACTTATTTTCTGTGAAATCTCAAAAAAGGTATATATATATTTACCATTATTTAACTGGGGGGTTTTTTGGATGAGCCAAACCCAAACCAAAAATTGTTGGTTTAAAAATTATGAACAATATCAGTTCACAATAACTGGAACATTTGCACTTTGGCCTTGTCAGTTTTTTTTCTTGGAGACATGTCCTTTCACTCTCTAGTTCCATACCTTTTTCCATAAGGGAAAATATGATAAAGGGAAAGGGGGAATGAAAACCAAAATATTATTTTATGTGTTAAAAAACTAAAAAATATTGACCAAACATACACACACACACACATATATATGAAAATCTGATTTAAATCAAAAAGCAGTTTATTTATCAAAAAATGCTTCAGCTATAAGTTTCCAAACAGCTCCACCTCTTGCACCTGTCTGTTTTAGACTGCATCTCCCTCCCTTTGATGCTCCCCTGTGCATGCCTCTTAGTATTTCTTTTGCTGATGCATAGGAACCTCAGTAATGGAGAAGAGCTCCATTGTGCCGGTTCTGTGCAGGCACTGATCCAAAAATGGTCCCTGCTGCAAAGAGCTTGCAATCTCATTAGCTCTGAGTGAGTCCAGACAATTACATCTCGATCTCTACAGCAACTCTGCCCATCCTCTCAGTGACTCCCTTATACACAGAGGTAACAAGTATGGAATGTTTTTAGGAGCTAGATTCAATAACTGAAGGTCACCGACTTTGGTTAATAACATTTGCAGGAATTTTGCAGGTATTAGATTAGACGTGGAGGAGGGAAGAAGAGGAGTCTTCAGATTTTCCTCCTGAATAAAACAGCAGCATCTTCAAAACACGGAGGCAACAGTTACAAACTGGAAAGTAAGAAAGCTGCTGAGCTGGTTCCCCACTATGTTCCAGTCCTGTCACTCGGCATGGCTTCATTATTTTCAGTGATGATACTAGTCAGCGGGCTGGTTCATTGACTTCAGTATTACTGAGCAGTGAATCAGGCAACATGATTTCTCACAGAAGCCATTAACAAGACTGTCAGGCCTAAATTCAGTTCTTAGAGCTACAGGTTATAGGTCAAATTTTGTTGTTAGTGGGTGCATCTAACACGTTCATTAATGCACAGTAGTTCCTGTGCATTTAATTTAGTACTTTCTTAGTGAAGTGCTAACCAAATACACAGTAACTGAGTTTCTGGACAGTAGCAAAAGCCTTTTTAGTGATGCTACTGCACAGTAGCCTAATAATATTACGCAGTAGCATATTAGCACTCTCTGTGCTGTGATGCGCTACTGCGCAGTGTATTGGGCAACTATGCAGTAAGCGTCTCGTGTAGATGCGCCTAATTTCTGTTTTCCATATGGGCTGGTAAGACACAGAGAGATTAAGTGACATCAAGGTCACACTGGAAGTTTGATGCAAAGCAAGGGACTAAGTGCTGGCCTCCCAAAGGCCCAACTTGCGCCCATGCACCCAGACTGGAGAGACATCTTGGGTCTCTCTTGACTTCATTTCAGCCACTCAGTGTAACTAAGGGCTACTGCTAAGAAATACTGCCCATCTCTCACTTGTGTGATTCTGCAATACTAGCTCAGGTCATGAAACCACTGGGCTCATCCAGGGAGTCCTGTAAATCAACAGCTCTCTAACTGTGGTGTGGGGAATACCACATTCCCATGAAGAGGGTTGGCTGTGGCGGGATCTTTGTTTGCAAATTGGTCTGAAGAGTCATGGAATTAGCCCAGATTTGCATCTTTTACCAGTAAATGTAGAGATCTGGTAAAACCAGCACAGTGGAAGATCTGATTCATATTTGTAATGAAAATGCCACATTTTTTCCCCACAAAAAATGTCCCTTTGCTTTTGACCCACATTGTACGCAGCCATAAAAATAACGCTTGAGTCACAAATCTGGATAATTCAAATGCTGACTGGGAAGGGAGTTCAGAATATTACTAGCAGAGAAGCAAAGTGGTCTTAGTCCTTCATTTTTATCATCAGTCCAAGTGTTACAGTAGTGCGTGGGCACCCCAGCTAAGATCAGGGTCCTGCTATGAGACCGCTGAACGCACACATGGGGATTACACTCATTTGGATTCGAGCAGTCTTATTCTGGAATAGGAGCGTCCAGACGGAGTTAATCAAGGAAAGCCTTTAGCAAGAGGCAGTCCCTGTTCCCAGGAGCTTACAGGTGAATCAGAGCAGACAGACCAAGTGAAAGCGGTTATCCTTGGTTTACGGAGCAAGAACTGAGGCACCAAGAAGTGAAGCGATTTGCCTCAGGTTATACAGGGTCCTGGAGCAAGCAGAGAGACTAAGCCTCCCTAATGAGCAAGTGTGTAGCTCCATCCTGCAAAGAGGGAGGATGAAGCTGTTCAGCACGTGTATGATGCCTGGCCCTTGCAGGATGGGGCTCACTGAAGTCTTGCAGCTGCAAAGCTGCAGCCCAGTGCAGTGAATAGGACTCAAAGCCCCTTGTTTGAAGCAGCAAGTAAACCCAAGTGACTCTTAGCTCCCAGCCATTTCCCACAGAGTTCATCTAAGCATTTGAATGCATGCCAGTGACCATTTTACCCCCACCACCACTTACAGCCTCTGTGTGTGCCAAGGAGGGAACAAGGACACATAGCCAGCCGCCCTCTCCCCAGTCCACTCCACAAACCTGTTGAGGGCCTGGGCCTGTCTGCTTACCTCCACCTTCTCTGATCTGTTTGCTAGTACAAAGCTACTCCTTCCATATGACAGGAGTGTCTTTGGGCAGGGGCCAGCTCGATGTGTATAATATTTCCATTACCTCAAGGAGTGAAACTCCTGGGCTCAGGCCCAGGCAGCTCTGGAGTGGCAGGATAGAGTGAGCTCCAGTGAGAGAGTAATGATGCTCGTATATCACCCAGATGTCAGCAATGGGCTGGGAGGACGGCGAGATCCCGGCATGCAGGCTCACACCTGCTTTGATAGGAGCGGGGCCGTTGTGCGGCATGACAGCTCGCTGCCCAGCAGGCCTATGACTGCATCCCATAGCCCGGCTTTCCCTGAGCTCATTTGGAAGGGGAGGGTGTCTTGCTGAATGCACTGCCTGAGTAACATTTAATGAGATCCGTTTTCCTCTGTTGTCCAGCTGGGAGCAGGGAGAGGCACCTGTTGATTCAAACAACTGTAGTTCTTCAATCTGCTTGAGCTACATCGTGCCAGTAATAGCTTAGGAAGGGAAAGAGTGGCGGGGAAATGATCTCAGTCCCCTGAGTTAACTGATGGAGTTCAGTTCCTCCTTCTCCGCGCTGGCCGTACACAGAATTCATGTCCGGTGGGCCCAGAGATGTGTCTTACAGCACAAGTTTCCGTATGCTGAGCGGACACAGACATCCATCTTGAGTTCTTCTTTTTATGTTGTCAAAGTCTGTGACAGGCAGGCAGAGAAACAGACTGGATTCGTTTCCTTTACCCTAGGTCCGAACCAGACACCAGGAGATTTTCTAAAGTTACAGGTCAGCTTTTCCATAGGGTTCAGCAAACGTCAGTGTCCAAGGGGAGCAATAGAAAACTCCCATCCCATCCACCACAGCACCATGGGGGGGGGGACCACATCGCCCCTTCATTGCCGCAGTCGGAGCCCCCACAGTGCCCCTAACTGAGAACAATGCAGACTCCCCTTGAGCATGGAGAGCAACAGGGAATTCATCTCAGACGCATGCCCAAGGGGATAACCCAGGCCCCATCCTCTGCCCCTCACCCTTGCCTTCCAGAGCAATGCCAGCTGCTGAGTTCTTTTGCAACTCTTGACCTTACAGATGCAGATGTGAAACGAAACCCCCAGCACACTTGTTACAGGGAAGCGATCTGGCTGTAAACTTTCCCGGCTTTCAACTCCACTTACAGATCCTGACTGTGATGTTGCCATGGTGGCAAACAAGAGGTCATTGGCTCAGCCTGGGGAATCTGTGGCTAGAACAAGGACCGTAATGTTGGAGAGAAAGCGCCCTGCCCAGCCCCTGGGGTAGTAGGTTGTGGTGACACTGGCTCCTATCACACATTTTGCATGGCCGGGTTGTTTTATTTCTCTCTTGCCCTATCCCTCCTGCAGCACAAAAGGCATATTCTTGTACCAAAGTATTTATTTCTGCATATTTGTAGCATGAGCAAAGCAAGAGGGGAAGGGGGGAATTAAAACGTTTGGGGAAAGTCTCACACAAGGTTCAGTTTACAAGGGACAGCTGACTGTGCAAACCCAGTCCCCAAAGAGGGTCAGCATGAGTATTTCTGGCACTATTTTCCCCACTCACCCCCAAACCATTGGCTAAGTTGTTTTAAAGCAAAACAGAAAGAAGGAAAGAAAGGGGGGAGCCATTTTCAAATGCTCCAAAAATCAGAGCTCAGGAATTCTTTCAACTCCTTTTAGCATTTTAAGACACAACAAACCCCATAAAGCTAAGCAAATAAATCTAGTCCAGGTGGACAGAATAGCTATTGGGAGAGAGCTGCACACAGCTTTGTAGAGGTAGGTCACTGTTTCGGATCTGGGTTTGGTGCCTCCAAGTCATCATGATCTGATGATGGCTTAAGTTAAATCAATGGATAGGGTCAGAGCAGACAAATGACCTCCTCACAATATACACTAATTGGTGGTCAAGTTGGGAAGCTTCAGCAGAGATACCAGGTCCTGAATGGCCATATCATTTGATACCTACTCCCTAAGCCACATCCATGGCTCAAGACAGTGATAATTAATAGGTTTTGCATAGCCGATCAGGGTCTGAATTTGGACCCGTCTAGTTCCACTGACCTGGATCAGAGCCATTAATGATCCCACCCATCACCCAGACTCTGCTTAATTCAGGTGCCGAAATAAGAGGCTGCTTACAGTAAATTGTGTTCATAATCTTCATAATGCAATCCTTTCTTCTCTTGTGCAGCTCACAATGCTGGCATTAAACTCAGCACTATGCTCTGTCATCAAGGCTGTTCACAGCTCTATCAGCACTGCCTACATAGACCGTCTGCAGACTCAGGCAGGTCCGGTGGCTTAGGTCATGGTGCAGAATTCCTTCACAGCTACGTATTTTTCAGTGGGATTTAAGTTCCCTGAGCCTCACATTCAGAGCCCTTAACTTTTGGTTTCTGGATTCGTTGGTTTCTTGATGTGTTCAAACCCCAAACTCCAAGTTGGGTAGAGCTGAAGCCACAGAAGATGTTGGCATAAACCTATGTGAAAACAAAGGCTCAGTGTTTTGAGTAGAGCTTCCTTTCCCTGGGTCTGGCTGCATCTCTGAGGCCCAAAGGGCAAGGAACCTGCGAAGAGAAAAATGCATACAGAGCCAGATTCTCCTGTTAGTTTGGCCTTAGCTATACAAACATCTGCAGTGAAGAGGTCGCACAATGGTTCACACAATGAAGTGACTGGGATAGTATTGGAGACTGGATTTAAATGTTGGCAGTGCCACTGACCAACTCACCATGCCACTACATCTTAACATCTATGGAGCTATTATTATAGGAAGGCATAAACTGGGAGACCCAAAACAATGAGAAACTCTATTAAAATAAGGTTTCCAAATACACGTTTCATTCACATTTCATAAGCTACATATATAAACACATAGTGTACCTTAACTGAATAACAAGTAGATATTAAAAACATATTTGTTCAAGATTAACAGCCTCATACACATGAATCTCTCATTAAACACTAAAGAGGTAGAAGTGGGTATCTCAGCCTGGGGCTTTCTCTGAGAGATCTCTCAGCACCACGTGCTTTAAATGTGTTTTTAATAAGTGGCCATTAACGACTAGACAATAACAGCTTTATTAAGCTTAAATTAAATGCATATTTGAAAGCGTTAAGCCAAGGCAATATCATGAATGGGATATTTTGGAATTCAGCATATTTCTCTGAAAAGCCTACTTTCAAGCTAAAATTTGCAATCCATTGTGGTGCGATGTTTGCATGGAGGGCCACAATCTTGCTGTTTGATCCTGGTGGATATAAGGGGTTTTCTGCAGGAGCCAAGCTGCAGGAAGAGGGGTTTGGGTGACTCCACTGCATACAGTAGAAAGAGATCTATCGTTGTGTGGTCAGCATGGGTAGCTCAGGATTTAGAGGGCAGAGGTGGCCTAGTTTGCTGCTGATACTGGCTCAGGTTTGGGGGTCAAAGCAAGATCCTGGTTTTCCAGTTATCATTTGTCCCAATGCGCTGGATTGTTGACTGGGAATTTTATTCCTTCTGTCTTCCTACCAAAAGAAGCATTTCTAGTCTGGCTTCTTTCATGTCCTTGCATTTCCCAAAAGACAGAGGACTGTCTCTCTCTTCCTGTCCTAAACAATTGCACAGTGTCGCAGTTCAGTGTCAGGTCCTGAGCTACATGGGTCTGCCTGCTGAGGGCTCATCGTGTCAGCCCCTCACACTGCTATTTCAGGTCTCTGTGGGAATTCCCTGAATGGAGCTGGGGTAGCCCAGTCTGGCAAAAGAATTATCTCATGCTTAAGCCTTAAGTGTGTCTGGAGCCCTTTTGAAGTCAATGCGAATACTCCTATTAAATGAAGTGAGTACTTGCAGGATCAGGCACTAGTTTGGATTTCAGATACCCTCGGAAAATAAATGTTGCTCGTGGGAAGTAGAACAAATGTTGTTCTGACCCTGGGAATGAAGATAAAGCTGTGGCAAAATAACTCTATTTTATAGGCACGCATTTCCTAGGTACACTAAATACCAGGATTTGGCTGAAAAAATCTCAGGACGACCTACAGTGAAAGCCCAAGCACACGAGTGAAATTAATCTCATCTTTCCTAGCATCGTTCGGTACTGCTACCGCCTTCCTGTTCATCTGGTTACTGGTGAGCTCTTGCGTCACCGTTCCTCAGGACTTCCTGAAAGGAATAGATAGAGGGAACAGCCAGCTTCAGCCCAGTTCAGGAGCATTTTGTAGCTGAGCCTCCACTCGTGGCAGGATCCAGTTTGAGATAGCTTCTCTTGTTCAACCCCTCTTTAGCTGAGCCAAAGAATCTGGGCCAAGCAAAAAGTGAATAAATGATCATACTCGCCCCCAGCCTCCAGGCATGTAGTATGGACCAACAATGCTCCTTATATCCAGCTCACTCCCTTATTCCTTCAGACATGTCACCTCTGACTCTGTCCCTTTTCTCCCTGTCGGCTCGTCTCCCTTTTCCTTACAGTCTTCTTATCCTAGCCGCCCCTCCCACCAAACACTCCCATTGCTCTTGAAACCAAGAAACAGCTTAGCGTTTGCCATCTGGAATGGCCTGCCTGTGTCTTAGCACCTCATTGACTCTCCATCTATTTTTACATTTAATTTCAGAGCATAGTATCGTTCCTCTGAATCTTCTACCTAAATGCTCTCACTTGGAGCACAACTCTGTCCCCGCGGCATTGTAAACACGCAGTGCATTTTGGGGATGCTGTTTGTAGAAAGCAAGGTGGTATTGCATTCACCACTGTGACACTGAGGAGCTGATTCTGCCTTCACTCACCATTGATTAAATCAAGAGGAACTTCTGGAAATCAGCAAAATTAAGATGGTAAGAGAGAATAGGATCTGTCCATAAGATAGTGGCTTAAACATTCAAAAGCCTCCATCTTGCCTTGAACAAGAGAAATCCTGCTACACGACTATTGAAGCCTTTAAAGTTATGTCACAGGTGAACCTAGTCCAGTAAGCAGAGCAGTTGGCTTCCTTGATAGTTCCCACAATGAAATACATACCGTGAGTTTTTTCACAAAAGCTTTTTGCTTTAACTAGTTGGCACATGGGGGCGGTTCCTGCAAAGCTTTTCATTTTCAAATAATCGCTAAAGTTTTTTTGGCTGAAAATAGAAAAGTTTCACATTTTGGCTAAACATTTTGGCTGTCTTAGTTTTGGGTTTTTGGCTTTCCTGCAAAAAACTTACAATATTTCAGGATATTTCTTTAAAAGTATTTGTTGAATCAAAAATATAATTTTCTGCTGGAAGAAAAAAAAAAACCCAAAGCATTTTGATGATAAGCTTTCCACCTGCTGCCTTATTTCAGCTAGTCCCAGCAAAATGTGACAAGGCCATCTCATTTTGCAAATTCAGCAAGCTTTGTCACATATTTCAGCAGGTATTTGGTGAATTTTCCAGCCTGATTCTTGCAATCCTGTCCTCCTTCCCACCTACCCCATTTTTTCTGTTGGTTTAAAGGAAAACGGTGGGGGGAAAGAATCTTTTGGCACTTCCAGAGCATTTTCCTTAAATGGATCCCAAAGCACTTTTCAGACACCTAATGATCACAGTCCACTCTAATGATATGTCACTATTATTAGACTAATTTTCCAGATGGATAAACTGAGTTTCAGGGACGTGATATAAAATGATATACAAATGATAGCATATTAATGGTTAAAGCTAAGACAACAACCAAGACCTTTTCCAGAGTGTTATTTTCATCACTGATATAGTTGTGCCAGCACAACGTATTTATGTAGATGAGTTAAAGAGTGTAGCTTCTCCTGGTTGAAAGGGAGATGAGCTAATCATGTGCGAGTGGAAGCTGTTTCTGCCCTAGGAGTTTGTAAAGACGTCTCTGCCCTGTTAAATAATGTTTATAAGGTCTGAGTCACGCTCCTTCCACTAAAGATGTGCCACTTCTGCTCTGCCTTGCAGACGCACACAAAGCCCCCTGGGTTTTGCGTCACAGCTCTTTTAACAAGCAAAATAACCTCCCAAGGTCTCCGTTGTCCCAGGACATTTACTCCAGTGACTTCAGAGCATTTCACTCAAGTGGGATAGAAGTGAACGTGAGCTAGAGAGAAGCTCATCAGTATCATCCAGCTCTGGGTAGTTGTGGAATAGACGCTAATCCTCTTCCCGTTTCTCTGAGCCGGTCAGTCTTCCAGAAAAGCTAGGAAATGGCAAAATAGATAGTGAAGGGGAGGGAGACATCCCTAGCCGAACTTTTTTTCTCTCTTTATTCCCTGTCAGATAATGTTACTCCCTGTGGCTCCGTGTTATTTGTATTACAGTAGCAGATGGGAGCTGTACTATGCACGTTATTGTACAAGTGGAGTGAAACACAGTGGCTGGATGGGACAGTTTACAAGGCTAAGACAATGGAAGGAGTCTTATCCTTGTGCTACAGGTGATTTCCAACCCCATTAGTGTGCCAGTTCCCACTGCAGCTGGGAGTAACCTGACGTAATGGCCATTTCTTCTCTGAAGGGGACTCCTCCCTCGCTGCATAGCCTTGAAATAGGCAACGTGCCACCCAGCGTGGATTCCTGCTAGGGTGACTTCAGCGTTTCTGCTCTTGCGTTGATACCAAGCCCATGCTCATAATTCTCTTTGGCTGCCTTACAAACCTAAAAGTGTTTAAAGAAGAAAAAAGAAAAGCCAGAGCTAGTAAAAACTGGTTCAAGTTATAACCCGCCCCTGCTTTTCCAGTGTTGTTCCTGGTGACATTTCAAAGTTTCCCACCTCCCAGAAGTTCCCCACAGTGGTAGGTAAAGATGCTGGGGAAATAGCTTGTGTAGCTTATGGAACAGGCAAGAGGGGAGGAAAAAGTAACAGGTGAAGCTGGGATTAAACCCGAGACCTTCTTCCACATTTTGAGGTGTTTGAAATCTGAATTATAATCTAGAGTCGAGTGTTACCAGTGGTTCCTGGAAGCAATTTTTAGTTGCATTGGTGTTGATCAGGACTGACTCCACTGACGTTATCTCTCTCTCAATCTGCAAGAAAGACATGGACATATTAGAAAGAGTCCAGCAGAGAGTGACAAGAATGATTAGAGGCCTGGCAGGCATGACATATGAGGAAAGGCTGGAAGAGCTAGGGTTATTTAATCAGGCGAAGAGAGGACTGAAGGGATTTCCTAACAATCTTCAAATAGCTACAGGTTGATTATAAAAAGGATGGAGGGACTTTTATTTGTGACTGTAAGGGATGGGACTAGAAGCAATGGCTTCAAACTGCAGCAGAAAAAAAGGTAGGTTGGTGACTGAGAAAAACTTTCTGACCTTGTGGGTGGTTAAGCATTGGAACAAGCCACCAAGAGACATTTTGGATTCTCCATCCCCAGAAATTTTCAAGAGCAGGTTAGACAGATGCTTGAATGAGCTGGTTTAGTCAGGGGTGATCTTGCCCTGAGCAGGGGGCTAGACTAGATGATTCTGTGAGGTTTTTTCCCCCCCTTACATTCTTATGATCCTATGACCAATCACATTAGGCAGGATAGACAGACATATAGGAAATATAAACCCTTTTTCTACTAGATTACTAAGCCGTAACCAGTGAGAGCCAGATTTTTAAAAGTACTTATCTGCTTAGACTTTCCCTGATGGGCAAAGTTATTCCATATTTATCCTGTGGGTAGCTGAGCCTTCTCAATGCCTGTTCAAATCAGTGGGAGTTGACAGTGCTCAGCACCCCTCCAGAGTTGGCCCTGAGTGATGCACAATATAACCTTTGGCTCTATGGACAGGGCAGATAAATGTGAGTCACAGACATGTGTTTATCAGAACTATTATGAATTGGAAGCTGATACTTCTCTCTGCTTCACTCCTTTGGATTTGGGCAGCTCTTCCTCATGTGATTATGACCAGAACAGATGGGATTCCTGGCTTGGAACCCATGTGCTCACAGTGTCTCCAGATCACATTGATTGGAAATGAAAGCACAAGTCAAAACTGTGAAGGATGTAGCGAGAAGGGGGTGCATATGTACGGGGCGGGAGGGGGTGGGGCCGTGCGTTTGTGTGGGTGTAGGTGTGGGTGTGTTTGTATGAGTGAGAAAAGGAGTGGAAGGGACCCTGTTTCTAAGTGCTATGGACATAGACATGGGTTCAACGTGGAAAGGATGGATCTGAAGTGCCCCAGAACAGAAGGACAGGCTTTTGATTCAGGTCCACAAAGTGTGTGTATTAGAGTATGTGAGCATGCATGTGGCTGCATGGCAAAGAGACTGTGTGTGCATGTGTGTGAGAGAAAGAGGACTTATGTATGTGTATGAGAGGGAGAGATGGCACCTCTATGCAGGTGTGATGGGATTTGAAAATCTCCGGAGTAGGGACATGGCCGTTTGAATTAGAGAGAGGAGGTGAGGAGGGGGAGAAATTGTGTGAGAGTGTGCAAGATAGACTGCAAACACAGAAATGCTAGGAAGTGAGAGTACATTGTGCTAAACTGTTTGTGTTTATGTCTATATGTACATGGCCACACCATGACTATGTCTAAGCTAGAAAACCAAATCATGTTTTCAAATGCAGAAATGAGTTTGATTAGCACCCTTGTACACTGGGATTCCCAGTAGGTAGAGACAGACCAAGCTGTTTGTAAAAGTGAGCTGCTTCATTCTGCTAACCTACAAATGGGTGAGCCAGTGTCTTTTAAAATGCAGCCTGCTTTCCTAGCATTTCTGTCTTTGTGAGAAAGCTTGCAAAATTGTTTTCACACTTAACTAGAACAGTGACCATCCCCATGGATCCAAGAGTGCTGTGTAAGCTGTAGGGTCAATGCTAAAGCCATGAGAGCTTGGAGGATATCAGGATTGGGGCCTATATAAATATAACAATATTATTCCCTTCCATAATAAGGCCCCTGTCCAGCCTAGCACATAAAAACAGACTTAAGTGCTTTGCTGAATCCAGGCCTGAAATACAGGAACATCTCTTGGGCCAATACTGGAGACAGGCAGGCTTCATGGCACGCAATAAAGCAGGAAGAGAGACATTTGAAAAGAACTTCCTAAAACAGAACAACTTTGACTTGATTCCTGGTAGGATTCAAAGCCTCTAGGGATTGCAGAGATAATGATTAGCTTATGTTTGTTTTGTCCAGAATGGGAATCTGGCTGGTCAGAGTCCTGATGTTGATTTGTTGAGAGGCAGAGTGATTCTGTGAATAAAATACTAAGACTTGAACAATTTGGTTAGGTACAAACATTCAAAAAGCCTGAGCCGGAATTGATCTAAGTGACATGATTTTCTGTAAGTGATATAGTTTAGATCGGTAGCAAACAGCACACATTCACCCTTTGGTGGGAGGGGTGGGGGCAAAACTTAGACTGGGTTCTGCCATTTTTACACCAATCTACATGAGCTGATCTTATGTTCTGTTATGGGTCCAGAGGAGGGCCAGGGTACGGAGGAGGACCACTCGCATGATCAGGAGGCAGCAGGGCAGACCCTACGAAGGGAGGCTACAGGACCTGAACCTGTTCAGCCTCCACAAGAGAAGGCTGGGAGGGGATCTGGTGGCTGCCTGTAAACTTGCCAAGGGAGACCAGTAGGCAATGGGAGAGTCCCTGTTCCCCCGAGCCCTACCGGGGGTAACAAGGAATAACAGTCATAAGTTGACTGAGAGTAGATTCAGGCTAGACTTTAGAAGGTGCTACTTCACGGTCAGGGTGGCTAGGAGCTGGAAACAACTTCCAAGGGAAGTGGTGCTCGCCCCTACCCTGGGGGTCTTCAAAAGGAGGCTAGACAGTCACCTAGCCGGGGTCGTTTGACCCCAGCATCCTTTCCTGCCCATGGCAGGGGGTCGGACTTCATGGTCTGCTCAGGTCTCTTCCGACCCTACCAACTGTGAAACTATGAAACTATGGTTTTGTGTGCCAGACTTCTTTTCTGTAACAGGTAGAGACTAGTTTCCAATCACTTACACTGGTAAAAGTGTAACTTTTGTGCCTGGCCTTTAGGTTTGGATTCATGCTTCTGCCAAAGACTTCTTTGTGATCTTGGGCAAGTCATTTAATCACTGCACTTCTGTTTCTCTATAATAATTCTTCCCATGTTGATTTAAGCAAGGAGCTCTTCAGGGCAGACTCCCTCTTGCATATGCATGTACAGTACCTTGCACAATCTGATCTAGGTCAGGACTTAAGGTATAAACAGGACCTGATATGGCTCCAGTTCCTCATGAAGTCAGCTGGGACTGAAAATGCCTAGACCTTTTGGAAACGTTTAGATTTAGCTTCTGCTTCTAAAAGGCAGAACTAGTGATTCCAGTTGGAACTACTCCCATCTTTCTGCTGTTGTCGCCCCTTTTCTGGCTGCATTAGACAATTACTGGGGGCCCAGGTCACCGCACTGTTCTGCAGCTCTAAGGATCTCCAGAAGTGTTCATGCCCTGAGGAGACTTGGGAGGCCACTGCCAAACTGAGAGTTGTCTGAGAGAGACGATACAAGTGTAGAGTAGCAGGTAGGGTTGCCAGCTCTGCTCGAACCTATTCCAGGAGTTTCACCAACATACTTATGACACACAACACAAATGTGCCCACATGCTTGCGTATATTAGTTACAGATTATGGTGTTTTCTGTGGACATACGCAAGCCTTCCTGACTTTACAGCAGGACGGCAAATGCACATTACTGTTCCATTTTAAAAACCCACTGGACTACTGTATAAATCTGATTCAATGTTTCATATTTCTTTTAATGAATAGCCTAGCATTTATTTCCCGGGTGACACTCAGCAGTCTCCTGGAGATTTCTAAGCCCAGGAGACTCAAGAGCAATCCTGGGGGTTGGCAACCCAAGTCAGGGTGGTCTAAAGGGCTCAGCACAGGCATGGGTGCCAGGAACTCCTATATTCTAATCCCTGCCCCGGGACTGACTCACTCCATGGCCAGGGGCCTAA
Source organism: Crocodylus porosus (assembly GCF_001723895.1). Classification (NCBI taxonomy): domain Eukaryota; kingdom Metazoa; phylum Chordata; order Crocodylia; family Crocodylidae; genus Crocodylus; species Crocodylus porosus. The sequence goes on along the minus strand of NW_017728936.1, from coordinate 5,194,579 downwards.
GCCTCTGTGTCGCTCAGTTTCCCCATCTGTAAGTGCTTACCTACTTCCCAGGAGCGTGGAGAGGATTTAGTAGCTAATGGATTTTAAGTGTGGAATTACTGGGTCCAGTCCAGAGGCCTTTGCTCAGGCAACCCCCCTGGAGCCAGATGTGTCATGGCACTGTGGCCTCATCATGCCACCTCAGGTGGTGGACAGAGGCTGTAGGGCAGGCATCACCTTACGGCCCAGGCTATACTACCAGCATCAAATGGACCCAGACCCAGATCTGGCCATGCCCTGAGCACAGGACTCATTCCAAGATGGGGTGAGGAGTAGCAGAAAGAAGGAAAAATGGGCTAGAGGAGAAAGGGCATCTTTCAGGGGAGAGATGCTGAGTGATGCTGCTGTGTGCCCTAGTGACGCTGCTCCCGGCAGAAATCTACCCAGGGTGGTTGATATAGGGGCCCAGTGTGGGGCTTCCCTCAGGCCTCCGGCAGAAGCAACACTATCTCCCAGTCCCTTATTAGGGGAATAACTTGTGCAGAGTTTGTCAGCTGATTCAGTGGATGTTTGACCAAAACAAGAACCAGCTGGCTTGGACCAACTGACTAAGCTCTGCAGAAAAGGACATTGGGGTTGTAGTGGACAAGAAGCAAGATATAAGTCAACAGTGAGCCCTTGTTGCGAAGGAGGCTAACAGCGTACTGGGCTGCATTAATAGAAGTGTTGCCAGGAGATTCACGGAAGTGCTTATTCCCCTCTATTTGGCACAGGTGAGGCCACACCAGGAGTCGTGTGTCTGGTTTTGCTCCCCCCCAAACCCACCACAGAAGGGATGTGGACAAATTGGAGAGAATCCAGTGGAGGGCAGTGAAAATGGTTGGGGGACTGGGGGACATGACTTGTGAAGGGAACTGGGCTTATTTAGTCTGCAGAAGAGAAGCCCGAGGGGAGATTGAATAGCAGCCTTCAACTTCCTGAAGGGGTTTCCAAAGAGGATGGAGCTGGGCTGTTCTCAGTGGGGGCAGATGACAGAACAGGGAGCAATGGTCTCAAGTTGTGGCAAGAGAAGTTGAGGTTATTAGGAAGAATTTTCTCACTAGCAGGGTAGTAAAGCACTAAAACAGGTAACCCAGAGAGGTGGTGGACTCTCCATCCTTGGAGGTTTTTAAGGCCCAACTTGGCTGGGATGATCTAGTTGTGGATAGTCCTGCTTTGAGCAGGGGGTTGGACAAGATGACCTCTGAGGTCCCTTCCAGCCCTGATTTCTATGATTCTGTGATGAGAACCTAGGTTCTGGCCTGTTCCCACATGCTGTAGGTTGGCTAAACTGGTGATCTCTAAAGGCGATCAGGGAAAATGGGGATTATGTGGAAAATGTTCATCTTGTCACTGAAAACTCCAATGCCCCAAACCAAATTATGTTTAATTTCCAGCAACCAAATGCTGTACCTAAAAATCAGGTTTGTCTTGTTTTCCTTATTCTTTTTGTTTGTTTCTTGGTGTGTGTATGTGGGGGGGGGGGGGTTAAGGGGTTTTAGTTTTCAGTGAAAACCTAAAAATGTACGAGGAGACCAAGACAAAAGATTTTCCCTGTGAGAAGAACTCAGTTCCCCGTTGATTTGTTTTTAAAAAGTGTGGCTTGGAGTGTTTGTTTCTTGGTGTGTGTATGTGGGGGGGGGGGTGTTAAGGGGTTTTAGTTTTCAGTGAAAACCTAAAAATGTACGAGGAGACCAAGACAAAAGATTTTCCCTGTGAGAAAAACTCAGTTCCCCGTTGAAAAAAATAATTTTGAATGGAGATGTTTGTTCCATTCTAGTGATTTTTTTTTCTGTCCTAGTAAACAGGTCATCATGAAATGGGGAAGGAGCTGTAGCTAAAGGCAGGGGAAAGGAGGGGAAACAGCAGAAGAGATATAAGGTTCAATACACCAGAAAGGGACTTGTTGAGCTGGGGTGGAATCTCAAGAGCCCCTGCTCTGATTCCAGAGGCTTTAAACTTTCCTGGTGTTTATATCTTTATCACCAAGAAAGATCTTTTTGTATCAAGTTGCTGAATATTCAGGGACTCCATTTTTGTTTGAAGTGTTCCCCGCCTTATGCTGCTCTGTTTTTCCTGGTTGCTAAGTTTGTCTCATGCCTGGTTAATGCCTGATGAGATCATGGTGCCATTTCACATTTCATGGATAATTCAGGATTATTCATTAACAAAATCAAGAACAAGCAGGTGTATTCATAGGCAGCTTTCATGGAAAAAAAATAAAACCCTGGGAAACTCAGTGAGTTATTCAGGGAAAACCAAAGCGCTGTTTGAGCTGTTGAGCTGCTGGGGATGGTGAAACAGGGATTTTTAATTTCTGTTAAATCTAAAACTTTGTATTCTTTTCACCCTAAATCCTCTTGTGTATCGGTGGTGCAAGTAGGTGCCCTTCCACAGCTGGAGTTAGAGTCCAGGAGCCCACATAAGGCATTGGGGAGAGTCCATGTAGTGATACTATACATAACACCATTTGTGGTATTCAGTCTTGAAACAAAGGAAACAGAGAGAACCACAGGCTCTCTGTTTGTGCTTAGCAGCCTCAGTAAAATATATAGCATCCTTGACTCTTGTTACAAGGGAGCTTTTTCTCTTTTTCTCTTATCTGAGTTGCAGACAGCTGCTCCGTATAAAGCCCACTGCACTGGAAGTGTCAAAGAAACAGGTTAAAAGATGTCCTATGGCAGAGGTAATGCTGAAGGTTTTTTCAACTACAACTCCTGATGCGTAGGTCATACTACATGACCGTAATATTCCTTACTGGCCTCTCATGTCCATTCACATGGAGTAAGGTCACTTTTGCCACGGACAGAATCTATTCTGAATTCTTACCCCTGTTCTGACTGTCACCTCATCGAACTAGTTATAAATCCCAGACCTCATTCTTCATCTGAATCCGGGCAGCAGCCTCTGCTCGTGAGATATCTGTGCTGAGATAGTTGTTCGATTACAGAATGTAACTATTCAGAAAGTCTTGACTGCCTATGTTGAAGATGGAGGAGGGGTTTTTGCTAGCAATCACTGCCAACAAGTCAAGCCACAATGTTGTTAGCAACTAAAACTGGTCATAAAATAGTTGTATTCTAAGAGAAAAGGTTGACTTTTCGCTGCAAGACCCAAAGCAGATTTTTCCTCCATTTTTCAACAACTACCCTGCCTACTTTTTTTTTTACCCCCAAACCAACATTTTATTTTCTTTATTTGGTTTTTCATTTTCCAATTCAAATTGGAAAATGAAATTGATTCAATTGGTTCAAAGTGGAGTATTTTTGAGGAAGGCAGATACTTTCATTGGTTATGCGTGTTTAATTGAAAACACACTTTATTGTTGGTAAATGGTTTCAATGGACAACTTTTATCTAGGCCCAGCAGTAATTATTGTGTGTTCCTCCTAAAATGGTCTGCTTTTATAGCACCAGTAGGCTTTTGAATTGGAGAGGGACCATGAAAAAGTATCGCAGTAGGGTGCCCAGGGCATGCCAAATGGTAGCAACCTCTCTGCTATTCAAAGGGTACAGATGCACCAACCCATGGTCAGTGTAGTTGAACTACTATACGATAAAGTGGAGTGGATGCCATGATGCACTTCCCTGCTATAGGGGAAACTAAACAAACACAGGGTAAAGATGAACCCTGAAAAATGTGTGTAACTTCACTACACAAGAAAGTTTCTTCATGGAATGGTTTGTGTGTTCCCCTAGTCATTTCATCCCATTTGCTCTCTATGCATCTTAGAGGTCAGATAGTGTAATAGCACTACTTAGAACAGCTAACTTGAGGAGAGCAGGTCATGTGTTTGCTCTGTATCACAGAATAAATTTATTACAGAGTAAAACCTAGTGCAAATTACTGCATGGTGATTGTGTTATGTGTCCTCACCAACAGACGCTATTGTTATAATCCTCAAAAATCAATCCACTATCTACCAAGAGCCTATAGCCAAGGAAAATAGGCAACATAAAAGGGAAGAGAATGATGCCTCTTTCACACACATCTAACAAAACCTGGGCAGCTAAAAATACAGCTTTCCTTCCAAATGGATCAGAGCATGGAGAGGATATATGCATGGCCATAGCAATCTGCAGTGGGTGGGATGGGAAAGTCACACAGCATTTAATGAAAAGGAACAGTCTCTGTCCAGATGTGTATCCAGATGTAAGAACAAAGGTTTTAAACAGAACTGTGCAAAGAAACCAGAGTGACACCCCATCTGGCACTTTAAGCACAGATCCCCCCACTCTGGCAGGGTAACAGCCCCTGCCTGACATCCTGCAGTCAACAGGGATGAAGCCCTTTGGGATGGAGCACACACAGGTGAAAGAATGAAGCCTTTAAACCTCATCACTCAGTGAAGCAGACAGAGGAGAGATGAGTGAAAGTAAAGAGAAGTCCCTTGTAGTTCAGGCCATCAACCTAAAGGAAGGAGATCTGCCTGCCATTCTTGTCTGTGTTTGTGACTTTTGCAAGCTGCTTCATCTCTTGGAGTCTCACATTCCCCATCTGTACCATGGGGAAGCTAGTGCTCCCACCCCATATCTTTCATGTCTCTTTAGATAGGTCATGGCCTTTGCTTCTCATGCTGTTGGGTTGAGGGCGTTAGGCTTTCCTCAAACAAAAAGCCCATTTTCCTCCGGCACTGTGGCCCATGGCCTTGACGTTGGTTACTGATTGATGTTCCAAAGACTTAGCAGCTGGCAGGCTGTGCCTAGGGACTCACCATTTCTTCCCTGTGATAGGTTCTGACAGGGTTTCTTTTCCATCAAACCAGTGTCTTAGAAATCTGGTGTGAGAAGGGGTGACCTCCCCAACAAAGAGGCAGTAGAGAATGGGGGTGCATGGGTGAAATACTCACATTGAGACACTACTCAGAATCGAGATGGTGAAGATAATCAGAGCTGAATCCAAAAAGGATTCTGAGCTACTTCCTGGGCTTCCCCTCCTGAGCTGTCAGAAGAAGCCTTCCTGAGAGTGCAGGAATAAACCATCCCAAAGAGCAGGAAGATTAGTAAGTATGACAGAAGACCAGCTTGGCTTAGCAGGGAACTCTTCATTAAACTAAATCACAAAAAGAAAGCTTATAAGAAGTGGAAACTTGGACAAATAGCTAAGGAAGAATATAAGAGCATTGTTCAGGCATGCAGGGATGAAGTCAGGAAGACCAAAGAGCAATTGGAGTTGCAGCTAGCAAGGGATGTGAAGGGAAACAAGAAGGGTTTCTACAAGTATGTTGGTACAAAGAGGAAGATCAGGGCAAGTGCAGGTCCCTTACTGAATGGGGGCAGCAACCTTGTGACAGAGGATGCAAAAAAGGCTAAAGTATTCAATACCAATTTTGCCTCAGTCTCCACAGGCAAAGTCAGCTCCCAGACTACTGCACCGGGCAACACAGTTGTTTTTTGGGGGGGCCAGAGGGGAGGCAGCCAACAGTTGTGAAATAACAGGTTAGGGACTATTTAAAAAAGCTGGACATGTACTAGTCCATGGGGCTGGATGAGATGCACCCGAGGGTGCTGAGGGAGTTGGCTCATGTGATTGCAGAGCCACTGGCCATCATCTTTGAAAACTCATGGGAATCAGAAGAGGTCCTGGATTACTGGAAAGGGGAAAACATAGTGTCCATATTTAAGAAAGAAAACAAAGAGATCCAGGGAACTACAGGCCAGTCGGCCTCACCTCAGTCCCTGGAAAAATAATGGAGCAGGTCCTCAAGGAATCCATCTCAAAGCACTTGGAGGAGGAGAAGGTGTTTAGGACCAGTCAGCATGGATTCACAGGGGCAAGTCATGCCTGACCAACCTGATTGCCTTCTACGGTCAGATGACTGGCTCCATGGATGCAGGGAGACCAGTGGCCGTGGTGTACTTTGATTTTAGCAAGGCTTTTGATACAGTCTCCCTCACAGGCAAGCTAAGGAAATACAGGCTGGATGAATGGACTGTGAGGTGGATAGAAAACTGGCTGGAGCATCAGGCTCAGAGAGTAGCTCGATGGCTTATCAATGGCTCGATGTCTAATTGGCAGCCGGTATCAAGTGGAGTGCCCCAGGGGTCAGTCCCAGGGCTGGTTTTGTTCAGTGTATTCATCAACAACCTGGAAGATGGCATAGAGTGCACCCTCAGCAAGTTTGCAGATGACACCAAGCTTGGGGAAGTGGTAGATAGTGGTAGGGCTAGGATTCAGAGACCTAGACAAATTGGAGGATTGGGCCAAAAGGAATCTCACGTGGTTCAACAAGGACAAGTGCAAAGTCCTGCACTTAGGACAAAACAATCCAATGCACCAGTACAGGCTGCGGGGCAGCAGCTCTGTAGAAAAGGACCTGGGGGTGACAGTGGACAGTAAGCTCAATATGAGCCAGCAGTGTGTCCTTGTTGCCAAGAAGGATAATTATATCAGGGGCTGCATTGGTAGGTGTGTAGCCAGCAGGTCAAGGGAAGTATTTATTCCCCTCTATTCAGCACAGCTGAGGCCACATCTGGAGTGCTGTGTTAAGTTTTGGGCCCCCCACTACAGAAGAGATATGGACAAATTGGAGGTAGTTCAGTGGATGACAGTGAAAATGGTTGGGGGACTGGAGGACATGACTTGTGAGGAGAGGCTGAGGGAACTGGGCTTATTTAGTCTGCAGAAGAGAAGACCGCGGAGGGATTGAATAGCAGCCTTCAACTCCCTGAAGAGCGGTTCTAGGAGGATGGAGCTGGGCTGTTCTCAGTGGTGGCAGATGACAGAACAAGAAGCAACAGTCTCAAGTCGCAGCAAGAGAAGTTTAGGTGAGATATTAGGCAGAATTTTCTCACCGGGAGGGTGGTGAAACACTGAAACAGGTTACCCAGAGAGGTGGTGGGATCTCCGTCCTTGAAGGTTTTTAAGACCCAACTAGACAAAACTTGGGCTGGGATGATCTAGCTGAGGATGGCCCTGCTTTGATCAAGGGGTTGGACTAGATGTGACCTCCAAGGCCCCTTCGAGTCCTAATTTTCTATGATTCTGTGATCCTAAGAGCTGAGGGTATATAAGAGATCATGTTTCTCTACCACATCTGCCAAAGTTTGGCTTGTTTCTTATTCACTGGAGCAGCTCTACCAGTTCCATGACTAGGGCTGTTACTTTCACTGTAAGAGATTCTTATTAGCTAAGGAAAGAGAGATGGTTTAACACCCATGCAACGCATTGGGACACAGATGACATGTGTGGTACGCCCCCAGGTTCACTAGTAAAACATCTCATAGAAATGACTGCAATCATAAAGACCTCTTTCTGCTGTTGTGGCCCTTCCACTATAATTTATCTCTGTGCCCTGATGCATTTTATATCCACTTTGCATAGGGGCATGTGGTGAAACAAGGCTTAAGGGAGGCAGGGATCAAGCCCGCTCTTTCCAGTGGGCCCATGTGTGTGAGTTGCATTGTGTGCTTTCTAATTAGAGCAAAGGAAAAATGTTTTGAGAGAGAGAGAATTTTCCAGCAAATTGAATTTTGGGAAGGGACTAATAGTATTCATAAATTCAATGGATCATTTAAGCTGGAAAAGAATTGGGAGTAATTATATGATAGCGTCAGATTATTATTTCATTTTGCTGTTTTCAACATGAAACTCTTTGACTTTTCAGTTTAAAAATAGACCTTTGTTACATGAGTAAAAGGTTAAACAGAAAAGTGAAGCAGTCCCAAAATGAAACCAATTGTTTGTTTTGGGTTGAATTAAAGGTTTTGATTGGACACAAAATGAAATGTTAAGTTTTTTTGTTTAGTAGAAAACTAAATATCACCCATTACTTTATTTCTTGGTCCTATTTTGAGGCCTATCCCAATGCATGCCATTGGTGGGCAACCGTAAGCTGGAATGGCATCTGAATAGTCTGCCTTGGGAAGATTTTCCTGGTCTTTCCTGTTTTTCAGTGCTACAACAACAGCATGTTGACGCATTAGTCAAGAGATGTAGGAGCCATAGGAAGATGAAAACAAGGGAAACATTCACTGTATTGTTTAGACTGGCCAAATAAATCATTTATTTTGTGGTTTGGCGCAATCAGTGTTTAAAAGCAACATCTCTTCAGTGGTACTATTAGTATTCATCCCTGAAGTTCAAAGTACTTTCCAGAGGATGTGTCATTCTCTTCATTGCATAGCTGGGGAAACAGAGGCACTGAGAAGTGAGTGACTGACCAAAGGAACAAAACACATATCTACGGAGCGTGATCCTGGTGGCCTTTCTGCTCAGCCATGCTCTCTGCTACCAGGGCTGGCTCACGGTCACATTGTGTTGAGAGCAGAGAGTGGTTGAGACACTCTGCTGTAGATCTAAGGCATGACTTTGACTTTGGATTGGACTTGTGATAAAGGATGCTTGAAGTCAGCCCAACTGAAAGTGGATGCCTGATCAACAGCTTTGGGAGCCAAAGGTTGCTGGCTATGATGCTGGCCATTGCAGCCATAAATACTTATATGCATTAACCACACTAGCCCAGGCTCAGGACAGATTTTGGGCTTGCACAGACACATCAGCTTTTCGAGTCCGTCTCCCTGCCAGTGCAGGCCTGATCTCTAGTGCAGAATAACAAGTGTCTATCTCCATCTCAGTGACAATTAACCAGGTTTCATTTGCATTTCCATTGGAAGTCATCTGAGCAATCTAAAGTGCAGTAATTGGATTGGTGTAGTTGGTCTTGGGGTAGTATGGATTGGAGTAATCAGTATTAAAAGGAAGCTTTACTTTTTTGTGGGAGTTGTCTAGAAACCCTGTTCTTCAGGGCTTCTGCCAGGTGCCTGTGGGGGTCAGAAAGAAATATCTTTCTCTTGTGACTTCTTTGAAGGGTTTTTTTCACCTTTCTCTGAAGCACTAGCCTTTGGCTACAGCTCAAGGTGGGAGTTCAGTTGTGATGTGCTTGTGCTCCTAAGACCATTATCTTGTGCACCTCTCTGATGGGCCTCACTCACACTTAAGGTCAAACCAGTCATCAAATCTGGAATCAGGAAGGAATTTTTCCTCCAGTCAGCTTGACAAGGACTGTCTAGGGCATAGGTGATGGAAAGCCAGGGCTAATGAGGCTTAGACTCCCCCGAACTAATTTTGCAGCAGCTGGTGACAGCAGCAGCACACAGAGTTTCATGGCTCCACTGCTCCAGCACCATTGCAGCACCGCACCCAGCACCCCCAATTGCATACTCCTCTGCTACCATCTACAACAGCAGCATGCACCAGCCCTGCAACTCAGCCCCCTCCCCCCCCAATAATAATTTCTCCCACTGCTTTTGGTCTAGGGGTTGCTCTCCTCTTTCACATGGGGAATGTTCCTGTGCATTGGATCCCCTGAACACATTTTAATGGACCTGATTTCCCAGCAGCAGAACAGCATTGGTGATGCCTGTACCTGTCCTGCCTTTTAACCAAGGGACGTGGCAGGACATTTTTCTAGGGTGAATTGTAGATTTGCAAGAGTCAGAATAGATGATCTCAGTGATTCAGTTGCAAAACTGGTTGCTTGCAGATGAAGAGGACTGGTCTGGATGTCTGGGAGGCCACTTCCACACTGATGTTCACAGGATCCCTAACAAATGGTTCTTCTATGTCAAATTGCTCATGGAAGCAGCCTATATAGTGATATATAAGGTCAGATACTGGTTCTAAGGCCTCACAGCTCCATTGAAGTGAATAGAATAATGCTGGTTTGTATCAGCTGAAAATCTGGCCTGCAGTTAGAAACCTCATTGCAAAATGTTTGATGTAGGTCTTGCAAGCCTTACTAAGTCACTCTTACCCAGGCACAGTGCTCTGTTGTATATCAGAGTAGGAAAGATTCCTTACAAGTGTAAGGACTGCAGGGACAGGCTCAGAGTCATCACAACAGTCCATGGATGGTATTTCTACCTAACACAGGATTTGTGCAATGAAACAATGGTCAGATCCCCGGGCATACTGAGCGACTGTACTGAGAGCGAATGAAATGATGGAAGCCAGCAGAGGCAAGTCATCCAGCCTTGTCCAGCACTTGCCAGCAGAAGCTGCCTCACTCAGCACCTATCTGTGCTTGCCCCAGAGCCTCCAGCCCCGAAGCTTGCTCCACATGCTGTGCACATTTCTTTGACGTCCCTTTCTATAATTAAACAATTGCAAAACAAGACTCTCTGCAGCCCGGATTTCTGTCCCTGTGGAGGGGCTGAGAGAACAGACGCATGACAGATGTTAGCCACGTTGCTTAACACTTGGCTGGAAGGTGCCCAGATACCACGAGGCTGAGCACAATGGAAGAAGCTCCCTAGGACAGGAATAGAAGAGACCACTCTGGGCAAGTCACAAATTGTTTCCCAGGGCACACTCTGCTATCTTCCTAGAAAGGCCCTTTTTAGACCCTCTTGAGTTTTGTCAGATCTGATTCAAGATGTTCTCGGTGAGCAGAGAAACCTCCATCCACATGGGAAACCTATTCCGCTGCTGGCATGAGATGTGATTTATAGCTGGGATAACGCCGTTATGGAACGAGACAGGGGATTAGCCAGAGTGCAAGTAAAAAGGGCAGGGGACATACTCCCTAAATTGCGGTGTGGAAAATCGAACGAATAAAACGTTTGTAAAGAATTCCCCTTCCCAATGTCTATTATTTTCCTTTCACAAGTCAGGGCACTGACGGGCTTTTGTTCCTCTTGGGTGCTGACAGCTACGTGATGTATTTATAGGATGTGCCAAGGTGGCCACAGAAACCTCAGAAATTCCAGCCTCAGTCCAGGATTTGGAACCTCAGGCAGCTTTACAGCTGTGAGGTTGTCCCACTGGGACCCATGAAAAGCCACTAAACTGCTCTGCCCCTCTGCTTCCCCTCTCAGTGCCTTTCCTATATAGATCTATCTGTTTAGGGCAGAGCCTCTTTTGTACTTTGTTGTACATGTCAACCAACATGCCATCCAACAACCTGGAAACCTAGAAGAAGCTTCCATCCCTTCAGCTCAGCCGCCCAGGCTGCCTGGCATGAGGCTCTAGCCAATTCACATCCTCTGTGCATTGGAAATAGAAGGAAACCCGTAATTAGATACCGCTTAGACAACAGTTTTCCCATTGCATAAAAAGCTTTAGGAGAATTGAAATATTTCCCCAATATAATCTTCACTGGGGTCAAGCTGACTCTTTTCAGAAGGCTTCGCTAGGAAGCAGAGAACAAAAGACCAAAGTTCTCCAAACTCCTAGTAGCTAAAGGCACTCCAGCCAGGCACATACCTGCTGTGCCGTTCTCTTGCTGACTACTGAGCTATTGGCTGTTCTGGAGTGAATCTCTCTCCATTTCTCCTGATGCAACTATCACATGGCATATGAATAATTACTTGTTCTTTGGTACAGCTGGGTGCAGCTCAACATGAAGCAGCTCTGATCCAGAGGAAGGAAGCGAAGTGAGAAAGAAGAAAGCAGCATGTGTTAACTTGGACACCACCTCAGACAACATATGGATTTGTGAAACTTATAAAAAGCTGTATCGCTCAAATTGGGCTTGTCAGCTATAAATGGATTCATCAGGCATCTGACTAGACCTCTTCCATGTACGCCATGATCCAGAGGATCAATGGTTGCCTACTACGTTGATACAGTGGCATAAACCTGCATCTTCCGTGGAGATGTTCTGTTAGTCTTGTTCTGGAAATGCAAATACTCCAATAAGAGACAGACAGAGACTTATCACGAAATAGCCTCTGCTTGCCTGGACTGCAAGAGCCCCATGATTGAAGGCCAAGCTGAATTAGATGAAACCAAGATTTCCCCTTGAATCTCTCATAGCCCACCTCAGTGTCCCAATGACTAAGCTGCTGTGTTTTCACACCACATTCAAGCAGAGTCCATGCTGGATCTGAGACAAAGTTTTGGTTTGGCTGAATCACTATTTTCCAACAAAAACAGGTTTTGTCAAAAATTCCTGACCAGCTTTACCTATAACTCACACTTATCAGTGGGTTAAATCTTCCAATCTGGGCCCTGGAACCCTGTTCTGATTTATGGCCTCAAGGCTGTACTGTAATCAAATAAAACCCGTCTCTTTACCTGTCCTGTACTCGTGTACAAGAAAAAGTATAGCCTTGTGCATCCCCATATTATGAGACGAAAGAAAACTGGAATATAAAGTGAGGGGCAAATTAGTTGTATGTTATCACATGTATCTTAGATCTGGCAGTGATAAGAAATCTACTGAAGGGCTGCTAATTCCTTGAAGTCATCTACTGGCCTGCTCCAAGTCCCAATCCACCACAGTTCTTTTCTAGTTATGTAATGAAACCAATCCAAAACCTGGTTTGAATTAGGGAACTGATCTGCATTAAATAAGAATTGATCTAGAACTGGTAAAATAATTCTATTCATTTTTTCCTGATGAAAAAAAGTATTTTTTGTCAAAACAGAAATCACCACATGCTCAATTTGAACAAAAGGTTTCAATTTTTTTATTAAAATAACACAACTGGATACTCTCATCTTTCAAAGAAAACCTGAAAACTTTAGAAGAGAAGTCTCAAAGAAAATGAAAACTTTTCTTTCTTTTAATCTTCATAGAAGTTTTTTCATGAGATCACACTTCCCGACCAGCTCAGAAGTGACCCAAACCTTCAACACCAAGTTGCTCACAAATTTGGGAAGATTTCTAGCATGGCCAAAGTGCTTTCAGAAACCAATGCTTTAAACCAAAGGGCTTTATTAGAGAAAGGAATGTCTTCTTGTTGGGGCGGGCTGCCTGAAATCAAGCAGGAAACTGTAGGGAATGTGCCTTATCCTGAATATACTTGTTACCAGACATAGATTTACCACAAGTACTTTTACTGAAAGTACAACCCAAGGCTAGGATTTGGGTGGCTAACTCCCTTAGGCCTACTTGGAAATCACAGTTTATATATCATAGTGTTTACAGGAATGGGTCTCAGATTTGTGGACCCAAGAGATTCTGATCATTTGACAAAAATTGGTGATGAAGGCTGCTCTTGGTGACAGGCCAAGATGGGGAGACAGTGGTGAATTCTGTCTCCAGCTCTGATCCAAGGTCTCCTGGGACAAGCTGTTTCTGTCAAAGCCTCAGATTCCCTATCTGCAGTACAGTGACTTAAGAAATGGCAGGTTCGCTGAGGATAATCATTAGTATATGTTAAGCCTTTTCAGGTTTTCACAGAGAAGGGACAAAAGAAGAAGGCATTTTCCATTCAAGCTTGAGTACTCACAGCTTGCAGGGCAGCATGAAGAGACCTTCTCCAGGAAATGTAGGGAGACAAGGATGACCCAACTCTATCCCGAACACCCCCAAGCCAGCCCCAGAACAATGTAATATAACCAGGCAGAAGCTTTATGAGAAAGGAACATCTTGAGGTTCTCCATGGGGACAGTGAAGGACCCTACACAAATGCCTAGCCCATCACCCTTATATTCAGGTGAACGTACATATATTAATATAACATATAATACCATATATTATTGGCATATCAGCTATATATGCTGATAGCGCTCTGTGTTGGTGTGTGGAGGGGTCTGTTTTCCATGTTCCAGTAACGCAACCTCCATCTGTTGGAGTGTAGGAGGGGAGCTGGGGTAGGGGGATGGTCTGGGAGGCCAGTCTGAGACACTGCCACATGCACCACTCATGTTTGCTGAAGATTGGAAACACATGCAATGTCAGGGCAGGCAAGAATCAAATGGGCAGCGTATGAAAATATTTCCTTCCATAGGAATTTTTTTCTTCAGTTCTCAGCCTCTGAGGAGGGCTTTTTCCCCCTGCTCTCCATGTCCGGGGGGGGGAGGGGGGTGTTCCTTCGTCTCATAAATAACCTGAGCAAAGGCTTAGAGCACAGAATGTGTCTTTATTTTCTGAGTCATTCTGAATGCACCTGAAGCCATTAACTGTGGCAGGGTTTATAGCCAAGGCCAAAATTAACAATTAATACAAAGCCTGGCATTTAGAGGCACTCCCCCCTTTATTTATTTATTTGCTTTAGAATTCAAATTAAAATGAACAATGGCAAGAAGAATCTGGTGAGTGTGCAGAGACAGAGCCACTCCTTTCAGTCCTTGAAGATCACTCCAGGGACTTCAAACTTTCAGAGAGAACTGTTTGCTTTTCCCAGTCAATGCAGTTCTTTAATGACCATAATTGCTGGAGACCTGGCTTTTTTAATTTACTTTCTCCTTACTGCCTGTGTGTAAAGAACTATGCCCAATGGGAATCTGATATCTGACTTCTGTACTAGAAATAATCAATTATAACGGACAGCAGAAAAAAATAGAGGAAACAAAAAAGAAGGGTTTTTTTCAGATAAAAACATTCAGACTAGGGACAGAAGTTACACATAAGCCAGTATAAGTGATAGGAAACTGGTTCAAATCTGTAACACAACAGAAGTTCAGTGCATATACACCACTTTAAAAATGGCCAAAACCAGTTTAAGATAAACCTGGATGGACATAGCATCACACTTAACTGATTTAAGTTAAATCAGTATCTTGAACTTCTATCCCAGATCCCCTCCAGATTCAAGTTAACCCACAGTCCCCCAGCATCCCAGGATGCTTTGTACCTCCTCCCACCCCTCCCCCCACAGGGTGGGCAGAGTAGCCTTGGCCCAAGATGTCTGCTCCAGCTGAGCCAGGAGGTGTGCTGTAGCACCCTTCGGCTTCTGGCCTGAGCCACTGCAGGCATGTGGCTACATTTCCAGAATCAAAAGTGAATGTCTGCCCACTTGCTTATCATCAGTTCAATCTATGCAGCTTAGACTAATGTGTGAAGTTTGAATCAGTTCAGCCTTGGGCTTTTTGTCTGTCTGTACTTAGCCTCACTGTTTGGGGTTTCCAATGCAATATGGAAACAAAAATCAAGGACAGCCAATTGCATTTCACCAGAAAAAAACCATTATTTTTCCAAAAACCTGAATTTCTCTTGAGGGAAAAAACAAAATGTCCCCAGCAAATTTCCAAATTGTTCTCATTTGGATGTGAAACATTGATATGTGTAATGGACTTTGATTTCCTTCTTTGAAAGTCATGATGAAGAAGCAAAGTAAAGATCATTATTTAGTATTACAAGTAAACATGTGACCTCTTTCCTGAGAGGAAAGGTGGTCATGTGATGAAGTAACTAGGTGAGGATTGAAATCAATTCATGTCATGGGTTCCCTTGTGTACCCTTGAACTGCTGTTCCACCTTTCTGCATTTCAGTTTCCCATCCAAAAAATGGGGATAATGATACTCCATTCCTCTGTCCTGTGTCTATTCAAAATGTAAACATTTTACAGCAGGAACTAATACTGTGTATACGTACAGATCCTAGCACAATGGGAGATTGGTCTCAATGGGCACTACTGCAGTCACAGTAAGCATGAGTAGGTGGTGCCTCCTGAATCTGGTGGGGGACACCCGCAGAAGCTGCCGATGGTGCCTGGCTGGTGGGAGCACCAGCCCTACCGATAGTATCAGTGTCAGCCGTCAGGGGGAGCACCGGCCCCATCAGGGAGGCACGTGTATCCCTGTGCATGCCCTACCAGTCACCTATGACAGTAAGGATCAGTGAACGGTCACAATAGCTTAGCAGGACCAGGGTCTGTTTCCTGTACTGCATATCATTCAACTGCATTCTTCCCATTCCAGCTGCGCTAAGTTCCAAACTGAGTTGTTGAACCCATCTGCATCAGGCCGTTTGTCCCTCTGTCCCAGCCCAGACTTGTGTTCCACAGCAGCCAGTTGCACAGACAGGGATTAGGTTCATCCTTGTATAAATCATGGAGATTTACATTTCAGAGACACCATTTTTTATCTGTTTCTTTTTTTCCCCCATTGCTCAGAGGTTCCCAAGCCCAGCAGATGGATCCCCAAATGGAAAAAATTAATCGTCAGGAATTTCTTCAAAGTTTTATTTGTTATAATTTGTCTAACCCTTGTACCTGATGTTTTTACCAATTGCCTGAAGGGGAAATAAGCCCAGGAGCCCTCATAGTTTTCCAGTAATGTAATCTCTTTCTCCTGTTATACTTTTTTCCCTTTGAGCCTTGAGTCCAGTGTAAGACATCACACTCTGTAGCTCCCTCCTTTCTTAGCAGCAGAATTCTGATGTCATGACTGAGCTAGAGAGGTATCCAAGCATGGATGCAGAGTTTCTTGTTGCAGTGGCCTTCTTGCTCTTCATTGGTAGGAGTAGTGGTATCACAAAAGGGCTTAGGAGTCCTAGGCAAGGAGCATGGCACCAGTTATGCTGTGCTGGAGTCATCTAACAAAAAGACAAGCCTTGTTCCATTTCAAGTGATTGTGGAAAGATTGAGAGGGACAATGTAGCCCCATCCATGACTGCAAGCCAGGACCTTAAGGAGGCCTTCTGTGATGACACTAGGCAGCACAAGGTCTTTTGGTCTATCTAGGTGCACCTACATGTGCATTTAAATGTGACTAAATTTAATGCACATTATGTTAATGCGCATTAAGCAATTTTGGCAAGTGTCTACACATGCAGAGACTTGGCACCAAAGTTAGTGCACTTAACATTAAAATGAGTGCTGGGTCACGTCTACATGTGCATTAATGTGCTTTAACTAAATGCAAATGCAGGTATTAAATTTAAGCACAATTAGCTTAATTTCACCATTTTTAATGCACATTAAGGGTACGCACGTGTAGAGGCACACCCATAATGTGCATTAAATGAGGCTAATGTGCATTAATGCATCTTGTATAAACACGCCTTCTGAGTAATTTTTTTCCAAGGCATTTAAGTAACCTAGCCTTTACTCCCATTCACTCCCAATTGCTTAGACATGTTGGTAAAGGGTACCCTCTGTGTTATGAGAACCAAAAGTTTGGTCTCTGTCCTTTCAGCCTCAGTGAAGAGGTGACTTCTCAAGTACTGCCCCTTCCTTACCAGAAAGGGCATTCATGCGGTCTGTTGTGCATTTCTCCCGCAAGGGAATCTATCTGTCCCTGGCAGTGAGTTCTAGTGCACAGAAGCAGTATCCAAAGAGAAGTCACGGTAGCTTCTAGTGCCAAAAAACCCAAAGGGTGTTGTTGTTTATCCAGTGTATGTTTTTTTTTGCAAAAGCCTAAACCTGTTTGAAGAGAAAGTGATCATTTTAATTAACATATATCACAGGAAAACTAATCTAGTTTTTGTGAGGCCTGTTGTATGGATCCAGGCCAGAAGCAATGTTCAGAACCAGATCTGAGCATTCCAGGAGGTTCAGACCAGATTTTGATCTGGCCCCATCTCTCTATATCACACCACTCCTTTTCAGTTCCTCCCCCTGGTTACATCAGAGAACTAGCTTTGGACATCCCAAGCCATTTAGGACGATTCCAAGCCATTCCTTGCTCCAGTAATACCTACCTGTTTTGCTCACCTTCCTTACAACCTAAGAAAGCTTCAATTTTGTTGCTCTGCTTGTCTTTGTTGATCCAAGGTAGGGTTTTTTATTATTATTAGCATGTATTTTGTGCACAAATGCCTGGTGTATTTTTATCAGATTTGGTTTCAGCTCCAAATCCAGTTACTTGAGTTGACTTGCTGCCAGTTTGCAGGATTAGGTATGAGGTAGTGTGTACATTTCACACTTTCTTGGGAATGCTTGGTGGAATTCTGCTCTGCTGATGTCACCAAAACAAGGAGATGTGGCTGAGCAAAAATCCCACAAGGCTGCGCAAAAGCACTGAAGATGCATCCAGAAAACCTTACAAGAATCTGCATTCCCAGCAAGACTGAGCTCTGATGATAACAAGGAGGCTGGGTTTTATCTCCAGGGGTATTAGCACTGCAATAAAGTGGATAATGCCAGAGTTCTCATGGAAGCTCCTGGGATGGAACTCCCATAAAATGGACACTTCCCCATGTCCAGAATCACTGCCACATATGGAAATTGTGCAGGGCTGCATTTGAAGATGCCACGACTGCAATCTGAAAAAAAAGAGAGAGTTATTCCAACTATTTTGTCTTTAAAAGGAAATACTGAATAACTTATGGATAAGACATTAACCCCAAACCCAGACCACTCATGGTCGTTAAAGAGCCTTGGCACTATTCATAAGAATAGGGGTGTGTTAGTCTTGGATTCCTTCCCAGATTCCATTTTGGGGAAATACATCCTGAAAACCTAAAATTCCACCTGTATTTCTACTTGGGTCCAGACTCCATATTCGTATTTGGATCTATCTTCGGTATCTTATGCTGCTTTTCATTGTTGTTATGTCTGAGCACTTTCCATGAAAAAATAAGCAGCTACAGAAAAATGCCTAGCAGGTTTCCTAAACTCTCTGAAATGGCTCTTTTTGCAGGGATAAAAGCTATTTTGATGGGGTTCATGGTTTTGATCTTTAGAGGTGATGGATTTATTGTGGAGGAAGAGCTTGTTTGTGGCTTGGGACAATAGAGGATGCCCATATCATTTGGATGGTTATATAAGCATTAGGCAATATGGGAAAAGGCAACTTTGATAAGCCTCAGCATTCAGTTAGGGCAATATTTTGTTTCTCATAGTTCCCATCACTGGCCAGTTTAGAGGAACTCTATGAGAAGCAGACTCAGGATAATCTGGCCTATATACTAATCCTAACCTAATTTCTAAAAGTTAGAAGCTGGCCACAGCCTTGAAGCAAGAGGTTTAATATACCTTCCTGAATGTAAGTTATCAGTAACAGTAATGCTTCTTGTTACCCACATAAATCTCCAACCCCCATGTGTAACACAGTCAGGCAGTGTATAACAACCGCCCCATTCTAATGTCTTGCAGTGGTAGAAAAAGTAACCGCTGTAAATATAGCTAATAAAATGTTTTGGAAAGCCTTCTGGCTGAAAGGTGCTAATGTTTTGACAGGGTATGTCATCCTTTCTTAGCAATCAATGACCTTGGAAGTTAACACAGTGCCAAAGTGTTAAAAAGTGCAACATTTTTCTTCCGTGGGATACTGTATGAGCATTTTTGCTGTTTTATTTCATCTACTCTCACACCCCTCGGGTTTCACTTTATGAGGATTTCCCATGAAAGTCCTAGAGTTTCAAAACATGTAAAATCACATATTTTGCCCTAGATTTTATTCAGCCCTTTCAGGATTTAAAACTGGGCACATTTTCCAGTCCATTAATTCATCTAACTTTGCAAACATGTTCACAAATGTAATTTGTTGTTGAGTGCACAAGGAAATTCAAATCTTTATACAAATACATAAACATATATGTATATATGCATATACATAAACACGCACACACACAGATATGTATATACAGCCATTTTGCCTTGGGTTAGAAATATTTTTGCATGTTGTGGCAAAACCCGTATTATCTTGACTACAAAGAAAAATGCTTTCCACTCTGTTATCTCCATGTTTCAATTCTAAAAGCATCAATGAGGTATGTGTCACAGTATTTCTGGAGTAGGCGTGATTAATTCAATTTTATACCTGGGTAAGCATAGTAATTCCCAGACAATAGGCTATTCAGCATCATCCACCAAATCCATGGAAAGGCCATGAATTGGGCTTTAATCACAAGAATATCCTTGCCTGATAAAGGGCCAGTTTTGGAAATGGATCTGTACTGAAAAAGACTTTGGTTGAACTAGAACCTAGAGGAAGTCCCATTGAACTCAATGAGGCCAGAATTTCCTTTAGGTTTTTTATGGTATTCCAGGCAAGACCCTTATGCGTGAACTAAAAGAGCTGCTTTACCATAGTCACCCAAGAGAGGTTATCACCGTTCAGTTCCTCACCACAGCTCAGTGTCTGTGTACTGCTCCAGTCCCAAGCCATACCTAACTCACAGCTGTAAACGAGCCTTTCCATCCATCCCCTGGCATACAAGAAAGCGCTGACCTGAAGGACTTGTAGCATCTCCATTTATTCATTGTCCTATTTTCATCCCATGCTGATCTAGGCACAATGATAGTGTCTGTCCGTTATTTTATACAGTGGCATAAGTTCCAGTCATTGAAACCCAAATCCCAGATATGAATCCCACCCTGAATCACTAGCAGATTCAATACTCAGCTCAGATGGCTTTGACTTTGGTCTATCTGTGGATCTGAAGCCCTTTTTATATATGCTTTGTCATGTGCAATACAGTTGCGTTCCAAGGATATCAAGGGCAGCTGAGGAAATGGTAAAGGTAGCAAAGAAATGGTAGAGGTGCTTAATCTTACCTGACTTAATGCTCAGCTGGGTAGCAGGCAGGCTTTTGTCTTTGCTAAGGTTTTGTCCCTTAAATGCCAATATCCCATGGTCCCTCACAGCATCTTCTTCAGTTCAGCATAGTCCTTTCTTCGGTGCACAGGGGACCTTTAAATGTCTTGTCCAGACTATCGTGTCCCAAGCAATCTCTGCAGTAGGATATCCTAGAGTCCATGGTCCCCTGTGTTGCCGATGCCACTCTATTTGAATCCTCCTAGCAGGCTACCTGCTGCTGAGACATAACTGGGTATTCCCAGAATGCACTAAAGTCCATAAGCAGCAGGGATGGGCCTGTCCATTGAACTGTGGCAGTGCTGTAAAGGTGCTGTCTGGTCACAACTCAATGTGTGTTGCCACCGTATCACATGAAGATGTCACCAATTGGTTACAAGAAGCTGGTTGTGCTTGTTACACGAGCAGGTGACTTCAGCATCCAACCGTTCCCCTTCTCCAGGAGCTCTGACTAGAAAGATTTTTTTTAATAAGTTGTTCATGCTTTAATCAATCAGGCACATGACCCAGGATTCTTGTAGGTTTACAACACTGATTAAATTATTGGCTCCAGATGGGAACTGTCTGAGTAACGAGTGTTCGGATAGCCACAGCGCACAGCAAAGCTAGTAGAGAAGGAGGGAGCTGTACTGAGATAAGGTGGGGCGGAGGGAGGCTGATCTTTTTGTCATGTAAGTTTACAGCTGAGACATCAAGAGGAGTGCAAGAGATCTGGTGCTTTAATTGGTAACAGGGCAGGCAGGTCCTTATGGATGATGGCTGGAGACCCAAAAGAAAAAAAAATCAGGGAAAAACGCTGATCCAGCAGAGGAACATTCCAGCCTCAAAATTAATTCTGAGTAAAGTAGAGAAGAGAGTGGAGATTCAGTTCAAGGTAAGCCTCAGGAATCTGGATGCTAGTCCAAGCTTTATCTGAAAGAAGGACCTGATCTAAATAGCCTTGAAGGAAGGTTGGTCTTGAGATGAAAGCCCTGCACAAGGGATTAGGAGATCTGCATTCAGCTCTTCCTGTGGCGACAGAACTATGGAGCAGCCCAAAGTAGCCCTCCTCCCAGCTGGCAGGGCCACAGTGCAACATATACGAGTAGTGGGACACAGTGCAATATATATGAGTAGGGGGATTCGAGTCAGAACAGCAATATTCTGCCTGGGTGTAAATGTCTATACAAGGTGCAGGGCAGCTGAGAATCGGATCCACGGGCCTTGTCTAGACTAAGATGTGAAGGTGGAAAGCTAGCACGTGTTAGCTACATGCTTGTCTACACCAGTTGTTCTGGAATTGCTCTTCCTCTGTTTACACCCCGCCTTATTCCAGAATAATGTTCCTATGCAAACAAGACATAAAGACATAAGACGAGGCCTACGACAATTGAATATGTTTGTATAGACCAGATTTTGGGAGAATCTGGGTTATATAGCTCTGTGTGTGTGTGTGTGTGTGTGTGTGTGTGTGTGTGTGTGTGTGTGTGTGTGTGTGTGTGTGTGTGTGTGTGCAACAGAGATGACACGTAAACAGGTGTGTATGTAAGGGAGAAGCTGTACGAGCATGTATCTGTTTGCAGGAGCGTGATTGCTTTAAAAGTAGCCTAGGTTTAAATGTTCCACTTTCCAAGTGATTACTGAGGGCACAGATTGTCTCATTTTTTCATATACATATATCTCGTCTCAGGGTTGTCATGGCAGCACTGTATATGTTTGCTGGGCTGGAAGGATCTGGGGATGGAAAATGAAGCCAGGGAGTGAACTGAGGAGAGGAATCCAGCAGGAATTTTCCTCTGCTCCTCTGTGGCCGATTGGTTAACACTAATTTAACTTGGTCTCCTGAGACCAGTCATCAAATCAGAGACTTCCAATTTCATTTTTTTTTTAAATCAACCACAATTGCTCTGCGGAGCCCATTTTTCACATTAGAAATTAACCTTGCAGAAAATTAGCTGATGGGAATTGTCGGATGGGAGCCAGAGCACAAGATAGCACCATAGAAACACAAACAAGGTACAACATCTCTGCACAACATGGGGAAAGGCTGTGCCCCTGGAGAGTGATGATGCTGAGGCAATAGGACATAGTGGTTTGAACCACCAGGACACCTGGCTTCTGTCCCTGCCCTGTCACTAACTCACTCTTGGGCCACTCATTTCAATCTTGATTGTTTGCAGGAGTGCTGAGTGCTCACAACTCATAGAGAAGTTGGTGAGAGGGACAACAGCACAGACATGAAAATCAGGCTCTGATTCACTATGCCTCAGCCTGTCAGCTGTACATTGGGGATTACAGTTAGATCTGAGCACACAGTTCACACTGGCTTGCTTATTCTGTACTTTAAGCCATGCTTTCTTCTAGCAGAATATCATAGGCAGGTGGCAGCTTCAGTGAATTCAGCATCTTGGCTCCCCAGAATTGCTGGTTACAGGTGACTGTCCAGGAAGCCACACTGAGGGGGATCAAACCTAAGGGTCTTACCTGCCAAGGTATTTAGGTACCTGAGGCCCATGATTTCAATAGGAGTTAGGCACCTAGATATCTTTGTGGACGGGAGCCTCAGTAGTTGTAGAGCAGCAACAAGAGAAGGATGGATGCTATAGTGCTTAGGGTGCTAGTCTTGTTCAGTCCCCTCCACTGGAGCAGACTTTATGTGTGACTTGGGACCAGTCAGTCAGGTCCAGATATAGTCCATGGGAGTTAAGCACCTTTGAAAATCTGATCTCTTCTCAGACTGTGCCTTAGTTCCCATCTCTAAACTGAGGGGTAATGTCATTTCCCTCCCTCCAGGTTAATGCCAAGGGTAAACATGTCAGCTTAAGTGGTGCCCAGCAATACAGTAAGGGGCATCATTTGTGGAAATCTTGGGCTTTTAAAAGGTGTTATTGGGGTTGGATTTCATCTACTTTCACATTCACAAAAGAAAACTGTGAATGTGCATGTATACATGGACCTGTGCTGCTTGGACTGATTTCTTTAATTCCCTCTGTCTCAGAGCTCTGCCCTGGGGTTTTGGAGGTCGTGTCCTGTTCTGTGTTAAGCCACGTCCCATCCATCCTAAGTGGATTCCATTTATTGGTCTGCTATTGTCTATTTTTGGTACCACCAACAATGTAAAACATGTGCGTGTGCGTGTGTATTGTACACAGTCCCATTGTGATGTACAGCTGAATCCTTATCTAGTTTGCTCAACTGGTATTGTGCCAGTTGGAAGAAACCTGTCCCACCACTGCTGTGTTAGGCAGCATTGCAAGCCATTTGAAATACACTGAGCACCAGTTTGCCAGCTCCAAGTTCATTTTCTATGATCTTTTGAGTAAGTAAAATACGGCCTTCTCTAAGCCCCACACACAGCACACAAACCACTTTGCCTTCAGTGAACCTAACCTCACAGTGGGCCATGGTCTTTTAGCTTTCTCACACATTTTGCAAGGAGGGGAGTGACTCACCTCTCCCATGAAATGCAAAACTCTAGAACTCTTGGTTCAGAGATGATACCTTTTATTAGACCAATTAAGAAATTACAAAAAATATTTTTTTTTCAGATTATATTTTTGTGATTTTTTTAGTTGGTCTAATAAAAGGTATCATCTCTGAACCAAGAGTTCTAGAGTTTTGCATTTCTTTTTGTCTCAGACCAACATGGCTACACCACCTCTCCCATGGACTTCAGTGAGAACTGAGGACTTTCAGCAGCTTATAGCACCAGGACTTTTGCTAGGAGCTAGCAGTTTGGGGGTTAACACACACACCTGGAAACATAAGCATTATTTGTGTTTGAATTTCCTTGTTCCAGCTGTGGGCTCACCTGTATCAGTTTATAAACATGACCCAGCTCTGGCATCGGTGAGTCCATGGTCTATCTCCCTTGAAAAGACCTGTGTTGGCAACAGAGGCAACTCAGCACAGCTTTGAGGCACGAACAGGTGGAAACTTGCATTGGCATCAGGGCAAAAGTCAAATCCGAGCTCCATTCCTGAGCAAAACTCAACTTACATGGGCAGTGTGAGTGAGTGAGTGAGTGAGTGAGTGAGTGTGAGTGAGTGAGTGACAGAAAATGGAGCTGCTGTCCTCAGCCAGGCACAGCAGGTTTAAGCAGGCAGTTATCAAGAGACAGATTTCTCTGCCATTTGACTCTCTGACATCCAGTCTTGTACATGCTGTCTTCCCCAAAAGGCACATGCAATAGCAGCTCTGAACACGCAGATTCATAGACAAAGGTGCATGCACACACACAGATGTCACACATGCACACAGATGCACACAAAAGCACACCCACACATAGCACATATACACACACATAGAAGGATGCCATATGTGCTTAAGCTTCTACCATCATACACCTATGCATACATGAACCCACATACCATATACACAGTCCTGCACATGTATGAGTACACTCCACAGACATATATCCACAGGACCATTCCCACCACATACACAAAGTGAAACACACACACACACACATCCTGCATTTCTTTTCATTTTACAGCCTGTCTTCAGGTGCAGGTTTTGACTTTTAGATATTAACTTAACGGCTCAAAGGAAGTGAGCAGGGGCTGGTTACACAGTTATTACCTTGTGAAAAAAACACAAACAAACCCAGATTGTTAGCAATGCACTTGATTTACACAAGGACAGCTCCAGCATCTGAGTCCAAATGGATTAGGCCAGAGTCACTGAGAAGCAGCCCAGTGAGATGCATCACTTCTTGAAGATGACACAACCAAATTCAGCCCAGCTGGAGTGCTTGAACTCTTCTCTTTTCACTAACTGCACGTACAACATGTGAGAAGTCTTGATTTCATCTCCCCCTGAAATGTCTGGCTCAGTGAGGAAGGCCATGTTTGTTGGAAAAGACCGAGTGCGTCACACACATGCACATGCACACACACACACACACACACACACACACACGTCATGGCTTCCAGCCCACATGTGTAGTAGGATTTGAAGTTGCTCTATTTGTGATCTCCTGTTTCTTTCCTCCACCCAATTTACCTCATTCATCATGGTCTTCATCGTCTTCTGGTATTTGAGGGTGCTACCATGTTGCTTATCGTTGGAATCTGCTGCTGGATCTTTCCCCACCTGAGTGAAGGCCCTCGTGACAGCCATACCACTTGTGGCCGTGCTGTGTCCTGCCCTTTCACAAGGTCTGCACATGATCAGGACTGAGGTGAGACCTCAGCATGGCAGGAAGTGGTGCTGGTGGTTCTTGTCAGTGGGATTTTTCACCCCTGAGTCGCCTTAAAAGCAACACCCCAGGAGGGTGCTGTGGTCAGGAAGTGGAGCTGGTTAGTCAGGGGTCATGCTCTTCTCTGCGTCAGCACAGAATTAGTGCCTCCAACATGGCATTGGGGAGTGGGGGGGATACACTGCACTTTCAGACGGTCTTCATTGTATGAGACAGAAAACCGAGGTCCTGTGCAGTAGTTTTCATTAAAATCCTCATTGTCCCGGCTAAGTCCTGTCCCATTTCATGACATATTACCTCCTAATAAACCTTCAGTCAGCTAGGTAAAGGGCTTTGTCCTCATCTGCTGCATACTGTTTCTGTGAGCTGTTAAGCAGCTACCATGTGTCACCCTAGAGGTAGTTACATTTTTGTGTTGGATGAAGTGATCCATGTGCGGGTGGACAACATACTTGCAGGGCACAAGATGTGTATGAGTTGCTAGTAGTTCGTAACTTGGTGTGTCTATATGATGCTCCCATTGCTCACACATGCTAGTCCATGGGGACTATGGCTCATGGCTGCTCAGAAGATCTCTGCTCCATTGTATGTGTGAAAGGCATGAGGGATGCCTGCTCATTGGGAGCTCAGAGCATGGTTAGGAGACAGGGTGTTGGATTCACTAGGTAAAAGCCTGTCTGCTTTTGTGGTATGGAGTGGGAAAGTCAGCTCACTCACTGGGGTGATGGTAATACTTTGCTCACACAACCATGCACATACCTTGTACATGCAGACATGCAGGCACATGCTGCTTGCTCATATCTCAATGCACACATTCATGCATAAATCTATATATGTACATGTGTACAGAGGCACATCTGTGGACTCTCCATATACAGGCCCATGCCTGTCTATCAATGCAAGAGCATGCAGAAACATGGACACCCAGACATGTTCACATCCCAGTACATGTATATAACCCCATGTTCAGGCACATGTACGCATGTGTATCCATACACATACATGCACAGGTACACCTGCACATATACCACTTTCTTCTAATATTTGGATTTTAAAGTATTTCTTGCATGGGTGAATTGAACCTCTCCTCTCATGTGTTGCCATGTTGTTATTCCCACGTTCCAGAGAAGAGAAAAGATACACAGGTCTGTTCCCAAACTCAACCTCCGAGGCTCATCCCAAAAACTGAGCACTCATTCACTGAAGGACTCTCCAACTTGGTTGGAGCTTGGGGTTTAAATGGCAGCTCCCAGCCTCATGAAATGAGCTGTAGGACAAACCTTATGCCTGCCTCTACTTCTTACTTCTACCACTAACTCTAACCATTATTCCCCTTGGGTTCCCTGTGACCCCATCAGCTCCCATTAAGCTCAACACAATTACACTGGTGGGGGTTTTAAACAATAGGTGGCCCGATGATCACCTGCCCCCCTGCTCCAACCCACCCCTTCTCCTGCTTGTAGCAAGGAGTTTGTGCTAAAATGGCAAAAAACTGCTTGGCAAAAAACACACATTTCTGCCCGGCAGCTTCCATCAGCACATTCGATACTAAAAGGCAAACAGAGAACTTGCTGGGGACCAGCAAAGGGGGGAGCATGGCATGAGGAGGAGATGGTATCGCTCCTCTTGGAAATCTGGCATGCATGGCCTGTGCTAAATTGGGTTCTGAGAGGCCATTTGGGACGTTTATTTTTAATCTCATCATTGGACTAGATTTGATTTGAGATTATTTTTGTCTTTGTCAGTCAATTGGGAGCAAAGAGATGACTTATAAATAGACTAATTAGCTGATGTGCCAGGGAACCTTGTCAGAAAGCATCCAAATGAGTGAGAGAAAGAATAGGAATGAAAAGCAAGAAAGGCAAAGGGAGCAAATGGTGTGAAATGCCAGCAGTCTGGCCTCTGCTGGGGAGTTCTCTCCCACCTCCTCCCTTGCAGCTCCCTTCCAATGTGTGTGATAAATGCTTTGGCAGCATTGAACTTTTCTCACTGTGGTTCAGCAGTGCCCTGGAACGCACATGGGAACACGGCAAGGTGAGAACGGCTGGGGATGTCAGGCAGAGGTTACACGGGATGAGATGAAGGAACCCGCCAGCCCCATGGGGCTCTGGCATCTCTGCTCACCTGGCCTCTCCCGGCTCTGCAGCTGCACTGCCCATGAAAGTCTCCTTTAAACACAGACGAGGAAACATTTTTGGCCAGAACGTGAGCTGGCAGTGCCTTATGAAGGGCATGGGACAGGGTGTGGCAAGCAAAGATGAGATTTTTAATGCCCACCTCCCATGAAACACAGTGAGAGACAAGTGCTGGTTGCTGCTTTGAAAACAGCAGCCTTGGTGTTTACCTGGATTTGTATGTGGAACTGGAGGGATCTGAGGGCATGTATTTCTAGAGAGAAAATGTTTCTATCCTCTTATCTATCTTGCTGGAGATAGGAGTTAGGGGTACGGGTGCCATTTTAGGACTTGTAACATCTTACATCTCTCATCAGCTGCAGATTTTGTGTAGGCTTGAGCAAATTTCCTGAAGTTCTGTTGTCACCCACCTGTACGAGGAGGAGTATAGTGCTGCCTTACTGGACAGTGGGGGCTTGAGGTTCAATAACTTATACCCTGTGAGTTGGCAAGACATGATACAGTGTAAGCCACAGCAGTAGGGCACTGTGAGTCCAAAGGCATAGGGGGGAGTGGGGGAATGTGCAGCTGGGCCACAACTAGACAGTGCAATGTAGAGTATTCAGTAGCTGGGCTCTGGGTAACAGGTGTGATGGGATACCTGGATGTCTAAATGATGCAACATTGTTCCCATATATAAATGCTTAAGAACCATTTGGATGCTTATCTTGCTGGGATCCGTTGACCTAGCTGACTTCCTGCCCCTGGGGCAGGGGGCTGGACTTGATGATCTTCGAGGTCCCTTCCAGCCCTAATGTCTACGAAATCTATGAAATAACTGCGTGCAAAATGATGCCTTTAGTGGATAGTGCATCTGTCTGGTAATATATTGGACACCAGGAATATGTGGATGCTTCCTGCTCCTCACCCCCTAGGACAATGATGTCAGTTGTTCTTAGACAGGAAAAGTTCAGGGACATTAGCCAGTGCATCCTGGCCGGTCTCACCTGTTATCACTAACCCATCTACCTCTGCTATGTAATTGCTTCTTTGCCCCTGTAGCATGTGAGCACCCCACAGTCCTTTCTGCTTCTCTTCTTCCAGCCCTTGTGTGTAGTAGGGCAGTGCTATCATCCCCTCGCTACAGATAGGGAGCTTAGGCAAAGAGATTCTCGAGGTGCCAGGTCCAGTCCTTGGTAATATGGTGGTCAGTACCTTTAACCTTCTGCCCTAAGCCATAAGACACTATGACAGCAAAGCTATGCGCAGCTCCACAGGGATGCTGGACACCTTTGGAAAACAGAGTGCAGCAAGACCCAGATCACCACCAGCAGGGATGCCTTACCTTCAGGCTACTGCTTCAGAGAGAAACAACAGGGGGAACAAGGGCCAAGCTGAGAAGAAGGCGAGTTAAATCAAGAATGGAGGCAGCAGCCACAGTGCTTAGCAGTCGAGGCAGCATGAAAAATGGGGCATTTCCACTGGGCGTAAGCTGAGAACAATGAAAACCACTTCCCCACTGCCAGCAGGGCAGGGAGCAATGAAACACCCTTCCTGGCTCCTGCCCTCAATGTTATATGCCAGCAAGTCCTGAGAACCCTTCCACAGTCATCTTAATGGCATCCCTGTTGCCATGATCAACTGTGCTGTGTCACCATCTCCCTAACAACTGGCCCATTTGTCCTGAACAAATGGGAGGACTAGTCCTACCCTGGGAGAAGAGGTTCTCCCATTGGCAGGGGTTGGCACTGGACATGCTAGCTTGTAGCAGGAGAAGCATTTTCAGCTGTTGGAAAAAAAGCCTATGAAATACAATCTTTATTTGGCACAGGTCATTGGGATTTGTGAGGTCAGGTCAGCAGCTGAGTACATCAAATCTGGTATCCTGCCCCTGGCAATAGCCAAAACTTGATGTTTCAGAGGATGGTGAATGTGAAGCATGTGACCCAGCCGGTGCCTGCATACTCCACACATATTTAACCAATTAATTGATTGACCATCTCGATGTCAGGGGATGGATTGAGCATGCATGCTCAGCACAGCACTGCAAGAAAGCCCAGGATTGGGGCATGTCATGTCTGTCAGTACAGTCGGTGAACAGCCCAGTCATCCTGTACATAGGAGACAGAGACAAGAAGGCTGGGATGCCGCACTTGGGATTGTTGTGTCATGGTCCTTTTGCTCAAGAGTGGTGGGTTGAGCTCCACACCGACCTCCCAAGTGGCCTCCACTTAATCCACACTGAAATGTTATGATGCTGAGGGGTCTCTGCTAGGGAGGAGACCAACACTGCCACAGCCTACTATAATGGGCCAGAGGAGTCTCAAAAGAGAGGTGTTTGGGCAGGGAACCTGTCTTGACACAGCAACAATACTCAAGATCAAGAATAAGGTGAATTGTTTCGATGGCATAGTGGACCAGGATTGGAAGAAAGAGTTGCGTGAGTGAAGGCTTACAACGGGTGGGAACGTAGGGCAGGGACAGGAAGGGATTCTGCTGATCAAGAAGGAGGTGCATTGGCACAACTACAGAGTAGTCTTCAGCTGGGTGTTGCAGTGTTTTGACAGAGCTGGATAGGGGCAGCATATGCAGTACCTGCCTGCACCATGTCTGGAGCCCAGCCAGAGCGATTAGCCCTTCAATGTCAGAACCACCATGTTCCGGCAACAAAAAGAGAGGAAAAGTGTGAGGGAAGAGGGGAGCCGTGCAGGGTGTTTCTGGTCTTGGGCAGCAGTGAAATGCTATTTTTCTCCGTGGCTGACAGTGTAAATGCATTTCCTGGCAAGCAGATCATTCTGTATTAAAATTCTTGGTGAAGCTTATTAACGTGTGTTTATGAAAAGCCTGAGAGGGCTGTTTGGAGACAAACATGCCTTCAGAATGAGATGTTTGGGTGCGGGCTGAGTGATTGCTGAATATTAAAAACACAGAGGTAGAAGTTATGTTTCACATGATGTTGAACCCACCCATTGGCAAAAACCAGCTCAAACCTTCATCCCCTCTGGAAACTGCCTGTACCTGGGGACTTGGCCTTCATCAAAGATTGGGACTCCCAAAGGGCTCCCACTATTCCATATGCACAAAGGCAAAGGAGATCATACTGGGGTTGAAGCCACCAGTGCAGCCAATCCCAGCATCGTTTTGCACTGGTCTCACAGAAATGATTGCTATAAAAGGATGAATTGAATATTTCTAAAGCTTTCAGCATGTGCCTGTGATCCACTGCCTTCAGGTTAGCCTTCAAGTTAAAGGGACTTCAATCTCAGCACGTGGGAAAGTGCTGTCCTGAGTACAGCTGCTTTCGGGCAGTGATTCTCAAGCAGAGTTATGCAAAATACTTTTAAGGGTGTTGCGGGCTACCGCAAAATATAGGCACTGTTAGGTGTGAAATAGCTACATGTGACTCATAAAATAAACCCAGAGATTTCAAATAGGAATCCATAGCATCAAAACCATTCTGACTTGCGGGCTTTCAGAGTTCTTTGCAACAGAAGAATTGCTGTAGTACTTTTTGGTAATCAAAACCGAGAGCTGACATCTTCCAAGGGGTGCCTTCAGTCTAAAAAAGGGGGGGAACCACTGGCATTGTGGATAAGCAGAGGGACAGAGAGATTAGGTAAAATGCATCCTAGTATGCCTGCACAGACCCCCCCAGAGCTGACCCCTCACATGCCATACTAACACTCCCATGGCACATCTGCCCCACATCATCACACCCCTCTTCTATCACCCCCAAACACTCCATATTACATGCATGTACACATCACAAGACACGTATCTGCACACCCAGCATTGTCCCATCACTTAACACAAGTCTTTGTCCTAAATCTTGACTCATTTTTATAAAGGATTTTTTTGAGGCATTTGCCATGTGACTGCCTGAGATAAGATTTTGAGTACAGAAGACCAGGTTGTATATCTAAATATATGTCAAAAAATGTTTCCAAGAACAATGGTGGAAACAGCCCAAAAATGCGCTGAGGAGAAGAGCAAATGCATTCGAATCAGAGTCCAAGCAAAATATTAAAAGGATGAATCAGAAAAAAAATAATGTATGGAGTTTTCAAGAGTTATTTTTCTTTTTTAATGTTAATGGCAGTTTTTCAATTTGAGCTTCAAGTGCTGGAGCAGTGTGGCAGCCAATCCCGCACCGAGCCTTTCTTTGGGGGCTGATAAAAGCGTTGTTTTGATTTTGCACTTAAGATGGTCTCAATCAAGCCCCATGTAATGATCACACAAGCCATGTCTTTATGATCATCATTATTGTTGTTGCAATGTATTTATTTTTTTTACGCTTGCTTGATGCTTCCCTGCTTTAGGCAGAAAAGTCTCCCAGCAGCGTTTGATTAGCTGAGTGATTTCATCCCATTCACTGGGTCTTTCATTTTGCTGTTTAACTAGCAGCAGCAACTCAGCTCCTGGGAACATGACAGGGCTCTGGTGGCTCTGAGACAAGAATGTGTTACATTTGATGGACCCACCGATGACTTTCATGATTTTTGATGCTGCTTGAAGTGAAAGCCAAGGGCTGTCCTATCCCTTATTGCTGTATCAGGGCCTGGTGCTCCAAGAACCTGACACCCAGCCGTCCCTGAGACTTCAGTGGGGATCTCACACATCAGTGGCTTAAGAAGTCAGGGCTCAGGTACCACACAGCTCTGGCAACCCTAGCACAGAAGATTGCTCTGCAATTCCAATCATGGGGCGCTTGTACACGTGACAAGGGTTTCGTCCTCAGGGTTTTATTCTATGCCCCCTAGATTGAAATGGTGGGTTTTTAATTGAGACCCACCATTTCAGATTTTCTGTCACGTTATGGTGAGGATCCTTTTTTTTTGTTTTTTTTTGTCAGAGCCGGAGCCTGCCCGTGGCTGGGGAGTCAGCTGTTGGTGGGCTGAGCAGCCCCTGAGCTGCAGGAGTGCCCTGGTCCTTCCCTCTGCGGTGGTGGCGCCCTCCAGGGCCTCTTGGATGGGCTGCTAGCACCCTCCAGGGATGCCTGGGTGGGCTGCCCCAGCTCAGAGGCAGCACCTGGCCCAGTCCAACTGTTCCCTGAGGTTTAATCTGTCTCTGTGTTTATTCTAAGCTACACCTATTTAACACACTGGTACCTGCACGGGCCCAGGGCATTGGCAGTGCCATTGTTTTCTTTCCATAGCACATGGGAAGGTTGGTTTGGATGTGCTCTGTGACAGTGGGGTATAGGAGGGGCCAGTGAGGATAATTTTACAGACCATTTCAGACAAAAGTCTATAGTGTGGTTGCTGTGATTGCCAAGGTCTGCCCTCAGTGCCCTGGGTGGTCCCTTGCAGTCTGACATTCCTTATCAACATCCCTAAATTTTGGAGTTAAATAGGAATAATTTGCCTTCCTTGGTAAAGCGCTGCATGTCAGCAGCAGAATGCTGCAACAATGAAATAAAGGCTTCCACCAATCAGAAAGTGGGTCCTAGATTAAAAATAATTACCAAGAACTAGGTTCCCATTGGCTGAAACTGAAAGAGAATCCATTCTCACAGCCATCAGAAAACCCCAGCAGCTGCAAAGGGTTCAGGCCTATACTGGTACTGACTCCCTAGGACTGCGGTATCCATCAGGGATAATGACAGCAGAGGTCTCATTAATCATCCAGTATAAACAGAGGGAGACTCACGGAGCAGTATCACTGGATGAGCAGCTCTGAGTTTGAAAATAAACTTTTCAAGCTCTGCCTTTGCATTTATTTTTGCTGAATGCTTTGGCTTTGCCTTGGCGTTTATCAGCAGGGGACTCATCGCAGCAAGTCAACAGTGCTTAACTCGGCCGTGAGGGGATTGTGCAGACAGGACTGCAGTCTCCTATAACTCTGAGACATCTCTGATGTGGTTCTGAACCCCCCACCTTCTCTTTTTAAGGTGATCTATAAAGAATCCAAATTCCTGGACACCCCCCCCCACCTTCTCAGAGGCAGGCTGCAGGCAACAATTAGCTCAGAAATACATAAATGAGAAATACATGAGAATTGCCAGTTCCCACAGATTTATTATGACTTTTACAGTGCCTGATGTTATTCTTAAAAGCCTGGCTCCTAGAGTCATGGGACCAAGGCAAGAGACCGGCAATGCTGACGTTTTTAGGCTGTTGACTGTGCTTGGGGCATTGCTCCTCTGAGTAGAGGACCACTGGGAGCCTCTCCTCAGCCTTCCATTGGTCCCCCAGCACACTGCCTCTCTGCAGGGGCCATGTGTGACTGTCACTAAGCATGGTTTTGTTGCATAGAGATTTCATCTGCATCTTCCTTCTCTGTAGGGCCTCTCCATATAGTTTTGAGCAAGGGGATTCCAGGCTTTCAGGGGCACACAAAGTTTAATCTGTATCCCTTTATGCTGATGTATTTGTTGACAGTAAGTGAGATGTTGGCCCTGGAGCACATCAAGGGCCTGTGGAGCTTGGAGTCAGACAAACGATAGCACAACAGGGCTAGGGACAGACATTACACATAAACTGGTTTAAGTGATCAGAAACTGGTCAAAACCTGTAAAAGAACAGATGTTCAGTGTACATAAACTAGTTTGAAAATAGCTCAAACCGGTTTGAGATAAACCTGACTAAATGTAGTATCAGACTTAACTGATTTGGCTCACATCAGTTTATGCAAAGTCTGTCCCAGATCCCTTGCTGGTTTAAGTTAAATCAGACTTGCCAGCATCCCAGCATGCTCTCTGGGCTGGGCTGGGCTGGGGTCTCTGCTCCACAGCAGGGCTGGCCCCTCCCCTCTGCTCCCTGGATGATGCTCTGGCAGAGACTTGCAGGCACAGCCGGGTCTGCTGGCTTCTCCCTTCCCCCTTCCCCACTCGCTGCGTAAGCAGAGATCCCTTCCTTCTCTCTCCCACAGCACAGACTGTAGCCAGCATGTGGTATGCCAGCTAATGCTATGTAAGGCAGAGAGTACAGTGTCCACTTAGGGCTTTTTGAAGGTAATCAACAGCTCAGCTGGTAATGTCCCTGCATTCCTTCCTTTGGAAAAAGCTGTTTAAGAAAAGCTTGAACTAATAAGCAAGGCTTGGTTTTCTGATAGGGTGCTAAATGATGATAACAGAGCTGATAAATGTTCTGTTATCAGTGGGGGGGGGAGGGGGCAGGGACCCCTAATCACAGTCTCCTGCCCAGGCCCGGCAATGCGCCCCTCAGCTCAGCACTTTGGAAGGGAAGAGAGGGCTGCTCAAGCACCCCCTGGCTTCTAGCCTGAGCCACTGCAGGCATGTGCTTGCATTTCTGAGATGTCTGTGTAGTTACAAACTGGTTCAGCCTTTCCAGGTTAGACTAACCTGCAAAGATTGAATCAATTCAGGCTCCGGCTTTTTTGAATGTCTGTCCCTAGCCCAGATGCCAAGGGTCAAATGAATCCCTGGGTACATAAGCACAAGCTGGACACCAGGGGAACAGTGACTACTTACCAGACAGCTGAATCTGGCCCATAGACCCACTGCATTTCTACTGTCTCAGTGGTGCATTAGCACTGAAACTGTGTGTGACAGGAATGAGTTTCAGCAGTGGTGATGGCCAGCGCTTCTTACAGTGAGGTAGGGTGGTCGCCTCAGAGTTGGAGAAATGGTCACATGGAGAGAGGGATAATGTGGAAGAAGACAAGAGACAGAGGGATGAGTTAAACTCCTTAAAGGAATCCATTCTCTTAGTCTATCATGATGCACTCCATGGTTCTTCTCCCATTAATAGGCTTGTTCAGTTATAGGGCATCTAGCAACCTCAGCCTTCATAGGCTGAAAACTCCCCATTCATATTTGTGCTGTTGACTCATCTCGCCCTATATCCAGCTTCTATCGGTGACTAGAATCAACTCACTCAAAGCAAAGCAAAAAAGCTTCCAGTAATAGCCTTAGTCATCCATCAGGGTGGAGAAGGGACCTTCATGACCACACTGCAACTCTGCCCTGAAGCCTGACATCTGAGGCACAGCCATGTAGGAGATACAACATGTTTGTACATCACTGGTGGTCAAAAGTGCAGCCAGCTCCTTAATACAGCCAGCCCTTGGGCGCGCCGGGTTATTTATAATGGAAGCTATGAGAGTGCATCATCATTGGAAGGTCTTTCATCTCAACAGTCCAAGTGGGACAGAAAAAGAAACATTCGAAAACAGGGTAAAAATATCACTGGGGTTGGATAGGTCTGGTTGTGGGGATGTTTGGTGTTTTTTGAGCAAAACTTTCCTGAAGCCGCTTTTGTCCAGTGCCCTCTCCTCTATGGGTGGATCTCAGAATGCAAGCCCCTCCGGTCATCACTGTTGGGCACCCTGAAATGGCCTGGAACAGCTTAACTGTGAGCATGAATGGATGGAGGGGAATGGGTGGGCCTCAACAGAGGCCAGGAATGAGAGTTTCTTTGCAGTGTTGCGGGGAGCCCAAAACAGGAATAGCAGGGAGGCTGCAGGACAGCAGCGAGGGTTTTGGGAAAACCATGTAGGAGATGCAGCATATTTGTAATCAGATCAGAAGACACAGCCCTGGCTAACTGAGGGCCAGTCTCCATTCCCACCCATACTATCCACCAAACCCTTCACGCAGGGTCTGCCCTCAGGTTTTGCTTTCTATTTAAGCCAGCTCTCTTCCACTCCCTGCACTGTCACCCCAGAGCTCAGGCAAACCAGGTGCATATTGAAATCCACACTCACCAAAGTATGCATTTAATTCAGATTTATTAAACTGGTTATTATATAGATGATTAGAAACATATTTCTGCAGATTTAATAGCCACAGAGCAGACAGAGTTGTTAATCCTCTATAAATATGTTTTTAATCATGTCATTATTTAACATACAATAACTGTCCTATTAAATATAATGTATAGTTGGCAGCCTTGACAGAAAGCATTTCAGGCTATGTTTTTTTTTTCCTGCAGACTCATTAAGTTTTGTGCATGGGAGATAGGACAGATTTTGCACATGGACTTTACTAAAGTGACAAAGAAAAGTTGATGGATAGAGATATCAAAAAAATCAGAGAAAAATAAGGCTGGAAGGGACCATCCCAGACAAGTGTTTGCTTAGCCTGCACTTAAAAGCTTCCAGTGACAGAGAGTCTGCAACCTCTTCAGCTAATCCATTCCACAGAGTTAGAAAGTTCTTCCTAATATCCAGCCAAACTCTGCTTCGTTGCAGTTGAAACCCATTACTTCTTCTGTCGTCCCTGCAGAAAGAAAGAGCATTCATCACTGTCTTCTTGGTAACAACCCGTTGAGTATGGTGTATCCTCTCGGCTGGTCCAATAACCACAGGGCTTCTGAGCCACTAAGAATAGAGATAGGAGGTATTTTTGCCTGTGCTGTATGTGAAAGATGGTGTGACCTAATAAATAAAGTGCTTTTCTGGAAGTCGGCAAACTTACCGCTATGTTCTCACCCTGGCTCTGCTGCTGACTCTAGGCACTTCTCTGTGCCCATTTCTGCTTCCTCACTTTGTCTGTCTTGTCTAATTAGCTCATCATCTCTTTGCTGCAGTGGTGACCTTTAGCCACGGCAATAAAGATAATCCAACTTAGAGAATATTGCTCAGTTTTCAAACCTAACAAGCCTTTTATTCTGGGTTCTTTCAGTTTTAATTAAAAAAAAACAAAACAGCCAGAATAAAAACTATTACAGAACATTTTGAGTGAAAAGAACTTTTTCATGGAAAGCATAATTCAGTAGGAAGTTTTGACCAAATCTAGTAATTTAGACTCATAAAAGGTAGAAAGACTTTTCTTTTGCTTTCTTGTTTCCTACCCCTTGTTCTCCTTCTCTCCCTTGTGGCATTTTCTGGGCCCATGCCAAAAAAGAGATGGCTGTACAGTACAGAATCTGGTAGGCCAGCAAAAATTTTTAAAAAATGAAAGCAAATTGCAACTGCATTTAGAAATGTCAGAGTTGTTCCTCTTTTGCAGGGTGCACAAAAGACCCTTTCTTTGGAAATTTTTCACAATATTTTCTTTTTTATCTGAATTTTTTTATCAGGATTTTTTGTTTCCCAAGAATGTTTTCCAGTAAAAAGGGCTTAGTTCCCTTGTGGACTGAGAGCTAAAGGGGACTTGTAACAAACCCTTAACAGCAGGTTCCAGCTGCAAAGTTGCACCTCCTTATAAATTCATGAGCAGCATGGTATATGAATGCACCGACATAAATATACCCAGGGTGTGTCTACACGTGTGCATTTACTGTGCAGTAACTAAAATTATTGCACAGTATTGGCACACATCTACACTTGAATGCCCATACTGAGGAGAAAATATGGCAACTTATGCCAACTTGGAGTAAGTTTGATACCTGCATCATGCTGTGCAGTAACACTGTGTGTGGACTGACTTGGGACTAACTTTAGCCCCAAGTCAGTCCACACACAGTGTTAATCTGCTTTAATGCCTGCAAATGTAGACACTGGCCTATTTCCGCTTACTGTGCAGTAACTTTAAGCTGGAGTAAATGCACGTGTAGACATGCCCACAGAGGTTAAGAGACTGCACACATACTTATACACATGTGGATATGTACACACATACCTACACAGAATGCAGAGTTCTATCTAGGCACAGCCCACAAAGCAACAAGCACAAATTCATGGACACACTGTATTTCTGTTCCTATTTTCTCCCTACAACAGCCAGTCATATCAAAGCAAGCATTCATACTTCCCTCATTATCCCAGAGCTATACCCAGTTCAGTGTGCTTGCAGAAACACATGCACACGTGAACAACACAAGTGCACTTACCTGCAAATAAATATTACCATGTGGAAGCCTAGCTTAGATGGGAAGGAGGAAGTAGCTTAGATGGGAAGGAGGAAGTCGATGTCATCTTCTTGGACTTCCAGAAAGCCTTCTACAGTGTCCCACCCAATTCTGGTGGGCAAGCTGAGGGACTGCCGCATTGATGAATGCACAGTCACATGGGTGGCAAACGGGCTCCAGGGGCAAACCCAGAGGGTGGTGGTGGATAGGTTGATGTCAACCTGGGAGGGTGTGGGCAGCAGAGTCCCCCAGGGCTCAGTCCTTGGGTCGGTGCTGTTCAACATCTTCATTAGGGACCTGGACGAGGGTGTGGAGAGCACCCTGTTCAAGTTCGCTGATGACACCAAGCTGTGGGGTAAAGTGAATACACCGGCAGGCAGGG
>NW_017728936.1:5057109-5155665 GCF_001723895.1 Crocodylus porosus | reverse complement strand
AGGAGGCCACTCGAATGGTTGGGGCCTCCGTGGCCAGCCCTATGAGGAGAGGCTGAAGGACCTGAATCTCTTCAGTCTCCACAAGAGGAGACTGAGGGGGGATCTTGTGGCTGCCTACAACCTTATCAGGGGCCACCAGCAGGGACTTGGGGAAAGTCTGTTCAGCAGTGCCCCTCATGGAGTCACCAGGAACAGTGGCCACGAGCTGAGGGAGGATAGTTTTAGGTTAGACATTAGGAAGAACGACTTCACAGTAAGGGTGGCCAGAGCCTGGAATAGGCTTCCCAGAGAGGGGATGCTCTCACGTTCCCTGGAAATCTTCAAGAGGAGACTGGATGGGCACCTGGCTGGGGTCTTATGGCCCCTGCCACCCCAGTGCTCCTTCCTGCCCATGGTAGGGGGTCGGACTAGATGATCTGTCTAGGTCCCTCCCGACTTATTGATTCTGTGATTCTATGAAGCCAACACAATACACACATGCATGCATTTGCGCACACACACACACACACACACACACACAGTATAGTCTGTGTGGCACAATGAAGGAACGAACAACACTAGTATCAGTAATTGGGGATCTTATTCTTACTATGAGAATGGAAAAACAAGCATCCCCTGCATTTGGTTGAGGAATAAAGTGCATAACCCAAGCTGACTTCTGTAGTGCCTTCAGACTTGACATGCTATGATTCCCATCCCGGTGACAAACTGTTCCAGGGAACCTGCTGGTTACAGGAAAAGAAGTCTGAGAAAGGAAAGAATTTACATTAAATTAAATTATTTTAACTGAAAAAATAAATCCTTGTCACAGCTTGAGGCTAATGCCTGCCCAATGCCTTCCTAGAGCTTGCACTCAGTGAGAGATGGCTACCATCCTCCTGAAATGCCTGTCAGGAAAGCTAGACTGAGCTTAGTTTGATCATTGCAAGCACCTCTGCAAATGAGACAAAGCAGAGTCTACGGAGCCAAGGAAAGGGAGAGGATGGAGACAAAAAGAGGTTGGGCTCCTCCACCTGTGAAAATCAAATTAACTCCTTGCATTCTAGGCTCCCAGGTCTTGAGCCCATTGTCTGCCAACTAATGAATCTACCAGAATGGGTGAAACCACTCAGCATAGGGACACTATTTCAATGGCTCTGAAAAGAACCAGAGTTGCAGGTTCAGCTATTTGCAACAGATGTGCTTGTGTAATCCTATAGTTGGAGACTGGAATCAATACCAGGTGACTTGTCATTGCTGCTCTATCAGTGTCTGTTATTCCTGTCTGCTTGTTTGTCTAGTCTAGTCATCTAAGCCATCCCCTAATCTAGGCCAGCGGTTCGCAAACTTTTTAGACTCGAGGCACCCCTTGGAAAATGTTACCTCTTAGTTTTCACTCATTTTTTGACTGCTGAAAAATAATAGAGCAATTTTTCTAGTGCAAAGAACTCAGAAAGACCAAAGCAAGTAATTTTAATGCTATGGGCCACATCTTTACATGTGCTTTACTGCAGAGTAGACTAATTAGCTGCAGAGTAAAGTGTCACTGTCTACACATGCAGCACTAGTAGGCCACTAATTAACAATGCTATAAGACAGTACTGTCAGGGATAATAGTATAGAGGACAGTACCATCTGACAACGGAGTAATTAACTGCGATTAAACTCACATGTAGATGCTGACCACAGACATAAATTGCATCTGGTCAGCCCGGCCAGCAGGGGGCCAGACTCCTACCTGCCACCTAGCCACATGGCTCCACACTTTCAGCACTCTCTGCCTCAGCCAGCCTCTCTGCCACCCAACGCCACCACCCAGAGCCTGGGACAGAGCAGAGCAGGGGCAGCCCTGGTGTAAACTCCACCGCAACTCAAATTGCTACTGTCCTGGTGCACATGCAGACATGCCCAGGAGTAGTTTACTCAGACTCAAACTGTTACAGAGTTTATTGGTTCGAATGAATTGCATGTGTAAATGCACCCATGAATTCCTGTTTGAAATCCCTGTGTTTATCTTGTGAATCATGTGTACAGTGCTCAACGGTGCTAACATTGCCTGGCACCGTGTGGCATCCTTGAAAGCAACTTAAGGCACCCCAGGATGCTACAGCACCCTAGTTGAGAATTCCTATGCTAGGCTTTTAGAAAGTCAAAAGGCAGTATTCATACTGGGCATGACCCACTGTTAATAAGACACATCACGTTGCTCTTCTTTCATTGCATAAGTGTGCAAATGCTTCTAGGATAAATACTTGTGTATGCAATATGATTGGTTGAAAAATCAATAAGATTGGTTGAAAAGTGTGGTTTTATTGAAAATTTTTCAATATTTTGACAAAAAAATGTGGAATTCCTTGAAACTGGTCTTTTGTTTTGTTCTGAGTTTTCCATTTCCAAATTAAAATGTTGTAATTGAAATTAGACCTTTTGAATGACCCACAACAGTTTTGAACATATGAAAAATTTGAAAACATTCTTGTTACCTCTTTGGTTTGGAATGAAACCGCATTTGGAAACCTTGGTATTTCCCAGCTG
This sequence comes from Crocodylus porosus, assembly GCF_001723895.1. Taxonomy (NCBI): domain Eukaryota; kingdom Metazoa; phylum Chordata; order Crocodylia; family Crocodylidae; genus Crocodylus; species Crocodylus porosus. The sequence continues at coordinate 5,153,151 of NW_017728936.1, read as the reverse complement.
GTCCTGAGTAATGACCATGTGTTGGTGTGTGGTGAAGTGAGGGGTCATGGGACAGGCATGCTACAGGCAGACACATCCAGCATTTCCCCACTACCCCATCAGTCTTTCAACACATTTGTGACCTGTGGCATCCTGATGTACCCAGCCTAGCCACAATGCACTTCCTCCCTCAGCTACCGCAACATCTTTGCCATCGTGTCCACATTGCAGCATCCCTGCTTTTCCAGCTCCTGGCCCCACACAGAGCTCTGCCAGTGGCTGGACTCTGACCGCCAGCACCAGCCCTTCTACTCCAGCCCTGGGGCTTTCCTTGTGTAGAGGCTGCCAATGGTGTTGAATTATAGTAGTAGTTTTACATGCACATTAGAGCCACCAAATCCATTAAATTTCTGGCTGAGCCAGGCTGGATCCCATTTCCAGATGTGTAAGGCCCTGAGCCACTTGGCCACTTAGCATCTCACCCCAGAGAAATTTGAGATCCAGAAGCTAAAAGCTCCATCAGGGAAGACCAAGCAAGGGAGGAGTAACAGAGCATCCTGTCCTCCACAACTGGTGCCTCTGTTTCTTGGCCAAGGCTGCAGGGCTCATGTTACCCTCCATGCTGCAGTCACTTTACCTGGCTAAGCGGCCTCTCACTTAGTCCTTGGAAGGGAGCCTCTGGCTCCACTTCTCCCCTGGAGGGGGTTGGTAAACCACATGCTGGTTAATAGAAAATAAAGCCACTTGCTCACCACAAATCATCAGCAGCCTCATTAAAACTAACAAGAGGGAAAGCAAAGCATGGGGCAGCTGGGCACATTTGTAGTTTTGGTTATTGTTCTTCTTTTCCATGTATTTATTTTTTACACACCTTTCCCAGAGCTCCATTCCATTTTATGAGCTTGGTGGAGGGCTGACAGGTCACGGTCATTTTTGCAGGCACTGTTTGCCAAAGAGATGTAGGTGTCAGCCTGTAGAGGTTCATTCCCAAACACCCAGGAAGCAGAGCAGCTTTATGGTAACAGGCATTTCTACTGCTTTAGTCTAATATTGGTGAGAGCCATTCCTCAGGAGCACACAATGCTGCTCCACCATCTTCCTCCACGGGATTTGTGCTGGTGAATGGCTGCCAGCTATGAAGATGAGTGTCTCCCTTCCCAGCTTATCCTTGCAGATAACCCAGAAAGCTTTCCCTGCACACCTCCCTGCTGGTGAGCTTCAATCCTCCCCGGGGGGAGAGGCTGCTCTGGGGCTGAAGGCAGGTTCTGTCCCCATGTCTCACCCACTCTGGTCCCTTTCCTGAGGCTGTCAACCAGGGCAGCAGCTCTCACCATGGGGGAAATATGCATGTCATCATGGTCATTATTGTCCTTCCAGCTTTTGCCTGCATTGTCCGTCTAGACTGGAGGCACCTTAGGGCACCCTCTCATACCACATGCATGTGCAAAACCAAGTTGAGCGGGGCATCTGCCTGCAGCCACAACACAATGACACAAATATTCAGTTTCTTACAGAATGAGCTGGTTCCCCTGCGAGCCCTGGTGCTGGGGGGGTGGGGGTTGTGAGGTTAACACCTGCTTGTAAGGAACAGTGTCCAGAGCCAGCAACTCATTTTGCAAAGGCGTGAGAGGAAAAGCTCTCAGGCAAAAGTGACCCATGTTGGATTTGAGCCAATAGCTTCAAGATGAAAAGTTCTGCAGCCCAGTTTATCAGCTGTATCTGAGCCAGCTGCATACCCCAAACCAGCACTGTCTGGATACAGCTACAACCACTGTAGCCTACTTCTTCTCATGGTGGTGGTCCTTGTGGAGCCTACACAAGCAGCCTGGTGCTTCATCTCCTTCGTGTTGCTCACTGTCTCCTATAATGGTCATTGTGCCTCATACACTGAGCCTGCTGCAGCTGCCTCTAGCAGAGTAGGGTCATTTAGCTCAGCGGGGCCAATCTTTTTGACGGCATGTTACATATTTGCCCTCCACAAACCAGAGTGCCATGCTGATCTTCCTCTGCCCAGTTTCCTCTGCTGCTTTCTGCTTCCTGCCTTGTGCTCCCCATCTGATCCCCTGTTTTGTTTTTTGCTTCCAGCTATCTGCTGTCCGCTCCCTGATCTCCCAAATGCCACACACGAGGCTGCTCATGCCACAGGTTGCCCCCCTCTCCCTCCCTGATTTATTTAGCTCGTACAGTTGAGATTCATGCTTTTATACCTACCCAGCCCCATGCCTAACAAAGCCTTGCTACCTCATTTTTCATCTGGTGATTTACGTGGGGTGCAAATATCCTGTGGTGCCCTTGTGAAACACCCTTGGCAGAAGTTGGCAGCCAAAAAAATACCTTCCCATTCCAGCCCAAGGTCAGCCTTATGATAGGAAGACTCTGAACAGCTCCAGACAACTAGTTCTCCCAAACCCTCTTTTCTGAAAGCACATGGGCTTCAGTTTCCATGGCTTGCAGCCAGCTGAACCACCCCAACTCCCAGCAGTTCCCTCTCAAGCCTAAAGGTGTGTGCCTGTCATCTTACATGATGAGCATCAGCTGGAACCCATTCGGCTTCACTCGGGTGTGCAGGAGGCATGAAGCCAAGGTGAGAAGTTGGCCCAGGATCCAGATCTGTCAGAGCCTGAAAGCAAGACACAGACTTGTGATGTGCAGCCCAGCCAAAAAGAGCAGAGGAGAGATCGTGGACGGCTTTGGGATTTGTCTTTGTAACCAGCTGACTTGTTGGATAAAACAGGCATGTCTAGGCATAACTCTGTGCCTCCGCTCCTGCCTAGGTGTGCTGTGCTGATAAACGTACCTGGTGCCCTCAGGTGTAACGCACCTGCCATGCGGCTGAATGGAGCAGGTGTCTCTAGGTGATATGCACCATCTGTGCTGCTGAATATGTGAATTGTCTACAGGGGGAACACACCTCCTGGTACACAGAAAGTACCACACATCTCCATGTAGAGTTGCCTGTCGTAATACTGATAGTATGATGTGTGCTGAGGTCATGTAGGCCCGCTGAGTATGCAAGGCCATGTATAACCTGACTCTCCATGGAAGCTGCGGCAGCACAGAAACTGCAATGGAAGTCCTCCCAGAAAGGGTTAACAAGCAGAGCATTTCCAGTCAATTCTAGCCACTTTTATCTTCCATTTCCGCCTTCCACATCACATTCTGCCATGCTCCAACAGCATCTGGTAGCACCGGAGCTGATGTCCCTCCCAACGAGAGACGAGTGTTGGAGCGTGCAATGTTTGCTTTGGAAGGAGGCAGGCTTTGTCTGCAGAGCTGTGGGCCAGTTTTCCAAAGCCCACCTTGTAAACGTTCCTCGCCTCCCTGCTCCCTGGACCAATTGTCTTTCAGAGCTGGCTACCTGGGCGGCGGACACAGCCAAATACTTTCTCCATGAAGCACTATTTCCGGGAATGACCTCACAGCATGCTGGCATGGCAGGAAAACCCTGCGGGTGGGATCTTTTGTTGCCGGCAGGCACAGGAATTAGGACTGTCCAAGTACAGAAGGCACAGAGCTCTGAGGTCACCTTTTCTAACCTCTTAAGTACATCACCTTCCAACACAGCAGTTTTCCTTGCTGCTGAGCTGGCCCAGGACTGACTTCCCCTACGTACTAGGACTTCATGGGCCTTCTTTCTAATTGGGTGAGAAGCCTGCAGCCTCAGCTCTTCTGTGAAAAAACAGCTCTGTTGTGAGCCTCGGGTACTTAGCCCTGGAAGACAGGAGCTGTCAGGTGCTAATCCCATCACCACCATCAGCTTCCTGTGTGGCCATCTCCCCACTGTGCGTAAATGGGTATCAGAATCCCTGCCCCATGGCAGCGCAGGGAGGGATTCAGTAGAGGGCACTGGTAAAGGGCTTTGAAAACCTTAAGTGTTACTGGGAACCAGGTCATGGGAGACCCAGGCACCAAGGGGCTGCTACCAAGGTTGTACGATCCATGCAATATTCTTGAGTCTGAGACATTCAGTTGTGTGTCGATTCAGGTTATATCAGGTGCCAGAAGAGGAAACTGAACCCATTTGGCTGTTGAAAGGCCACAGGCCTAGAAGAACTTCTCATGCTATATAGAAACTGTTGGTTGAGGATGAAAGGACGGTGCTGAAGGAGTGTCCCAGGGACACACATTACCTCGCTTCCTGCAAGAACCAGAACCAGTCACCACCTGGCAGTAACTTCCTTCCATGCAGCCAGCTGCTTCCCTCTTTGGCCAGCTGTGGGACGAAACCTGAATCCCACCCTGATTTCTTCCCTGCCCAGTGATACTTGCCACCTTCTGATCATGGGCCTTGGCTGCCATGATTGCTTTCAAAGCAAGGTAGACTATTCTCAGTCTTACTTTCAGGTCTTCTGGGGCATTTTTACATGTGCTCCGGGGGTAGGGAGGGAATTTTAATTAGAGCAGCTCTGAGAGCTGCTCTAATTAAAGCACCCACAGTGTCTCATGTATCAGCATCCCTGCACTTCAACAGGGGCACTTTAACTAAAGTTCATTCAACGAGCTTTAGTTAAAGTGCCCCCGCCACTATTTTTAAGGGTGGGGAAGCTGATACACGAGATGCGGAAGCTGGCTGGAGCGTGCTAATTAGCACATTCCAGCAAACTCGATTAATTGAGCCTGCTCCAACGTGCTATAATTACAGCACATTGGAGCAGCCTCCTGGAATGTCTACAGGTACCCCAAATTTCTCTGAGCATTTGCTCACAGGATCCCACCAAGTGCTCACACCTATGGTACTTAAACACACACAACCAGCCTTATTTGTATACTACAGTAAGGAGGCCTTTGTCAGTCCCTAAGGCCCCTGCAGAGTCTTACCACCATTTGCTCAGTCATTCTTCTGTCTTCACCTTTCCTTCACTCCCTTGGACTCATGCATTTGCTCTTCTCACCCCCCACAATCCTTTTCTCCAACCACCTCTCTAGTCCTCTCTTGCTCCTGAACTTCTAGTTTCACACTTTGCACAGTTAGTCATGGCACAAAATATCTGAGGTGATAGTAGCTGATGTTGAAAGAGCTGGGTCAGGAAATATTTTTTCCCCATACCAAATTTCAACTTCTAATTGAAAAAAATAAGAATGGAACATTTTAGGCCAACAACCAAATGCAGTTGAGATTTTGCCAAAGGTGTTTGACGGCACTAGTATGAAGTAACTCAGGTTACTGTGCAGTCATTTAGTACTTATTTACACAAGTACTAAATGACTGTGCAGTAATGACTGCACAGTCAGCGTCCCATGTATCTGTGGCCAGTGAGAGGTTTCAGCCTGTTGCTTGTGAGCAAGACACCCCTGCCCTAGCCACAGAGGCTTGTATCTGACTGTGGACCAGGGAGGAAGGGGCTGTTTTCATCACCCAAGCTGTCAGCAAGTGCCAGGCAAGAGCTTTTCCTTTGCCTCTTCCAAGCTCAACCATGGGTGACAGCTCACTCTGGCTGGGCCACTGGGATGTGCCAGACAGATGTAGCCCCTGCCTTGTTACCTACAGCACTCACAAGCCAAGAGGCCTGGTGAAAAGAAGAGCCTGAGCAAGAGGCCAAGCATAGGTCACAAGGATGATCTGTACCTTCTGTATTTCTAATTCAGTCTTATTTCTCCCTATTCTCTCTGACAGATGTTTAAGCTAGAATGACCAGGCTTAACAGCATTGGCCAGGGATCATGGACCAGCAGGGAGGAACCTGTAATGATTGCTGCATTGATATAGCCACCACCCAGGGAGGATTTCAGAGTGCTTGGCAGACATTCACACAATCCCACTGCAGGGCAGATAGCCTCACTCCAGTTTTATACTTGAGAAAATGGGTATGATTCAGTGACTTGCCCAAGCTCACACAGGAAAGCATGGGCAGAGTCTGGAGACCTCAGTCTCTGTCCCTTGTTTTAACCATTTCCCTCCAGACCTAGGGATATAAACCCAGGAACTTGGCTTCCAGTCCTCTAACCATGGGACCCCATTCCCCACCAAGTGGGGGAAAGAACCTACTAGCTACCAGCACTCTCCATCCTTTCTTCAGACCATCATAAGTGCAAGCAAAGGGATTGCATGGAGTCATTCATTCATGATTGTCAAAACTGTGATTGCAGTTCTGAGCAACAAAATGAGAGAAAGTACACTGCATGCAAATGAAGGTTTTTAGTTGGTGATAGGTTCTGACTGACACTGCGATGAATGCACCTGCATCATGGCTGCTGGCTGTGAAGAACCAAAGGAGACCTGCGTCCACCTGCATCTCTAAAAGTGAAGCAAACAAGGAAGCTCACTAATTAGTAACAGTGCTTCCTTTCCATTCCTTTCTGTGGACCTCTCTGCACTAATGGGCAGCATACTCAAATGGCTCCCAGGGGAGCAGGCTGAAAAGCAGAATTTCCTGCTGGGAATTTGAAATTTTCAAATTTGGTTCCATCTGGAATTGAGAGCAAAAGTCAAAATCCCTGAACTGGTCCTGAAACACACTATTTTAAACAACACCAACAACCTTCGCAAGACTAACGATAACACAGTGGGGTTTGCCATAGGCTTCTGTGAAAAGGGCTATAGAGATCTGTGACATGACTTTACAATTCAGTGGTATTAGAGGAAACTCTCTTTTCATCCATTCTATTGGACCTCCTAAAGAGCAAAGACCCCCTGGTTTCTCAGCCTCAGGATCAGCCAGTTGACAGAACCACACTCCTTCCATTGTTCATTTTAACATGGCTGCAAGGTGCCATAACCCAGCACTAAGGCAGCTTCTGGTAATCTTGTGGCCTGCATCTCATTAAGCTTTATTAAGCACCGGAGATCTGGAGTTGCAAGAGCTGACAGATGGGCCAGGAAGCAGCTCTGTTAATTCTGCAAAGTGAGGAAATACTACAGAGCGTGGTTGAGTGGGTTGGGAGAAGGTGCTCAGCTTCCAGCAGCTGTTTTGCTAGGCTTTGTTCTTCACTGCAGAGCCCCTGTTGAACCCAGGAGCGGCTGAGTTAATTCCAGCATGGTTTAATTGGGTGGTCTTGGTCTTTCCTAACAGGAAATCATAAGACCTAGCTGGATCCAGTGGGCTGTGCACGGTTAAATCTATATGAAATAGCGAGGGACAGGAGGTTGGCACATGAACCAGGTATAACTTTGGGGAAAATCTTGCCTTCCTTCACAGCAAAGCTAGAGTTTTTGTAATGTTTGCTCCACAATCCACTGACCCCTGCAGATAAATAGACTGTGTTATGGTGCAGTTTTGATGGCCTGTTTGGATAGAGTAGGCATTCAAAGCTTCATTGGACTGAAGCAACACTTGTAAATGGGTTTGGAGTCCCATGGTGAAGCACACCAAAGATTATTCCACCAGCACCCAAACTCACAGTGCAAAGATGAGCTCAAGGACCAGAGTCTGGCTTGGGATTTTAGACACCCCAGTGTTCATAGGAGATTTGGATCAGAAATTTGGTTGTAGACTCCATGAGTTTGGATGGCAGCTCTGGTCGCACCTGTATTATCCATGAAGTGATGTGCACCAACAGAGTGGGGTCTTTCCACTTTCTTCCATGGTGTGTTGCAGTTCCAGAGTGTTACAGAGACAATCCCCGAGCCCTTGCTTGCTCACAGGTTTGGCTGTAACTGTGGCTGAGCCCCTGGTCTTTCTCTGTATGTTGGCAAGGAACAAGGAGCTTTCTCTCAGGAGTCAAAGCAATCCACTGCTGACCCAGCGGTGATGTGAGCTTCTGTCTTGTGCGTGCCGAGAGCCGGATGTCTGAAGCTGATCAGCTCTCGGAGGAATGTTATATGTCTGGGAAGCACTTTGCTCATCATGTGGGGGGTCTCTAATGCTCTTGGTACAGCACCTGCTAATCCTTAAAGTACAGCTAATTAAGTCTAATTATCAGTACAGGATAGGAAAACTCCTCATCCCCTCCACACGCATCCCAGCACATCCAAGCTCCTCTCCCCTAATTGGCAAAGGCAACCTGTCATTTTGCAGGGATTTGGAATGCAAGCTGTGTGTCTCTGCCTCAGATTATCGGCCTCTGGTTTTAAACTGTCTATGGCCGCCCACAAACTGAAAAGACAGCTCCCTCCCACTGCTGGGGCCTGAGTCTGTCCCTGCAGGGAGCTGGGTGGCAGCTTTCAGTAGTGCCTCAGACTTCTGCATCCATACCTGCTCGTCTTCACTCTTCTTTCCTGCCTCCCTGAGCGCATTCAGATGAGTGTGCATGCAGTTGTGCCGCTGCTACTTGTCCCCAGGGAATGCCTGTGCACACATGCTCTGGTGTGCGGCAAGTTGTCCTGGGTGGGGTAGAGCCTTGTCTGGGGTAGCCTTGTCAGGGGGCTTCCTGGGACTCCAGTGGCACCAATCTGGGCACACAGAGCCTGGCAGGCAGCCAGTGTGGCTCTGGCTGGCCAGGCTCTTATTTTGGGTGGTGCACACTGCCGCCATATGCACCACCCTGCTTTTTTCTGCTGCAGGTTTTTTTGACACCAGGATCTCCCAGTGTCAAAAAAACCCACCACAATGCATATTAGGAGCATGGTGAATGCCTACAAGTGTGGCATGTGCACTTTGCGGTGCCACAGATGGGTCTGCAGCGCCACAAACTGCACATGCATACTCATCTGGACGTGTCCCCTTTGTCTTTCTTTCTTCTTCCTTAGTTTTGCTGCTACCAGTGAAAACAAGAGGAAAGAAAAGCTGGGGTACATATATGAGTAGTGCAGCTTGCATACATCTCCACCCATGAGTATCTCAGGACACCTGACCTGTGGCTGGAATGAGGTTACAGGGATTCTTCTGTCTCTTTTCACCTCCTTCATTAGAGTGCTTTATGACTTAAATAACTGTGTGTAAATTGTTCTGAGATTCTTGGTAGAAGAGCTAGAGCAGTGCCAAGTATTATGTCAACATCAGGGCAACAGGGATTTTAATGGGCTATTTAACAAATGCAATTATTATCTAGAAACTGTGAAACAAATGGACAAGAGTTTTGAGTGGCTGGATTTAGGGCTGTGAAGAAAATTTGCTAGTTTAGTGCTTGTCACACATGGGTGAGAAGCTGGAGACTAGTCTTATGTATTGTCCCACTAATTGGCTTGAGAGACCAAGCTTAAAGAACTGCACTTGAGCTGAACCCATGAACAGGAGCTGACGTGCCACCTGAGCCCAGTGCCCTCTGAGTTGGCACATGAGACTTGTTAAGTGTGTGCACAGGCACTTGTCTGTGCATGTCTCCCTCTCGTAGCAAAGTTTTCATAACGCTCCTTTCCTAGACACACTCCTTAGCTCCAGAGGCCTATGCTTTTCGATTTAGGGAACTGGAGTTTTGTCTTCAGTGCCATGCATATGGTTTTTAGTGGGTGACCATGTGTAGCTGAAAATTTGTTACCTTTGCCATGTGGATAGTTAGGTTTGAAACTTCAGGCTTGTATATATTCCTTACCTTTGTGGCTGGTATTTTGATCTCATTTGAACCGTGATCCCAGTCCTTACACACACACACCCTCACACACACGCATGTTATCTGTAGACAAAGCTCATACTTTTTGGATCTGCTAAGCATCCAGAAATTTGGATTCTTATCCAAATCACTTGAGACTGCAAACCCAGTCTAGAAGTATGTCAGGAACCAGCTCGCTAGACCTAGTTTTGAGCTTGGAAGTAACCATGGTAGCTTCTGGGAGCTAAATACTTTTTAGAATCTGAACCCCAGTAAATGTTGTCCCTAACTAATAATTTGTCTGGCTCTAATTAAAGCTACCCGGTGCTATTGGCTCACTGCATCACTGAATGCCAAAATGTTCCCATTTTCTTTTTTAGTTTGCAAGAACTGAAATGTTAATTCCACCTCATATAACACAAACTGCCTCCCAGTTCCCTGAAGTAATTTCAATTAGAAACAGGTTTCCCTTCCACTTCCTGTCCCAAATTGTTGTGTAGTGATGCTGTGCACTGTTATGCAGCTGCCATGATCTGGCCCAGAGCTGAGTATATTTCAGGGCTTGTGGATGGAGAGATTCTTATATCTCTATTTTACCTCCCTCATTGGAGTGGTCTGAGACTTAATTAACTGTGTGTAAATTATTCTGAGATGCTCAGTGGATGAGTGCTAGAGCAGTGCCAGGTATTATTAAATGAGAAATCACCAACAAAGGATTAGATGATTTCAAGTGGGGATTGCTCAGAAGATGAATTTCTAGGCAACCAAAATCCTACCTTCACGCCCACCCCCCTGGTGAAGAGGAAAGGCAGAGAAATGCAGGATTCCAGTGTCACAGCATAAATCTGGAGCGAGCCCCTTGAAACCTAGTGAATCAACTGTGGGGTATTTTTGCACCAGGAAATCTATGAGCCCAGGCCCCCATTGGCAGCCAGCCAGAGGAACCATATCATGTGGCACACAATAGCTCCTTTGCTCATGGACACACACACACACGTGCAGACACAGATGTGTGAATTCTGCTTGTATGGATGACCAGCACTTGTGCAGCTTCTGAGGCTGCTTCTAAACATGTGATATACTGATAGGTGGCCATCAGGGAGTGGTTCTTCTAGCCAGGCAAGTCTACAGACATCCCCTACTCAGCAAACCACAAAAAAATCATGGGAGTTGCAGCTTGCCCCTGTCTTTTCATAATCACAGGCTACCAAGAAAAAACCAGAGAAGTTAGATTCCAGAGATCTCATTCAGATCAACTGTTCCCACACACCCAGCTCAAAGCCTTTCCTGAGGATCTTCCACAGGGACCATCACATTTTCAATCCAGGAATGTTGCTGTATTTGTCCTGTCCCTGGGCAAGTGGACAGTCCATTTGGGACCACATTGATTCTATCCTCCGCTCCATCCAGTACTATCTTTATCCTCCTTGATGTCTGGGGAAAGCACAGATCAGAAAGAACCATGTCCCTTTCCCCTTTTCCCAGAGGAGCCTGTCTAGGGGGAAAGAGGCATTTCTGAGCTTGTAGCAAGCTCATGTGAAGTTCCAATCGGACTTTCTCACGGGAAGATCTGGCTTGGCTTCAACCGAGCAGGCCCAGGGCTTTGAATTACCCCCTGCCTTTGTTTGTTATTCTCCATTATTTTTGCATTTTTAATCTCCTTGGCATCTATTTCTCCCTCTCCTCCCCAGAAAAACCAAGGCCTCGAACACACAATAATGACAGGAGGCAACCCATTAGTGTTCCCATCCCAGTGGGAACAAGTGAGCTAAACCCATTAGTGTTCCCATCCCAGTCCCAGCATTGCTCTGAACCAGCCCAGAGTTTGGCACAATCATCATAAGTTGTAGAATAGGAAACTGGGCCCCAACTAAGCAAAATGCTGAAATACTCACTCATCTTTAACTTAGCTTGACCACAAAGGGGTGACGTTCGCATGTGTAAGTGGTGGGCACTGATCCAGAGTCCTTAGGTACAAAACTGAGGTACATACATGGTTAGGGAGAATCCAGCAAGTGATGGATGGGAGGATTGTGTGCTGGGTTAGTTTGGGATTTCATGGTTCCTTTTCACGCACACCATCCCACCCAATGTAAAGCTTCTCCCCCCGCCCCCACCCCCACCCCCAATTATAGACAAATACCATTTATCCAGCTGAAAAAGAACTTATGCTATAGGGTTGTTGGTTGTAGTCATGTTGGTCTAGGGACATAGGCAGACAAGGTTTTTGGGTAGACATGAGAACTTTTATTAGACAAAATAGTTGGAAAAAATGTTCTTTGCGAGCTTTCAGGCAGAAACACCCTTCTTCAAGCATAGGGAGAGTCTGTTGGTGTTTGTGAGAATAGAAGCCAATATGCAAAATACAGGTCTGTGAACATGCAAATGCATGGCAGTAAGGATCTGAGGGAATAGGAGACTATAGGTGTGAAGCCAACCTGGCTCTATGGATGCAGGAGACCAGTGGATGTGGTCTACCTTGATTTTAGCAAGGGTTTTGATACAGTCTCCCACAACAGTTTCACAGGCAAGCTAAAGAAGTATGGGCTGGATGAATGGACTGTAAAATGGATAGAAAACTGGCTGGAGCATTGGGCTCAGAGGACAGTAATCAATAGTTCAATGTCTAGTTGGCAGGTGGTATCAAGTGGAGTGCTCCAGGGTGAGTCCTGGGGCTGGTTTTGTTCAATGTCTTCATCGATGATCTGGGAGATGGCATAGAGGGCACCCTCAGCAAGTTTGCACATGACACCAAGCTGGGAGGAGTACTAAATATGCTGGAGAGTAGGGCTAGGAATCAGAGTGACCAAGACAAATTGCAGGATTGGGCCAAAAGAAATCTCATGAGGTTCAACAAGGACAAGTGCAAAGTCCTGCACTTAGGACCGAACAATCCCATTCACCAGTACAGGCTGGGGCTGACTGGCTGGGCAGCAGCTCTGCAGAAAAGGATTTGAGGGTTACAATGGACAAAATGCTGAATATGAGCCAGCGGTGTGCCCTTGTTGCCAAGAACGATAATGGCATACTGGGCTACATTGGTAGGTGTGCTCCCAGCAGATCAAGAGAAGTGAGTCCCCTCTATTCAGCACTGGTGAGGCCACATCTGTGTTCAGTTTTGGGCCCCCCACTACAGAAAGGATGTGTGTAGCAGAGGGCAACAAAAATGTGGCTGGGGGACATGACTTGTGAGGAGAGACTGGGGGAACTGGGCTTATTTAGTCTAGAGAAGAGGAGACTGAGAAGGGATTTAATAGCAGCCTTCAGCTACCTGAAAGGTGGCTCCAAAGAGGATGGAGCTGGACTGTTTTCAGTGGTGGCAGATGACAGAACAGGAAGCAAGTCTCAAGTTGCAGCAAGGGAAGTTGAGGTTAGATATTAGGAAGAATTTTATTACTAGGAGGGTATTAAAACACTGGAACAGGTTACCCAGAGGGGCTGTGGACTCTCCATTCTTGCAGGTTTTTAAGACCCAGTTAGACAAAGCCTTGGCTGGGATGATCTAGTTGGGGCTGGTCCTGCTTTGAGCAGGGGGTTGGACTAGATGTGGCCTCCTGAGGTCCCTGCCAACCCTCATTTTCCATGATTCTGTGATTTTATGACTGCATGGCCAGCTAGCAACATAAAGTGACAGTGGTTGAGTTGTGGAAGGTTTGCAAAGAGCTTGAAGACAACTTAAGACAATTCAATTGTCTTTGGAGATGTGGTGGTCTATGGTGCTCTTTCATTAGTCTCGATTGCTAGGCTCTGGCTCTGATTCTTGAGAGTTCATAAGAATGATCACACCTATTGTACACATGGGGAAACTGAGGCTCAGAAAGGTCAAAGTAATTTGTCCAAGGTCACTCAGGCAGTTTGTGATAGAACTGGGAAGAGAATTCAGAGCCCTAACTGAGACTTGCGATCTCGCCTTTGTTCCCTTCTTATTCTTTAGCATATCCTGACAGTGTCTGGGATGGGCAGTGGGGTGGGGGGGGTCATTCAAAACTGAAATAGCTGGAAAAGCTATAGCTAATACCTACATATACCAACAGAGCTGCATGTGTGCAAGAAGCAAGGCATAGCTGAAAAAGCTTGGGTCAGCACTGAGGTGCACTGCAAAGGTGCGTGTAGACCCAGGACTGAACTAGCAAGAGGTGCTGTGCTGAGGTGCACTGACAGAGCTGCATGAGGCCCATGATGAGAATGCCATGGGTTTGTGTGTGTCTGGACCGAGGTGCTGTGTAGTGTATTTCAGTGATTACTGATGGAGACTGATATGCTTTGGCAGAGCTGTGCTTGTAGAGGTAGGGGGCTCTGGACCAAAGCGGCAGAAGTTGCTGCAAGTCAGGGCTGAAGCGTATTACTAGAGATGATGAGTGGAACCAGAACTGGAAGCTGTGGTCGGCATTTATGAATCTTGGCAGAGCCATCACAGAGAAGCCTGCCCAGCACCTGCCAGAACTCTGCTTGGCTGCAACTAGCACCGTCCATCCTGTTCTCTCATGAGCACCGATTACAACAACATGCATGTGAATACAAGCATTGTCTATAGCTCTGCTATCCGACCCAGACAGGGAGATACTGCTCTCCTCCCCTCTGCAGTCAGCTGGATCTTGCGGGGGCTGGAGCCACCCCTGCTTAAGAAGGAGAAATTCCTTTGGAGCAGACATCCAGTGTGCTGGGCCGGCTACAGCTCAGGGGTATGCAGTTGCAACCGGGAGAAATACACGTAAGATATGTTTCTTGCTCAGTCTGTCCTGTTTAGATTGGCTCCACTGTTCACTGAGGAATTAGCATGTGGCACAAACTCTCCAGTGCAGCACAGTCACTCGTGCCACACTGAAGAAATGCTCCAGCTGCAACCACAGATCCAGCGTCCTGGTGCGCACAGTGCTGAATGGGGGCTGCTGGGGAGGCAAGAGGATGACCTGTCCCAGGACATGCCATTGCCTTGTTCCCCTCGGTGGCTTAAATGACACAATCCATTTGTCCCCCTCAGCCCTCCCTCCCATAGGTCCTAATCCTGACTCCTGCAGGGTCATTTGGCAAGTCACCGGCAAAGGGCTGGTAGTTGGCCAAGTTACTGAGCAGGTTCCCCACTACCCTTCTGTATTCCATAGGGATCATATATGCCCCACTTCAGAATAAGGGAGTCTAATTCATGCTTTCAAAGAAATCTGAGATCCTTGGATAGGTTAAGATACCTTCACTAGTCAATGTACAGTTGACTTGTGATACTTCTCAATGCACTGGGGAGAGCCGTGGCCTAGATGGAAGACCCCAACACGTAGGCTTCTTGTTCCCAGCAATGGCTGTACCACATAACCAAAGCAGTGAGGATTAAGCTGAGGGACAAGAGGAGGCTGCACAGGGTCTAGAGACAAAAGAAGAACAAGCCAGTATCATTTGCCATGTCCAGCAAAGAAGAACAGATCATTTTGATGTGCCAGTCCAACCCATTGTCCTGACCGAACTAATGGTGAGCCCGCATGAATCCTGAGCTAGCGCATTATGGCTGCTGACAACAGCTGATTTTGTTTATTCAGATGAGAACAATTTTCTCTCACTTGCACTTTTGACAAGCTGAACCTGGAGGCCTCTGCAGCTGGCCTGCCAACAATAATAAGCGGGAGGGGGCACGGTGGAGAGGGAGGGATATCTATTTCCAGTTGAGCCGTCAGCTGGTCTCAGGGTTGGTTGGATGCACTGTCCTGTTGATTGAATTCCCAGGCTGTAACTTAGAGCTATTGCTTGGGGTTTTGAAAAATCTTTAATGATTATTAGCTGCTCCACGTGAATGTTTCTTTTTTCAGAGATGAAGTGAGAAATAACTTCCCCTACTAGCCATGTATCAGAGGCCCTGATGCTGCCATGTGCTGAGCATCCCAGCTTGCCTGCTGATCACTGGGATAATGAAGAGCCCTCTGTGCTTCGCAGAACAGGGTCTTGAGTTACTAAGTGAGCTGCAATTGCATTTTGGAGTTTGAAAGGGAAATACACCCGTTTTGTGGAGGTGAATGCTTCTAATTGGGTGGGGAGGAGATGATTGGCACCAGGAATAGGTGTAAAAACAGAAATAAATGTGGTCTCTGCATATATATTGCTTAACACAATATATGACACAATGCCAGCTGCAGCTTCCTATACCTACGCCCAGACAGACAAGTGAAGCACAGTATGTGAAGGTCCTGAGACACAGCTGGTGTTGATCAGGACAGTATATTTGTATATGGTCCCATGCCCCTGCCAGCTCCCTGGCACGCATGTGGGCCTTGAGTTTTCCATTCTGGTTGTGGAGATGATGCTTACTTTTTTTTCCATTAGAAGAATTGCAAAGGAAACTACATAAGGGGAATGTCATTGAGCTTCCTTGCCTATCTGTTGAGATTTTCATACAAGGAGACATTAGGCCTTGATTGTCTCAATGGGAATTTTGCCTGAGCAAAAACTACTGAAGACCCTCAGCATTTGGTGGGCTTAGACTCATTTACTATGCTAGACTGTCATGCTCAAACATACTGAGCTGCTCTATGCACACTCCCTTGTGAGCCAGAAGTAGCGCAGACTGTTGGCATGGGGCTGCAGGCAGGCTAATTACTGCAGCTGAACAGCAGAACATGACCTGCAAACATGGCTATACTGCTTCGCACTTGGGAACTAGCAGATGTTGGGGCTGCTCAGTATCGCATAGTGAGTTTACGGTGTAAATGTGGCCCAAGAACCAGGGCAAAAATGACATGGAGAGAAGGCTCTTCTGACTGCGTAGCATAAGTTCACAAGGTTCTTTGGGTAGATGTGGTATCTTTTATTAGACCAAGTAAATAGTTGGGAAAATTGATCTTTGCAACCTTTTGGGCACAGATGCCCTTCTTCAGGCATAGGGAGGGTCTGTTGGTGTTTGTGTGCTCCCCTGGGTAGGATAGAAGCCAATATACAGAATGCAGGTCTGTGAAAATACAAATGCATGGCAGGAAGGATCTGAGGGAATGGGAGACAATAAGTCCACACCTATTGTCTCCCATTCCCTCAGATCCTCACTGCCATACATTTGCATTTGTTTCTGCACTCTCAGTAAGGCTTCTTTAAAGCAAGGCCAGCTCTTCTTGACTCCTCTACCCTTCAGTCTGGCTTCCCAGGGGATCCTGCCCATGAGTTCCCTGAGCAAATCGAAGCCTGCTTTTCTGAAATCTAGAGTCCTTACTCTGCTGCTTTCCATCCTTCCTTTCCTCAGGATCCTGAACTCAATCACCTTGTGGTCACTGCTGCCCAAGCTGCCATCTGCTGCTACATTTCCCACCAGTTCTTCCCTGTTTGTGACCACCAGATCAAGAAGACCACGGCCCCTAATTGGCTGCTCCAGCACTTGCACCAGAAATTTGTCCCCCATTGCTCTTGAAAAACTTGCAGGATTGCCGGTGCACTGCTGGATTGTCCTTCCAGCAAATGTCAGGGTGATTGAAGTCCCCCATGAAAATTGAGGCCTGTGATCAGATAACTTCCACTAGCTGTTTGAAGAAAGTGTCACCCACCACTTCCTCCTGGTCACTAGACCCATACCATGACATCACCCATGTTGCTTTTCTCCTCCAATCCCAACCCAGAGACTTTTGATAGGCCTATTTCCAGTTTCAGACTGGAGTTCTGAACAATTATATGGCTCTTTTACGTAAACTGCAACTCCTCCTCATATCCCCCCCTGCCTGTCCTTCCTGAACAGTTTGTACCAATCAGTTTGTACCAATCATATCATAGATCTGTGACTGCGAGGACTTCCACTTCTTCCTGCTTGTTTCCCAGGCTCTGTGCATTGAGGCACCTAGTCGATTGCCCTGATTTCTCAGGATGTCTGAGAACACCTCCCTTGGTGCCCCCTCCTTTTTGCTATACCTCCATGTCACCAATTTCCCCACTTACCTCAGGATTTTAGTCTCCATCCTTCGGCAAACCTAGTTTGAAGCCCTCCTCACTAGGTTAGCAAGCCTGTCTGCGAAGATGCTTTTCCCTCTCTTCATCATATGGATCTCATGACTTCCCGGCAATCTTTTTTCTTGGAACAACATCCCATGGTCAAAAAGCCAAATCCCTGCTAGTGACACCACATGCACAGCCAGGTATGGATCTGCAGGATGCATCCACTCCTGCCTGAGCCCTTTCCCTTGACTGGAAGGATCAAGAAGAACACTACCTGAGCCCTGTTCCCTGCACCCTTGCATCCAGATCCCTGTAGTCACTTTTGATCTGCTTAGGGTCTCCCCTGGCAGCATCACTGGTGCCCACGTGGATAAACAGCATGGGGAAGTAGTCAGAGGGCCGGATGAATCTCAGCAGTCCCTCTGTGACATCTTGTATCCAAGCTCTGGGCAAGCAGCAGACTTCCCGAGACTACAGGTCAGGTCGGGAGATGGATCCCTCCATCCCCTGCAAACAGGTGTCTCCAACCACCACCACCCATCACTTCTTGGTGGTGGTCGCCTCAATCCTTCCCACCTTGGGGAGGCCTGGCCTGTCCTCCTCCACCAATGGAACATGTTCATCACCCTCTGTAATTAGGGCTCCGTATCTATTCTACACAAGAACGGCTGCAGGTAGAGATGAAGATTTCTGCTTGCTGCCAGAGGTCACAAGCTTCAAGCTTCCACCTTCCTGGGAGCTCATGTCCTCTCTCTTCTCTAGTGCTTCCTTTGGCAGTTCTTCCTCCACAGTCCTGGAGATCTCCTTCAGCATCAAACTGATGAACTCCGCATGGTAGAGGATGCTTTGGAGCCTCCCCACCTTCTCCTGTAGTTCTCTTGCCTGTTCCCTGAGACACCTCACCAGAAGGTACCACTCATACTGCAGGCACTCCTCCACATGGCCGTCACCAGAAGGAAACTGCAAGCCACAGTCCCCACAGCGCCAAACCTGAACCTGGGTGGAAGCCTCAATGGTGAGTGGTCCTGCCAGGACAGAAACCTCACTGGTGCAAGCAGAGATAATGGCAGTGGCTCTGGCATTGCAATGTCCTCCAGCCATCTCCCTGGGTCTCTTAATGTGCCTCTTCTCTTTTACTGCCCTTCTTCCAAGCACACCTTCTCTAGCAAACTCAGCTGAAAGCTGGCCTGTTTACTGTTCCTTGGCCCCAAAGGTTCCTTTTCCCTGCTTCCTCACACCAAGCTGAAAGGCTCTCCTTTCAAAGGGCGGGAGGGTAGGGGCACAAACTGGCCTGCGAACTGCCTGCAAACTACTCGCCCTGTTCTCTGGCTCCCTGGTCACTGGGGGAATCTCCTTTTATACCCTGCTAGGCCTGGACTGGCTCTGCCATCTTGCTAGGGCTTCTGTCAGACACAGGCAGCAATTACTCAGCAATCAGCAATCACTCAGCTAGCAACACTCCCGGCTCCTCAGAGCAGGTGCCCCAAAGACACCCACAGCCCACCAAACAACACTCAGCAAACCAAAGGCACAGGCATCTCTGTATGATGTACCTTCTCTGGGCAGGATCAGTGCCTCGCTTCTCTTCCCCTTCCCCTTCCTCCTCTTGCTCCCAGAAAACTGCTGTAAAACTCTTATTCCAGGGGCACAAGTACATCATTCTCAAGTTAAGGCTTCTTGCAGTAGGGGCGGTTGATTACGTGACCTTCATTAGTAACCGTTTGTCAAGGGAGAGAGCTTCCATCCCAGCTCTGAATGACATACATTAATGCCACACTCAGCACTTCATTACATCTGCATAGATATGGTAAAGAGCAACTGTGGATGAGCAAACATGTAGAATGGTCCTGGAGAAAGCAACCTGCATAATGTTGTGGGTCTGAACAACTCATCTAAGAGGTGGGTTTGTTTCAAAAGCAAAGCCCTCCGGAGCAAAGGCCATTTTAATGAAGTGCTGTGTATGACATAATGTAACATTCAGAGCTGGGCTGGACACTCTCTGTCTTCAGAAACCCTCACTAATGTATTGCTGGCTGTGACAGGCTCAGGCTCTTGATCGCAGGGTTGCCAATGGCAAGCCTTTCCTGTTTAGCCTTGTCACACTGGGATCTACTCACCTGTCGTGACTTGTTGTTGAAGTAGATTTTGCCTGGAGGTGTTGTTCAATGGCTTCCCTCAGACTCTGGGTGACTCTGGTGGAGCTTCTTCTATGTGGCTTCTCCGCCCCTACACCCCACCCCTTTCCACTCGCATGGTACAAGTTGGCCTCAATGGCATTCTGGCACAATGAGGGTGGTGTCCGCTCCCACGTTAGGGCCTAATCTAGTAACTGTCTGCAGGAGTGTGGCCACAGCTTCACTGGCTAACAAAATGATAACTGAACAATACTTTAACTCAAACAGTTGGGATGACGTGATAGGCACAGCTTGGATGCCCACTGTGCCCAGCGCTTATGTCTCAGCACCTGGGACTTCTTGAAGAGGGGCTCCATCTGATTCCCACGTGGTCCCATGTTGCAGGTACCCCCTAGCAGGTTCATTGGGGATTGGAGACTAGTGCCTGGCCACATATCATAGTGGCCCATGTAGCATTTCTTCATTCCCATAAGATCCTTATGGCCCTGATAACTCCCTGCTGGGAGGTTCTGGATCCTCAATTATTCAGGCAGGGCAAACAGGACTGAGGGTCCCAAGAGGGTCTTTCCCTTCTGCAGGCCCTGGCAGTGACCACCATGCTGCCCTCTTCCAATCCCAGCTAACCTGTTCACCTTTGTGGGCATCGTGGCAAGTGGGTGTGGATGGAACCAGACCTGGGGTCCTTAGCTCAGCAGCTGCTGCTCCAGCCCTGCTGCCTGGGCCATGTCCCTCATGTACTGGCTTGCCCTCAACATCCTCCGGCTTGGCAAGGGCTTCTTCCCTGGGGAGAGTCTCCTGCCCCTGAATGGCGGATGGGCACATGCTCAGGCCCTCCCTGGGCGCTCCAGCAGACAGTCATGCAAGCACAGCTTTGCTGGGTGGAATCCCTCAGCACAGACCTGCTGGCTCCCATCTGGCTGCAGGGAGAGCCACCACTTCTGGCATCAGTTCTTCCTCTTCTCCCCATGGCTTGGCTCCTGGGCTCCTTTTACTCCCAGACCCTTTAACCACAGGACCAACCAGGGGGGCTCCTTCTGGCCTTGTTGAGCTGCCCTGCTCATCTGCAGACCAGCCACCAGGATGCCAGCGCCAAAATAGGTGGGATTTGAGCCTGTCACACTGGCCACCTGCCTGTCCCAAAAGAGTTCACAGATCACATCTATCAACTGTCTCTACTGCAAGAAGCCTGAACTTGAAAATGTTGTACTTGTGTCCCTGGAATAAGCATTTTAATATTGTTTTTCCTGTGCAGGACTCTGCATGAACACTTATGAGTTTTTTTAAGGGTGGCTTATTTCCATTTATTCAAAACCTGTTCCTACTTGTCTTCATTTGCACCAAAACAAACCTTGTTTAAACAACCCAGACATACACACACACACACACACACACACACACACACACACACACAAAGCCTACACAGCCTTTTACTCTAGTTTAACAGATACTGAGTTAAATTCACTCCTTAAATTATTGCAGTGCCGCGTTCAAGTATGACCAAGTTCTCAGAAAGAGAGAGCATTCTTCTCAAGTTCTTGTGTGTTCGTTTAGTGGATGCGGGGCTGGGCCCCCTCTCATTTTCTGGTACACTTCTTGGCTTTTCTGGACGTTTATGGGAATCAAAAGATGGCGGGAGCCGAGTGGGAAGAAAGGGCTAAAGTTGCTTAGTTTATGAGTGGCTTTTCCTCCTCAATGTGTGAAGCACTTACCACTGCATTCCTGAAACAACAGAGCTCAGAGCACCAAATACACTCTTTCACTGCAGGGAAATAGGCATCTTTGTTCATGTTTTACTGCTTATGAACTGTTGTGTGATGAAGAAAATAGAGAAGTAACTTTGGACCTCAGGGGAAGCGGGGAGCTTATAAAAAACTTAAGTGCAACAGAAATAATGAGGCAATTAAAAACCAGGGCAGAGCTGGGACTATGTCAGTAAAACTACCAGGAACTTATGTCAGTCCCACACAGGACATGAGGAGCAGGTCTGATTGACAGCCCCCTCCCTACCCCTCATGACTGCATAGGAATGAGAGCTGGTCTTCTGGGGTCAATCCTGCTGAGATTTCAGGCTTCCTGCCTGAGTTTATTTGGCCCCAAATCAAAACACAGACTCTGCTCCCAGGAGAAACAAGAGACCCCTAGATCTAGGACTATCTTTCTCATGTGGGTTCAAGTGTAAATGAATCTCAAACCCAAAGCTTATCCTATTGAAATGGGACGTTAACTTGATTTTGAGTCAAACGGATCTATTTCCCCACCTCTTGAGGCTCATTACAGTCTTAAATGAACCTGAGCTATGTAGCCACCAGGGTGAGAGAAAATGGTTTCTAAGGGGTACAGAGAGAGAGGGTTTTCTGGTGCATTGTATTAATGCCTTTGGTGTTTCACTGGATACCACTTCAGTCCTGAGTAGCATACCCAGGAAGGGTTCCTTGCATCTTTAGCCAGCTCTTATACAAGGCTTCCTCCAAGAATGAGGATGAGAACGTCTGCTGAGTTTTCTTTGAAAGGAATACTTTTGCTTTTATTGATATTTTTTCAATCAGTTTGGTGGTTTTCATTTAGAGCTATCCAAAAGTGATGGCTGAATCCCCAAGATTAGAATATGGTTCCTATTTAGAAGCCCAAACTTTGGATGCTGCTAGGAAGCATATGTAGAGTATTACGCAAACCACTTGAATTTAAGTGCATGATGAGAGCAAGGAGAGTCTGTATTTTATTGCCCATTAGAAAAGCCCAGTGTTGAGTAGGGGAAATTTAACCTATGCCTATGGTTAGTTCCTAGGCCTTATGTGGGGAAGTTTGCCAAAATATTCTAACCATTTTTTAACTTGCCAGAATTTAGCACTGACAAGGCAAAAAAGGGCAAACTAGTTGTTTGCACCCTTTTAGGAATTATTAGTCCACTTTGAAAGCCCTACTTGTACATGGCTAGCCCCTTTAAAACCAAACGTAACCACTGACTACCCTAAAATTCCCACCAGTTTTAAGGTGGATGAAAATGTTCCTTGTGTTTATACAAAGCCTAAGAGCTAAATATAACCCTGGCCTAAAATCTGAAGACAAATAAATGAGGTGGATAGCTGCACTTTGGCTTGAATGCTTTTGTTTTCAGAAGGCAGATTTATAGATTCATAGAAGTTTGGGTCTGAAGAAACCTCAACAGATCATCAAGTCCGACCCCCTGCCTGGGTAGGAAAGAGTGCTGGGACCCAGCCAGATGCCTGTCCAGCCTTCTCTTAAAGACCCCCGAGATAGGGGAGAGCACCATCTCCCTTGGAAGCCCATTCCAAATTTTGGCCCCCTGTACCATGAAGAAGCTTTTTCCTGATATTTATCCTAAATCTGCTCTCTGTCAGTTGTGACTATTGTTCCTTGTTACCCCTGGTGAACAGATCACCTCCGATCCCTTGCTACGCCCCCCTAATGAATTTGTAGGCAGCCACAAGATCACCTCTCAGCCTTGTCTTGTGAAGGCTGAAGAGGTCCACGTCCCTCAGCCTCTTCTCATAGGGCTTGGCATGAAAACCCACCTGCCAACATCTTGGCAGATGTTCAGCACTTTTTGAAGATCACCTCAGCCCCATGTTGTTGGGTCCTCAAGATCAACCTCCAAAAAGAGAGATTCCAAAAATGACTAGTCACTCTTGAAAATCTGGACCCACGTCAGTGAGCTGGCCATAGTTTTCCTTTTCTTCTCTAAGCAAAACCAACTATTTCATGCCCCAGTGATAAATAATAGGGCAAGAAAAGACAGAGCGAGGGATTTGAGCCTATAACTATGGGGTGAAGGTGCCAGGAAACCAAATGAACTCAAAAATAAGTGTTGGCCAAGCTCCTCCACTTTCCCAGTCGAGGCAGACATACTTGTGCTAGGAACCAGCCAACTCTTGTTTGAGGTGGTGTCACAGGTTGCACAGGAAAGGACTGGCAATGGCAGTGGTAATTTCTGCCCAGAACTCGCAATGCCTGGGTTTCTGCAAGCTCTATAAGGATGATATGGAAGCAAACCAGTCATTCTGACTGGCAGTGCTCACTTGATGACCGTTGCAGCCCAGAGCCATTATAAGAGTGATCATGCGAGCTGCAGAGTCCCCTCAGCTCTCGCTGAATTTCATCAGAGCTGTGGGGCCGAGCATCCAAAGTTTTGAAGGTTTTGGCCTAAAGATATAATGTGAGAGGCAGCATAATCAGGTGGTTGTAACCTAGAAACAAGAGTCAGAAGGCTGGAGTTTTATTCTGAATCTCAAGATAACTTACTCTGCAACCTTAAATCAACCTTGAATTATTCCTCCCAAGGCTGGAAGTTTCCAGTGAATGATATTTTTAGCTCTGTTGCCAGCCATGGACAAGAAAGACTTGTGAAGCTGAGAACGTACACAACTCAGTCCAGCCCAGCTGCCTTCACAATTCCATTTTCTCCCCAAGATCATTGGCGTGGAGCAGCAGCATCAACCCAGAGCCTGTCCTGCGTGCGTGGCCAAGTGACACGGCCGTCACTGCACAAGAGGTTCAAACAGTTGCTTAGCCAAATTCTTTGTTGATGGAAGGCAAACAACAGGAATGTTGTTTCTCCAAGTGGGAGATTTATAAGTGGACTGGCATAGTACAGGCAAAAAACCCTGCAGTAAAAGAGATGAGCAGAGCTGACCAGGAAGCAAGTCCATTGCACAACAGCTTTCAGAGTTTCAAAAGTAGGGGGGGTTGCATATTGGAAGGAAAGCAAAACCTGACAAACAGTTTTGTGAAACAGATTTGTGTCATAACATTTGCTTTCAGACCAGAAAAGGTCAGGACTTGATTTAGGTCATTCTGGCACTCTCGGGGAGAGATTGTAGAGCACACCCTGGATCACAGAAACACTCCCATTTAGAGAGAATATTCAGTCTTATTTATCCTGATTCACTTTAAGGATAAGGCTGGAGGCACATTCATAATGCATTTATTTATTAATGACACCAGCTCTAGATGAAACTTCCCCAGTTAGAAACCAGAGCTCAGGTCAGGTTCATCAAAATGTTTGCTTATGGTGGTGAACCTTGGGTCAGGACTTGCGGGGTGGGGAATAGCAGCACCAAGAGGCCTCCACTTGCTAGGCACTCTGTATACACAGAAAGACAGAGAAATTCCCTGTATCACTGGGCTCACACCGTGTAGACAAGATGGACAAAGGATGGGAGGAGAAGGCGACTCACTCAGGGTCATGCAGCAGATCAGTGATGAGCAACCTGGGTTTCCTGGCTTCTGGGCCAATGCCTGAGCCACCAGACCACACTGTTGCTCATTATTTTGTTTCCTCCTTCACATCCTTTACAACCTTAACAGGATATTTCCAATGGGCCATTAAACCATTAATGACACCATATATGGAGATTGGACATGGCTCATTTTTGTCTGCCACTCTGAGGCCAATAATTATACACTGTCTCGCTGATCCAATGCATAGGAAAAAACTCAACCAACTTGTTAGTCCCACACTGGGACTAGATCTTCCAAGGAAGGCATGAGAAAAAAGAAGAGGAAACAACTCCAGCTAAGATCTGAATCAAAACCAAACTGTACAGAGTAGTTCAAAAAGGATCCAGAAGACAAGCTAACGGCCACATCTCCTGGAACCTCAGGTGGCATCTTTGGCACGAAGCTGGGTGCATTGCGATGCCATGCAGGCCCTTTGCCATTCAGATTAGGCAATAATTTGGTCCTGTGTCTGGCATGCTAGAAGTACAGATCTCAGGACACATATTCTAATCCTTGCTTAGCCATTCACCCATCATGTGACCTGCTGCAGATCACTCCATGTCTCGATTTGTTTCCCACCTCTTCTTTATCCTACCTAATTAGGTTGGGAGTCCTTTGCTGCAGAAAGAGTTTCTGACTGTGTCTACACAGAGCCTAGCATTGTGCAGCCTTGTAGATGGTTCCTGATACAAGCAATAAGCAAGGCTGAAGGAAACTTTCTCTTCTCTTTCCCCTTCACAGTAGCCCTGGATAATGCTGTTCAATGTTGATGGGAGTAGGAATGTGTGAGGCAAGGTCTAAGGCCCTTGCCCCGGGCTAACACTCTATTTTGCAGCTCCAGTATTTTTATGGGCGGTGTGGCCTGATGGCAGCTCATTAACTTTCCCGCTTGCTTGGTTTATATCCGCTGGCTCTTGCCGGCTTTTTCCGCTCTATAAAATGGAAATGCACAGGCATGCGCCCTCTTCTGTGATGGGAACAGCAGTAAAGAAAATTTCCTTGGAGCCCTCCTGCGTTCATGCATAAGAGCAGAAGGAAACAGTGCCACCGGAAGGGGACTTCAGTGAGGGGTATGTGGTAGGGATGGCACATCATGCACAGCCTTGTTAGGGTGTTTCTTCTGAGGGCAGAGATTTCTCCTCCTGCCAAAAGCACCATCTTTCCATCTCTAATTGCACTGGGCAGTGTCAGGCTCTGGGTAACTGGAGTCTGGCACTTAGTGCAAGGGCCATGCCATGACTCCATTGCAATGGAGTCTGGGTTAAAGTGAGTGGTCTGGGGCAGCTGGTATGACTTGGCATTGCAGGAGAAGGCCTTTCATTGAAGGGAGGATGTTTCGTTTGGAAAGGGAGGGACTCAGCAACCTTCTGTGTGAGTTCTCAGCAAGGAGCAGCAATCCTGGGAACTGCTCAGCAGGGAGACAGGCAGCCGTCATTTTGCAGGACATTTTACAGGACTGCAGGACATTTTACATAGATGAGCTAAACTTCAGAGCCCCTCACTGGAGATGTTAAGGAATATAATCCCATCTGAAAGACAGGAGAAGGGAAGCATAGAGAGAAAATAAAGGTGCCAAGGCCTTGTGATGAGTCAGCGGCAGTGTCAGGAATCCAGGACTCCTTGCTGTGCTTTCTGGACCTTAAAAGCAGCTACTTGTTATACCTGTCAAGTTAAAGCAGCAATGTTCAACCTCCAGTCTGCAAGCCAAGTCTGGCCCACAGAGCCATGACATCTGTCCTGCAGAGCTCCCCAACAGGTTGGAAAACTTGGCAGCAAGGAGTGGTGGAAGCTCCATGTGGCCAGCTGCAGCCCTACCTGGCCCATTGCCTGTGCTGCAGGATCAGGGTTGCCCCCTGTCCCAGATCAGGCTAGGTTGCTCCCTTGCCCTGCCTAATGCACATCTAGACTGGGGCCACTCTGCTCCCCACAACCCCCCACATGTCTAGATTGGAGCCGAGCTGCTCCCTTTCCCCCCACCTCCACCCTGCGCACACCTGGATCAGGACTGCCCTGCCCTTGCTTGTCATCTGTGATGCTTCCAACCCCACCAGCATGTCCAGATTGGGGCCAATGCACTCTTCCCCTGCCCCCAGTGGATGGATTGAGGTGAGGCTGCACACCCTCCCTGGAGCTGGATCCATCCCCTCAGCCGAATCTGGCCCATGGAGGGACCTGGCAGCACCCACCTCACCCACAGGGCAAAAAGGTCAGATACCATAAAGTTAAAGTATCTGACACCTTTATTGCAGTGACACGTATAAAAACCACTACACTGGACAGCTAGAGGTCCATTCAGTAACCCTTCATGTCCCAGACCCTTTTTCATTTATCTTGTGATGGAGGTTTTCCCAGATATGCTCCTAAGACAGCAAGGTCTCCTGGTAGAGACCCAAGCATGCCTTACTCCTGACCGCAGGAAGGTGCTAATGGAACTAGAATCGATGGTTATCTCCTTGCCCTTTTCCTCCTTGAACCTCAAAACTGAAGTGGCACCAAGGGAAAGAGGATACTCGGTACAGAATTTCCCAGAATCCTCTCTTCTCAGTTGTAAGGCCTCTCCGATCTGCAGACAGTGACACTGGCACAAGGTTGGCTCTCAAGCCTCTATCTGCCCAGTCTAGTTTTTCCAGTGCCAGTTCCAAGCCAACCAGAATGAGGCCGGGTGGTGAGTCTATTTGCTGCTATCTATGGAAACAGATAACAAAGTGACCACGAGCCCCTGCATGGAAAGCGTGATTCCTTCCAGAGAACAACTCCCCAACCTCAAGAGCAACAGCAAGTGGGTTTCCAGGTGGAACCTGCTTTTATATGCATCTCATTTAATTGCACAGTGGTGGTCCATGTGAGGCAGAGCATTAGCTCTGAGCAGGACACAGATGTTCAGTATTTAATGCCAGGAGTCCTATTCAGCCATTTTCTCAGGGTTTTGGTCATAGTAATAATTAAAGCCCTGTGTTTAATAGCTCTACTGAACACATGCATTCATCCATATAGCTCATTTTACAGTGAAACACCCTTCTGGGGCAATAACATGCACAGGTGGTAGTTGATTTGCAGGGTAGTGAGGTTTTCTAGTATATGTTGCAACTGTAAATGTTTCTGGCTCACTTAGGAAAGATCAGCTCATCAGTACTCATCTGCAAAGCGAGAAGCCAGCACAGCTTTGAGAGGACCTTAGTTTTGGCCTGTTACCCAAGTGTTTACTAGAGCACTAAAGAGAATGTTTCTGTTGTGACCCAAGTCCTTGAAGCACATTCACAGGGTGTCATAATGACCTTCTCAGTCCTGACCTCTGTGGTCTTTGATAAACTGGTGGCACTTTTTGTAAGAACGGGTCAAAAGAGTTTTGATGAAACAGTCTTCCACTGGAAAAATGCAGCTTTATTGACATTAAAACATTTCATAGATTTCATAGATTTCTAGGGTCGGAAGGAACCTATTAGATCATCGAGTCCAACCCCCTGCTCTGGGCAGGAAAGAGCGCTGGGGTCAAGTAACCCCAGCCAGGTGCTTGTCTAATCTCCTTGTGAACGCCTCCAAGGTAGGGGAAAACACCACCTTCCTTGGAAACGGGCTGAGTGTGATAGTGTCAAAGCCTGTCAGCTTGTAACAGCCAAACATACTGTTTCTGCGATAGCATTTCAATTAACTTTGTTTAGACTTTTATATTAAGATATCACTGTCAATAGTACATTTTGTTCCCGTGTACAAGGCAGTATGAAAGCCAGAATGAAAGTAGTCAGCATTATAAAAAGGAAATATTTGTACCTTATCAACATGAAACAAAGTGTTTCAATGGCTCTATTTTGCTTCTTCTTTTCTTTTTCCCTTTTTTTGGAATCTTTGTTCCGTAGAAATTTTTGAATTTCAGCTCTCTGTTCCTATTGGAATCACAGGATCATAGGCTGCATCTACACTTACTGCGCAGTCGCTCTTGCTACTGTGCAGTAGCGTCGCCCAGCACTAACTGTGATGCAACATGACTGCACAGTAGTAATGAGCTACTGCACAGTAACTATCAATAGGGATTGGCAACCATGCTGGCACACTACTGTACAGTAACGCTGGTTACTGCTCAGTCATTTAGTACTTGGTTATGCAAGGACTAAATGATTGCTCAGTAACAACTGTGCAGTCAGAGTCTCTTGTAAATTCGGCTATAGAAGAGGAGGACTGGAAGGGACCTCAAGAGGTCATCTAGTAGCCTCTGCTCATGGCAAAATTGTCCCTGTGAATAAAAGAAATGGGAATATTCCAGGGAATAGACTTTCTGGTTTCATATCACCTTTGGTAGGCCTGCCAATCCAGTTTTGGCAGGCCTGCAAATCCAATTGCCA
Source organism: Crocodylus porosus (assembly GCF_001723895.1). NCBI lineage: Eukaryota > Metazoa > Chordata > Crocodylia > Crocodylidae > Crocodylus > Crocodylus porosus. The sequence continues at coordinate 5,124,165 of NW_017728936.1, read as the reverse complement.
AGGGAATTCTTGTTGAGAACGATGTACTCTGATGGCGAGAGCACTGGATAGGGAACTGAAAGATTTGCACTCTGTTCTGGCTGACTTACTAAAACACAGAACACAGTGAATGCCACTAGGGAGCTCAGAAATTATTTAAAGGGATACCCTTCCCTACCCCAATTTCTATGCACTGCTCTCAGGAACAAATAGCCTGTCCATGAAGAAGCAAGACTCATTACAGCTGCTTGTTTCTACCTAGTGATGAATCCCAGATGACTTCAGTCCAAGGAACACAGTCTCTCCTGTTGAATTATAAAGTGGAGCTATTGCATGCTAAAGTGGGGGTCCGTGGCTTCTTTTCCCCTCACCCCTCTCTTTAAAGGCCACGTCTATTAATAAATCATCCTCTAGTCTGAGCCACATCTCACTGTTTTAAATTCAGCCAGATTTTTCTTGCTGATAAGATGGACTTTGAATTCTTCCCAAGTGCACAGGTTAGGGCCAACAATATCAGAGAGACTATTAATCATGATATATCACACACCAGTGGGAACAGCACACAGCACTTACCACAAGCAGCGTGTTTCCCTTGTATCAGCATTTATGGGCTGATTGTTCGTATCTGACATGGCTAACAAGAGGGGAGATCCAGGCCTCGAACCAGATGTAAATTATTGGAGCCAGCTCAGCAATGTCCCAGGATGAGGCTTAGTCACACGCAGGGCCATACAGAAATTGGTGTTGATGGTGGTAAACTATCCTAAGGTGAACCCATTTCTAGCACCAAAAGCACCTAGATTATGTAAGGCTTTCATTTCTAGCACCTCTGGTTTTGTAAGGATCTCATTCTGACATCACAGTGGCTTTATCCTGTCCTTATGTCTTCAGTCCCTGTAGAGTTACTTCTGATTTACACCAGAGAGAGATCTAAATATGACCATCACCCGGAGGGTGTCTGGGGTAGGATGAAGTATGTGGAGATGGTACTTTTTCTACATCCTTCTGCTGCTTTTCTCTTACTCCCTCTTGCCCCACTCTTCTCCCAAAACACCCACTCACAACCCCTCTAGCATATAAACTGTATTCACTTTACAGTCTCATTCAGAGGATGTTACTCACATTTTCTGACAAGCTTCCTTCCCAAGAACAACTTAACATATCTGTTAATGTCACTATTGAATTTGGCCTGGACACTTCCCTGAGATTTGCACCTGCTCACAACAGTAACAAGCATGGCCCTTATTAAAACAGAATAGAAAAACCTTCATGCCACCCAGCTAGACACCAGCAAGTTTTGTGCAGTTCTGATTTTCATTCCAAGCAAAGCTGATTGACTGTTCATGGCAGATAATTTATCTGATGAAGTTGAACTCTCCTGCTCACACATTATCAACAAACAATTTCCAGTTTTCTCAAATAGATGTATTAGGAATTACAATCTGGGCATGTCCTGTTGCATTCTTGGTCCATAGTCTGCATGGAAGCAATTCACTGAGAGGAGTTTTATCCATGAAATGTGAGCTGTATAATTAGGACTGCTATATGGGTTTGTTTCTGTTCCCTGACTGGATGAGTGTCATTCTTAGACTCAGGTTTCCACAGTGAATACTGATCATTACTAATTCAAAATTCACAAACACTGGCTTCAAATCCCCCTGTCATGCAGTTAGAGACTTCAGGCAACGGGAAGGGGGGTGTGAACGAAGCTGAAGCAAATTCCCACGTCTGGTTCCTGGGAACTGGAACTCAATCTGGTTTGGAGAACCAGAAGCATTGCAGAGGGAGCCTTAAAGGTTTGTCCCAGACCTCTCAAGCCCTTCAAAACTGTGCTAGGAATCTCATAAGACTGGGCTCTCCTCTGTGTACCCCTCACCAGCAGTCACACCACTGTGCCCATTCACCCCTGCCCAGCTCCAGACATGAAGCAGGGAGGATGATGCCATGAAGCACCCCAGCCCTGTCCCAGGTTGGCACATGCAGAGAGGAAGCCAGCAGTTATTCCCTCTGTGCTATGACTAAGCTCTCAACAGCTGTCATGTAGATACCTCCTTAGTGCTTCCTACCCCCTGTGCAAGGCAGACAATTCAAGACAAACTGCTTTCAGGGAATTTGGATGTTTCAAGTTCTCATCCCAGAAGCAACCTGGAGAACTAGTCTCAGGCCCAGGAAAGGTTCCCTTTAGGCAAAATTCACAATGAGAGTGCAGGTTTACCCATATCCATCTTTATCCAAACTGCTTTGGCCTGTTTCAGTACAGCTTTGGGTAGTGAGTACAGCAGAGACCAGAGTCCTGTTCTCTTACTTTGCGTGCTTCACTTGGCCTCCTTTCTCCTCTCTGTTTAATGGTGTTAAATCTCTTTCTCTGCTTCACCGGGTCTCATACTGGGTTCTGTGAACTCACAGAGTGAAACTGTTATAGTTATGTGATCCTTCTAAACAAAGACTGATTTGTAGCTATGTAATATTGCCCTAGGGATGGCAATGGCACTGTGGTACAGCATGCTGGCAGTCATGACATTCAAAATGCACCTTACTGAAACCAATGCGATACATTATTGGCTGCTTCTGGGCTGAAGGACCCTTGATATTAGAGGTATTTACAGAATTACTTTGAGAAAAGTCCTATTACATCCCAAATCTCCCCTCTCTCCCATTTCCTGCCGAAGGAACGAGTTGGGGAGCAAAGAAGGCAGATCTCAAGTTGGAAAAAATAATAATTTGCATCTTTCACCAAACTCTCTTAACTCATTTCTGATATGAGACTTCATTACTGAAGCTCACAGTGCAAGATGGTTATGATCCCTGTTTTGCAGGGTGGGGAAATTGAACGGGAAGGTTTTACTGCAAGTCAGAAGCAGGGCCAGAGGAAGAGCCCAGGAGTCCTGACCCAGAGTTTCTCATCACTAGCTCCTTCTCTTCTCCTTAGCAGTGCTCCAGCTATCTCGTGTGCTTCATATAACCAAAATGATACTCATAGTTCCATGGTTATGAAAATAAGATAGTATAAGCAAGAAGTGGTGTCCTGAGGTCATTCGAGTGTTTAAATGATTTTTTTTAAAAATAAGGTCCCCACAGATTGTTTAGAAAAGAGAAACAGACTCAAATTAAAACCCTGGATCTGAACACAGGGAGTTTGGAACCTGAGCCCAGATCCTCACTGCTTTCTTCTCTCTGACTATGCCAACATTTATGATTTGCACACAAATAGTCACAGGAGTGCTCACCGCCTTGGAAACCTCACTGCACCGATGTAAAACTCAGCACTGGGTACCCTTGATCAAAACCAGAGCGTGATCTGCTTTACACTGGTACAGAGCCGTATTACCAGTGCAAAATTAACTGTGGACAAATGTGTGCTGAAGGACACTTGAGCTACTGGTGGCCAGCTGAAAGAGCATGTTTATAGTGGCACTTCAGAAGTCATCTTTACACAAATGGCCAGGATGGCCTGTCACCCTTCAGCCTCTTGACTGAAGCAGGGGGATGATAGATGTGACCTGATGTTGCAACTGCTGACTCTGTTTCTTGCTTTTTGGTGCAGAGTCTCCCAGATCCCTTCATCCAGAGCTGCCTTTGCACTCTCTGTGTTTTCACAGAAGCCTGAATTCTTCTCTGAGCTTGGCTAAAAAGAGAGAAGGACAATAAGGGGGAAAAAAACACAACCCCCCCGCCCCAAGCTCTCATGAAGAAGCTCTTAAGTTTTGAAAGCCTCTTGGTGCCTCTGTGCTGGACAGAGAGGGAGCATCCTTTATCTCTTTTGGCATCATAGGCTAGACATTCCCGCTCCTTTCCAAGGGGTATGGGCAAGCAATGAGGCTTGTTCACAACATACTCTCGCACTGTGGGAGCTCCTTGCTAGGTGCCTTCCTACTCGGGAAGCAGCTTGATCTGTCCCACACGTCAGCCAGTTTGTCATGTTGGAAAATCCTGATTCTTTTCCAGCCGAGACTTGGATGCTGGCCAGGGTCCTTCAGCATCTCTGCAGGAAAGTGATATGTGGAGACATTGCCGGGGCTGTGCGCTGCTTTGCTGTCTTTTGTGTGAACTTGAGTCACTTCTCTTCCTTTTTTGCTCTCTTCTCCCCTTGGAGATTTTTTTTGTCCCCAGAAAAAGGCAGTGTTTTGTTTCTTTTGTTTGCCAGAAATAATTAAGGAACACGTTAAAAGAAAATATTACTAATAATAGAACTTCCTACCCACTCCCCAAAAATAACAAGAGACAACAGGAGAAGCTTCAACTCAGGCATGACTCACATAAAGGGAGAGAGTTGAGGATACAAGACCTGTGGGCTTTACTCCCAGCCTTGCCACCACCTGCGATGTGAGCTTGGGTAGTCACATTATCATTTCTATTGCCACAAAGCCTGGAGGTCCTGATACAGGCAGGCCTGGTCCTTTAAGGAGGTGAAGCTGAGCCTCACCTGTGCCCAGTTAACTGCTTCCACAGGTGATGGGTGTTGAGGCATTTCCAGGGGAGGGAGCCTGCTTACCTCAGCAAAGAAGAGGGGATGTGTTTTGTGTGTTGGTTCAGTCTCTGCTGCGGGTGCGAGGAAAGAGAGATAGACAGCCGGGGCAGGCATTCAGGAGATGAGCACTTGTGGGGTCCCTGGACCACAACTGAAAGTGGAGTCAGCGGAGCCCTTAGGTTTCTTGTGGGGAGAGTATAGGAAAACTTTAACCAGATGGAGAGCCTGGAACTGGGCTGGAAGATGGGCTTCTTCCGTTGGACTTTTGTTTGTTAATTGGGAGGTCATCTCCATGACCCAACCGTGCTGGAAGCTGGAAGACCCCCAGTGAATCAGCCACAGGGACAACACCGAGGCGGGAATGGGACCAGCAATGAAGGACGGTAAGTGCCTCAATCTCAGGCTCCATGTGGGATGGAGGTTCATTGTGCTAATCACTGAACATGTGCACGAGAGGCAGTCCATGCCCTGGGGAGCTTTTCCTGATGTACACATACAGTAGAAGCACTGTGGAAGTAATTATCCCCACTTCACAGCTGGGGACCAGAGGGGCGTAGAGAGAGGGTGACATCCTTGAGGTTGTACTTTGACCATGCCGCAGAACCAGGAGTAGAAACCCAGATCCCCCATAACCTTGTGTCTAGCCTCCACACAGCCAGCCATCCCACTTCACTCTTCTGTGCCTCAGTCAGTTCCCCCACCTGTTTTTTAAGGGTAAAAAAGAATATAATGAAACTTCTACAGAAGACCCAGGGCTGAATTAATGCATAGGGAAACTAGGCACATGCCTAGGGCCCCAAGTGAAGAAGGGGCCCAGCTGTGCTTATTTTACATATTATAATTATTGAGTGAACAAAAGTAGGGGACCACAGGTTTGTTTGCCTGGGGCCCACTAAACAGTTAATCCAGGCCTGGGGAGCCCTCCATAAGCAAAACACTGTCTAATCACCTCTTCCCTAAATGCATTGTATACACTTTTTCTTGTGTTTCATTTTCATTAGGCCCCAAAGGTTTTTTTGGTCCCCAAATAGTTGCCTGAACAACTGATTGGTGCACTTGCTTGTTTCCGAGTGTTGCTGCAATAAAATAGCTTGCTGGGGTAGCTATACATAGTTAATCCTCAGATAATGAAACAGATACACAGGCCTGTCTACATGAGATGTTGACTGCACAGTGGTGCCAAGGAACGGGTTTTTCCTGATGCTGGCTGCTCAGTGCCCCGAGACCACTGCGCAGTAGGGCTGTGCGAAGCTTTGGTAGCTGATTTGATTTAGAGGAGATTCGGCCCGATTCAGCAACCGAATCCCCGAATCTGAATCGAATTGGGAGACCAGTTAAAAGATCCAAATCAAAATGGAAACCTTACTTCAGGTGCCTGCATTGTGCCCCCTCCCCCAGCAAAGGCAGCAGGGGCATCACTGGCACTCTTGGGACCCTGATGTGCTACAATGAGCTACTGCACAGTCAGTGTCTCATGTAGACGCGGCTACAGAGAAGCCAAGTGACTTGCCCACGTTCACACAGTACGTCAGCGGCAGAATCAGGAGTCTGTTGTTCATGTTACAAAAGCTCCCACTACAGCTGCTGCCAGGAACTCACCTTCTTTGTGACAGCCCCTGCCAGGAGGAAAGGTCTGAATGGTGCATGGACACAGCTAATCTTTCCTTCACAGGTGCTATCTGTGGCAAGGCACGTTGGCAGAGAAGTTGAGATAGCTGGGGCGTGTTTCATGAGTACCAAGTTCACTCCAAACCTTACCTTGGTGGAACTGCTATTTATTACTTAACCCCCTGTGTGAATAATTTGGAGATGGGGAGAGATTTGGCTTGTATCCGCTGGTGGATAGATGCATATTTACCTTGGCTTTCTCTGGCTTGTTCCTGGGGACATTTATCTGGATGATTGATTCATCCATTCAGGGACCCTGGAAAACTGGGAGTAAAGGGGAAGCGTCTATAATAATAGTTTGGCAAAATGGGAAGAAAGAGAGGGAGGGAGAAGCAATAACAGAGAGGAGCTGGCTGCGTTTTTCACATCAAAGCCATTCATTTAACTTTCTAGCCCATCTGTTGCATTTCATTTGGCGGTGGCCAGACTGCAGGCGTGAGTGAAGGGACCTGAGTGTTCGAGGCTTGTGTTTCTGATTAAGGTCCAGCGGGGGGAGAGAGGAGCTGCTTGATCTCCATTTTTTGGATGTATTTGCTTCCTGCTTGCTGAGCTTGCCAGTGGGGATCAATCATCTGTTTCTATTAGCCTAGCCGACAACCTTGCCTTAATCTTCTAGGTTGCTCCAGCGCTAGACTGCTACACCATTGCCGGAAACAAATACGAGGCGTTTTTGTAGTGCTAAGTCTCCAAAGCCCTGTTAGCCCTGCTGTGCCTGGGCTAGCACTGGCATGGCAAGGCTCGGACATATCCAGAAGGCTGGTTTAGCAGCAAGGCACCATGGTTGGGCTTGGGAGGTCTGCAATCAGTTCTTGTCTGTCTCTTGTGGGAGTTGGCTGAGTCTCTTGGGAAAACATGTTCAGAGGCATCCAAAGTGATCTAGCAGCATAAGTCCGAGCTTCCTACTTCACTTGATCCCTCCTGAAAACCTTCCTTGTAATCACTGTTCCTCAGTTCCCCCTCTGTAAGACAGGAACTTGTAAGATAGCCCCTTGTCTATTCAGACTAGTTTCCCTGGGGCAGGGACTGCTTTTCAGACCAAGTGCATGTGTGTGTGTATAGCATTAGAGAGTCCATGCGCGTTTTGAGTGCAACCGTATAGTATAAATCAGCATTGCTCCAATATTGGCATGCAGTAGCTGAAGGTTTGGTCTGCATGGGCATCCTCTGAAACAGTGACCTGGGAGGGAAAAAGTGTTGTATCCACGCGCAGTATATGAGAGACTCCACTTTTCCCCCCATTCCCCAAGAGTACAAAAAATGAAGGAACTTTTTGTTTTATTTTGGTGCTTGGGTGATGCCAAGTATGTTAGGATAACTGGTTATCTGGAATGAAGGGAAAGGAAGTCAGAGGACTGGAGCCAGGAGGTTTGTTCAGATAACTGGAGTTACACAAGCTCTGACCTGTGAAGGCATTTTCTGTTCTTCATGGGTTCTTCCATTGTCCTCATCTCTGGGTACCTTCCAGTCATGTATTAAGCAACGTGGCTAACATCTGTCACACATGACTCATTCTTTCTTCCATCCTCTCTTCAGGGTGGGAATAATGTGAACTGTACAGGGTCTGGGAGGTTAAAATATATATTCCTCTGGGTTTACATTGGAGAAAGCTGGGCAAAGAAGCATATAGCCTTGGAGCAGAAGGTGTTGGCGTGCTTATTTAGTGTGCACTTAATTAGACATCAGTGGCACTGTCCATATGCTCCGAGCTAAGCACGTGCTGAAGTCCCTTCCTGAAACAGAGCTATAATAGTGATTAGTTAGCAAAATAAGAGATTCATGACTGCTCAGGTCTTGCATTCAGCATTCCAGCTGAAACTAGCTTGTCTTTGAGTTTTGTGAAACCCAACAAGGAAGCAGAAATTCTGCTTTTTCATCATAACAAACAGCTCATTCAAGCCCCTCGGGGCTACTGTGGCAGACCGGAATGCAAGCGTGCTCTTGTTCCAAGTACTTGGCCAAGAGCTTGCAATGCTTGTTCACTCTTTGTGTATGTGTGTATCTGTGTATGTGTGTATCCATGTATATGTGTGTGTGCATGCAGTTCAGCAGTGGAGAAAAGGGATGAGCACACTGTGCTTCCGTCAGTCTGAGTTTCCACCCAGAGAGCCAGACTGACCGGTGATGGAGAGCAATGGGAGCTTGCAGAAGGGAGAAACCAAGGCAATGTGTCAGGGACATAAAATAAGTTAGAGCTCAGTTACACCCAATATCTGATTTGAAAAATTCTCAGCCAAGGTTTCTTGCAAAGATCTATCCATGGTGGAGGGGGGTGAAAATAACAGGCTTTAGATTAATATTCCATTTCTAAAAGGTTAACTATTGACTGACAGAAGGCAGGGTCAAGAAGCGCCTTATAGATTAACCGAACAAAGTGCTTCGCCTGAGTTGAGACTAACACAGCTAACTACCTCTCCCTGCTCAGAAATGACTGACAGACCTTTTATTAAGACTCTCCTCTCTTGTTTGAGAGACCAGCTCATTCAGTGGCTCAGAACTTTTCTGTGACACCTCTTGCTAATGTCCTCAATGATTTAAAATGATTCACGGATGTAACATGACTGTATCAGCTTTTCCATCTTTTATTAACCCTCTGGAATTGGGATATATGGCAGTTCTGAGTATATGGTGCAAGCCCATTTCTATTTTAATACTGGTAGCATTTATAAAAGTACTTTTCATCCGTAATGTCTTCTGACACTTTTTTGCAAAAATAAGTAAAACTCCTTTATCCTTCATTTACTTATGGGGAAGCCAAAGCATAAAAAAGTTAAGGCTCTGATTGTCCAAGGCTCCCCACTAGCTCTCTGGGAGGGGGTGGCGGTGGGTGCAGCAGAGACTGACTCTTCTGAGGTTGGGTTCAGTGGAAGTTGTAGGTGCTCGGTGCTTCCAAAAATTCAGGACCCCTTTGGTACATCCACCTGGGGACTCCAAAACGAGTGGTGCTTGCAGTGATTGGCCAAGGGTAATATGGTGAGTTGATGGCAAAGTACCAAACTTCCTGTCATCCACCTCTGTTCCCAGTGCTTCTTCCTTAACAGGTAGTCCTTTGGATGAAGCCAGAGGACTTTGACTTGCCTGGAGACTGTTCTGTGCAGGCTGTCAGCGAGGAAGGCAGATCTTTTGGTCTCCACAGTCTCAGAAAATGGCTTCACAAATACCCAGTTGCTTTCTGAAGCATGGCTGAATCCAGGATCCTTCCTCCCAACCATGGGCCCAGGGCTGCCCGCAGAGCAACATTAGGCAAGAGATGAAAGCAACATGAGCCAATAGCACCAACAGCACAGCTGGAGTCTATTGGCTTAAAATGTCAACCCACAAATCCTGTAAACAGCACAAAATACCCTCCAGCTGTCATGTTCTCTGGATGCTTTTGCCGTACTCAGGTTCCCAGGATGCTGCGGTCAGGACCAATCGACCTCATCTGACTCGATGGAAGTCGTGAGCCAACGAGGCGGTGCGGTGTAGATGGACACCTGAACCAGTCGGCTGGGATGACAGCACCCTGGCTCCCAAGGGTGACTGCAACGAGAAACAAACTGTGTATCAGGAAGGTGGGGGCCTTGCTCCTGCTTGCCTTCCCCCTGCATCATGTGGTATTGTGATGCCACCAGATGTCTCGGCAAGCTTGGCTGAGACGTGAGACTTCCAAGGATGAAGGTGCTAATTTCAAATAGCGCCTGGAGTCTCAAATGGAGATGAGGCTTGTTGTGCCAGGCTCTGCATGAAATGGAGCAGGAGACAGACTTTCAACAGATAAGACAAAGGGTGGAGGTGGAAACAGAGGCCGAGCAACTAGACCCCGGTCCCCAGCAGACTTTTGACGCAGGTGGGACTAGAATTGACATCTCCAGCAACGGTGTTGCGCACTGAACTGTGCCACCCCTCCGCACAGCATTAGAGGTGTCACCCCTCTGGCAAAAGCAACGCTAGTGCAACATCCCAGTGGGATGTGCCGCGTAGCCAGTTGTAAATTCAGCATCCTCCTGGTGACTCACAGTCACTGAAACCTCAGGGCAGGCTGTTATTTATTTATTTGCTTTGGCAAGATCAGAACTGCTAGAGCTGGCGTCTAGGCTGAATTCAAACCCCATTCGCATCCTGCTGCCTCGAATCCGCACTGTGGCTTTGGCTGGAAAAGCTGCTCTTCACTCCCTCCCCAGATCGGTTAATTAGCTGGTTAATCTGGGAAAGGCCGTATGCACGTGTTAAGTATTATTGCTGCTGTTAATAACCTAACCTCTTGGGCAGTGTTGCTGAGCAATGTTAGGGCTTAGTAAATGCATTTAATGGGATTAAGTGTTTGCTTGTTCTACTCACTCTGGGCCCATAGATCTCAATGGTTTTGGAACAGGCCTTATAGGAACTGAATTTTATAGGGCCCCTTCCTCTACCTACTCAGCCAAGGGTCATTGTCCTTGGCTTCTACCTTGCCTACACCCATGATTTAAGCTTTCCATCCTGTTACAGGGGGAGGTGTGTGACAGCTTGGTGAGATTTCTGCCTGTGTTCCTGTCCTCTCCATGCTGTTCCTGTTAGGATGTGAACAAAAGCTGTCAATATACCAGGTGAGAGGCCACTTCTGTGGTTACCTCTGGCTCAGCTGGATCAGTAGCATGTGTCAGCTTTCAGCTGTAGTTCTCAATGGCCACGTCTACACAAGACACATACAGAAGTACTAAATGACAGTGGAGTAACCGGTGTTACTGCACAGTAGCATCACCAAATGGCTTTTTGGGGATGCTGGCTGCATGGTAGCTCATTACTACTGCACAGTAGCATCATGTCACACTTTGTACCATGCAACACTACTGCACAATAGTAATGAGCTATTGCACAGTCAGGCAGCCAGTGCTCCCACAAACCCAGGATTCTCTGGGGAAAGTAGGCTGGTGTTTTTGGGGGGCGCCTCTCCAACCAGACTCTGATCTCTTGGGGGTACCATAGTAGCAATGTAGACTACACAGAAAGAAGAGCTCAGACTGAGCTTCTGCCACTCCCATCCTAGGAAACAAGATCTCATGGCAGGGAATGCTTTACTTGCTGGGCTGGCTTTGTGTATCCTGTCCTATCTGAGCTATCAGACTAATTAAAGTGGAGTGTACTCTGCAAAGCTCCACAGGCAGGGCTGGAAACTTTCCCTTTGCTGAGGAGGGAGGTGTTCTTCATTACAAAGGAAATTGGGGTGACTCTAGATCATCGGCCAGTCCTTGGAAACGCTACAAATTCAGCCAAAAGATTTCAGGCAGCCAGATCATTCCCTTCTCCTAAGAAGCCACCCCTCCAATCTTCCCAGGCCCCTTTCATGGAAATGATAATGAAATATGTAATAGCCTGTCTTCGCTGTTTCTTGGAATCCCGCCCTCCCCTTTTTCATCTTCCTGCTGCCCTCCTGATGTCCCACCCCAAACACGTCCTTCCAGGGAATCCTGAGACTGTACCAAGCTGTTCCAAAAGTTGTCAGGATTAATTTATTTGACAGGGGACAATCCACAGGATCTATCATCAGAGCCCAGCAGGCAGCACTGATATCTGTTGGAGCCAGTCAGTTTGTTTAACGCAGGACAAGGAACAGAGCACTAACATTCAGGGTTCTTGTTCACTGAGTTTCTGCTGTCAAATTTTTATTAACCTTACAAGGGCAAGGCAGGGCACTCCCCATCTGAATGTGGCTGTTCCACTGTGTTAGGACAGTGGAAGAGCATAACTATTGTTGCAGTAACAGCAGTTAAGAGCTTAGAAGGGAATTAGGAAGCAAGTGTGATATTAAGACTCTTAATTTAACTACCTGAACATTTTGGAGTGCTGCTGACATGATCTCTCCCAGCCAAAACATAGATGTCATCAATTAGTGATGTGGAAAACTTCCAGTGGCCGTGGGTGGTCTGAACAGGCCTCTAGAGGTTCCCCAAACCACATCCAAGTGATACAAACCCCTCAAGTCAATGAGTGTAGATAAAGAAGAAGGCTTCTGAGAGATTCAGCTTTTTTCTGCTGCTGGTCTGGCTAGAAATAACACGAGACTAGCCATTATCTTGGTATTTTGACACATCCATCTATCAGTCTCTTTTTGGCCAGCTCCCTTTCAGACATCTTCCACTTTGTAGACCAGCTCCTTGGGCATGACTTCCTCCAACGAGGGGTCTAATACCCTCCACAGAACCCCTCCAGGCCTACCTAGGACTAATGCTGTAGCCCTGCCCTCAGGGTGACAACATGAGCAGCAGCAGTCACCCTGAAGGACTCTCAGTGCTCACAAAATTGTCGTTGACACCACTGTTCTCTCTCTGAGCAATAGATTTGCTTTAATCCCATACCTGGCCCTGCGTGAGGCTGCTTTAGATTTCACATGCCCATCCCACCCTTGCCATTCATGGTTGCTGAAGCCTAGAGAGAGCCACAACCATAGTTAACCTGCTTCTGCAAGATGGACATACCATGCCACATATTGTTGATGAACTTAGCAGGCAGTCAGTGGCAGACTACAGGAATTGCACGTAGCATCCTCAGTGGCTATCACGTGGATTGGCAATTACGCACATGCTGACTGACTGCAAGATGAAAGCGGAACTGTGCACTTCTGCACTGGGTAATGAATCTGGAGATATAACTTCACTTTGGAGGAGGGCCAGTGGGTGGTTTTGAATAGGAAGCATCTGCATTTCTTCTCTGACCATAGGGAGGAAATGAGCCTTACACTGGGAAAGTCTTAGGGAATTCTGGGTTATTTCATGAATTTTCAGCCTCAAGGCTGCACGGTGCATACTGCACTGCCTGCTGCAGTGGCAGGACAGTCTGTGGACTCTTGTGGGCTAAGTGACACTATGGCCTCCTGCACCCCTGTCATCCCAAAGAGTGAGAGGCAAGCATTACCTGCATCCTTCGTGAGAATACAGGACAGTTGCTCATAGAATGGGGCTACTGCGCACCCTGCCCCCAAATGAGAAATCTGCTCCTTGACCCAATGGAAAGCACATTTCCAGGCCTTCATCTTGCTGCAGCACTGTGCCCAGTCCCAGTTGTGGCCATGAACCTTCATTTCCTGGGCAATGGCCTCATAGACTGGCTTATTTCATCAATTCTCCAGCTGCTCCAGAACCTTTTGTTCTCCCAAATATCAATCAGATCTGCCAGTTCTTCTTGGGCCCAGTTGGGGCCATGGCTTAGGTTAGGGGCAGGCAATTATTTTGGGCAGAGGGCCGCTTACTGAGTTTCGGCAAGCCATCAAGGGCCGCATGACAGGGCAGATAAACATTAATTTTCTAAATTTTTTAGGGGTCCCGTGAGTGAGATAAAATGGCCTGGCAGGCTGCATCTGGCCCCCAGGCTGCATTTTGCCCACCCCTGGCTTAGGTATTAGACTGCTCCAAGCCCAGCAAACGTGGCTTGTTCTTTGGCTCTCCATTGAGTATATTTTCAGGGCCAAAATGAGTCACCAGAGTCACGAGATGCTTTCTGCTCCTGGCTGAGAGCAGTTATATAGATACATATATGGAACCTCTTTGTGCAGGTCTGAATTTCCACGGATACACACCTGTGCAAGTGTGAGCTATGTCTTGGTGCTGGCACTCACAGAAATCTGCTCACGTGACCTTTCCTAACAGAGCACCTGTGACAGCTATAGGCTGCCCCAAATTGCCCCCCAGATCCCCATTGTGCAGAAGGATAGTGTTCATGGCTCGCTGCTGCGCACACCCAGAATTCTTTGCCTGGCAGCTTACGATGCGGCTTGAAGGGACTGCAGCTGTTCCTTCAAGCACCCCCCCCCAACACTGTCTGACCTTATCAATTGCTTAGCTATGCTCCTGGGGGTCTATTTGGTCTGGGAGGGGAGTGGGGAATTGTGGCTCATCCATTCAGTCTTCCTGCTCAGCACCTGATTTTTTTTTTTTCCACTGAGCACTTGGCAGATTTCAGGGATAATCCTAAAACCCCAAGTTTTTAGAGGAGGTGCAGTTACAGGAACGTGGGGTGTGTAGGAGAAAACTAGGGCTGTTAATGCTGTTAATGCTAATGTCTCTGTTCAACAACCCTTAATTCAGGGTTTGGCCATTTTAGTGTTCTGCTCAGCACCTGCCTTTTTTCCATTGCGTGCATGTCATCGAAAACTGGGTGTAAGGAGATTTCGGACTGTAGGACACCCAAAATGTACAAGTCTTCCTGTGCTATAAAGTGTGTTTCATGTTGCTGTTTATCTCATTTGGCTGTAAAGCATGGTCAAGTTTTCTGTGTGACAGTTGTATATTGTGCCTCCATTAGGACTGGAGAAGATCACCCCCCATCCCCCTCATTGTGTCCAGACCACTGACTTAAGATTCCTCAACAAAACCAGTAAAACCAGTTTAGTGATTCTGGCCAAATTCGGGAGTGCTTAAATTGATTGGTGTGCATTAGCCATGTTTCAGTGATGCTGCGATGAAGTCAGAAAAGTTATTTAAAGTTCAGGCCACCTGGGCTAGCCGGCGTTCTCTTTGTTTGTCCCGTGGGTCCCTTGCAGAGGGGAGGGGACCACTGGAATACTTGCTGGAGCCTGAGGCCAGGTGGTAGAGAGAGCCAGGCTTTCAAATCAAGTAGGTGTGTGGGGGTTTTGGACTGGGAGGCCAGGGCAGGGCTGGTAGCTCACCCCCACAGCCACCTGGGAAGGAGCAGAGATCGGCACTCCACAGCAACTTGGTGGAGTCGCATCAGTGGGAATCCAGGCCAGGAGCAGAGATCAGTGCTCCCCAGCAGCTCAGCAGAGCTACGTCAGCTCACCAAAGGGCCCTTTGCAGCACAGAGGGAACTGGTGCCCCCAGCAGACAGTGACGGCGATGGCGAGGGAGATGATGGAACCAGATTCCCAGGGACTAACCTCTTTCGGGTTGAGACTCCCCCACTCTCGGACTGCCGAGCCTGGGGTCGAAGGCTCCCCAGTAGGGGAAGGGGTGATACAGGGTATACTTTGAACCAGGACAGTGTTTTTGTTTTGCTTGACCGTATGTTGTGTTCTGGTGTTTGCCTCTGTAATAAATCAGGGGTTTGTGTTCGTACTTGCGAGGAAAGGATTTGGGGCTTTATTGGACATCCTAGTGATTCATTTAGTGTTTCCTCAGTGGTCTGGGTGGGGGCTCAAGCCAAAGTGAAATATATTTAGTACCCCAAAATTGAACCCGGCCCTTGTACCGCTGACAGGTGCTCAGCAGAAAGATTACAGGACATTTGTGACCGCGATCTTACTTGGTGGTTCTGGTGCCTCGATGTCTGGCATAGCTCTTGATGTGCTAATGGGACCTATCCAAAAAGAGAGGGACCTCACCCCCACATTTCTTCCCCAGCTTCTGCCAGGCTGGGGGCATTTGCTGGGGTGATACTCTGTGGCAGGTCTATTCATTGTATATCTGCAGCCCTGAGCAGATTGCGAGTTTCTGGGGTCATCGGACACCGCAAGGTTTTGGAGGAGGGGTGGTTACAGGAACCTGAGGTATGTAAGAATTGACATGTAAAGAGCAGGGCAGTTAAAGACCCTGTTCAACAGCCCTACCTATTCAACCCACTTAGCGCAAGCAGGTGGTGCTGTAACAGGGGGAGCCAGAGAGGGCTGAAGTCTACAGGTTTTCCTTTGCTTTGTGTGTATTGCGGAGGCGGAAGGAGGGTGAAATGCAGCAAGGACATGAAAATGCATTACCTGTTCACTGGTCACATTAACTCAATGCCCAATATGCGTGCGAAGAAATAAGAAATTCATGGGGTGCAGATTCATGCGCATATAAGTGCTCGGAGAATTTCAGCGTGCTGTTCGGAGAAGGGGGAGGTGATAATGAAGCGGCTCTCTGCTCCAGTCTTCTGGGGGGTATGTCCAGTCAGAAGGCCAGGGTTTCTTGTTAGCCTGGGGGAAGAGCTTGGATAACTGGTGTGTGGATTTGAATTCGGTGGGTAGAGCTTGGGGGACAGCCCATGGAAACCGGGACTTGAGGGGCTATGGGAACAGAGACCCTAACAGAGATGTGGCGAGCAGTGTCTGGGGATGGAAGGGAAACATTGAATGAAACCACGACTGCCAACAGTGCAGGAATGTGGGTGCAGAATGGGGGGGTCCGGGCATCTTCCAGAATTGGTTCCCCCTTGAGAGAATGCAGGGAGTGCATAACCGGAGTTCCAATTAGTGCACCACCACATCCAATATACGCACAAAGGTATATGTAAAAAAATCCAGGGGGTGCAGATTTGTGCACGCATTATAAGCACTCGGAGAATTTCAGCACCCTGTTTGTAGGGGTGGTTGTTTGAGTGAAAAAAACAAAAAAAAACCCAAGCAGATTTACATGTGAAATAAAGTTTACTTGACAACATAGAAATAGGAAAATAAAAAATAAGATAAGAACAAAGATAAGAAAGTAAAGAATAAGAATAAAAGAAGAATATTTTTAAAATGTTGATGTAAAAAATTCAAAAAAATTTAAATGTGCAAAAAAAATAATAATGTGTGTAAACATTAATTAAATCAATTAAATTAATGAAATTGCACCACTTTAGGTCATCTGTACATATCAGCAAGCTGTGAGCTATAGACATTACTGGTCTGTAGTAGGAATGAACAGTGTGCAGAGCCCTCTGCTGTAGTTTAGGGAAGAGATCAGCGGGGTGGATTGTTGTGCGGTGCCTCCTGCAATAATTTAGCACACTGAGCATTTCATGAGATTTAAGACCAATAACATGTAAACAGTGACGGAAAAATAAAACCCACCATTTCAACTTAGGGGACATAGAGTGCAACCCTGAGGGACTAAACCCCTGTCACATGTACAAGGGCCCCTTATGCCCAGTCCACACCTTGAACCCACAAAGACCATCCTATGGCAGTAGTAAAGGAAATGCCAATTGGAAATCTGTCCCCTGGTCATAGATCTTGCTAATGGTATAGATCTCGTCTCAATTTCATAGATGCTGGGTGCGTCCACACGGGACACTAAATGCACAAGGCTAATTCTAAAGCTCATTAGTGCGTCATGGCAAAAGCTCTTAATGCTATTGCGTTAATGCTCAGTATAATTAGTCTACTGTACATGAGTCTACTAATTCAGTAGAATTAGTTTACTCTGCATTAGCATCACTAAACCAGGCGTGCGCCGGTGCTACTGTGCAGTAGTGCCGGTTACTGCACATTTAGTTAGTACCTGTTATTACAGGTCCTATACTTAATGAGCCATTCCTATGGCACTTTAATGTATGTATAGATGTGCCCACTGAGAGGTAGAGCACCCCCACAAAGCTGCACCTCTATCTTGATGCCATGGAAGCACATTATAAAGGGCTTAGACATCTGGAACTAAGCACAGAAATGCTTTTTGGGCTTTCCTCAGCCAACAACATGCTTATATATCCCACACAAAACAGTGTGGGTGTTTGTCATCTTCTAGAGGTTTGAATAGAGTTCATCAGAAATCTTTCCCTTCCCCCCCGTCTCCCCCACAGAAAAACTTCAGTAACGAGGAATGAAAGAATTCTGAATTCATGTATAAAAAGCTCTGTAGTCTGAATTAACACAAAGTTCCCCCTTCCTCTCTGATCCAGGGAAGCCTACAAGCCCGCACTCCTTCCTTCTCTTGTACGCATCTGCTGGTGGTGGGACTCAATAGGATGGGTCCATCATGCCAGAGACAGGACACCCACCCGAGGTTGGTACTGCTCGCTCACCAGAGGCCAAGCACGTTCATTGTGATCCACACAATGAACATGAAGCATGAATACAAAATGGTTCCCTTTGTTGGTTTCATAGTAGGCCTTTATTCCTTGTGAAGCTCAGCACTCCAGGGTGTGCACAGCACTCCTACCCCAGATGCACAAACTTTGATCTTCCTGCCTGCTGGCTTTTTTTAAAGGGCTCCTAGATAATAACAAGAATTTTTTTAAAAGAGAGAAAAATTAAAACCATCATATTCCCTCTACTCTGGTGCCTTTATTAAAGAATCCCTGGGACCAGCCTGTTATAAAAGAAAACCAACTAGCAAGCAGGAGAAGAGTTATTGAGAAAGATGCTTCTTTTACATGTACATCTGTATGTATTCACCATGACCCCATATTGCAGTAACAACATAATTTAAGCATAGACATATGGGACTAGTATCAATAACATTGTGCTTGATCAAATTAAGGATTTCCAAATGCAATTTTTATATGCATTACTGCAGCTGTATGGAAGCAGAAATATACATACGCCCTGGCAATACCAGTGGTTTAAATTAAAGCTTGTTTCTTTCCAAGTTGGTCATGCATGAAGCCTCCTGATTTAAAATCGTCCCTTTAAGTAGATAAGAGCTACCATCTCCTTCAAAAGTGAAGACTACTGTACAATTGCCCCAAATTCCATGGCATTATTAGAGCAGTCTGCTCTGTTATGACAGTATGGGTGGACTGGGTCTTTTTGATGCCCTATTGATGCATCAACAGTTTTTGGAACTGAAGGTGGTTCAGAATTAGATTTTCCAAATCCATGATACTTTAAGATCTCTATAGCAGTGGTATAACTAGGGTGGGGTAAATGGGGCAACCACCCCAAGCGGTGACTTTGAGCGGGGAAGGCGGCAAAAAATAGTAGCTGCTGCCAGCACCATCACAATCAGTAGCAACTGAAAGTCACCTCTGCCCTTATGCCCTGGGCACAGCCCTACACTGCTGCTCTATAGGAAAAAAAAGATCCTTTCTAATAAACATCTAAAATATAGGATTGAAAATTAATTTGCAATCAGAATTGTATTTTAAATCCTTCAGTCAGCCCCTCAGCAGGACTAAACAGTTGCACAGGGACAAGGGTCCACTCTCAGCTTTGTCCCAAGCCTTTCCCTTGGTCCTGGGAAGTCAGTCACTTCTGTGTCCTTAGATCCCCGACATGTGAAATAGGGGTAATGTTACTGCTTGCATTTAGTAAGGTACTTTGAGATCCACTGCTGAAAGCCCTGCCCAAAAGCTACATGGAAACTGTATTAATTTCAATTCTACCCTGACAGCTGAGGGTGTGGCTCTCTCTTTTCTTTTCTTTTATTTCTTTTTCTTTTTCTTTTTTTTTCTTTTTTTACTGGACAGACCAATGGGACCTAGATTTGAATATAACTCTTCTGGTTGAAAATACTGGAAATGTGAGGGCAGGGTTTATTTTAAAACTCTCAAACATACTCACATTTCCTTTAAAAAAAATAGCCCTTTTGGTGGAAATCCAAACATAAAAAAATAGCTCAAAATAATTTTATTTGAAAAATTTATAAGCAGCTTAAAAAGAGAGGGCTGTTCAGAACTGGAAGCCAAATATCACGGTAGCATTGCACGGCTTTCTTTTTCTTTATATTTAGATCTTTCAGGCTCTAATTGGAAGCCTTTAAGCTGCTGCACTGTGTATAACAAGGCACTGATGCAACACTAAACTTCATTTCTGTGCTTGATCACTTCATTGCTTCCTGGCCCATCTCCAAAAGGGAGTATCTGACTATCTTGCAACATTCTTATTGTTGGATCTGGGTATCAGAAATGGGTGGCAGCACTTGGCAGTGATACCAAGCATCCCTGGGCTTGCAGGCTCCTTCCAGCTGCAATATGCCCCTCAAATTACATCTTATTGAATTCTTCTGGGAGCGGTAGAGTTAACATCAGAAGGGAGAAGTTCAGATCTAAAGCCAACACGAGAAGCAATTCCCCATTAAGGCCTATCGACTTGATTTGGGAGCACAGTCGCATCTTATCTCTGTGGCAGGACAAAGTTCCTTCAACTCTTCCCACCGTGTCCATGGTTTACTTGTCAGGTAACCTGGCTATGGTGTGGGGAGCAGCCAGCAAAACCTGGAATTTGGGCTCCTGTTGCAGTGAGGGATGAATAGGTGTGTGAGCCAGGTGCTGGGCAGGACTTCCTGCATGAGGCAAAGTGGTAAATAACAATACACTAATCATTGTACTGTGCTTTTACCATTGAAAATGTGGTGCACATATTAAACATTACAGAGCACCCGATAGTGTGTGCATATGTTTGTGTGTGTGGTACACTGCTGACTTCTGCTGGAAGGAATCGGTGAGGAATTTGCACCGCTATGGAGCCTCTCCCTAACTTAAAGGGTACAGGCTTGGTTCACAAGAATGTAGCCAACCCCTGGCTTGCTAGTGAAAATAGTCCCAGATCTCAGAAGCCTTGAAGCGATACTTCAAAGGAGCTTGAAGAAGTTAAATTCCAATGCAAGTCATGCACCTAAATCCCCAAGGCATCTTTGCAAATCCCCGCCTGTTTGCCTGAAAGTGCCGTACTAGAAAACCTCCATGCTCACTTACTTTTCAAAGTTACTGCTTTCCAAAATGGTTCAATTGCCCAGTCAGGGAGCAGAAATGATGCCATGTGTCTTACCTGACCAATCACCATATTTATAGGCTGAAATCTGTCCCTATACAATTCTGGGAGAGTCTTTATGAGCAAGGAACGCGTGGGAAAATCAGGAACAGTATGTGAACTGTGGGGATTCCTCCTGGACAAACATCCAATTCGCTTAAAGCCTCAAAGTGTTGGGGAGGGAAATCAGGGCCTAACTGGAGCATGAGCTGTTTGCTGATTTCTGGCACGAGTACATTGTGCCCAGGCAGGAAAAAGTGCTAGACATGTGTCTAACAATCCGGTCAGCAATAGCCATACCCAGCTCTCTGGACCCAAAAGGTGAGGCCCTTGGGGTGTTTCACATCTACAGCAGACTTTTCACTCTGGGCCTTTATCAATCAAAACAAAGGGGGAGTGGGCGAGGGGGAAATCTGAGGAAACTCTGATTTTGGACTGGCATTTACAGAAGAGCCAAAAGGAGGTACGCACATAAATCCCAGTGGGTGTCTAAATCCCTATGGACATCCTAGCCATAGTTAATTCCTACATTTTTTTTTCTGTGGCTTAGTTCTCTCCATCTGCAGTGCAAACGCCTCTGCATCCCACTCTCTTCTGACAATATGGCTGAGAAATGCTTTCCACCGTGGGACGTGTTTGTAGCAGACCTGCTGAGTTCCTTTCTGTTTTGGTTTGGTTTTTGCCATTAAGAATTTCCCAGCTTTTGCCAGAAAATGTTCTGAATGTAATTCCAATGGCCATCTCCCCCCTCCACCCCTTTTGCAACAAAAGCACCAGGGCTGCATTTACATATCATTGGCATGGCTGGGGCCCATTCCCATGCTGGTATCTCACTGTAACAAATGGCATATTAGGGACACTTAGTGTGATAATAACAGTATCAAAAAAAAAAAAAAAAGAGGAGGAGGAGAGATTCCACTTTCTCTTGTCTAAGGGCTGGGAAAAGAAAGTTTGTGCCAAAAAGAAGAAACAGGACTAAAAACTAAAAAGCTATGCTCCACTTTTTGTATTAAACCTTCTCTCGTCAATCTGATTTATGATCACTTGCATAAAGAGGATATTATTTATTAGAATAGAACAGCACAATTTATAAGCAGGCGGGAATGCCAGTGCAAGGCTTCTGGACACACACAGTCCTCCTCGTAGAGCACTAGGGAGGCAATCTCATGTGAAAACAATAGGCAAGTATACATGGAGAATGTCAGCTTTGTTCAGAGGCAAGTTTCTTCATGTAGCATCCATTGTACTGATGGCTCCCCCTGCTCCATAAGCCCTTCAAGATGCCATGCTGGAGAGGGGAGGGAGTTCATGACTTTGCAATGGAGAAAATTCTTCCCTAAGCCTTTTACCAGCTGGTTGGCATGATTCTCTGGGACTGCAGATGGTCTACATTTGGCCACATAAAACTCAAGGATTCCCTAATATATCCTGAGAAACTACAATGGATTTGGACTGCCACAGATTGAGTGAATGCTAAAGTGAACTAAAGGGTTGTCTTGTGATTAGAAAAAAGAACTGGGAGTCTGGTCCTAGCTCTGCCCATAGGCTTGAGCAAGTCTCTTTAAACTCCTTAGGCCTGAGAAATGGGTTTGGTCACCTCGCCCATCTCACCTGGAGGATTGACGTATAATGAGGAAACTTGAAGGAAGGGCTTATGCAGGAATGCCAGGCAGTGCCCATCAGAGTGCATTTTTGAGGAGATTGCTGGTAGAGGGACTAGCACGCAAGCCTGGACAGAGATGGTGAGCTCTTAGCATGCTAGTCTCTCAGAGTCCTATCTGCAAGCTGGTTGGGGGTCTCAGAAGGCAGTGAAGCAGCCAGGGGAAACCTGGAGCCAAAGATAGTCTGGGATCTGACTTCTGATTATGCTTCCCAAGCACAACAACAGATTTACAAATCAGGAGGGTGGGAGCTTGGAGCTGCACGATGCATTAATGCATGATGTTTTCCTTTTAAAGACTAGGGTCCCAATCTGCCTTCCCTGGTAAGTGATGGAGATTCAAGGGTTCCAACCCAATCCCTGGTGTCAAGAATGTGTGTAGTAAATGTCCAGCTGACAAAATACCACAGCACTGTCGCTGGCATGATCAGTATTGAAACGGATCGTGATATCTGCTTTGGGAGAACTGGAACCGGGGAGGGGGCTGTGGCTAAGGATGGCTGTCTCGGTGGGTCTTTAGAGGGATGTTCTAGGTCAGGATTGAGATGGGGAAAGACGTTTGCACCCTATTTCTCTGCTTGTGACCTAGTGCACTTTTCACTTTCTTTGTCTATGGCTTTCAAAATACAAAATGAATCTACTGGCAAGGGAGAGCATATGGTGGTGGCTGCTGGGATGCAGAAGGGAACAGCTCTCCTTTGCAGACCCCTGTCCCACACCCCAAACGCTGCTATTGATTGGTACTGCATGGTGTGTTTAATTTCACTTGCTGCATTTTGCCAGTGAATGTTATTAAGGCTGAAGCTTTGCCTTTTTATCATTCCTCCGAGCGTCTGTCTGATGTCATTCTGTCTGGCAACCAAGCGATCAAAAGAAACTCCCCTGGGAGTGATTTCTCAAACAAACGGCCAGAAACAAAAAATAATACCCCATTAAAAATAATAAAACACAAAAACCACAGAGCCTCCCTAATAAACTGAGAGGCAGCATAAC
Source organism: Crocodylus porosus (assembly GCF_001723895.1). Lineage (NCBI taxonomy): Eukaryota > Metazoa > Chordata > Crocodylia > Crocodylidae > Crocodylus > Crocodylus porosus. The sequence goes on along the minus strand of NW_017728936.1, from coordinate 5,101,059 downwards.
CTAGACACTGAGCACAGGAACTTCCCATAAGCGGATCTTGTACAGTTCATAGAGAGCAGTATTCAGGCACAGATTGCTGTGGACAGAAACATAATGTACCCAGCACTTAGCAGGGTAATTATCCCTAATTGAAATTGTTTCAGGCACTGAGGTCATTTTGGCTTGATCCCAGGATGTCCTGGGGCTTGAATTTTGGCTGGCCTATACCTGGTGTTGTCATTTATACCTATGCAAAGCATTATGGTTCTGGTGTGCTCTCACTGCACATGGATGTTGCTGGTGAATGAGTGTCACATATGTCTGTTCCACAGACTTTGTTCCAGCCCAGGTTGGGGGGTTAAGACAGCTCAAGTTTTGCAGTTATTACACTGTAACTTGAATGTTTGGTGCTGGTGTGACATGTTTCCTGGCCCCGACCTCCTCATCACCCCTGCTTCCTAACTCACTGGGTCCTTCCCCCACATGGTTATCTCATCTGCCACGACTTGATGTTACAGTTTTGGCGAGAGGCTGCCCCTGAGAGAGAAATGCAGGTTTTGGGGTGGGCCTTGTCTGAACCCAGGCCCTTCCTGGCCTTGGCTTGCTTTTAATTAGGCTGGGTCCTGCTGTCCCGGGTCCACTGCACCAGGACCTTTGGTTCTCAGACTCTAGCTGTAGCCCCTTATGGGCTGTAGGCCACTTTACTCCTACGCACACCCTTGCAAGCATAGGAGTTTTGCTCCCCAGTCTTTGCTGTCAGATTTGCAGTCCTCTGACATGCCATAACCTTCCCTCTGAATGTATCTGAACTCCTGCCAGTACTCAACACCCTGGAATAGGAGTGCTCTCAGCTGTGTTCCCCTGCCGCAGTCCAGTGGCCTCCAATCCACTCCTTACAGTCACTGTGGTCCTTCGGTCCAAATGTAAATCAAATGCATGAGTGTCTGCTCCCAAAAAACAAGGCTTGGCAAACACAAGCTCCCCTGTTAGAGTTAATCATACCCTGCGGTGGTGCAATGCAAAAAGTTCACGGATCTTATCTTGTGTTGCTCACAGTACAGGGTCTCTTCTGCCCTTCTGTGGCAGAAAGTCTCTACCAGGCAATCTGGGCTGGCTGGTTCCTGGAGCTCCCCCTCCTGTGGCTCCTACAGCCAGACTGCCCTTTTGGGGCCAAGCCCTGGGCTTCTGAGCCTCTCCCTGGGTCACCTGACCCTCTACTTTCACCCCAGGCCTGCCAATCACTGCCTACACCTGGGGTGGGTGGTCATCTTATTTAAGGTCCCTTTTTGCCATTAAGTCTGTACTGGGCTAGCCAATGGGCCCTGGGTTCCTTACCCCTCTTAGTAATGGCCCTTTTACAGACACAAGATGTCCAAGCTCAGCGTAGGACCTTCCTATAAAGACTCTGAGAAAGCAAGATTACACAAACCAGAAATATTCATTCATTCTCTGCATTGTGGTGGTCCAAGTGAGGCTTCTGCAGTGTGGGGCCATATGCATGTTCACTTACTCTGAAGAGTATTTACACAAATATCTTTCTTGGCTTCAGAGAAACTGCTCCTGATTTACGCTAGCACAACATCAGAATGATGACGTGTGACCACTGCCATTAACAGGATAACTGGTTGTGGGCCTGGGATTCTCCCAATACATTGATTATCATGGCATCGGCATATTCTTAATAGATCTGTTCCTGCAACAGTATAGTTCTGGGAGGAAAGAAAAGTGCAGCAGTTGTGTCAAAGTGTGAGTGAACCTTAAAACAAGAGCTGTTTTCAGCTTAGTTTGAATTCTCCTCATTTAGTTCTCATACAGAAAAACAGAGCTATATCTTGTACCTTGATATCCACTGCCTCTTGCTCTTAGTCATGACACTATCGCTATCAAAGCAAAAAGATCTCCTTGGGAGCAGGCTGCTTCACAAACACTTTCACAGTAAAGTTTAGATTTGAATGCGGCATTTTTTTTCAGTGAACTCACCGAGGAAGGTAGTTCAGGAAAGCTAGGACCATTCATGATTTGAGTCAAATTCAATGTATAGTTTCATCCCCCCAAAAAGGGACACATTTTTGCAACTGTTTGAAAATAAGAAAACCTTTTACTGCAGCCTGTTCCACTCTGTCATTTAGTAGGGCTGTGCAAAGCTTCAGTAACTGATTTGATTCAGAGGAGATTTGGCCCAAATCAGTGGCCAAATCTCCAAATCTGAATCAAATTGGGAAACCCAATAAAAGGTCTGAATCAAAATGGAAGCCTCCAAATCAATTCGGAGAGATTTGAAGATTTGGAAGGCTTGCAGCAAGGCCTCATACCCGGACAAGGGGCTACCATCCCTGCTGTCTTCATCCTGTTCTGCCTTAGCATACACAAGTGATACTAGTTTTGCTTTCAACAGTTTAAGGTGCACTTTCCAAGAAATCCCTGGACCTGTCTCCTTGAAACGTGGCAGTCTTCATGCCCTCAGAAGGGGATACCATCCCTGCATCCGAATCTGCAAAAAAAATGACAAAGTTACAGGGATTTTAGTGATTCCCCATTACAGTCTATGGCCGAATCTCCAAATCAGCACCAAATCTCCAAATCCAAATTGGCCGAATCGAATTGAGACAGTGATTCGCACCACTGAATTAAATTGCTGTCCCTCCAAATTGGCCGAATCCGAATCCAAAGCAAATACTTGCTGCTTCGCACAGGCCTATTATTCAGCTGTAGTTCAGAGCCCTCTTCCTAAGCTGAAAGTGTTATCAGAATGCTCTGTGAAGCACCACTCATTTTGCAAGGTCTGCTCCCCATCAGCTGGCAAAGCCCTCTCAGTCCTTCCAACAGGAGGGTTTGCAAAGCTTTCAAATACTGCCTAATACCTGCAAATTAACATCTTTCCTCCCAATCTTGAAAACATTGTCTGAGGCCCCCGTTCTTCACCTGTTTTGCTTTGCTGTGATACTTTCCAGGAACAGTTCTGCCTGTGTTCAGGCACAAAAACTGGTCTGTAGGGTGCCTGTTATTTGTAACAGGACAGCACCTGCAGGACCCAGTCAAAAGCAGAGCTCCTGTGGCTGTAAGCAGACCAGAAGGCCCTACAACATGTCCTGCAGAGAAACAGCGTAGATAATAATTGCTGTTTTTGTTCTCATTTGGGAACTGAGGCATTAGGGAGGATAAAGTTGAGTCATCAAGAAACATTTCTGTGGAAAATCTTGCTTTTTCAGTGAACTTTCCCAGAGACGGCAAGACTGTCAGAAATCTGCTGACAAAAATAAAACTCCAGAAAAGAACTTACCTGTGGGGGGAGACAAGCAGAGCCAGCGCAAAGCTGCACCGAGCCGAAGGAGCAGCGGGCACGGAGCTGCAGCTGGAGAGAATGCTGCACCAGAAGAAAAAAAACCAAAAAGCAGCCGAGCCTGGAGGAGCTGGGACCAGTTCCTGTGCCAGCATAGGCGCATTTTATGGCCGCGTGTCGGCACTGATTTGCCGGCCAGCCCATTGAAAAGGGAATAAAGTCTCCGCTGGACAAGAAGCAGGAGGAACCAGAAGTGGGTTCCCCAGCAAGCAACAAGCATCTCAGAGCAGAGCAAAGCTATCCTGAGGGGAAGTGGTGGCAGCCCCAGGAAGGGGTTTTTGGAGATAATTCAAGCCCAGAACAGTTATATTACTCATCTGAAACAGAGCCATGGACTCCTGACATCTCACGACTGGATTGGGCCCACCAGGGACCTGCGGAGAGAAGGAGAGACAGATTTCTACACCACAGCAACTACAGGCCAAGGAAAGTGGAACCGACGCTGGGAGACAAGGTAACCGGGGTCAGGAAGAGGCTAGGCCAATCCCACTATGGGTTAAGCAGTGTGAGGTGAACTGACAGCTGTATACATTTATACTGATTCAAAAGGCCAAGACCCATGTACCAGTACCGTGACAAAACCCAGAAGACCGGGATTCAACATCATTGGTTGGCATTAGGCGGGGTTGTAGGGGAGGCGGAGTGCCAAAACAGGAAGACTGACAGGAGGATCGAAAGAGGGGACCACGAGGGATGGAACATACTTCTTCCTCCCTACTAAATACATTTATTACAGCAAAGACATGGCAGGAGAGAACCCCTGAGGACCCTCTGGAATCTGATTTGATAGTAGGCCATCTTTTCCCCGAGCAACAGCAACGTCTAACAAACCAGTATGAACCAGATACTCTGGTAAACAGTGTGGCCCATTACACCTGCCTATTTGTCCCTGACCCCAGACTTGGAGGGTGAGCCTTAGACTGGGGCTCTCAGGACTCCCAGGGTCACTGTGCTGCATCAGGTTTCTCTTGAGACTTGGCTCTGAGGCAGGGAAGCTGGAAGTCCTGAGAGCCCCAGTCTGAGATGGGTCTGTCAGGCTTCCTGGCTGCAGCCAGTGCTGCGGCTCTTGTGCCTTCCAAGGGCCACATTTTATGGTACAGGATTCTATGGGAGCAGCCTGGTGAGTCCCTCAGGTTTAAGGGCCATCTAGGGAGACCTCAGATGTGACAGCAGCAGTCTGGGAGCTGTGAAGCCCCAGGGCATCACCTCGACTGCTACTCAGAGGTGTTCATTGAGCCTAGTGTTCAAAATCTGTTGGCACACCAGGAAAAAGTAAACCTCTGAAGTACGTGAAATACCACATCTGCTGTCAAAGCAAGACTGTGTGATCGATAGGTCTGATACACAGGGCACAGAGCTACAAAGCCCTGGCTCCTATTGTTCATTCTCTGAGCCTTTGGTTCAGTTGCTTACCCATGTGTGCCTCAGTTTCACCATTCAAGGTTGGGATTGTACCCCAATTTTGAATGGTTACATTAAAGCATGATAAACCTCAGTTTTGGGGTATCTTTGTTGGGCATGGAATGTGACCCAACATCCCATATCCAAAAAGCCCAGGACATGGGAACCAGAGTGTGACCAAATCTTTCTGTCCCAGACTTATCTGCAGTTTGGGATTATTTACCACATGTCTTAAAGGGCTGATACATCTCACATTTTGCTTCCCCTGGCTGGAAGGTTTTTCAATCATGCATTTATGATAGGAAAGCAACTTTTATTCCCTCTCTCCCAAAATCTTGGCAGGAAAGGCAGAATGTGAATTGTTAGCAGTTGAGCAATGACCTTTCAGTCCAACAGCTGGTTTGGGGGATGGGATGGATAAATATGCAGGACTGTGATCAGCCTATTAGCTGGAACATAGATAAAAGAGAAGAGCTCACATAGATAATGCTGATGCTCATCTCATAAGGTCCCAAAGAATTTTACAGGTAAGATCCAACTCCCCCCACCAAAGAAATGCATCTATCTCTGCAGCAAAATGCAGCAACTGTTTAACAACTGATGAAGACACTGCCCCAGTGCTTAGGATGTTAAAGAAATGATGGAGAGAGACAAAGTCAACCTGTCTTTGAATGAACTGGAAGATGGACTGAGGCACAGCCAACACTTTTTGTGCATTAGGTTGGACATTAGAAAGAACTTCTTCATGATAAGGGTTCCCAGAATCTGGAATGGGCTTTCAAGGGAGGTGATGCTCTCCCCTACCTGGGGGGCCTTCACTGGACAAGCACCTAGCTAGGGTCATCTGACCGCAGCACTCTTTCCTGCCCAGGGCAGGGGGTCGGACTCAATGACCTATTGAGGTCCCTTCCGACCCTAACATCCATGGATCTGTGTGTTATCTCTGGTAGTATAATTATTCCTATCATAGCAAAATGCATTAAATATCATGACCCCATTGTGCCACGTGCTACATATACATGCAAAACAGTCATTGCCCCTACAAGTAGAAGAGCTAAACAGCAAGTATTATCTTATCTCCAATTACCAATGTGGAGCCAAGGAACAGAATGGTTGAAGCAACCCATCCAAGGTCACCCAGAAGGTGCGTGGCAGAGGACAGAACCAAACACAGCTGTCTTATGCACAAAGCCAATGCCTTATTCCCAAGGTCTTCTCTCTGCAGGCCATATCTGCATTTAGATCAGATGACAAAAGGGTCAAGAAACAGTTGAGAGACTATGCCAGCTTGATAATTTAACTCCAGTCCATTTGAACTGACTGATTCTAGTCATTCAAGAGCTGATAGACTTCGGGGCACAAACTCTTGCATCCTTCCTGATGATGCTTCCAGGAGAAGAATAAGGGGCACAACTGATTTATTTTGTATTGCTGCTGTATAGAAGACGTGAGTCTTGGAGCTGTCTGTACAAAACCCTCACCAGCACTGAAACAATTGGAAATGCATTTTTCTGAAGGAGATAACATCCCAGAAGGAGGAGCCATGGCAGTTGGCTCCCTGTTGATATGCTGAGCAAGAACCCACATTGAACAGCAGAGAAACGGCTCCAGATCTCTCCTTGGCAGCTTGAAACCATCTCCAAATGACTTACTAACTCTGAACCATGTCACCGAATTATCTCTACTACTGTTCCACTGGAGAATGAGGTGTTACAGGTTGTGGGTGGACAACCTCACACATCAAGCTGAGATCTTTGTGGAAAGTTTCCTCCTCCCGCCCTCACCCCCCAACACACACCCCTGCCAACCAACCGGCTGCACGGGCAGCAATGAGTGAAATAGTCCAGAAGAATCTCACTCATCTGAAATTTCCATCTGGGGACAATATTTCATGCCCCTCAAGCATCCGGACCCACCATATTCTCGCACCCTTCCAGTGTCAGAGCAGAGCAAAGCATCTCTGCCTTCTCCCCATCAGCAGGGACTTGAAGCCACATCTGGATCAAGAGATGTTCTCTCATCGGCACATTGCTCTGAGGAGAGATTTATATTTCAGGACTTGGATAGGGGGGTGGTTATTTGATCATAAAGAAAAAGATCCTTAACTTCTCCCCAGCTCTCTTACTGTATAACACAAATCCCCCCCACTAGCACATGCCTGAAAGCAGAGCTGAAACGTTAGCACAGAAAACAGGTGATAAATCACAGGGCAATTGATTCAAACCTTTCCAGGGAATGGGAAACACATGGAAGGCCTTTCTAATTAACTGTTTGATATGGCTGCAGTGAGTTCGGGTGTAGTTTCCAATGTTTTACAGTTGGCTTGTCCCAGGCCTCTCCATGGTAACTGAAGTTTACCGGAAAGCTAGAAAATCCTTCTTTCTAGAGAGCTAAAGTGACTTGTTACAGTTCAGCTCAACCACAGTGAAAAAAAAAGAAAATGCAGCGTTTCCTCTAAGAGTACATTCTCTTCTCTTTCTCTCTCTTTCCAGCTGGAAACATAAAACAAGATAAAAACTCTTCCTGCTTTTGTCTGTAAATCTCTAGTATTTATTTGTTGGTGGATTACAAGAACCTGGACTCCTTACCCGTACAGACACATGCTGAGCCTGGGAGGGAGGCAGTGGGGTTGGTGCTGAGTTCAAGGGATGGCTGAGAGGGAGAAGGGGTTGATGTACTCATTCTCCTAGCTCATCACTTTGACCCACTTTCTGCATCCTGCCCCTGGCTTGCCAACAAGTACAAGCTTTTATTCTTCACACTCAAGGTTTTTCACAGCCTCTCCCTACTTTAACTGTCCTCTCTTGTTCACGCTTAGGATGTCACCTCTGACCACTCAGACCTGATGCCCTCTGTCACCTGGTTGTTAAACTGCCAAGCAAGCAACTGTATGCTTGCTTTCTCCCTTGCCCGCAAAGAACTTGAAGATGATTGTGTCACAGGGACTGCTGCCAGCCCGCTGACCTGAATCTTCTCATTGTTTCTTCAGTATTGCCCGTCTGCCTAGATCCTTGCATCTCTTATCTTACTTGTAGCCTGTAAACCCTCTGGGTCAAGAATCAGCTTGTGGCTTTGTGTTTGCATGGTGATGATCACGGTGGGATCCCAATCCCTGTCTTGGGCTGCTAAGTGCTACCACAGTTCAAATAAATGAACAATTCTTTTCCAAGACCCAGCACCACATACCAGACCCAGCCAACATGCACCTCACACTGACTGACATTGGCAGGGTTGAGCTGAGAGTGGAGGGGAGAGTTGAATTTGGCCATGTGGGTCCTACTCTTATCTTGCAAGATAAGGGAAAATGTGGGCAACTCCCATGGGAACTTAGTGAGTCACTGGCCTTTCACATGAGTGGGAAGGGAGGAATTGTCTCTGACACGTAACTTATTCTCAATGGAGATCCAGGAGGTAGGCAGCAGTAGAAGGAGCCTTGAGGAACTAGCCTAGATACTTGCCCTAGTGACTTGGGGCACCTGTACATGTGCATTGAGGCTGCTCTGACATACTGTAATTACAGTGCATTGGAGCGCACTTGATTAACTGTGCTGGAACATGGTAATTAATTACCATGCCCCAACGGACTCTAGCATCACATGTATCAGCATTCCCACACTGAAAAACAGCAGTGGGAGCGCTTTAACTAAAGCTCATCTGACAAGCTTTAGTTAAAGCACCCCTGCCAGCATTTTTCAGCATGGGAACGCTGATGCATGTGACATGTGATACATGTGACACCCCCCCACACACACACCCTTGCCTCCCAGAGACGTGTATAAACACCCTTCCGGCCAGATCTGAACCAGATGAGTTGGTGCCTAAACAGAGCTAGTAGATGCAAGGTGCCTACTTCCTCCACAACAATATAGCTCCATGTTGACCCCGCTCCAGCAGTTGCAAAAACACTTGGCCATCTAGATTCATTAGTTTGCGCTGGCTTGAAAAGATACCCAGGCATCTCGGGCTGGCACCAGAATTGCATGTACTTTAAGAGAGCCCAGGTTCACACAGTGTTTGCGAAGATACCAGCATGCATTTCAGCGATGGAGATTGAAATGACCCACAGAAGCCAAAAAACCTCATCAGTAAGGAATGCTGAGCTATCAGTAAACAATTAAACTCCTCATTTGCAAAACCCACAATTTTCGCGCTTCATCACTTTAGCAATGATTTTAAATAATTTTGCTCATCATGTTCAGCTCCCTAACGGCTCTGCTGGGGTACACGATGCTCTTCCTATCCGAGCAGTTGCGTAACATTGCTGTGCAAAATTTGCAAATCTGTGGCCTACCACGTCAGCAGTGAGTGCACTTAGTGGGATAAGTGCTACTTATCTTCAAGAGCTGCATAAATGGCCACATCCTCCATTCTTATCAGTATTGACTCAGCCTTGTCTTGGCAAAACTCTGACTGAACTCAGTGGAAGTCGTGCTGTAAGACTGAGACAAAAGTGACTTACGTGTTTTAAATTCAAATAAAATCTCGGTACAATGGGATTTAATCATTGACTTCAGTGGAATCAAGGTGGGATTTGACTATCAAGTAGGTAACATATTGGAAAACACCTGCTTTCCAGGGTTCTCCTTTCTTCTCCTTTCCCAGCTTCTCAGGAGAGATGATGAGAGAACAACTGGGCACAGCTGCCAGGGCTGGGAGGAAGTGAGAAGCTGCCCCAGCTGTGGGGTCCCAGGTTGCAAAACCGGCATTTAACAGAAATTGAGATTTGACTCTTTCGTTTTATTGGATTTGTTTTCACAGGACCCTTTCTGCACCAGGGCTCTGTGGAGCCTGGAATCGTTATTACACACCTGGCCCAACAATTGCTGATTTCCTTTCCAGGGGAATAAATTATTTGTGAAGCAACAGGGAAAAGTGACCTGACCACCGATTGGCTGCCTGTTGTTTGGCCCATTGTGAAGATGTCTGAATGGTCAGAAAAATGGATTCACTGAGGATGGAGGGCCTTATCCAGAGCCACTGATGCCAGAGGCAACACTCCCATTGGCATTAAATAGCTCCTAATCCAAAATGGCTAGTACCAGTTAGATAAATACATTGCGGCCAATTCCTTGGACTTGAAAAGTTCCAACAGCCTCGTTCTCACTTGGCATCAGGCTTTCCCAGGTCCCCTCAAGCCATTCCAGTAGAGGGATCTAATTCAAGGTCCGCTTAGCGTCAAAGGGTGGAACTCACTAATGTAGGACAGGCTTGCGCAGAAGCCAGTGCATCACTTCAGTGGCTGCCTGGGTACTGCAAGGGGAACTGGTCAAAATGTTTTCACTTACCTTTTTATTTGGTTGTAAAATGGCTTATTGAGCAAAACATTTTCATGGAACCTTTCTTCTGGGGGATATATTCCAGTTTTTCACCAAAAAACCTCCTGAAAAACATTTCTGGCATGCTGATAAGCATGCTCTTTACTTATAAACAGATGAAACTGTTTCCAGGGCACGTTTAAAAGAAAACAAACAAACAAACAATCAAAATTAAAGCCTTTTGCCAAAAATAGTTGGCATTTCTTTTGATCAGCTCTAACTGGCAGGACTTTCTCAAAAGGAATGACTTGCACCTTGATCTGGCTCTAAATGGGTCATGTTTGTGGTTGGCCCTGTCTTATTTAAAGCCTAGCACTTGGTAAAGAAAATGAAACTGGAGGCTTTCCAATGACTTCAAGAAGCGATGGCTTAGACCTCTGGTTTACCCAGCCCTGTATCGGAAAGAGAATACTTTTCCCTTAGGTTTGTCAATGCTGAAATGCCTTCTTAGGTGCACTGTGCAGTACAATGCAACCTCCTCTGCTAGCTACAAAAGCACTTTCATTCTGAAAACCCAGCAAGTTATTCAAGGCTGACACCCAAGAATCTCCTCTTGGCATGTGCTATAGCAGCCCCAAAAGCCTGTTTCCATCACATTGCTAAAACAGTGTTCGGGAGTGGGGCTTTATAGACTCTGACCCATTTTATAGACATGTATCTTCATTTTATAGACTCAGTTGATGTGCTGGCCTGCGAGACCTTCTGTTTACCATGTTTAGCTGTTTCCTCTGTGTGTTAACACTCTTCCAGACAGTCAATAACTGACTCAGAGCACATGCGACAGAGAACAGGTGTTGCAGACAAAAGCCCAGCCTTGTACTGGGAACTTCCCTTTCATCATGGCTCAGCCTTTGCACTTGGTCTGAGCAGGGGAATAGGCAACAGGCAGGGGGCTGGTTAGCTTGGTACAGAGTCAGAATTGCCCCCAGTCATGCCAAGATCCCGATGAGAAAGCCTCTTATGCAATACTAGGAGAATGGATTTCGCTATGTCCCAGCAGGCAAGAGGTTGCTTCACACTTGTTAGGACAGTACAGGAAAGAGTGGGGGTTCGGGGAGGGAGAAGATGAGTGGCTTAAAGGGCTGGTAATGGACTAGGATGAGTTTTTCCTCCAGGGAACTGGGTCAAATGTGGTGAAAGAAAGATGACCCCTTGTGAGCACTGCAGCTGGTGACTTGGGAATGCTTCTCTAGCAAACTCAAAGAAACCACTATATAGAGCCTTTCTTGACAGCCATTGCCAAGGGGACCAAGGACTGAAATGGCCAATGAGCATGGGGACAGAAGTTACACATAAACCAGTTTAAGTGATCAGAAACTGGTTTAAACCTGTAGCAGACAAGAAATTCTGTACACGTAAACTGCTTTCAAGATGACCAAAACTGGTTGGATGTAGTATCAGACTTAACTGATTTAAATCAAATCAGTTTATGGACTTCTGTCCCAGACCCCTTCCTGGTTCAAGTTAACTCACAGTCCCTCAGCATCCCAGCATGCTTTGCAGCCCCGAGCTATGCTGCCTGCTCCAGTGGAGCCGGGACTGCCTCGCCCCTCTGCTCCTTAGCCTGCTTCCTGCCTGTGTCCGTCAGCCCACAGGGATGGTGGGGGGAGGGAACAGACCCCCAGGTCCCCCTAGCCAGGGTCTAACACAGCACATGATGTGAGGGAAAGTCCCTGTGGTGGAGGCTTTTCAGACCCGGGCAGCCCTCTCCCCTCCTCTTTGCCCCTTCCCAGCTGCTGATTGCTTCATTGGCTGCCACAGGATGGAGGGAAAGGGAGTCCTCCGACTGGGTGCCTGCCCATTCAGCCCAATATGGGGGCACCAGGAGCTCCTGCCTTGGGGGTTCCACCTCACACCCCAGCTCAGGGTCCCCCAGGAAGCTGAGGTCATGGGCAACTGGTGCCAGCTGAATGGGGGGAAGGGGGAGCATGTGCCTCCCCAGTGGCCAGTCACCGACCAGGGCAGGGGGTGTCCCCTGGCAGATGATGGTCCTATGAGTCTCAGGCAGCTTCAGGGAGTGGAAGGACATGCTCCTGCTTCTCCCCAGCTGTTTTTGCTTTAGCCGCTGTGAGTTGGAGGCAAAAGTAATTCAGGGGAACAGGAATTTCCCTCTGCTCCCTGGGTTATCCCTGAGACTTGCAGCAGCTAAGGCAAAGGCTTGGGGAAGAGAAGAATTCCCCTCAGCTCCCTGGGGCAGCCTGGGGTTGGGGGACCCTGGTCTGGGGTGGGGGAAGCTCCCCAAGGCAGGGGCTCCCCAGTGGCCCCACCCTGGGCTGCATGGGCAGGCACCTGGCCTGGAGGACTACTTCTCCCTCCAGCAGAAGCAATCAGCAGGTGGGAAGGGGTAGAAGAGGATTCCCTTCAGCTCCCCAGGGCTGCCTGGGCCGGGGAACCCCGGCTGGGGAGCACCTAAGGGAGAGGCTTCCCCAAGGTGGGCCAGTACCTGGACAGGGGGCTCCTTAACCCCTGTGGGGAGACACTTGGCTGGGCTGGCAATGGCCACCAGGCTGAGAGATGTGCTGTAGTGCTCCCTGCCTACTGGCCTGGGTCAGTGCAGGCATCCCCCTGCCTTTCCCAATTAAAAACTGAATGTCAGTTCATTTGGTTATCAGTTCAACCTTCACAGCTTAAAGGAAACTGCCTAGATTGAATCAATTCAGCCACAGGCTTTCTGAGTGTCTGTACTTAGCCCTGAGGTTACTACCATCTCCATCTTCTATCAACAGTGGCCTTCAGACTTTTGGCAAACTACCAGTGCAGCTCCTTTGGGCACTGATAAGTTAAGCTATCCCCTTCCTCTTCTTCCTTGTGTAGTTGTCTTGGTGCAGGAGTCAACAAAGGGAAGGGAAAGGGGGCAAGAGGCTGAGTCTGAGCAATCTGGGATTTTAATAGTAAGCCTGGTGTGGATTTTCTTTTGTAGTGCCCTCTCAGACCTGTCTAGGGGCTCCTCTTTGTACAGAGTGACATTCCTGAACACCATGCGGTGTAAAGATGGAAGGTCTTTGTCATCGTTGTCTTGTCTCCGATCCAACCTTTCTATGTGGTCTGTTACCAATATTCTGCACAGGCCACTGCTTCTGGTGTTGATGTTGCCAGATCTTGTGGGGTGCCTTGTGGTGCTACAGGGCATCTCAGGAGATGGTCCATGGTTGGCTTCTCCTGACAAACACATTGGTCGGTTGGATAGAGGCTCCGTGATTTCATGAGAAAGTTTCATCTTCGGAGGCCCATTCTCAATCCGCTCAGGCTCCTCCATGTATGTCATTTGGAGTTGGAGCCAGATGCTCACCTAGTTTCTCCCATTGTTTGCCAGAGGGTAATTCTGGTTGATTCTGGTGATGCGGTCAATGGTATGGTAGAGGACAAAAAGCTATTTCTCAATAACAGATGATGGTGCACTGGTTGACGCCCATATAGCAGGTGGCAGGCATCACACTCTTGTACCTGCCAATCAATGTCACCTGCTACTTTCCTCCTAATGCAAGGGGGTGCTATGCCAGATGGTGTGTATAGGCCGGGAACAGGAGTGGGTTTTAGGCAGCCTGTTATAGTTCTACCTGTATCATTTAGGGTGGTGTCAATATGTTTACTGTGATTTGAGCATCCCCAGGCAGTGCAGGTATAAGGGAAAGTGTAAGAGGTTGCCTAGTGCTCCACAATAAAGTGAATTGTTTAATTCTTCTCATTCTCATATGCCTGTGTTTACTGAACCTAGTGATCACTATAGCAAGGGCCTGTCCCTTGAAAAGGAGAGGGAGCCCATGGCTACAGCTCCCCTGTCATCAGACTTTTGGCTGCAGCATTTACCTGAGCCAGGCAGCACAGGCAACAAATGGTGTGAACACATAATGGCAGGGGCCTCAAAACAGGCTATGTCAGCCCACCCAGACTCTGGGTATGTGCTCAGGTAGCCTGCACATGCTGAAGCCTGCGATGCTGTGGCTTTGCTGTTCTCCTCCCCTGAGCTGGCTGGCTTAAAGCGAGCTCAGGTAGATCTCTCAGGCTGCCATCACACCTCTGGCTGCAGCATATACAAGGCATGAATCTGCCCTAGCATTTGATTCTGCCTACAGTCAGATCAGTGAAAACCGCTGTCAACTTCCAGGTCAGGCAGTGGCATGGGACTTGCAGCTCTCTCACATCCCTGGCTAGACTGTCCTCTCGATTACACCAGGTTAACTCTTTTGACCTCAGGGCAGTTCCTCCAGAGCTACATTGCCATGAGCCAGAGCAGGATCTGGCCACACATCCCCAGGGAGTGTTATATCTGTCCATATCTCTTTGGCCCTCTTCCATACATGCAGAGCCCCTTCCTCCCCCCTCCCTTCCTTGCTGGGAGAGCAGGTGCTGGAAGATAAGCTTCCGAAACCAGTCAGATTGTCTCTGGAAGCAGGGTTCCCACCAACCTCTGGGAGGTTTCACACAGCTTGGGTCCCTGGCATCAGTGCACTGAACAGAGCAGGGGGGCAATGGGTGTGGGGTTGCGGGGATGTGGAAATGTGATAATGCAAGAATGCGACTTCTCAGCACTGGCCTTTGAGGGACAGGGTAAGGGGATCCAGCGGAGACCAAAGGAGCAGCAGAAAGCGAGCCTGGGAAATCAGACGTCCATGCAAGAGCCCCACCTTCCCTGCACAGGCCATTAACTCATTCGTAGGCTGTTCCCAGTAAGACTGCACTGCTGATCTGCAGAGACTCAGGAGCAAAAGAGGCAAACCCAGGTGGAAAGAAACCATTACAACTTGCATCCTTTCCAGCGGCCACCCAGAAACCCCCTTTGTGTACAACTCTGTGGCCTGAGCCTGTGACAAGGGGCGATACAGAACCCAGGAGACCTGCTTCAAGTCTCCTCTAACTGCTAGGCCACACTTCACTCCCAGAGTCCTGATCCCTAGCACCAGATCTCTGATGATCTACCATTCCCCATTGCAGACAGGGCTGCTGGGTAAGCCACTTCTCTGACCTGAGCCTCATTTCCCCCGTCTGTAAAATGGAGGCCATTCCCACCAGGCCCCATGGGACTATAACAGTTATGGAGCTGGTTGGTAAAGCCCTAGTTAAAGCTCCCTAGAAACACACAAGATCATTTAAAACACCTTGACTGGATCCATACTGTCCCCTCACCATTCAGCCCTGCCAACATCCTAGAGGACACATCTCCAGGTGTCCTCCATTTTTAGCTTCAGACACTTAAATATGACAGATCCATGAGAGAGTGCTCCAGATCCAGATCCATTCAGGAGCTGGTCATAGTGGGACTCATGCAGGCTCACTGGGCCAGTTTACACTATCTCTGTGCCCCATCCACTCCTGCTCCAAACCCTGGAAATGAGGCGCTGTAGCTGCCTCCTCTGCCTTATTTCCAGGGCTTGGCGTGCATTCACGGGGAGGGTTGTGTTTCACAGTGATGCTTCTAGCTCCCCACAGAGGCAGGGCAGACAAGCCCAGGAAGGCCTGGTGTGCCTGGCTGTGAGCAGAGAAGTCCCCAGCAAACACAAACTGAACCAAACCAAACCAAAGGCTTTCACAACTCAGCAAAGATCCAGTGTGGGTTTTAGCTGGCTCATGGGTCACTCACCCCTTGTTTTATAACAGCTCAAACAGGAATCAGCTGGACCTACAGCCAAATGCACTGTTTATGGGAACGGATGAGTTCCCCATGAGTCTACCTCTTGTTAATGGGTGTTTGTTTGCGGAGGGCTTGGCTCTGAGCTGTGGCTGCTGTCTGTGTCCATGCTGTGCATGCCTCTCCAGCCCCTTGCATTTACTGAACCATTGGACTCATTAGGAACTTACTCACTCACAGATAATATCACTATTGAGATATTGGAGCAGTCCTGCAGGGCCTGGAGAAGTGCCTCCCTAGAGAGGAGTCTGTGTAGTGTTTACTGTATACGGCTGGTTACAGAGGCATCTGGAAGGTCTTGGAGGCAAAGCCTAATCAACCCCTTGTTTAAGGGCTGAGACAGCTTTTCTGAGCCCCAGCCAGTCCCAGATCCCAAGGTACATGTAGCCTCCACTGGCCAGGGATGGGATTTGTAGTGCTCTGGAGATGGAGAGACAGGGGAGGCTGCTGCAAGTTTATTGACCCTGACTAGATTGAGATATTATACATCTGACAAGGAAGATTTCTGAGAGCAGATTGCTCTTTAATTTAGTAAAGACAGAACATGATCCCATGAAGGAAAGCCAAAGACAGGGAAATGCAGATTGGAAGGAAAGCTGGAGTCAGCATTACTTAAAGTCTCTCATTCTAGGCTGGCAAAATCTGCAGTAGCTCCAGAAGTTACAGGCCTGATGAGTAGTTACCAGGTGAAATCCTGTGATCCAGGGCAGACCAGAGGATTAGCTACCTGATATAATAGAAGCCTCTCGACAGCTTTGGCTGCAGTGTCCACAGTATCATAAAGGTTTAAACAGAGGTTCATCCCTTATGAAGGGGGAAAGCTGCCGCTTTTTTCCAGAGTGATGACCTGGTCACCAAGGGAGGAGTAGGGTATAATTCAGATTCAGAATGGAAACGTGGCTTCTGTTCCCCACTCTGCCACTGATTTGTTGGGGGACCTTGGGCAATTCATTACACCACTTTATGCCTCAATTTCTTAATATGTAAAATGGAAAACTTGAGGCTGTGATTTATTTAGGCTAAAAGCCCAACAGATAGCAATGCATCGGTATTATTAAAGAAAATCACTGCAGTCCAGTCTCTCACAGAATCAGCCCCTCCTCATGGTTTCTTGTGCTTGTAAACCTTACTTTCTGTCCTGGGAAAGCATCTGGTTTCAACTCCAAGACCCGTCCATCTTTCATGTTACATAAATATACAAACATCCTTTTTTGGATGATGGATTATAACTTGGGTCACACTGGCAGAGAAGCTTTTAAATAACACAAGTTGAGGATTTACTGATCACCAACTTAAGTTTGACTGGTATATAAGTGGAAATATATACCAGAAAGCCAAAAGCCATTATATTAGGTCTACACTGCAGTCCACTTTACACTGGTAGTGCCAGTGCAATGCCAGAGCAGCATGGTCAGACCTAAGTGCTTATGAAAATTAGTCCCATGGCATTTCTCAGGATTGTATTCATTTTCAGAATCCTGTTTACAACCCCAGATGTCTGCATCTGTCTCTGTTTCTTTCCCTCTCTGCTCAGTTGACAGCTTGGTCCCTTTTTTTTGCATCTTAACAATGCTGGTCATGAGGTTTGCACTTGAGATGGAAGCCCCTTCGTATAGGATACCAAGTTATCCAGGGAAGTTCATCTGAGAGTTGGCTATAGTCTTTCTGCATGACCTCAAGTGGAGTTGCTTAGCCTGTCTGTCTGGGCATATCTATGCTGTACCCATGTTCCCAGGGAGGGGTACTCCTCTGAAGCACTTTGTCTGAGGCCTACTCAAGAATGCCCCTGTGGGACTGCCCTGGAGTACCTTAGCCACTGCATTCCTGGTGTTGGCATGTGAAAGTGGGAGCAGGCGGGCATGGCCTGTCTTGATGCGTTGTTCCTTGGGAAGATTGAGGACATGGTGTAGACTTCCCCTCTGCATGTCAGCCCTCCATTTGTTAACCAGAAGCAACACTTTTTGGGGGTGTTCTAAGCATACGATCATTTTGAGATACTCAGATATTATGACAGTGGAGCCTTAAAGTAATGGAGATAGCGAAGGAGAAGATCCCAGTGAAATAACAATGCCCGAAGAGACCGCTATACATCTGGTGGCTATGATTAAAACAGGATGTCCCACGAAGATTCAAAGTTTATTAGCTGTTAGAATAAATGGCCTAGGTTAGCAGGTGTCTGATGATAAAGGTGTACCATAAGTCAGAGACAAAAGCTGTTTTGTATGAGAGCATGGGAAAGGAATGAAGTTAAGTTGTTTCTTGGGTTGCAAGATGTTCACGGTGCAGCCAGAAGTACCTTGGCCATAGGAAAATGATGGAGGCTTTCACCGGAGTATCACATGCCTACACTGATGGCTACTATTCAGTGGCCTTTTGCGAGTTATCTGGATGTCTTGTCAGGTCCTAAAGTTCCTCTCCCGTGGGAGAGGGCTCCATTTATAAAGATATTAGTGAGACGTATGATGTTTTTATGCTGATTTACTCATTGGAGCAATAAATCGGCACTTCTCAGAGGTTTGAATTACATTTCTCTGCCTGAGATTTATGGAGCCAGCTGCCACTATGAATTACCAAGCAGCAAGCCTGATTCAGAAATCATTGTTCGAGACCTTGGAGGGAGCTAAAAACATTCAGTTGATTTATACAGGAGGAAATGGCTTAATGTCCCTTTCAAATGGAGCCGCAAATTCTGCCAATAAAGACTAACACAATCCACTTTCCTTTTAGGTCATGTTTCTTATGTTGCACTTGGGATAGGCAGAGCTGATTTATGAATGGAGACTTTGAAGTCTTACCATTATAGTCAGGTTTATAGGTGAAATCCTGGCCCCACTGAAATCAATGGGAGTTTCACTGTTGTCTACTACGGAGCCAAGATTTCTCTGCATATGCAGTACCAGCCAGATTTTACTAGCCTGGCTTTTCTCTGAATTCGGATACACTCCTTACAAGCTCCGTAAAGGTAATGCATCCTGCAGTCTGATTGGTTAGTCCTCTTTATACAGCTCTGCTGAGAATGAAATCACTCAGTCAGCCAGAAAAGCAGGAGGAATGACACCAACACGCTGCTGCGGCAACTTGACCACTAAACCAGGAGTACTTGGCCACATCTACCCAATAATAGCGTATGGTTCGCCCAACAATGGCTCTTGTGGCATCTCAGTGCTTAAATACTGCAGTGATGACCCTAGTATGACAGATGAAGAGAAAGATCACTGGCATTCTCATAAAGCAGCAATGGAAACCCAGATAATATAAAAAGGCATCTATAGACATAAACATAGACATAAAATAGTTAATTAATAAGATGACATAAAGTGGTACTCAATAATTTGTAGCATAGTTAAAATCTACCTTAGGCACTGGAAATTACGTCGTTTGTGCAGCTCATTAGATTGATTCCAGACAGATAGAAAGATGTTTTTATTACAGAAGCATCCAAGACAGCACTTAGCGGGGGACGTTGATTGTCCAGGCTATGTACAAACAAAGATTATTCCTGTCCTGAGGCAAACCTTGCTGTGCAGAAGTATTAGATAAAACTGTTTGTCTTTCCCTTGGGGCTATGGTCTTAGCCAAGTTGTTCAAGAAAAGAATTTAAAAATAAAAGCCCACACCAAAAGATCTTTCTCAGGAACACAAATGCATTTAGCCTTAGTCCTAACTGTTATGGGCTCCTGTGCTGCTCTTTATATTTCAAGCACATCACACTATGATAATAAGGAAAATATGTTTTTATGGCAGCCCATGCCCTCCTGCCTCCTGCTTGCATCCTCTGGGTTCTGATCCTTTAAGAAAGAAAGGGGGAAAACAAGAGGAAAAGCATTCCCCAAATTCATTTGGAGAAGCACCCGGTCATGATAAATCTGTCCGTAATCACATAGTTCACTTCACCTTACTTGTGCCTCCCACTTCTGGCTAAAAGCACAGTAGCGGTAGTTTAACTCCCTTTCTCATGCATGTTATGGCTTTGATGACAAAGTAGCCTCAGAGCTTTGAAGTGACTGGAAGTGGTGGTGTTGGTGTGCTACACCAGAAAGGATCATAATGAAAAGCGATGATCTTCTGTATCATCATCAGCTCTGAGAATGACAACACAGGGCTGTGATTCAGAAGTAAGAGGGAGGAACGGACTCAACTCCAGGTTCTCTATCTGACTCTCCCACTTTCTGCTTGATCTGGACTAAAACATGGCTCTGTGCTTCCATTCTCTATGTCTATAGAATGAGGATAACAACTGATTATGACAGCATAGGGAGGAATCATTACTTAAATAATACATGCAAGTGCCTTGGCATCCTAAAATAGAAAGCAAAGGAGATTTTATTACAAAATATATTACAAAATATTTTCCCCAGACTCTCCCAGATCATTGCCCTGGAATTCAAAATCTCCCTTGTTTTTAAGCTATAAAAGACAAAGCTATGCA
This sequence comes from Crocodylus porosus, assembly GCF_001723895.1. Lineage (NCBI taxonomy): Eukaryota > Metazoa > Chordata > Crocodylia > Crocodylidae > Crocodylus > Crocodylus porosus. Next base: position 5,080,969 of record NW_017728936.1, on the reverse strand, counting down.
TTCCCCTGCTTATCTCCTCAATTCCTGAGCCCTGACTTAACCCTGCATTGCCCTCATCAGTCCTATAATATCTCTGCACTAAGATAATAACTATTAACAAATCTCATGCTTTAGGACTTCCCCTGCTGGATTCACAAAGGATTTATTTTCCCTGAGGAACAATTGGTCAGAGATATTCTGGGGGTTGATTTTTTCCACCGTCTTCTGGAGCACCAGAAATTGGTCATAGCCACACACAGTGCACTAGAGCGGGTGGGACAGTGCAGAGAGGTGGTACAGAGAATGCTGCTTCCTGGTTGCTTGGCTGGCATGTCTTAGCCAGGTCCTCAGGAACAAATTGACCACCAGATTAATAAAGAAAACAGTTGTGCTAGGACAGGGAGTTCCACAAGGTCCATCAATCACTCTCATTGAGAACCAGCTAGGAGTAGTCCAAAAGCTCAGCTACTTAGGCTCCACAGTGACCACTAAGCGCTCACTGGATGAAGAACTTAATGTTCGCATTGGAAAGGCTATCACCACCTTCAACAGACTAACTAAAAGAGCATGGAACAACTCAAAGCTTACCATCAAGACCAAAATAATAGTCTCCAACGCTTGCATACTCAGCACTCAGAACAAGTGGCATCACTGTCTCCACCAGGGCATTACAGCCCACAGCAGGAATTGGCTCCAACAGCTTGAAGAGAAAAGAGTCCACAGGAAGCAACCAGCTCCCAAACCACCCAATCGTGACACATACACTTGCAAGAACTGCCGCAGATCACACAAATCTCAGACTGGACTATTCAGTCACAGGAGACGCTGCAAACCACCTACTCCATAGATTGCAATTTTCACTGTCTCTTGCATACGAAAGGATGCCGGTCACAGGCTGGCATGTCTTACCCATGTCCTCGGGAACAAATTGGCCACTGGGTTTGGAGACAGAAAGGAGTTGTCCTTCAGGTCAGATTTAGGAGGCACTTCCTTTGTAGCAGGGGCCATGACTTGCCTGCTAGGATCACTGGGTGTATCTCCCCTAACCATCTTTGCCATTACAGAGGTCTTGGGTACAGCTGGCCTTGGTCTCTTGTGGTCTGTCTGTGACACAAACTGCCTTCTAAGGACTGAGGCGCTTTAGTCCAAGCAGTATGGACCAAAAAAACGTACAGCAAACTAAAGGAGACAGGCCCCTAGAGTACATCAGATGCCCCATAGTTACAGTCCATGTGGCCACTCCTACTGTGGGGCAAATGCCAGCTAAACCATGGTAGCTTAGCCATGCTTTGCTGCCCATTTACCACAGAGCAGCTGATGCTCAGCAGGTCCCTGCCCTCAGTTAGTTCACTGTGCTTGTCCATGCTTTCACTGCCCTTTTGGGACTTAAGAGATGATGGGGTGTAAGTGAAATGTAATGGCAATCCATTGGAGGTCAGACCAGATGATCTCCTGGTGCCTCCAGCCTTAAAGCCCATGAAACAAGGCACCCAATGTCCTTGGGAATAAATTGTACTAGGCTGTAGGAGTATCCACTCCCCACTGACTAGTTCCCCAAGGCCTGAGCTGGGCTTAGTGGAAAACCTAGGGTGGATTGCCTGTGCATATAGCCTCTCCTTCCTTCCTTTCAGACCAGACTGGATAGGAAGAGGGGGTGCCTCAAAAGCAGTACTACCCTTGTTAGCTTTAGGGCGATGTTTGCATTAGAGAACATACTAAAGAACAGTGCATTTACTTCTCCTCTTGATGTATGGCTGTTTCTTACCTTCCCACCCGTCAGGATTTTAAACTAGTGCATGGCTAGCCAAGGCTAAACCAGAGCCAGCTCCAGCACCAGCCCCAGCTGGAGCTAATGAAGCATTAGCTGAATGAGCTACCATTTGTAGCTGTGCCTAGAGTAGTTCCACGGAGGGATTGGCTACTGAAAGCAGGAGCCTAGGTATTTAGGGCAGCATCTGGCAGTAGTATATTCAAACTGGTCTATAGCTTCTGGTGGTTACTGCTTTAGGCTCTTTTCCAGACTGTCAGCTTACTGTCTGACTCTTGCCTTAGCCTCCTGGTTTCAGCTTTTGAACTTTGACTTGCTTCCTGGTGCTAGATCTCAGCCCTAACCACTAGACTGGACAGTTTGACCAGCCTCCATACCACCATTTTATCTGAATGTGCTGCAGGGATGAAATCCTCTCTAGCATGCCTGTCTGTAGAGAAGCGGGGGTGTTGGCAGTGAAGAACTGAAGAGCTTAAGTCTGAGCTTGAGAGTTGCAGTTCAGCACTTAGAGCTTCCTGGTGTGGGACCCCCACAAGCAGTCCCACAAGCTACTTGGCTTGGCAAATGCAGGGGCAGTGACGAAAGTGTCCCTCAAAGAGGTACTGACAAAGTAGACCATGAGGAGGTTGCCACAGTCTACCCCAGCTGTGGTGCTCAAGCTCAGATGACCAGCCATGTTATCTATGAATGCCTTTGCACCCTTGTTCAGGAGCTCAAGGTCTTATTGGCATTGACCATTTTTCTGTATTACTGGCTTTCCGGCCCTCCTGCTTCCAATATATGGGTGTGGTGACTCATCGTCATCATCATCACTTAAAGAGTTTCTGACCTCCAAGCTGGAGAGCTCCCAAAATGCAAGGAGGACATCCAGATTTCCAGCCTGAGGCTGCTTGTGCCAGGCATGAGAACTCGGGGTTCCAAGAAGAGATCCAGAGTCCTGAGTCTGAAAGTTATGGAGGAGTTTGAGAGTTTCAGCCCCTTCACCTAAAACTCCAGAGTCCCAGGAGATATTTCAAAATATTTGAGTCCCAGTCCACTACAGAGCACTCAACAGTACTATGGTTCCTCGCCTCACAGCTCCAGTCTAGCGCACACAGTCCTGAAGTTCCCCACCCGAGCTCCCGTCCAGCAGCCACATTCCAGAGCCCCAGAATTTTGCATCTTAGAGTTCCTGTCTGGCACCCAGAGTTTAGCAGCTCAACAACCCTGCCTCCCAACGGTCCACCCTGACACAGAGGGGAACATCTGGGCATTCTAGTCCCACCTTCAGAGTTCAGCAGGTCCACGTCCCAGAGTTTCTGTCTGCTGGCCATTGTAGAGCTGTATCAGCCAAGGCAGGCACGGGTAGGCAGGGTCCCTGATGAGCAGGGGCAGGACCATGATGGTGCCCAGCTTCAAGTCCTGCGCCCCTGGCATGAAGCACCTACTCTCCACCAATCCTGCCAGACCGGAGTTCCAAAACACATGGGCACTGTGCACACAGCCCAGGTAGCCAGTGCTGACATGCGTAAATGTGCCCCGGTGGTCCATGGCGGTCTTTAGGACCATGCAGCGAAATCCTCTGTGGATGTAATATAGGTGGTCTCCAGGTGACAGAAATGTGAGTCTGGTCCAGAGCCCCAGTGCACAGAACCCTGCCACCACTGCCAGGGGGTCGTGGATGCAGAGCATGGTGTGCCCCAGCCCCACACATCACCAAAATGGCCTTCCCAGTGGTGGTCTTGCCCATGCTGAACAGGTGTCCAGCATACTGGAGGCTGGCAGATGTGGCCAGCTTCAGCAACACAAGGGCCAGCCAGATGTCAGTGGGGAGGGCTGGGGCTATCAGTGTTCTGACACTCCAGGTGGGGCTGGAGCTGCTGAAGCAGGTCCTGGAAGGTGGCCTGGTTCATGTGGAAGCCATCCAGCCACTTCTCATTGTCCCAGGTCTGCTGGATGAGGTGCAGCCACCAGTGCTGGGTGGTGTGGTAGGCCCAGAGGCAGCAGGGCTGGAGGCCCAGAAGGGTGAGGGCTGCTCTGGAGGTGGCATTGTGGAGCCCCTTGTTGGTGTCCCTGGTGGCAGAAGCTGTGTGGTGACAGTGGCAGCCCTGGGACAGCATGTTATGGACAGGCAGGTGATCACTGGGCATGGGGGAGCCAGGCAGGGTGAGACGACCTTGGGCCAAGCAGTGGTCAGCGCAGCAGGCCAACAGTGTTATCATGATGGCCAGCAGGATTGTGGGGCACTGGTTGTCACTGTCAGGGCCAGAGGCTGGAGGAGCCATAGCGTGGAGTGGCAGAGTAGCCAAAGAGAAAGCTGCCACATGCTGCCCCTATGCTGGACACACTGTTCCTGGACAAGGAAGAGGCTGGCCAGGGAGCAGAGATTGGGACTGGCTTTTAAAGAGGGCTGCCAAGTGCTAGCAGCTGCAGCTGGAGCCTGGAGCACCCCAGGGTGATGGCAGGAGCCCATTGCAGGGCTGCTGGGAACTGGGAGCAAGTTTTCTCCCTAATCTTTACATGTGTAGACTCCTACCCAAAAGCCCTTACTCCAGCTTAGTTTACACCAAAGTAAGACTAGGCCAGAGTAAATGCATGTGTAGATGTACCCACTGTGTATGGTATTAGTCCAGAGTCAAAAGGCTTATGATTTACCACATAGCTTCCTGGGCTGGGCCCCACCAGAGTCAACAGCATTTCAAGACACAGTGACCCCACAACTCAGCGCTGCTCAGTATGTGCGTCTACTCTAGAGACCCACCTCACAAAAGGATCCATGTGCTAGTTAGCCCCCACATATCACCAGAACCAGGTGTTCTTGTTACAAATCCTGGGATGATCTGAAAATGTACATGCAAATGAGGCGTGGGGCAACTTGGTTTGACTTCACCTTGTGGAGGGCACAGCCACACTAATCATATGTGCCAGGCTGAGAGGGGGTGACAGAGGGATGCTGGGTGAAGTGTATGCAAAGTTGTGGCTTACCATGACTTGGAAAAGAGTCAGCGATGAGGGGGACTGCATTTTAATGGGCATTAGCATATCTCTTATCCAGATGGGTTGTTCTTGCCTGTCCTTGGCCAATGTGGATATTTGTTTTATAGTCATGCTCAGTGTTGGCTGCATTTAATCAATTTTATAGTTGGTTTCTATTGCTGAGCACATGTAGCTTTTGGCAGTTGTTTGGTAATAGAAGACATCTTTTGTGAGATTTTCTCATTTGTGATTATAAAATGAGGGGCTTTTTTCCCTATGCCAATTGATGGTAGGGAACTTCATCTTATATCTGAATAATTACAGTAAACAGTTCTCTCTTAAGTCAGGAGCTCTGTTTCTTACTGCTGCATGTTTCTCAATTCTGCTCCTGCAATTCCAAGTCCTGGAAGTCCTTCCTGCCATGCAGCATTCCCAAATTTCCATCCTAGAAGTTGTCGAGTACATGGTCCAGAGTTTTCCATGGTTTTCTAGCCTTTGCTGCACCCCCCTCTCCAGAACTGCAGTTTAAGTCGTTCCTGGTCAGACCACCCAAGCCTGGTTCCTTACAACACTTCTGAACCTTCGCCAAGACCTGCATTTCTGTCAGGGGGCTTCTACCATCTCGACATCCTGTCTGGCACTGAGCCTGAATCACAGTGGTGCTAAACTGACAACATCCCAACTGGGGATTAGATCTTCCAAATGAAGAACAGTGACTTCACTGAAGGATCAAGCAATGGGAATGGGGTGGAGCACAGAAAATCTGACCTGAAAGAGAAAACAACCTGATTTCTCTTAGGACACCTAATAAAAATCCCCTAAAGTTATAGAGCAAAGACATTAAGTTTCTCTGAACAAAAGGCCCTCTATCCTCCAAGTTGAAATCAGCCTGATGAATTGGATAGCCAAAGCAATACAGCAAGAATCTCCACACCATGCAGAACACTTTGTCAAAGGACTCAGATTCAAGGCTCGCTCCGCCTATCTGGAGCACAATGAGGGGGCGGCATGCAGACTGGACATTGGGCATCTGACTCCTTGGCCCTTAGAGGACATTGTGGCCTGAGAGGAATTGCGAGATAAAAAGCTCAGTAACGGCTCAAGGCAGGAATGTATTTTTGGAAACGGTCAGTGCCCAGCCTGCCAGGAAAAACGACATTGTCCCTGGGGAGAAGCAGCATTTTATGTAATTAGCTCATTTCCCATCGGCTGGGAGAAGCAGCCAGTTTCAATGCAAATGAAGTGTTCAGAGCAGTACCTGCCAAGCAGCCGAAGGCAATAAAAGCTGAGGAGAGAGCAGCGATTGGAGGGGATGGTTAGGAGCAGAGCTCAAGGCACCCCTCAGAGCTGCCCTTATCCCCACAGCAGTACCATCAGCCTTTACTGGTATCTGCTGGGGCCTGAGGTGCTCTGTAAGGCCTGGGGGAGCAGGTGCAGGGATGGAGGCAGGAAACTGTTTATAGGGCTTAGGAAAAGCTGAGGTTTCTGGCAGATTCTTGAAGATGTTGGGGTTGGCCCAGGGCTCTGCTGTATAAATTGTGGGATTAGAGTTGAACATGAAACCAAAGCAATAGTCCAAAGGCAGTGCAGGCTGCTGGCTGGCTCCAGGGATTTTTCTTCTCTGTGCCAGTGTCTCCAAATTAGGGTGTTACTAAAGATGGAGGAGAGATGGGGCACAAACTGAAGCATGAGCAATGCCCTCACCCTGGTGACAGGGGAAGTAGAGCCAGACCTCAAGATCCCAAATTCCAAACCCACGACAGTCCCCTGAACTCTAGTTCCCTAGGTCTGGGGGTGCAGATCTAGGGGTCTCACCCTGGCCCATTGCTGATAATCACAGCCATTGGCAAATTCAGCCTGCAGGCTTTTTGTCTTTTACATTTCCCTCCGAGAAGACCCAGGTGCACAAATGAAGTAGAAGTAAAAGGCATGGGAGAGGACCAAGAAGGTAAGATTAGATGGCTCCCCAGATTAGAGACTCCATAAAGGGAAGTCTAGGTGCATGAGGCAGGCCAGTATGGCCTATCAGTCATTCTGCTCGTTCCTGTGCAAAGCTACAGAAGGGCTTAGCAGCCCAGAGCAACTGTTAATGACTGAACTAGCACTGTAGTCAAGGAGAATGGGAGGAAGATGATCGGGGAAAGAATGGTTCATTGAAGGGTTCCCATGCTGCCTCCTGAGAACAACCCAGAGCTGCAGCAGGCTGGTATGCATGCAAGGGACTGAAGAGAAGAGGAAGGACCCTTGTCCAAGGAGTTTAGGGGTAAGGTAGCAACTGGTCAGAGCGTGGGGCTCTTGGAGAAGGTGAAGAATCATCTTGGCTGGGATGATCTAGTTGGGGATGGTCCTGCTTCGAGCAGGGGGTTGGACTAGATGACCTCCTGAGGTCCCATCCAACCCTAATTTTCTATGATTCTATCTCTTCTGCTCAGGGAGAAAGTCCTGGTGCCCAGGGCACTGGACTGGGCCGTGGAATTCCTGAGTTCTGGTCCTTGCTCTGAGCAGTGGAGCTGCTATGACAGGGGTCAGTAGTGTTCCCCCCCCCAGCCTTACACAATCATGGCACAGCAGCCTTTAGCTCTGTTTTGGCAAGCTGGGGTTATGGGTTCAAAACCCCTCACACACAGTCACCAGCCTCAGTATTGCCAACTCCACTGTGTCAAAAATCATGAGACAAACTCTTCAAAATCAAGAGATTTGGAACATAAATCATGAGATGCTATTTTTTAAGTGTGCATGTGCCGTTCCTGGTGCAAAGGCAGCACGGTGCAGAGCCCCAGCCAGCAGCAGGCAGCCTGCCTCTGCCCCATGCACAAATCTGGGGGGGCATGTGCCCCCCTCATGCCTTACCCAGCCATGGGAACCCATTCACCCAAGCTCCTTCCCCACTCCCTCCCTCACCATGAGGATCTCACCACGAGGGTGGGTTCAGGAGCCCAAGTAGATAAAGGTGCCTGCCTGGGGTAAACCCCTAGGAGGTGGGAGTTAGCACTCAGCACCCCCTATTCACTGGAGTGAGGCAGGTGCTTGCTGGCTGTAAACAGCTGACTACTTTGGATCCCATTCTGCAGTTCCTACTCCCCCCATACACAGTAGAGGTAGCTTAGATGCCTCACATGGGGTTTTGGAAGTTCACCCAGAGGCCTGAATGTTAGCTGCCATGGTGCCAACCTTTGTGCACCTCAATATTTATTGGATCTGGCCAGAAATAACTTGCCCAGAGTCACAAACACAGTTCCTGGAAGATCCAAGAATTGAAGCAAGGTCTCAAGCTGGGCCCCCAAGCAATGGGCCACCCATCTCTGCAGTGTGGAGAAAGTTCCCAGCCCAGTTGCACAGCCACAGGTTCTTCCTTCCTCTGACATTACATAATGGCACATAGGTTAGTTTGTTTAGACACCTTGGTCCCAGGGCCTTCTCTGACGCATAAGCCTGTAACTGCTACTGGATCCAGCCGCCCTGCTGAAATGAAGTCGTTGGTCGCCTACTGGTTCTAAAGTGAGAGTTCAAGAGGGTGCAATGAACCTATGAGCCAATTCATTCCCTGCCCATCACTGAGCACCTGCAGGAGAGAAAGCATTGTCCTTAAATTCCCTCGCCTGAGCCTCGGCAGTTGAGGATGTTTTTCATCTGATGAATTATTCCTTTTCTTTTAAGAGGCATTTTGCTGTTCATGACTGCAATTGTGGACTGAGCTGACCTCCTGCTTTTTATTGCAATTTGGTTTGGATTAGCTGACTCATTGTTTATGGAGGTGTTTCACTGCTGCTTGGTAGGGCTGGGACAGAAATCAAGCAGCAGGGGCTATCAGGAAGATTTCGTCTGCAAAGCACTGCAAAAACAGGCAGAGATCATAAGAAAGCAGTGTTTTATTAGGAAGCATCGGGGTGCTCAATATACTGGGCCGGTAGAATCCAGGGCACAATACATAATGCACCGCAGACCTGGAGAGTCACAGGTTGTCTGCACCACTCCTAGCTCCAGTTAATAAAGCTGCTTTGACACCAGGCTGCAGGCAAGCTAACTTGTTCCACTAATTAGTTTAGAGGCAGCAGTAACCAACCAGCTTGGATGCAGCAGCCCTTGAATGGTTGCTCATGGTCACTTCTCCAGCTAGATGCAATATATAGCCATATTTACACACCACTGGGCTTTCTAGGTCTTCCTCTTCCACTCAGGTGGGTGCTAGCTGGTACTGTGGCAACCTGCAGGTCAGCCAGTTTGGGACTAGCTAGTTGTTCTCATGTGGGACAGAATTCCCAAGTCAGGAATTCTTTAGGGACTTCAGGATGTAAACCCCTGAAATTCAAGGCCTTCCTGGAACATTTGAAACAGCTGGGCTCTTTCAAGCTACAGAGGTTTAGTTTGACACGGTGCTCGTTCTCCCCAAGATGAAATGAGCAGGAGCAGCTGTGCCAAGATCAGAAATATCACCTCTCTTCCCTCAACTTGCTTCAGTCACTGGGTAGATAGTAAAATCCAGAACTCCACTCAGGGTGAGAGGGCGCAGGGGATTCTCACACCAGGGAAATGAATTGAGATAGAAAGGTCAGCCTCTGGGAAGCCAGTTCAAATGCACATACCTCTATCAAAAATGCTTGGCAACAGGATAGCATGAAAGCAATATTTACAGCATCACTACAGGAAACAGTCATGTCCTTTATCAAGCCTCCCTTTCACTTCAGTGGCAGAGGATCAGGGCCTTTATCCATGGTGGATAAGGAAAATGAAATTTCCTTCAGGGAGGAGAATGTTAAGCTGGATAGGATCACCTTGGTAGATATATGTTGGGCTGTTTGGGGGGTGCAAAACATCACTGTTGTTATAATGGAAGTAGCTTTTGGTGGTAAAGAGGCCTTGCACTGTACTGGTTGCCTCTTGTTTGTATAGATCATTGAAGGGATAATAGAAGAATGCATCTGATTTCTCATGAGCCCAAAAGAAAGGGGATTTTTTCCCACCTACTGATAATTCTCACTGTCATCAGCTGCTTCATGCTGCCCCTCAGAGACTAGGCTGGGTGTTGCCTCTTGTTCCCTTGAAATGCATGCCAACATGGCTGTGCTGGCAGAGGCTTTTCTAGTTTAGAGAAGCAAGACTGCTTAACCACTATTAACCCCCATCTCTTCTACAGCCAATGGCCAGAGGCACAAGGATGCTCCTGTTTATTGCTATCAAAGGGTAGGAAATCTGCTGGGCCCAGAATGCCAGCTAATTGCTAGAAATGGGAACACATCTGGATTCAAATTCTTGGGTGCTAGGATCTAAAAGGCTTATGTCCCAATCCAAGACCTATTAAAGTCCATGGAAGTCTTTATTGGCTTGGTTGTGCTCTGAGTCATGCTGAAATAGAAACTGACTTCCCTTGTCCGCAACAATAGTCTCTTGGCATCAAGCTAACTCTTAATGGCTAGGTATAGACAGTCAAAAAGCCCAAGGCTGAATCTATTCAGTCATTGCAGGTTAGCCTAAACTGCACAGGTTAAATTGAAACAAAAGTGAATACACATTTACATTTGATACAGGAAATGTAGCCACATGCCTGCAGTGACTCAAGCCAGAAGCTGGGGGTGCTAGAGCACACTCTGTGGCTCTGTGTTTACTTTCTCTTTTCCTCTTCCTGCTGCCCCAGAGGTCTCTGGGATTTGCAGTCCAGAATTATAGCAACAGGACTCTGCAGGGTTGCTTATCACTTCCTCTTCCTGCTTCCTAGTACCTCTGGGATGTGTAGTCCACAGTTGCTGCCAGCAGTAAGTTTGAGCAGAGGAAGGGGTGTTTTAATGCACACCCCCTCCCTGGCCCCAGACTCCAGCCAGGGTTTGCTGGGGGGGGCAGCCCACCCCCCCCAACCCCCTGCAGCTCCCCCAGAGGCAGCCCACCCCCCCCAACCCCCTGTAGACTGGGCTGCATCCCCAGCCAAGTTTGCCCTCCTACCCCCTTGTCAGCCAGCCCTTGCTGCTCCAGCTAGGGAGCAGAGGGGGAGACAGCCCAGCCCAAGGCTGGAAAGCATGCTGGGGGACTGTGATTTAACTTGAACCAGGAAGGGGTCTGGGACAGAAGTTTCATAAACCAGTTTGACCTAAGTCGGTTATGTCTGATACTACATTCAACCAGGTTTATCTTAAACCAGTTTCAGCCATTTTGAAACTGGTTTATGTGCTCTGAACTTCTGCTATATTACAGGTTTAAACCAGTTTCTGATCACTGAAACCTGTTTATCTGTAACTTCTGTCGCTAGCTCACATGACTGTGGATCTGTTTGCATCCATGGTTTCCAAGAAGATCCACCTCCGCTAAATAACCTCTGTCCACGCAAACACAGAGGGTTTTCACCGTGCCACTTGTGACTTTGAGCTGTAGTGAAACTGCCCCATGCAAGTAATCAGCTCTGTGCTAAAGGGGCCAGCCCCAGCTCCATCCCACCCTTTGAAACAGAGGCATTTTGCAAAATGCCAGGGGATCCAATGCATGCAGCTGCTCCCTCCAATTACCCTGAGGCTGAACTGTGCAATAAAAGGGAGGGCAGTGCTGCCTGCCCACTGCGTGACTTGCTGCTTGGTTACAGCCAGGAAGCTGTTTTTGTTCAGTGGGGAGCGGAGGGGCAGGGAGTGGAGGCCATGACTTTGAAGACCTGGCACCTCCAGCACTCTGTCTTTTATCCATCCTGACTTGCAGCCCCTCCTCATCTGCTGCACTTCCAGCTTCAGACAGTTCCCACAGCTTGGGCTCAATACACCCCAGTCCTGACCTGTGAAGCCCCTTGCTCTTCCAGTCCAGAAGTCCCACAATGCTCAGCCCCGGTCAGTCTTAGTCATAACTGTGCAGTTTTACTATGAGGCCAGATTTGTTTTTGCTTTGAGCAGGGGGTAGGGTAGGACTAGATGATCTTTGGGGGTCCCTTCCAGCCCTACTTCTGTATGATTCTGTGACCAGCTGTACCTGCTTCCACCCAAAACGCTGCTTTCCTCATGCACCGCAGTCAGCAACTGCAGTCCCCTCCTCCTGCATCCCAGCACATACACCTTAGCACTGACTTGCTGCCCCCTTATTACTCCGCTTCTCCTTCTGTCCAGTCATGCTAGATTATCTCTACGGGCCATTTCGCTGCAGTGCCATACACCAACTAATGAGGTGAACTGTTGCTGAAGCTAACAAAAGCTGTGCAAAAAGAAGCTAGCAGAGGCTTGCAAGCCATTTTTGTTGCTTGTGTCCCATCCAACTTCATCATCTGTCCACATCTCAGGTATCCTCACTGTGGGCCATAAGCATGGCCCCTGTTGGTGCAAATCCACGCAGCTCCATTGATTTCAGTGGAAGCACATTATTTTGCACTACAGCTGGCACATCATGTTTTCAAGGATGCAAAACTAAAAATGCATGCAAAACCATCATTCTTTCCTCTCACACCGAGGGAGTGAAAGCAGTCATCCCACCCAGGTCCCTCCTATGCCATCAGTCATCATGAAAATATAGTAAACAAGCCAAAAGTCCCAATGGCCATTCTGGATCTAAGCTTTAAAAGTCAGGTTTCACTGCTGGAACTGACCAGGCCTCTGTCCTGCAAGCTGAGCCCACATCTTGTCTGTTCGCATCTACATCACCAATGCAAACAACACAACACAGCAAATCCCGGTGTTTTGTTTGAATGAATACTGACATTTTTTGGCTGCCAGGTCTCAGAGCCCAGTTTGTTAGAGTCCAAGCAAGTGAGGGCCGTGTTGGTGTTCCTGTGATCAAACCTAGTTTTCAGAGAAGGCCAAGGGGAGGTATAACTCAAGTCAGATCAGTCTCATCAGGCTGAGAATTGATTTCGGCACAGGACCCTGGCTGGAAATGCTCCTTCTGGTTCAGATTGTGGCTCTGCTCTGAAAAGTGCCTGGAAAAGGGCATCCATGTTTATCCCCCTTCTGCAATACCAGATCAAACTCACTCAGTTTAAAAGTTGAAGGCTTATTTTTCTAACCTCCCAGCATTGCAACTTCAGCTTGGGAGCTGGCAACACAGCTGGACCCTTTTTACCTCTTTCATCACTAGCAATAAAGATTCTGCAAGAAGCTTTTAGGAGTCAGGCATGAACTATAAAAGTCAGACCTAGATGTAAACTCAGGTTTCAAAGCTCTCATAATTTGGGGGCTCTTTGGATATGGGGTTTGTGTCCAGCTGATGATATAAAGATAGGAGCCAACTGTTGACTTCTGAGTCAGGTCCTGATTAATTTCTGTACTCCAGGCCACACGCTTTCATTCATGGATGATGTTTCTTCCTGACCGCCTGTTGTTAGAAGTGGCCCAAACAGGGATAGCTTATAGCTCTTCTAAATTTTGTGTTTGATTTTTACTTATCTCTTGTAACTATGGATCTGAATTTGCTGCTACGATCAATGCAGGTGGAAGACACTGCTTCTCAGTTGATCAAAACCTCCTGCCACATTCTAGCCCAGAGATGGCTGCATTTCTGTGCTGCATGATGTGATCCCTATTCTCCGTGTCCCTGAATTGTTTCAAAAGCGTCATACGGTGCTTTGGTTGTACTTGTGTTCCAGGGTTCTTGAACTGAAGGTGCATTCGAATTCGCACACAACATATAGCACTTAAAAGCACCCATGAAACGTGAGTCCTCCTCACATTGCTGCCCTATACACGGGCATCCCATACCGCTGCAGACTGCCTGGCATTCTTTCCAGACAATATCCCATTGATTTCACAAGGAGCCATTGCTGACCGTAAAGACTCCATTGACTCAGGACAGGCACTCAGTGACCCAATATGCCATTGGAAATATCTCACACAATGCACAAATTGTACATGTTGGTGCACCGTATTGCCAGTACAGTGTCGCATAGAGGTCCTGTTGGGGTCAGCAGTATAATATGCATCTTGTGGCCTCGGGGTGGTATAGTGACTCCTTTCTCAGGGGAGGGCTATGAATATGATTGATATTTTCTCCCTTTGTTTTACTTTGAACGAAATACCTTTTAAATATATTTCAAAAGAACTGGGTATAGCTTTACCCCAGTAAATGGGGTTTTTTCCCCCGTTACAAAGCCAAAGTACAATTTGGCATTCCTTGATACATCTCTGCAGTGAGAACAGTGGTGGGTCAGGACATTGGTGAGTCTGCAGAAATTCGGTGGTGTGGGACCTAGGGCTGGAGGGACCGGCATACATCAGTAGGGGTGTCTGAGAACAGGAATAGCAGGGCTGCAGAGGAGATCCATTGGGGAACTACAGTGTCGCATAGAGGGCCTAAGACTGGAAGAGGTCTTTGGTTGAGCCAGAAGTGCATTGGCAGCGCTGTGGTAGGGGGGGCTTCAAGCTAGAAAAGGGGGGTGCCACTGCTGACAGCGCAGAGCTCTGTGCGTACTGTGCAGAGGTGTCCGGGACTGGAATAACCAGCCAGAAGCCGCTGGTCAGAAGAACTGACATGCTTCAGCAGAGCTCTTTGGCAGGAGATCAAACGGTGCCTTTAAGGAAACCCCTCTCGGTGGCTCTAGACAACGGTGCGTTTTGCCAGGAAAAAATTACATAACGGGAAAACAAACCTGACTGTCGGTGGACGTGGGAGGGAGTCCTGGCGGGACTGGGGAGCACTGCAGGGCAACACGGGCTGTCAGACAGCCCAGCCAGGGGTTTTGAATGTCAGAGTCCTGCCAAGATGCGCTTCCTTCAGGATGCTTCACAGATGCATGCAGCAGAGGGGCAGGTGGACAGGGTGGCTAGGGCAGTCTTCCAGGACCAGAACAAAAGTATTGAAAACCAGCAGCTTGCCCAAGTGACCCATCATGCCCCCTCTTGATCGTGGCTGCTGCCACTATTTGGCCACAAATGGTACCCGAGGGAGGACTTCAAACTCTTTCAGCAGGATCGGCCGTCCTCTGGGATTTGCTTCACCTCCCTTACGCAGCATAAAGCAGAGGAGCCCATGTTTCTGTTGGCCTCAGGATCGGGCCCATCACAAGTCAGCCTGGCCTCAGGATCGGGCCCATCACAAGTCAGCCTGGTGGCTCCAGAGGAGGAAGCAGCAGGATCCTGGCAAAGTGTCAGCCTTGCCCGTCCTGCCCCCATCAGCTCACAGCCCTCTGTGAGCAGAATGTCAATGAGAAAAAAACACTTTGATTTACTAAACAAAGTTTCCGCTGACTGTGCAGATAACCCCAGCCATGTGCTGGCTTAGGGCCCCCAAGGGGAAGGGAAGTAGCACTTCATATTTCTGACATGAAAGCTCGGAGCAGGACTCAGCCAGCCAAGAACCAGGCTGTCCATTCAGCTCTGGCAGCTGCAGCCTAGCCCTGCAGCCCTCCACGAACACTGTGGGCCCAATTCTGGTCTCACTGGCACCCAGCTTGTCCCTCTGAAAGTCAGTCAAAGGGCAGGTGGGGGACAAGAGCAGATAGAGGCCTCAAAGGGGATTTTTCTGGGCAGAAAAATGCTCAAAACCAGAGCATTAGATGATCTAAAACATCACAGCTCCACAAACTGAAACAGAGCTATATTGCTGCAGAACAGCTGTGGCTTTGGCCTCCTGAAGTTGGTAGAACTGTGTCACTTTACACCAGCCAAAGATCTGGATGTGCATGTGCACAGGTACGTCTGTGTGTGTAAGTGGATGCGTTGGAGGCACCCTGGGGACTGGGTTGTTCTACCTGCCCATTGCACAGGTACAATACAGATGGCATTCATGCAAGCGTTCTCCACGCTGTCCCCACAATGTGCCTGTCTTGATGGGATCTCCTCAGGCACTGAGACTACAAGTTGTATCCCTGGAGTAGGCAGGTACAAGCTTAGTGCTTGTGTACTGGCAGAGCTTCAAGCATTTGCCCTACTCTTTACAAACCTCCTAGTTCCTTCTCAAATCTCAAGCATACATCCGGGAGCTGGGAATGAGCAGTTCTGTTGGCTTTCATGTCACTGTCACCACTTGAAAATGGGACCAAAGTCAGATGAGTTGAGGCATCTTTTGGGGGATTGTGGACTGGCAGAGTCCATAGTCAGGTGGGCTGGGAACTGGCTAAGGGGTCGAACCCAGAGAGTGTTAGTGGACGGGTCTGTACTGTCTTGGCAGGAAGTGGCCAGTGGTGTCCCACGGGTTTCCATTTTTGGCCTTGTGCTGTTCAACACCTTTATCAACAATTTAGAAGAGGATGTGGAAAGTGCACTGGCCACATTTGCAGGTGATACTAAGTTATGGGAAAAAGCAGTCATGCTAGGGGATAGGATGTGGGTCCAAGTAGATCTGGACAAGCTGGAAAGAGGGTGAGAGCAGAACTGGATGCAGTTCAATAAGGATAAATGCAGAGTGCTTCATCTGGGGAGAAGTAACCAAAGACATGAATATAGGTTAGGAGGAGATGTCCTGGCCAGCACAATGGCTGTAAGAGAGTTTGGGATTATGGTCGATCACAGGATGCACATGAGCTGTCAGTGTAGTCAACAGAGCTAATAGCACACTGGGGTGCATTAGCCGATGTGTCACGAGCAAGGCTAAGGAAGTGATGCATCCTCTCTACTCGGCACTGGTGAGACCCCAGCTGGAGGACTGTGTCCAGTTCTGGGTGACGCACTTCAAAAAAGACTTGGAGAGTCTCAAAAGAGTCCAGAGGAGAGCCACAAGAATAATTAAGGGCCTGGAGGACCAACCTTATGAGGAAAGACTAAGACATCTGGGACTGTTTGACCTGGGGAAGAGAAGACTGAGGAGGGATTTGGTGGCCATCTGTAAGTATGTAAAGGGTAAATATCAGGAGCTGGGAGAAAAACTGTTCACCAGGGCACCCCAAGGGAGGACAAGGAGCAATGGCCATAAACTGTTAAAGGATGGTTTCAGGTTGGATGCAAGGAAGAACCTCTTTACAGTAAGGGTGACCAGAATAGACTTCCCAAGGAGGGGGTGCAGTGCCCAACCTTGGGAGTCTTCAAGAGGAGACTGGACAGGCACCTCCTGGGATCTCAGCAATATTCCTGCCCAGAGCAGGCAGGTTGGACTCAACGATCTTTCAAGCCAGCCGTTAATTTCTGTGATTCTCTAGGGAGTCATAGGAGTCTCCTAAGAAAGAATGGGAATTTGACCCCTTTCTCACAACAGAATGGTTTCCATCTCAGTGGATACTAGACAAGTGTTTCAGCTGCAAACAGCCAAGCCCACTACTGGAGAAAAGTCCTAAGCATTTGTGTGTTAGATTAACATTTAGCATTGCTAAGGTTCTCAAAGCACGGTGCAGGAGCCATGAATGAGCACGTTACCAGACCTGAGCAGGAAACAGTTTTCTGATTCTGTGAAATGTTTGAGATTTCAGCATTTTTCCTGTTCCAAACTGGGATAAAACAAGTTGCTTTCAGGGTTTCTCCTGAAAAATATGGAAAGAGAAGGAGACAGAGAGTGAAGCCAGCTTAGAATAGCAAAAGCCCAGCGTGTAGTACACTCACGTCGTGGGGGATGACACACATCTTAGTCGTTGGCTTAAATGAAACAAGGAAGCACTTGAACTTGGGTCTCCCACCTCACAGGTGAGCTCCTGCCCACCCAAAGACCTGCTGACATAGATTGTTCTGATCCATCCCTCATGGATCTTCAACCTGTCCTGGCAATGAAGTTCAGTTTAAGCAAATTGCTGTTAGCTAAAGAAAAAATGTTTTGTCGGGAGACTCCCAGCCAAGTCTGATTTTCCCACACCCTGGGATGGGGATCACGATTTTATCTTGCTCAACAAAGCCGTGGGTAGAGCTCCACAAACACCAGAACCTCTCATTGCCATCAAAGGCACAGAAGGGCTCCAAGGCTCTCACCCCCTGCTGCGATTTGCATCACACCACTTGGTCCCCAGGCTAATTCAGAGGTTTCTTTCTTCCCAGCTGTCTGTACTTTGAGTGGAGAAACATCCATATTGGGATTTTTGGTTTTGGTTTGTTAATACCACTTTATTTTTATGTGATCCTCTTTCCAAAATAGGCTAGTAAAATCCTCAAGCAATAACGAAGCAAACAAACCTTTCTTTTCCCAAGTAAATATTTTTAGCTCTCGTAAACACAAGTCATTAAACATTTAAGAGCTGAGCTGGCTTGGCAGGCTGGAGGGGAGGCACCAGCGTAGGGAGAGATGGGCTTCAAGGAGCCAGTGCAACCCTGGGGCAGGTTGGAGCATCCCTGTGACCCACCAGCATTGGAACCCCTCTGTATGCCCCCATGGTCCATTGTCGAGCGGCGTACCTCACCCCCAGGTAAGTCCACCCTACCATGCCTCCTACTGCACCTGCCCCGCATCCACTTCCACCCTTTCTATTTGCTGCCCTCTCTTAATCCACCAGCTGTCTACCAAGCTCTTACACTCTCTACATCTGTAGCAGGGGCTATTTTCCCATGGCAGCCTACCCTTCAGGATCCTCCTGTCCCTCCTAGGGATGCTTCTGGGAAGGGGCTTGGGTCAGAGCCTCCTCACAGTCCTCCAAGTCCATACCATTACTGTCACCAGGTGTCTCTGGGTCCACTTCAGCACTGGTGATGAAGTGTGACTCAATGGAGTCATCACCTGCAGTCTAATGAAAGTCCCACATTATAAGAGCATGTCACAGACCCTCAAAACCCAGTTGGTATCATGAGCTCTTTTGTGCCATGCCTTCAGGACCTTTGTCATGGCCCAGAACTGATGCCAGTTTTGCTTGCCCCTGCAAGTTGCCATCTTTGCCCCAGTCTGTACTTCCACGGCCTCGTTCCATCAGCTCTAAGCTCACACCTCTAATGAGGACCAAGATAGAAGTCAGGATAAACTTGCACCTTATAAACTAACCAGACTAGATATGTACATATATATAGCACAAACTTTCATGAGCTGAAGCTCACTTCATCAGGTGATACCAGAGCAGATTTAGAAGCATCTACACCAGTATTTCTCAACCTGTTTAGACTCCAGATGCCGCTGGATAGACTCAAGACACCCTTTAGAGAATGCCAGCAGCTCTCCTTCTCACTCATTTTTTAACTGCAGAAAAATAATACTGCAGTTTTTCTGTTTCAAAGAACGCAGAACAAAACACAGCTATGTATTTCTATTTTAAATATCTGGGTTTATCTTGTGAATCATGTCTGTAAGCCTAAATGTGCTAACATGGTGTGGCAGCAAAATGTGGCATCCTTGAAAGGATTTCAAAGTCGAGAATCCCTGTCCTAGACAAACATTGACCTATTAAAACAGCTGGGCCTAAGTGATGCACAAAGCCTTGCCCAGCTCAGAGCTGGGAACAAAGACCAAAAGATCAGAGGAGAAAACCTATGCCCGTATCAAGAAACACCATCCACATGCCAGGGCTATATTTACCTGGCACAGAAGTGGTGCTGAAATTTGTTTCAGGGTCTGCATTGCACAGTGTTTTAATAGCTGAGCTTTCCTTTTAAGTCTCACTTGTTTGGGTCAATGTAATGAGTGGTTGGAATGGTTTATCTCATTCCTTACAGGCCTGGAGGCATTACCATGCCAGTCGTAGGTGACTGACAGCTTAGTTCCATGTTAAAGGCAACCTTAGGGTGAAGTTCCCATTTACATCTCTGCAGCTACATTTAATGTGGTGCCCAGTTCACCAGCTGCCTTCAGAAATCATCCAAGCTTTGAAGTCAGGCATCTTTGAAGCTGCATGAGCATCTTGGGAATGTGGTGGGGGACAAAGAAGGAACCTGGTGACAAGCCAGTCCTTTCCCTCCAGCCCAGACAGGTCAGGAAACAGCTTATGGATGGATTTCTCTTTCAAACAGACAAATAAACTACATGCACAACTGGCCATAGGTCAAGTGTGTTCAGCAGAACACTGACTTCCTCCTCTCTCTGGCTGCCATGGGATCCACTGGTTCAACCAAAATTCTCAGGAATCAGGACTTCTGGGCTTCTACCATGGTTAGATCTGCAACCGACTCACCCGCTTTGTGCCTAGGATTAGCTGTGCTGTCACTCCCAGTTCTTCCAGGCCTCTGTCTCTCCCTATCACCTGAATGAGCTCTTTTTAAAAAGAAATTCGCAGCATTCATTCAAAACTTCAAAAGAGCTCAGTGCCCGCTTTGGAGGGACGTTGAATGCTGAGAACTGGGGATAACCAGCGTTGAGGCATTCTTGCCAATCTGCTCTCACCTCTAGGATTTCATAACTCAGTCCTGAAAACCGTGGGCCAAAACCACACTGCTGTAAATGGACAACAGAGTGACATCTGCTTTCACCTGCCAAGTCTCTGGCACCAGATCTTCTCTTTGAAATGCCATTCCTGATTACCCTGGTCGGCCCATATGGTTTCTTCTCATTATTCCTTTTCCTTAATCTCCCCAATACAGCCTGGTATACACAACAGGCCTGATCCAGAACCATTATGGAAAGACTCCCTTTGATTTCAGTGGGCTTTGGAGTGGGTTCTCGGCCCTGAAATACAACAGAGCGGGGCCTTGGGGAAATGTCAAATTTGTCTGAGTCTAACAAAAATGCATACATTCATTTGCCTGTCAAATCAACTTTAAACAAGTTCAATGTGAGTAAACATGGAAGCCTAGCTTGCAGGGACTATACAAACACTCCAGGCTAACTGGTTTATATACACTCCCCAGATGTTATTATTTAGCCAACAGAGATCTGCTTAGAAGTTAAAGCATGATTTGAAAAAGCAAACGACCCTGTTGAGGGGGGTGGGGGGGATAGGCTTGATGCAAGTGTGGGACAAATGCTGGGACATTGCTTTTCTCAAAGTATAATCATTAGGCAGGATTCTGCAACCACAGTGTTGCCATCCCAAAGTACATAACCTGTAAGGCCAGATCCTTGTAGACACATCCCTTAATAATGTGCAGTAACAAGGCAGGCCTGAAGGACTGCAGAACAGAGGGTCTGTTTGTAGTCTACGGAGCACTTGCTGGCTGTTCACGTCCTCTCCTTTGGCCCTGATTCAGTAAAGCATTCAAGGGCATGTTTAACCTAAGTATCTATTTCAGTCCAGTTCTTTTCAGGAAAGTGCCTCGGATCTGATGAAAAGGCACCAGGTCACAACTGAAAATCCCTACTGCTTTCAATGGGATTTAGTTCAAGCCCGCAAGCATGGCTCAGTTTTAAGTCTTATTGAAGTCAGTGGGAGTTAAGTATGTCCTTAAGCACCTGCTTAATTGGGTTGTTAAATGAGGGCTTTTATTTGTTTGTTTTTTCAGCTACTAAATTGCATTAAGATCTAGGAAAAGCACTATAAAAGCTAGCTAGGTGGCATAATAATAATGAGGAGGAGGATTCCCTTGGCTCTTGGTATGTGCTGGTGCATGTACGGAGGACTTTATGCAGGGGCAGGCAATTATTTTGGGTGAAGGTCTACTTACTGAGTTTGGCTATCGAGGGCTGTATGACAGGCAGCCAGGGGCAGATAAATATTAATTCTCTAAATTTTTTAGGGGCCTCACGGGCTGGATAGAATGGCCTGGCGGGCCACATCTGGCCCGTGGTCTGCATTTTGCCCATCCCTGACTTTATGCCTGTTTGTTCACATGAAAGAGCCTTTTGGGAAATCCTCATTGTCTATAGGAAGGCCACCTTTTAAATGTGTGGGTGAGTTTTCTCCATTCTCAGTGTTTTTAAGGTCTTAGCAGTCAGTTTTCATGTAATTTTGCTTATACACAGCACTACATTCCCCTGTTTGAGATTCAGGATTGCCTTCACAGGTTTGACCATGTCCTGCTACCTTCTTAGCTCTTCTCTGATAATATACTGCAGTGCCCATTGTCATTTGGTGGGATGACAACATTGATGGGTTACCATCTTATCCATCTGCTCAGTGGTGTGGCCCAACATGGTCTGTGATGGTTCTTGTATCCCAGTATATGTTAGTTGTGTCATCATGTAGCAGGACCTATCCAGCCAAGACCAAGGCAGCCTGCACTAATACCAAGCAGTGATAATGTTGATCAGGGTGATTATGTAATTTGCAGATGTACCACGTTGGCCGAAGCACAGGGATGTTCAGTGTGTTCTCAGTTTCATGTATGAGGTCCAATCTGTAATAACCATGGTGTCCCCTAACATTACTATTTCATGTGAGCAATTTTTGTCATTGCCCCAGGAGCTCATGGAAAAGGGAAGCAATCAGTGCTATTGGGAAGAGACGAGCTCTAAAGGGCATGTCAGCACTACAGACGCTGGGCCAGGCAGTGGCCCTGTCAGACATCCATGGTGCTCTTCAGGATCAAACAGGAAAAGAGGAATGGTAGGATCTGTTTGCTTGTGGAGCAGTCTCTCAAAAAGAAAGTAGTGAAAGCCCTATTACTTGAGACATGTAGAGGTGGATTGGACAGAGTCCCCATTAATTCTGCCAGGGAAAGCCCCCACTTGGCAGACAGATAGCATAATTTGCTTAGCAAGTCTTGTCCATTTGGACTGCCAGAGACTATACATATACTTCTAAGCAAGTTGCTGAGCATGTCACAAAGGAGACTAGATCTGCTAATGTAGTCTCTGGCAATGGTGATATTATTGTCATTGGACTCCTTGAGAAGCATTTCTTAATCTAGAAAAGTAACAATCCCAGGGCAGCAGGAAGTTTCTCATTATCAGCTTTGAGGAGTTCAGAGATGAGAGATTAGTGAAAAAGACGCACAAAGCCGCTTCCTTGTGAGAGAAGAAAAGCAAATCTTTCCTCTGCCATATGTGCGAATGCCCAGGAAATACTCCGCATCGAACTGCCAACCTAAATACCACCAAGTGGTCAGTCCTATCCAGGACACTGAACAATCCTGGGAATGCCTGCGATCAGCTGAGGATTATGAGTAAATATCAGTTTGTTATCATCTAAAGTAAGGCAGATAGCTCAAAACTGGGTGGTGTTGGGGGGTAGGGGCTCCCATGAAAGCATTCCGTGAAAATCAATTTATTTGGCATTTGTGCTGAAATTTTCCATAGAGAAATGTGATTTTTGCGGGGGGTGAAATATTTCAGTCAAATCCCCAAGCATTTCTGTTTAAAGCAGTCCCCGCGGGAGTTGTACCTCAGGTGACATATTGCTCTCCTTCTCTTGTATGAGAAGTGGCACCTCTCGGTGAGATCACTGTATCTCCTGGGGGGCCTGTACACGAGCGTGGAGGCTGCTCCAACGCACTGTAATTACATGGCAATTACCACGCTTCAGCAGCCTCCCGCATCTCATGTATCAGTGTTGAACAAGCTTTAGTTCAAGCACCCCCGCTGCCATTTTGAAGCACAGGGACACTGATACATGAGACACTGTGGTACTTTAATTAGAGTCCCTGAATGTAATGTATCATGGCCAATGTTGCTTGGCCAAAGACCCTGGTTTCCATGGAAAAATTTCAACCTGCTGTGCTGCAAAGTTATTTGCAGACAATAGAGAAGACACGGTCCCTGAGCCAAACAGGTTGCAATTTAAATAATACATGATGCAACAAGAAGACACAAGAAAAACTAAGGGAGGTAAAGGAAAGATGGAAAAACATCACTTTATGGGTGCTCGTACACATGACAAAATTGGCCTTTCAGAGCGGCTTTTGCACTGCTTTAATGACGCTGCTGTTTACACCTTTGGCAGCTTATTTCATTTTATTTCTGCTGCGATGTGCATGTTCAGCAGCGTATTTCACTTTGAAAGACCTTGTTATGTAGCAAGGTAAGACCCATCCAAAGAATTTTAGTTTGCTATTGCTCTGTAACAAAGTGCCATGGTGCATGCGGTGCTGAAAGCCTAGATGTGCTCAGGGAAGCTCAGGCTTGGCAGGCTTCTAGCACCCAGTGCACCATCCCCACCACCAGCACACCTAGCCATCTTCCTGCTGCCTTGCCACACTGCACCGGGGCAAGCCAGCCCATTCCCGGGCGGTCCCAGGTGGTAGGAAGGTGGTGGGAATGGTGCACAGGGCACTTGAGCCTATCTGCCTCTCCCATGGCCAGGTGGCAAGCTGCTGGTGGGCAGGGGACCCCAGACCTTCCTTCCATAGCAGCTGTGCCCCCAGGTGGCACCCACCCACTAGCACCTCACCTGGGGGTTTCTGGGGGACACCACCACCATGGAGGGAAGCACCGAGCCCTGCGCAGGTTTGGCGCTGTGCAATCCGGTGGCAGCTCACGCAGGCAGGCTCCACTGAGGGGAAAAATGGGAAAAGTGGTGAGGAGCTTGATCTTTTTTTTTTTTTTTTTTTCCTCCCGCAG
>NW_017728936.1:5041666-5057009 GCF_001723895.1 Crocodylus porosus | reverse complement strand
TTTTTTTTTTTTTTTTTTTCCTCCCGCAGTGTAAGGGCAAGCAGGTAGCAGGCCGAGCAGTCCCTGAGCTGCAGTGGGCCCTCCATGGTGACGGCACTCCCAGGCAGCACTTGCCCACTGGCAACCCACCCGGGTGGTCCTGGGGGGTGCCACTGTGGTGGAGGGAAGAACCGGGCCCCACGCAGCTCAGGGACCACTTGGCCTGCTGGCAGCTTGTCCCCCCGCCGCGGGAGAGGCAGGCAGCCTCTGGGAGGGGAAAAAAAAAGATCAGACTCCTTGCTGCTTTTTTTTTCCCCTGAGTGGAGCCTGCCTGAATGAGCTGCTGCTGGGTCACACAGCCCTTGAGCTGTGCAGGGCCCGGTGTTTCCCCCCACAGTGGTGGCACCCCCCAGGACCACCCAGATGGGCTGCTAGTGGTTGGGTGCTGCCCAGGGGTGCTGCCATTGCAGAAGGAAGGACCAGGGCCCCCACAACCCAGGGACCGCTGGGCCCACCAGCATCTCACCCCATTTCCCCTGCCCCCGCTGCAGGACAGGCAGGTATCAGGTAGTCTCTGGGGGGAAGAAAAAGGATCAGGCCCCTCACTGCTTTTTTTTTTCCTGGTGGAGCTGCCTATGGCAGTGGGAGGGAAGGAGAGCAGGCGGGTGAGCTAACGGGGGGATGTGACATGACATAAGTCCCTAAATTGAAATGGTGGGTTTTTAAATGACACAATTAAAAACCCACCAATTAAAAACCCACCGTTTCAGTTTAGGGAGAACTAAACTCTACAAGCACCCTGTGAGGCTTGAAAGAGTTGGACACACATCTGGGGAGGTTATTTTCTTTGTTACTGTAGGGTTATTTTACCTATCATTCATTTATAAGGGGAAGATATCAATACTTTTATGGGAAGCCAGTGCAATTGATATATGGGTGAGGAACAGTGGGAAAGGAAGCAGACTGAAAGAGTGAGGAAATGCTTGTACACATTTTCTACTGTTTAGTGTGTTAGGTCCTGGCTCAGAATAGCAGTGGGATTTCTCGTGCTTTGTGGAGTTGGGACTTTGACATTTTGGATTCTACAGTGAAAGTGTCTTATGTACATGCTCTTATCCTTCTTTCACTCATAGTGGGTGCATCTACACAGGACGTTTACTGCAGAGCTGACTAATTAGCGCTGCAGTAAAGTCTCGGTGTCTATACGTGCAGCCCTATTAGGCCGCAGTAAACTCATAAACGCTGCCATAGGATAGTATTTGCAAATACAAGTACTATTCTATGGCGGGGTTATTTGCTGTGCTACAACACACATGTACATGCTTGCGGGGCTAGCTGGGGCATGAGGTGCTTCAATTTGGGGGCTGCCTGCCAGCTACCCCACAATGAAGCATCCTCATGCCCCAGCCATCCATTCTGCAGCACAATGAGCTGGGTTGGAGTAGCCCTGGGCTGGCAGTGTGACCCCCCAAGGCCCCTTGCCAGCCGGGGTTGCTCTGACCTGGCTGAATGTGCTGCAATCCCAGGTGCATGTTCAAATGGCATGCCTGGGAGCAATAAACCTGGGTGCATATTGCATGTGTAGACACTCCCAGTCTGATCTAAAGCCCACAGAAGACAACTGAAATACTTGCATGGACTTGAATGAGCCTTGGATCAGGCCTCTGTTGTCTCTCCACTAGTCAGCAGAGGATACTCATGCCGTGGCATGAAAATCATTCTTACTAGAACCTGACTAGGCTGTGTTCTGATGTGTATGAGGAGAAAAGTCTGCCCTGAAGCAATAACTAGAGCATATTGGCTTATGCTTCAGAGGCGGCCTAGAAGAACACAGTGCAGAGCATAGGACAGGAAAGGAGGCTGCATGAATGGGTAACTCATAATGAGCACCAGAAAGAAGATCCCTCTAGAGAAGGGTGACAGATGCATGGGAAAGAAGTACAGAGTAACCGAATGTAACTCTGAACTGTGGAAGCCACCTTTATAATAAGGGCTTGTAACGTGCCACATGCTCATGCTGTGTATTCAGAAAAACAATGCTGGTTTCCTTCAGTTGTGGGAAGGGGGGAATAGCTCCTTGGCTGGGTTATCTCCGTCATGCCAGTCATGAGGAGAAAAGATGCTCCCGCATGGTGCTTGCAACAGGTAAAATTTTGAGCATTGACACCACCATGCCCCAGATCACTGGAGGGTTTCTGTGTGTGTTTAGAGCTCCATGTGATGCTGCCTCTGAGCCAAAGATGCCCTAATTCTGTAGAGGAGAGAGGGCCCAATCCTGGAGTTTTCATTTAAATGATCAGGCTTGTTGACTTCCATGGTAGCTCTCATGCGTAAGGGCTGCACAGAGGCAGGATGAACCTGTGAGTGTTTCCACTGCTAGCTGAGGTGACTAACTGTGGTCCCTATGTGAAGTCACACTAGTCACTCCCTCTCTGTGCCACAGGTTCCACATCCACACACAGTGTGGTAGGGAAAAATCCTCTATGGTGATAGCAAGTAGGAGTCCCAGCCTAACAGTGGGTCCCCGCTGTGCTTGATGTCATGGGCAACTGGTGCCTCCTGAGTCTGGGGGGAGCACCCACAGAAGCCCACAGTGGCATCAGCAGTGGGGACGGGGCTGGCAAGCACCCACAGAAGCCAACGGCAGTAATGGCAGTGGGGAGGGAGCTGGCGAGCACCCGCAGAAGCTGGCAGCAGTGGCAGTGGCGGGGGACGGCCCTGTCAGGCGGGGTACGTGCCCCCCCATGTCTTCCCCTACCAGTCACCTATGCTTGATGCTGCACAAACTGAGCAGAAACTCAGAAGAACTTGAAATTTAATTCTCAGTTGAGAGGCAGTCCAAGAGACAGACTGGGGGTGGGCAGCTCAAGGAAACAGAGACAACAGACACGGCACAGTCAGAAGCTGTAACAAAACAGGACATCAAGAGTGGACATACCAAACCTTCTAGCCTTTCGGCTGCTCCTGATTTTACTTGCATCTGATGCGTTATTCTAGACTCACACCCGTGAAGAATTAGGTACATTTCCATGGATGGATGGGAGCCAAGCCACGTTCCATAGACAACGTGCATGAGTGTGCAGTGTGCATCCCTCCTGCTCTGTGGATCCATTGCAGCACGTTTCTGGCATACATCAAGGAAGCACCAAAACCCTTTTGTTTGTCTCTCCCATCGTGTTGTTTGCTTTACTGGCATTTTCAGTCCTTAGGGTTGGCACTGCAAAGGGCTGTTATATGGACTGTTATCTCCTTTTCCCTCCTGATTTATCAGTTATTTATTTATTTGGCTTTATTGCTTTCCTAGTTTGCTTGCTTGTTCAGCAAGCACAACTCGAAATAACAAGTCCAAGTAATTCTTATTTGTGCATGCCCTGGACAGAGCCAAGAAAAAGAGTCTCAGGGGAAGGGTGGGATTCGCCTCTGCTTGTTTCTTCGCAGACACTGTCAAATTAAGAAAAAGGGCTGGTGAAATATTTAACCCTTTCCTGCCTGGTCCCACTTTGAGCTCTCAGACCCTTCCTACCCCGGTGAAGTAGAAGTGTGGGTAGAGCATTCAGCAAACACTAGATGGGAAATGAATAAGAGGGAAGCAGAAACAGGTTCCCTGTGTGACTTAACTTGACATTGTTTCCCAAGGCAGAAAGCCAGACTGCTGGAAAAATTTCTGCTGGGGGAGGCAGAGATAAGGGCATGGTGGTCTAGCAGACCAGACCCCAGGGTGAGAGGCAGGACACCAGAGCAGTGCAAGCTTTCATGGGCCTGAGACAACTTATGAATTTGGATCAAACTGGCTGCAGAAATGGACTCTCTGTTACGCACAGTGCTCTGCACCTGAGTGCTGTGCCCAGCTCCACTACAGATCACCTGGCTCCTTTGCTTCATTATCTCCATTTGTGCAATGAAGGCAGTGATACCAGCTGAACTTCACAGATGTCTGAGGAGAAAAGGCAGTATACGTGTCTGTGACGTGTGGAGCTAAGAGCTATTAGCAGAGCTCACCTGCTGTCCTACAGGAGATGAGGAAACTGCCTTGTGATCATGAGAAGGATTTCACACCAACTTTGCAAGTGAAAATCTTACAGTTCTTCCCCATCTCCCTCCTCTCTAAAGTCACCTCCACTGCACATTCACCCACTTCTTATGGGGGCAATGGGAGCATTTTTCCATCAGTTGCAGCTCTGCTGCCAGTGGACGAAAAGGTTGAAAACAGCTGTTGTTAGAGAGGGGTCTGTACACTGTGCCCAGCCAATACTTTACTGGAGACAGACTTACATGTAACAAGGGGTTGCAGAGCTGATCCTATGCTTAATGTCTCCCCCGGCTGTAATTACTGATCACCATTGTACCATTGGCCTTAATTAACTCCTACTCCATTATTATCTTCTAACGTGTTCCCTAACTCTAGCTCAGCTGCTGTTTCAACATGATTAGTCTCTATAACTGGATACAGCAGTGCAGAACCTCCTTGGTCTGCCTGCCTGCATATCTATCTATCAATTGATCTTGATCTTAGAATATTATATTAGCAGCAGTCACCTCAGCATCCAAGCATAGTATCTGACCCTTTACCTCAAACCTCTTAAACTATTTTGTTTGCTTTGGTAACTCCACTCCCACTCACAAACTTCCTCTCCTGTAAATTAAGCATATTTTAAAAGTGTATTTCAAGAGGCTTTTAAAAACTTTGAAAAAAAAAAAACCCCACACAAAGAACAGAACTTCTCTTTCCTGGCTGAGATGTGATGGAGGGAGAGAAACACGTTTAAGGGCTCAGCTGATCTAGTCAGGTGCACTGCGGCCAAGTTTCTCCAAAGTGATTGATGATGCTGGGTGCATTGGCTTTTAAGAGCCATCCTTGAGATACTTCAGGTTTAAGAAGTGCTGAGTCCCAAGCCCCTGGAAAGCAGACCTCATTAAGGAGTTTACAAGTGGCCACCCAAAATCACTAGGTTCAGGTGCTTACCTTTTGTTACCCAGCTAAAGGTTGCAAGCTGCCAGTGGCAGCTAGCAGCAGAACATGATTCCTAGTCCTCCCTACCTCTCCCTCCCTCCCAGAGCAATATCCAGCATGCACAATGGCTCCTTTCTCTATTCAGTGTCATATCTAAACACAGAGCCAAGAAAGACAAGGGAAAGTGGGTTTATAGGTCAGCTATTTTTGAATGGGAAACATGGCCATTGTGTAGAGTCTGATCTTCCGGTCAGTGCTGTCCTCCTTCCAAATTCCATTCTGTCATCATTTGGCAGGACATGGAAGAGGTTGCTGGGGTCAGCCTGTACAGGATCATTGCTGCAGGACATGAGACACATCTGCAAAGCCAAAAAGTTATTGACCTAGAGAGAGAATACCTGTTGTCCTTTCCTTCATCCTCTTCTCTGAACTGCCACAAACTTGTCCCCATCCTGAGCTGATGGTTTAGCTCCGATCGTACTAACCATGAAAGGGGACTTTGCTAGAGAACCCTAAAATGTGTGACGCGGCTGCGTGAGAGCACAGATGGGGCAGGGACAGGAGCATACACTCTTTCAGGAGGAAACACTTATATCAGGTTCTTAAAGGAAGTTCAGCAAAACAAGAGAGCACTAAAGGCTTCAGTCAGCCCGGCTGCATCCTGCAGCCATGATCAGAGCAGAACACCCATCAAACTGCTGGCTCAGTCTGCACAGGGAAGAGGCAGCAGGTGGACTGAGACTGTAGGATGCATTCCCTAAAAGGTAGCACCACATCAGAAGCTGAGCAAACTGCAGACTTTTCTGCCCAGGGACGCCCAGGGATGGTGAACCTCACAATCACTGCTGAGTCAAGCTGGGAGGCAGCCCAGAACCAGCAGCTGAGCCTGGGGCAGGCCACAATGTTATACTATTCAGGACCTAATTCTGCTACTCCGGCTGGTGCTGAGTTGTCCTTACTCAGGCATGCTGTTCTGCGTCCCCCGTCCACACAGTGTTGCTACTTTGCTTTCAGCTACCCAAGTCAAAGCAGGAGTAAACACTCCCAAGTCAGTGTGTTACGTCCCTCAATACTGCACCAAGATAAATGATACCAGAATTTGCAGGGCCCAGTGTCTCCAGACCAGGAACAGGAACTGCCACCAACCAGACTTAAGTTCTGTGCCTAGTGTGACCACCGACTTCCTAACTGGCCTGGGACATGTTGCCTCCTCTCGCTGTGACTCAGTTTCCATAGGTGTAAGATGGGGTAGTGATCTCTCGGTAAAGATGGCACAGGTACACGCCTACAAGGAAATAAAAAGTAATCATCAGGCTGAGCCCTACGGAACGGAGACCTCAGCCATATGTGATGTTGCTTTTTGCACCAGAGTGGGTTAAGCCTCTCAGACATACCTGCAAAGGAGGGGAATCCTGACAATGCAGACAGGGAAACAGAGGCCCAAAGAAGTTAGGTCCTACTCATTGTTCCCTCTGCACTTCTCTGTCATTTCTTCCTCCCTCTAGCCGGTCTTGCACGAAGGCAAGGCCGTCTCGGAGCCAGCTTTGGGGGTTCCAGTGGGTTTGAAACTTATCTGTAATGTTCCCCTTGGGTCTCTGTTTATTCCTGGTGCCTGCTGCTGGCCTTAATCCTACCCTGCCAGTCAAGTTGGAGCAGTTTCTCTCATTTAGGAGTGAGGCTAAGGCCTCCATTTGCCTGCTCTTGGTGCCCAACCCAAGACTGTCTCAGGGTTGGCACAAAAAATTCAAGGCATCCCCTTGGAAAATTTGGTCTCATGTTCTTTTGACATCTGACTCTTGTTTTGTAAGCACTTAATGTTGGCAATACTGCTGTCTCCTCAGTGAGAAATGTCTGTACCTAACACAGAAATAACCATAGCCAGAGAGCGAGCTAGCTCCAGAAAGCATTGCCTAAGGGGCCTTCTGGTTGTGGATTAATTGCTTCCTGTTGTTCTCCCTGAATGATTTGTTTCTGAAGCAAGCTCAGTTCAAGTGGTTTTCATCTGCTCTGGATTAAGGTGCTCTCATGGCCCTAAGTGATTCCTGTCCTGGGTAGACAGAAGCTGTTGGACTTGAGTGGCAAACAATTCACAGCTCCCTCTGCTCACTCGCCCTCCTTCATGCAGTAGAAGGCAAACTTTTCCACTGGCAGCATTCTCATCCTGATGTTGGAAAGAAAGTCCTAGCTCCTTAAAGGTATTTGGGAGCCTAACTCCTATTTAGTATGTGTCCCCATAGATGGGAGTTAGGCATCAGCATCAGAGTTAAGCATCCCTGACTTCTTTTGAGAAGCTGGGCACTAGCCCTTTAATTACAAGGGTGAGGAGGAAAAAGTGAAGGGAAAATGGAAGAACAAAGAAAGCCCGAATGCTTGAATCAGGAGATGGATTTAGGCAGAGGGATAGAGATCCAACTGGGTGAGCCAATAACATTACCCTGGCTTTCATTGTTACTGGCTTTGATTAACCCCTTGTCAGCTGCAGAAGCTTGCCTTAGAAGCAGCTTTCACTGCCTCTTTTTGAAATGCTTGTGAGAGGATGGACCTGTGAACGGACCATGTTGGGGCGAATGCATTTTCCAGACTTATGTCCAGTGTGCTCACTCATAGATTTTAAGGCTTGAAGTGACCTTTTTGATAGTCTA
This sequence comes from Crocodylus porosus, assembly GCF_001723895.1. Lineage (NCBI taxonomy): Eukaryota > Metazoa > Chordata > Crocodylia > Crocodylidae > Crocodylus > Crocodylus porosus. The sequence continues at coordinate 5,049,437 of NW_017728936.1, read as the reverse complement.
CTCTGAGCTTCTGCATAACGTGATGGGCTCTAATGTTCCCTTCCCTGCCTGGCTTATGAGTGTAGAGCTGTGTAGGTATCTGAGAAGGGACTGAACTGTATCCAAGTCCTAACATCAGGAGGCAGAGGAAGAGCATACCCTGATGAGCTTAGCTTCCAGAGCTAACTTCTTGGCTAAAAACAAAAAGTAGCCATAATCTTGGGGTTGAACATGTTCTGGGCTGGATTTGGTCTTGCGTTCCTCAGTGGTTCAGTGCCTGCTTGCCCTCACTCTTACTCTTGTGCAATGTTTAATATCATGTTCTGCCATTGCTCTATCATGCTTCTTGCCTGGAGGAACAGGAGGCCAGTAGTCAGCTTGCTGTTGTGGGAGGTGAGAGCCCCAGACTCAGTGCCCACTCTAGCAAGGACTTCTCTTCTGGCCTTGGAGAGATCATATCACTGTCATGGGGCTCCCCTTCTGACCTGGGACATATCACTTGGGCCCAGCTCTTTAAAGGTATTTAGCTGCCACTTAACCTCTATTAAAATCAGTAGTGTCTAAATACTGTGGAAGATCTGGACTTAATTCCTACATGTTTAGGAGGAACCGTCCTTTATAACATGGGGAAAAGAGCACTATGCTTATCCACAAGAGTGTTTTGAAAATAAGGACATTAAAAACTAAGGTGGTCTGACGCTAGGGTGCCGTGGATCACAGATAGTCTGTTTCTTTCTCTCTTCCTTTCCATTGCATTTTCAGTGTCCCCTTCCCTTCTGTTCTCTTTTCATCCTTTCCCTCCTTCCCCTTTCCAGATGTCCTCTTTGTATTCATACCCCTTGTAAACCATATGGGATCATTTCTGTACAGCATATGTCACTGAGAACATAGAGGGTCTTAATAACCTCCATCACAGCGATGTCGGCCCTGAAGCTGATATAATTTTGTTAACAGATGTTTCTCCTATTCAGATCCTCAGTTTTAGACTTCAGAACTATTAGGCACCCGATATAGTTAAGTGAAGGATAGAAGCGGTATATGAAGAATAAAGGCAGACTGTTCTGTGACTTACATAGAGATATATTTGGTATAGATTATATGTTGTTATGGTACAGATGCACTCAGGATTTGATTCAGTAAAGTACTCCAGCCTGTCTTTAACTATAAGCATGAATTCAACTCCAATTGCTTAAATGCTTTCTTGAATACTGGACTTAGATATATGCTTAAAGTTAACAACTTGCTTAAGACCCAGATTTTTTAAAGGTATTTGGGCATCTAACTCATTTCAATCCATGGGAATTAGGCACCTAAATACCTTTAAAAAATCTGGCTCCCAAGTGAAAGAGGGATGTAGTATTTACCAGCAGCTGAATGTGTACAGTGCATTACAGCTGGTGTGGGTGGAGTAATAGATTAAAAGACTTTAAGATCAGAGAGGCTCATTAGGAACATCTGATGTGAACTCCTGCACAGCACAGATCAGAGACTTCCGATGGGAGCCCAGAACAACTGACTGAGGTCAAGAACCTAGCTTCCAAATGAGCTCTGTGTTACCAGTAAAAGTAACACATGGTGTGGCTTAAGGCTGCTTTCCAAATACTCTTTTACCTCCTTTCCCCCTTGTCAAACTAATGAGGGGTTTTGGTCTTGATCTCAGAAAATCACATATATACCCACTTTTAAGACCCCTTTGCATTAACTAAAGCAAGGAAAATGGGAGTAGGGTAAAGGAGAACCATCTATTTTAGAAAGCCCGCTGTTCTAGTGCTGAAGATGGTGGTGCATCCTGAGAGGAAAGGTTGAGGAAGCAGGAAGGGAAAGAGTGATGCAGGAAGAACAGGTCTCTTGAGCTTCAATACTGCGCTCTGGTTGCTGAAAATAAAAATCCACTGAGATGAGTCGTGGCAGCGGGCAGAGAGACAGGTTTGCTCTCTGTGGTGGTAGCAGGCAGGCTTTGGCCGTCTCATTTCATGAGGCCATTTGGATTCTGGCTCTGAGTATTAAAAGCCTGGGTGTCGGGTTCTTTGTATTCATCACTGCCCTTAGCTATTCTCCTAGCTATGGTTATGGCCACACACAGTGGCTCAGTGCATGTGCAAAGAATGACATGTGTACATACAAAGCGAAGGTTGGAGAGCTGAACCAGATCTCAGGAGACCCCTAGCTACCTTCCCTGGGGCAAGAAGTTACACATCTAAGTAGTTAGTGGGGATCCCTGCCCACACGCTTCCTGACAATTCTCACACCAGGCTTGTGAGCAGGGTACAAGCATGAATGGATTTCATCCTTGCAGCACGCTCTCATGGTAGAGAAGTGCAATCTCCCTTTTTCAGCAAGAGAAACTGGGGCACAGAGGGATCAAGCGTTTTGCCCAAGGTCATATGTTATATCTGTGGCAGGGCTAGAAGGAGAACCAAGGCCACATGCATCTTAATCTGATGTTCTAGCTGAAGGATCCCTCCTTTGAAATGGTGCAACCTGGGGCTTTTCGTTGTGGTCCCCATGAGTGTGGAAAATGCTCCCATCTGAACTCTGCAAGACCCTACCAAGAGCCACATTTCAAGGCACAGCAAAGAGCAGCTGTTGCTGGGGCTGCAGCTTTCACAATTGTCTATAATTACCCATAATCAGTGATTGTATGTGCTGTTGTAAGGTACAATTGTTTTGCCTTGGGGGCTCACATTTCCTGGGCTGCCAACCCAGCACCTTTCATCAGCTCCACGTTCATTTACAAGAATAAAAATGGTTCAAAAATAAAGACTCGAGCAAAATGACTTCCCATCCCTGAGTCACCCAGCCTTGCATGCTCGCCTGACTGGGCTTGATGCTAATTACACTAAATGGAAGAGGAGTGTCTTCTCAGGGTTCCTTTGGAAAGTACGCACCCCAAGGCTGCAATTTCCAAAGGATTTAACTAATTAAGGACTATAATCTTCAACAGCTGCCTGATTTACTCAGTTCATTTTTGATCTTTCATCAGAGCTGCTGACATGGATCTCAGAAAAGGAGACCATTCTGCTTTCTTCTGCCACCAGTTCTTTAAGGATTATGTCTTAATAGTATATGATTGATGGAGATCTCAGCATTTATCTCCAGCCCGTTCAAGGCTACTACAAAATATTCCACCAATTCACCTTATATTCCCCATTCCTCCAAATCACAAAAAAATGAAAGCAGGCTTGCCATGAATCTCTTAGGCACAGTCGCCAGATTAGAAGTGCCTGGACAAATTTGCCAATGGTTATGTTGTATAATTGGGTGGCTCTAAAAAAATACTTGTGAGAGCATGTCAGCTTCTTGGCTAGGGGACTCTGGTTGATTATGTAGGAAGCCCAGTCTGCATTAATCTGTAGCGGACCAGAGTGCCCCACTCCGCTTCTATGATATTTCCTGTAAAGGTTATTGATATCCATCTCCAAGATATGTAAAATGTGGCACTAAAGCCTTCCTTTATTCATATACATCTGGAGATTGCTTGGACCAAGTAATGGATGACCTAGTCAAGACTGGCGTAGAGTGAGGAAAGACTTTCCTGAATTGTGAATGTTTTCCTTGCTGTACACATGCCCAGGAAATACATGCTGTCCCATGAAATCAGCCCTGGGGCAAGAAGACAGCAGCAGCTGGCAAAGGTCATAATCAGGTAAAAGAAACTATTTGGCTCCCCTTACCACAAAAATGTGCTCTGTGAGGGATCTGGGATACACTCCCAGACCTAACCTGCCCTTAACTTGGAGTGAGTGGAATTCAGATTCAGACCTTGCTTTTGTCATTTGATTCCAGCTCTCCTGAAAAAAGGGTTCAGGGCAGGTAATTTGTCAGTGGATGAACCTTGTTGGGATACACTGAAGATGTTTCCATGGAAGGAAAGGGACAATTAACCCCTGCAGCCTGGGGAGCAATTTTCCCCATGTCTTTTCTGTCTTCAGTTTAGCTAACTGCACGATGGCACAACTCCCTTCGCTAAGTCAGAAGTTCAAGATTTGGCCACCTCTGACTAAAGGCTACTTTCATGGCAATTGCAATCTGTACTGCACTCTTTTAGCATGGTGTGGGGTGGGCACTAAGGTGCTTGGTTCACAGCCCAGAGGTTGCAAGTTTGAGGCCATAGCAGAGATGCTCACAGTGCAGCCTGTCAGATTCTGATGAAGTTTGCTAAATACTTTCTCATGTGGCTGTGAAAAAGGAAATAGCTTCTCTCGAGGAAGTGTCAGTGCTATCAGTAGGACATTGGATGGGGGTTGATTCGGTCTTCTGGTTTACCGCTGACCTGCGGTGTCCCTATGGCCATAGGGAAGTCAAACCACCTCTCTGTGCCTCAGATATCTCCCTCCATTCATCTGGGGGTGAAAGCAGTGTGTAAGGGTGAGGTATTTCCTGCCTGTTGGAGCTTCCTGCCCCCGTGTTAACATTATGCTGTAGCCGTCAGACTAATCCTTGTGCCATTCCAATCAAAATGCCATAAATCACCTCTCAGTCAAATCGCAGGATGTTGCTTTGCTGAGTTTCCACACGAGTGCACATGCATCCTTCCCCCTGGATCTTGCCCTGGACTGCTACACTGGGACTGCTGCTGCAGGAACTACTGGTTCACGTATTGCACACCACTGGCACCCAACTACCACAGAGAAGATCTATTGCATCCAAGTCTGTCCACCAGCCTGCCTTTCCAGTCCATCCTACTGTACCCTATGCAGGACTTTCAGCATGGCCTTATAGGGCTCCTCACACTTGTTACAAGGCTGAACCCACATATACCTAGTACCCTATATTGACTTCCATTCCTTTTATACCAGCTGCCCCACACACAGATCCTCCCTCAGGGTGGAGCAATTACTCCCCATCTCCCTGAAAGGCACATCTCCCTTATTAAGGAGAAAAGTATCACCAGTTTGCTCCTTGCTTTTCTGCAAAGCCAGTGAATTGATTTCAGCTGCTTTCTCTCAAATTGGGGTTGCAATTAAAATATATAGGTATGCAAAGACTTTATAACAGGGGTGGGCAAATGCGGCCCAGGGGCCAGATGCGGCCCACCAGGCCATTCTCTCCAGCCTGCAGGGCCCCTAAAAAGTTTAGAAAATTAATATTTATCTGCCCCTGCCTGCCTATCATGTGGCTCTCAATGGCTTGCCAAAACTCAGTAAGTGGCCCTCTGCCCAAAATAATTGCCTGCCCCTGGTTTATAACAATCCAGCAGTGAAGCCAGGAAGCTAATTCTGAGGTCGGCTGATGGGCAACATGCGACAGGCAGATAAGGTGATCACAGTGGTGCAAGCCTACAGCGAGTCAGTCATTGGGAAGGAAAATTAGTTTTCAGCAGGGATCCTGGTTTTCTCTGATTAAAAAAAAAAAAATCCCCAATTTTTGGATTAAGAGAAGTAACCCAAAGTGCACATTTTTTCATGATTAAAATGAAACGCCACTAATAAATAGATATATATATATAGTGGTGTTTCATTTTCAACACGGAAATATGTGGATTTGGGTTTACTTTTTTAATCTGACAATTGGGGATTTTTTTTTTTATCAGAGAAAACCAGGACCCATGGTACCACGTTGCAAACCAACCATTTGTTGGCTTTTGGTGTCATCCCTGGCTACATTCTGCTGTTTCTGTTACCTGATGCTAGACACAGCTCATGCAGAGCAACGAGCCATCCTTCACAGCTGCTTTCCTCTTGGGAGTGGTGTTGCACACCACATGTGTTACAAATTAGGCCCATTAGTTTAATCTACGTCTGTTTTTGCTTTTGTCTTTTGGCAAAAAAAGTACGAGGAGCCCAGCCTCAACAAGTTGAGCTGAAGCCATATCTCAGTCAGAGCTAAAGTCTCTGACAGAAAAGAAACACCAGGCAGGATTCTTAGCATTGTTCAGCAAGGTTTTTCCTCCTGACAACACATTTAAGGTACCTTGCTTTTTTATTTTTTTGCCTTTTTTTTTTCCAGCTTCTTACGTTTCAGTTCAGCACAAAGGAAAACAAGCAAAATTCCTCTTGATCCCAGGCGTAGGATGCAATTTTAAAAGGCATTTAGTGTGGAACCAACCCAGCCATCTTCCCCCATTGACTTAGGGTTACACCAGGGATACACTTGGAGCACAAAATCTGTTGATTTTGGCAGACAGCAACATACCCTTCCCACTCCCCTCAAAACCCAGCGTGGATTAGGGAAGTTGGCGCTCACAGGATACATCAAAATGCCAGCCCCAGAAACTAGAAAGTTCACGTAATGACAGGCACAGGACCTCACGCTACCCTACAAAGAGAAATAGGGTTTTGTGGCCTGTTCATTCCTTGCTGGGAAGAACAAAGCATGGAGGGTGGTAGTTAGTGACTGGCAATACATAGGCGCTGGCGGCACCTGCGTGCTGGGTGCTCACTTCCTACTGGCTGTTGAACATACCTCTGATGAAGACACTTTTCTGTTACTACCAACCCAAGCCAGATACCAGTTAGGCTTAAATCACTAATTCTGCATTCCTCTGCCCTACCCCATTCACTTCCCATAAAACAACTACTTTAAGTGGAGAGAGGTCTGATCCCCCATGCTGGGATCCAGAGCTCAGTGAGATTCCTGAATGTACATGTGTATGTCTAGAAGGCTTGGATGACTTTGAAAATCCTACCCATACAGGATAACTAAGATGCTGTTCTTGAGCAACATGTTGGATACTGGGAAAGGAAGGATTCCTTTCATGGGAGAGGACTAACCTGAAGGTGGGAGATCAGTGTTCAATGCTCTGCTTTGACTGCCTAAATGACCTTGTTAATTCCCTTTATTCCTCTGTGCCCCAATATCCCTTCTATGAAATAGGGATAATGGCACATCCCAACCTCACAGAGGGGTTGTAAGAAGAGATGTGTTCAATGGTTATGACGTAGCTGGATACACTGGTGATGGGGTGAAATACACGGTGAGGCTGTCTGGGCTGTGGCCTACTGCTCCACTGACTCTAACCATGTAGATTTGTTCTTAATTTGGGAGGGTGATCTATCATTATGTTTTAGGAACAAAGGTTTTTCTTTGTGTTGCTAGATTTACATATGAATAAAGACACCTGTTTCCACTTCTGGGTGCCCTGACAGTTATGGTTATCCAGCAGTGTAAAAGCCGCCCGCCGTACAATAAAATCTAATTAAAGTAACCAGCCAGCGATTTAAACAACAAAGTAAAAACCTGTCTCTGCGCTGGAAAGAAAACCACATCCCCATTCCTGGAGAACTTTGGGGAATTAAAACTGATTTCTTTTCACAAATTGGGACAAAAAGTCTGAAAGAAAAAAATCTGTTTTGGGTAGGTCAAAGGGTTTCATTTCCATAGTTCATGTTCTTCAGGTTTATGATTTGACTTTGACCTTTTGTGTATATATATATATATATATATGTATTTTTTTTTTTCCCCCTATAAATTAACTCCATAGTTAAAGACTAATTCAGAGCCAGTCTCAAGCAGAGGAGAGTCTCCATTTGCTTGGAAATAGCACTGCTCCTAAAGCCAGGACTACATGCAGCTGCACCCCAGTACCTGCAGCTGCCTGGTACTAGGGATGTCTACACCTTCATATTGGTCCTTATACCTGTCTTGGTGGGTTGCTTGGATCCCCTGCCCTGGACTGGCTGCCTCTACTTCTTGAATACTAGTGCTGACTATGGAGCTCCTGCCACCGGACAGGGGTGTTAAGGAAGCTGAGGCTCAAGTTGTAAATTTCATAGATTTCATAGACATCAGGGCTGGAAGGGACCTCGGGAGATCATCGAGTCCAGCCCCCTGCCCAAAGGGCAGGAAGTCA
>NW_017728936.1:5033088-5040986 GCF_001723895.1 Crocodylus porosus | reverse complement strand
TTTTTTTTTTTCATTGCCACTAATAATTCCTGCCTGGGGTCTTCAGTGAGGTGAATGGGTCCTTTGTGAAACAACCGCCCTTTGAAAGCAAACATGGTCCAATGAGGTTTGTAAGAGCTATTGTGCTTTCATCCATGCCAAGTGCTTGAGAGCCGCCCAGCAGCACCCTGCTGTTGGCACAGCTGGGCCGCGCTACTGGCAGCTCATGAGAACAACTGTATCCTAAGTGGGAATTCAAACTCAGAAATGTTCACTTAGAGCTGGGCCAGCACGGAAATGCTTCTGCGTGTGCGATAGTCAGTTCCCGGTCGGAGCAGTGGAACAGAGCCACAAGGTCACGCTGACCTTGGTGAGGAACAATGGGAACAAGAGGTTCCACTGTTGTTTGTTGATAAGGAAATTATATTTGCACAGTACCTTTTAGCCAGAGAGATTAGTAAACCTTGATACATAGTGAGGTAGCAGTCACTTCATCCAGCCTTTCTTATGAGGGCGCATGGGGCTGTTCATTGCTACACAAGTAGTAGAAAGAGTCTCACACCAGCTCTTTAACCCCCTTTATTGGGGCTGCCACAGGCTTTTAAATAGTCACAAATGATCTAGACTTCCCATTTCTGCCTCCTGATAAAGGCAGCACTTCCAAAAGCACAGGACCTTCGCACTGCTCAGGATTGCCCCAGAAGGAAGGGCTAAATACACCACTTCCTGCTCTCCCCTGGGGGGTCACTGCAGCTTTCCCATCCAAGCATGGCACCAGCCTGTGCCCACTTCAGTGGAGAGATTGCACGTGTCCTTTCCCTCCTCAGTTAGAGCTCATGTTCCTCTGCCCTGTATCAAAATAAAACTCTTGGCCTGAGCACAGGGGAGGTCAGGAGGCACCATGCTTACAGGGCAATGACTAACACCTGGTTGTGCTGCAGGGCCCGGCAGCTGGTCATTGATGCATGGAAACTGCTGAGTCAAAGGAAATGTCCTGCACCTAGCCCACGTCAAATAAAGAAAAGTCTTCCCAGAGCATCTCTTTTCCAGCTCTCATTACTCTCACGGCTCTACAGGGACCCCCAGTGACGCACAGCACCGGGCATGCCACAGATGCCAACCCAGTGCAGAATCACGCACAGCTGAGTTGTGGATGCTGAACAAATATGTTGCCTCCTATGGTTCTTGCTGTTCAAATGGGCCAAAAGATTTACCATTTCCCCTCGAAGTCAGAAGACAGTAGGTTGGCCATGCTTGGTCCTCACTTTGACTGGCAGTGTATGAATGGCGAGGGGAGCACAGACAATTGGCTTCCCTGCATGCCGCTGCCTCCCTGTGGCTGCTGCAGAGGGATTAGCACTACTTATGTTCCCAGTCTTGCTGCTACAGCTATATCAGCTGGAGGTGCAAACGGATCCCAACCCTTGCTCAGTGTAGCTGTACAGAAAAAAACACATGGTGTGGATCAACGCTGCTTACAGAAGAGGGTTTTTGTTGGCTTGCTTACATTGCTCAGCAAAGTGGTGTGGTTACATTAGCAGAAATACTGGCACGCACCATCTTACCACTAAGGGGCAATGCCAACATAGCTGTGCTAGTACAGCAATGTGGCCAAGGCTCCATGGTAGAGAAACAGCTGATCTCTTCCTGCCACCAGAAGCCACAGCAACTTGGTTGCATTCATCCACTTGCTGTGTCCCAGTGCCATCGGCGGTGCAAGCACCCTGACCAGCGTCCAGTGGATTTGTGACAGTTCCCACCAATAATCCAAGACATTAAGCTTCCATTTATGTGGCTGGTTAATACTAAGGTTGGTGTGCCAACCCAGACAACTTGCATTAGTCTTGTATTCCAGTGAATGACACCTTTATTAATCTAGAAGAAGGCTTTTTCCCTTTCTGCCAAGGAGTTTAAAAAAATCTTCTAGTGATGACAAAAAACCACTAAATGCTAAAGCAGCACTCCGGACAGGAAAGAAAACAGCTCAGAGCATTAGAAAACTGGGATCTGACTGACCTAAGCACAGTCTGATTTTACTGAAGTCCACATTGACACGAGTGTGATGTGCTCCAGAGAAGGCTGGAAGTAACTGTTCAATTGTGTGGCCAGGTGAAGGTTTTTCAGTGGGATCAGGGACATGAGAATCAAGTTTTGGGGGCTAAAAGACCCAATCATGCAGGAGACAAGACCCCTGAACCCTCAGAGATTTCAGTTTGCAGGGCCACATCCTCAGCTAGTATCAGTCATCACCTAATTCCACTGGGCCCAGTACTGAGAATCTGCTCTTCAGCACTCACTACCCTATAGCATTTCAGCCCCAACCCCATATACTGGGGGTGAGCTAAAGCACTTGGTTGAGGTTTTGCCTATGGGAAACAACTGCTCTTTCCTCTGCCTCTAATTATACACTCTGTTTTTTTTAACATTGTTTGTTCAGTGTTAATGCCCTATTCCTGCAGTTCTGATATTTGATATGACCACTGCATGTCACTCACGTTGCCCCATTTGTTAGCATGTCTTGGACGCGTTAAGCAATTGCATGGCTTTCCTTTGGCAATACATTTGCACAGGCACTGAGCAAAGAAAACATTGAGATGACCAGCTATTAGCTCATAATCATTTTCCTATGGCCTGGCGTTTCAAAGAGTCGTTGCTGACTCTCTTGTTCGGTCACGTGAAGGTGGTGTTATGGCATCCCTCCAGTTGTTTTTCAAGGGTATTTGAGAAGAATGCTGCTGAGCACTAGACATTAACAATGACTAAGGACGAGACATTAACTCAACTCACCTTGCATAGATTCTGAAAGGAAGAGCCATGGGATGCAAGTAAAAGTCATGCTTGTGTAGATTATCAGCACAAAGCCCATCCATAGGGGATCCATGAGAATTATGTGGCACCTCCACCTTTTACCATTTCTACAAGTAACATGGGACTGTAGTTATGCTCTCCTCTGATTTTTCAAAGATGGTAGAGTGAGATGTGCTCACTCTACTCCACCAGCGTCTATCAGACTAAATGATTACACATGCATACATTTTTTGTTGTTGGTATCATAAGAATCAAACAGCCATTATGGGATAGGATCAATGCCTCCAACTCTGCAAATAAACTTTTCAGCTCACCCGCTAAGCAGCAGGAGACACTCAGCCCACGTAAACAGTCCAGCCTCCATCCTCGGTTCATGTAGACGAACGTTGTTGCATTGGAGTCAATGGGCTCTGCATGTTGGATTTGGCTGTCTGTTCTTAATAAAGCTGTTTGTAGCTGGATTGTTTGCAATGTGTAATGTACTTGCACAGAAATCGAACATTTTATGGAAGGAGGACTAAGCTATCAATCTCTTTCTGTGTTTAACTTAGAAGGGCACTTTTTGTTTCGTTTTTGCTGGTAATGAAAAATGGCTCTTTTACCTTGTGCAAAGTAAGTTCAAGGCCATCCTCAGCCTCTTTTGGGTGAAATTTGCCAAATGACTACATGACAATCAAGCTGTCAAGTTCCTTACTTGTCTGGGGAAAAGGAATAACATAAAGGACAATCTGTCCCTGTTGAAAACTGGAGGTGACATCAGTCATCTCTGCACAGACATGTCCCAATAAAAGGATTGGTGCTTTATCTCACCATTGGCACTGATATGACTTAAGGAGTGGGAACTGACTCATGAAGGGTGTGCTGGGAATCAAGCAAGGGAATGAGTATATGATGTTGTCCAAGCACCTAGCAACAATGTAAATGGGCCAAATTGTTCCATCACTGACAGTACTATGTATCTGGAGTTGCTTTCATGGAAAAGAGGCAATGTGTAAACCATCAAAGTTTAGGGTTTGTGTATGCATGGAGTAAATTGGGAATAAGTATTTAGGAATAGCCAAGAGTTTAGGTGAACCCACTCAGCTAACTGATGACAAATCCCCGTTCAGAAATGTGCACCCCCACATACAGCCAAGGAGGAACAGTCATTGCACTTTAAATTCACACCCTTTCTTTGCCCACATGAGCTCTAGAATGTATACAACCTCTGAGGCTTACCTTAGACTCTTCTTGAGCAAAACTACTTCAAACCTCTTTTGCCAATACTTGTGGGAGACTTAACTAGTACAGAAGAGGCACAAGTAGATGTTAAGGAGCCCAAGTGGTCTGCAGGCCGTTCTAATGCTCGTCTCCTCACACCTTACTGTAAAGAAGTAGGAGCAACCCTGCATCTTCCTCTGGTGCTTCCAAGGCCAAATGCTTCGGTGGTCCAAGTTCACTTACCACAGCAGGAAACCATTACCCCTATGCAAATAAGTAGCTAACTACCCGAGTTTCAAGGAAGGCTGACTTAAGAGCCATGCATCCAACTAACAACAGTAATACATGAGTTATGCCTCTTCATACTCATTTAGGCTCTCCTTTAGCTTTAGGTCAAGTATTTAAGACCTTAATTTGGTGGAGATGTTCTTAAACCCATCTCATGTCTCACTTACGGTTCATCCTTCTCTCTGGCCATGACAACTGCAGTGTTGCCCACTTGTCCCCATCCAGAAGGATGCTCTAAGCATCACTTGCCCAGCCAGGTTTGGGCATCACATCCTCTCTTCCTGCATCCCTCTACTGGCTTCCCCTCTTCTATTGCAAACTTAAGTTGTTTCAAGTTAAGACTTTCAAGTCTTTCCCCATCCTACCCCCTAGCTCTCATTTGCCATTGAGATGTGACCTCTGCGCCTCCAGTCAGCCTATGACAGCAGTGTCCCACAGGCTGACCAGTAGGTCTCACTGGTTTCTTGTACTGTCCCATATGTTGTAATGTCCCATAATCTGTTGTCTCCCATCTGGGATTTAGACATTAGGAACAATCTTTTTGCACTATATTATACACTGCCTGCACACAGTGGGTCTTGCTCCATGGTAGAGCTCCTACAGGCTGTACAGTAAAACATGTACAGTTACAATGACAGTAACTGCAGTGACCAGAAGGGCTGGAGTAACAGAGCAGGGGCTGTGTTCATTAGACAAGACATCTGTAATGTGTTTAAGCAAATGGTGTGGACCAGGCAAGTTGTTTCAACAAAGTCAGCCATTCACTGAAAGCCTTTTCCAGGTAAACCTCTGGTTTATCTTGACCTGTTAACAAGCATCAAGACAACAGCCTTGTGGAAGAAGGTCCCATTCAGCACTGAGGCAGGGAATCAGTATCTAGCCTGTATTAATTAAAAATCCACACTTTGAAGTCACCAATTAGACAAAAATACGCACATGCACAAAACACACATGCATGAGAGTACACACGGGCAGAACTTTAAATACAATTTTATTTCAGGTTTGCTATCGATGCACAAACAGCAGAGACCAATGTACAGTATACATGGTATACACAAAGCAGCCAGTACAATAGGCATTTCCATCCTTCTGCTATACATTTTGCAAAAGAACCACAGAAAACAAAACAAACCCCTGCCCGTCCCCCAGTGAACAATAGCAATGACCATTCTTGGTGGCTTTGGGAACCATCTTTTCATTGGAAAGACACAAAGGGCAGCCCCTCAGAACAATACACTCAAATGAAAGCACCATGTAATATGTGCTACACAGAGAAAACAGCAAAAAATTGTATGTAGGACTGGAAGGGACTTGATGGTCCAGCCACCTGCTACTACAGGCAACCATGACCTCTAATCCCATTTGTAAACAAATCTCCAACACCATCTTAAAGCTAGTTAAATTATCTGTCCCTCTTGGCACCTCATACCCCTCTTTGTAGGAGATGGGGAGAAGACTCAGGAAAGGAGTCAACTTCATGCATTACATGCAGGCACTGTCCTGTCTAGTGCCTGTTCCAGTCTGTTATAGTACTATTTGGCCGTCCTAATGACTGGCTGCCCTCTGGGATTTTCTTTCCTCTCTCCTGATCCTCCCTCAACTTAAACATTATCATTTGCCTGGAGAGATCCTTGTCCCCATCTGGAACCAGTAACTGCTCCTCAGATTCATTCTCCCCTGCACAGATACCACTAATGACATATTTCAGTAGAGAAATCATGGGACTGGTGAAAGCCAATACTCTTATTGAGGTCACCGTCAATAAACAGTGGAAAGAAAAGTGAAACAAATGCTCGGGAAAAGAAATTATATGGACCCATTACAAAAAAGGCACGTTAAGACAGACCAATAGAACAAGAGGGACTAAAACAGTCACAGTTGGAGTCCCCTGTCCATTTTGCACAGCCTCTGTGCAGGACCATGGACCTACAGCAGTGAGCAGCACTTGAAGAGTCCAATATTCAGCTGGCATAAATCAGAAGAGCACCATTAAAAGTCAGAATAATTAAAGTCAGAACTATGCCAATTCACATCAGATGAGACTCCAGCCCACAATACCTTGGGGTGTTTTAATCAGCCATTTAGTAACTACATGAAATCCCAGGACTCTAATTCCTAGATCCCTGTCCTGAAATCTGGCTTTATGGGAAGAACATTGTTAATGCCCACTGAATGCAACAGGAATGATCAGAATCCATCAATGACCTGAAAGATGGCATAGAGCGCACCCTCAGCATGTTTGCAGATGACACCAGGCTAGAGGGGAATGGTAGATATGCTGGAGGGTAGGGCTAGGATTCAGAGAGACCTGAACAAATTGAAGGATTAGAGCAAAAGAAGTCTCATGAGATTCAGTAAGAGCACATGCAAAGTCCTGCACGTGGGTCAGAACAATCCCATACATTAGTACAGGCTGGGGACCACCTGGCTAAGCAGCAGATCTGCAAAAAAGGACCTGGGGGTTACAATGTACAATAACCTGAAGATAAACCAACTGTGCCCTTGTTGCAAAGAAGGCTAACGGCATCCTGGCCTGTATTAGTAGGAGCACTGCCAGCAGATCAAGGGAAGTGATTCTTCCCCTCTTTCGGCACTGGTGAGGCCGTATCTAGAGTACTGAATCCAGTTTTGGGCCCCCCCACTTAATAAAGGATATGGACAAATTGGAGAGAGTCCAGCAGAAGGCAACAAAAATGGTTCAGGAGCTGGGGGACGAGTTCTGTGAAGAGACTGAGGGAACTGGGCTTGTTTTGTCTGGAGAAGAGAAGACAGAGGGGAAGACTGAATAGCAGCCTTCAACTACCTGAAAGGAGGCTCCAAAGAGGATGGAGCTGGACTGTTCTCACCGATGGCAGATGACAGAACAAGGAGCAATGTGCTCAAGTTGCAGCAAGAGAAGTTTAGGTTAGATATTAGGAAAAACTCTTGCTAGGAGCGTAGTCAAGCACTGGAACAGGTTACCCAGAGAGGTCGTGGACTCTTCATGCTTAAAGGTTTAAAACTCAACTAGACAAACCCTTGGGTGGGATAATCTAGTTAGGGATGATCCTGCTTTGAGCACTAAATGACCTCCTGTGGTCCCTTCCAGCTCTCATTTCCTATGATTCTACGAGTTTCACTGGATTTCCAATTGTTGCTGGATTGTACTTCACTTTGGAAACCTGGGGTTGTAAAGCTGGGGCCTCTCTCAGTGAAGGACATGTCAAAATGCCAGCTTACCACAATGGAACAAAATCATGGCCTGAATCTTCTCCCACAAAATGTGGAGGCTGCAATAATGCGGCTGACATCTCATAATGTGGTTGTAAAGATAATGTGGCTTGGCCCAGCTTTCCGCATCAGCTGGAGCCATCTGGATAGTACAGGGTTTGTGAGGACTGGAGAATGCCCCATTGGCAGAGCTCTGCTAGAATGTCCAAATACTCGGGCTGTGCGAAGCTTCGGGTGGCGAGTCGATTCAGAGGAGATTCAGCCCAATTTGGTGGCCGAATCTCCAAATCCAAATTGAATCAGCAGACCAATTTAAAGGTCCGGATCTTTGGAAGAGATTTGGAGAGCTTTGATGATTCAGGTAGTCCCTGGTGGCTGCAACAGGGAGCTGCGGCTGACTCTGAGCTGGTAAG
>NW_017728936.1:5005817-5032988 GCF_001723895.1 Crocodylus porosus | reverse complement strand
CCCCACACTGCATGGGGGGCTCTGAACAAGCCCCCTGATGCCCCTCCCCCTTTGCTCCCCCAGCCCCTCCAAGGCCAGCTCTGGCCCTTTAAGAAGAAAGCCCCAGGACAGCAGCAGCCAAAGCGGGTTTGGCTAAATTGAATCACTGCCCCCCAAATCAGCCGAATCCAAAGCAAATACTAGCCACTTCGCACAGGCCTACCATACTGTACGCGGAAGCTCGGGAGGAGCATTTTGACAGGCAAAACAGGCTTTAGGCAAAAGTAAGATGTAGGCACTGTTTTAAGGTGGCCAAGCTTAGAATCTGGCCTCTTAATGGAAAGTTCATTACAGAATTGTGTTATATAAAAATGTAGTCAATGGGCTGAATGAAAAGAGGCACTGGAGTAAGAAAGGTGATGATGGGGCCAAGCGGTGTTGGTCTAGAGGCCAGGCAGTGAGCCACCAGGCAACAACTGGGTACAGATTACTAATGTTGTGCACAGCCTGGGAGCTCCATGAGCAGCAGTCATCTTTAGAAGAAGGTGGAAGGCACTTGGGGCCAGACTTCCTAAGACATCCAAGGACCTGAAGGGGCAGAGAGATGTTTGGGAAATTGCCAGCAGGCACCCTTCTGGATCCTGAGGTGCCCAAATGATCCTAAAAACCTGGCCTTTGGTCTTCATTTCAATGCCCGAGTTGCAATCAAACAGCATGCTTCTCTGGGACCTTTCACCAGAGGTCTGCAAAGTGCTTTGCAAGGAGGAGGCGGCATCCCTGATCTCTTTGCCCGTTTACTGGTAGGACACTAAGGCACGAAGGCCCCAATACAGCAAAGTACTTGGCTGACATAGCACCTGCAAGGAGTCTCATTAAAGCCACTAGGACCATCTACAGACAGAACCGCAGCCAGGGAGGGGAGAAGACTTGCCCACGAAAGAGACCACTCTGCAGCCCCCTCTCCTATACAAGCAGCCTTCCTTGGTCCCTCTCTCCTCATCACCCCAGTAAACACCCAAAGCCTGCTTACCCCATTACACTAAAGCAGCCCTAAGGTGGATGGAGACAAGTCACAGCCATTTCTGTTACATTTCTGCTCATAACATCTCTAGGTGTGTATAGATATATTTTTTTTAATTTAAATTTTTTTTTTTTTACCCTGGGGGAAAAAAAAAAAAAAAAAAAAAGCGTTCTAGCGGAAGAGGGTGCGGGCTAGTCCTGGGCACCACATGGCAGGGAGCACCACCGTGAAAACTGACTCAGCATCTGCCAGTCCTACTAGTTATGTGCCATTGGCAGTGCTGCTGATTCTCAGGTGAGGAAGTGCTATGGAGGGGCACAACAGTACGACTGAGCACTGCCTCCTGGAGCCAAGGCCTGATTCTCATCTACGCAGAGATCCATTTGAGCTGCCCTTGCAGCAGAATGGGGCCCTGCCAATCCAATTCATGCCCATTTACAAGACCAGAGTGTAAGTGAGCATGTGGCCAGAAGAGGTTTTTTTTAAATTCATGCCCGTTTTATATTGAAGATGCGTCACCCCCAACGCACCCTTCCTGAAGCACCATAGAAAGTCATAGTCTTAGAAAAGGAATCAATGGAAATGACAAACTGCCTCAGCTACACATGGTTCACACCGACTGAGAGGAAGGAGAGTAAGAATACAGAGTTAAGCACCATAAGAATCTACTTTGTTCGATCCATAAACATGAACAATAAAAAAAGGACTTACAGCCCTGCATGAAAACATCGCTGCAAGTGTCTGGAGGGCAGCAGCATGTCCAGGCTGCAGTCACTGCTAGCAAGCCCTGAAGGCATCGATTCATGAGACACGCCAGTGCTTCACTGCACTGGTCACTAAGCGCTATCATTTGTCAGCATTGCAATGGTAATTCCACTTGGTCCTGTCTAGTACTAGTGCTCTGGGAGTTGGGGGGTAGGGGCGACCCTTGGAAGAGCAGAGGGAGGTTGGGCCATGGCAATATAAGAGCACCCTCTGTTGTCCTTGGTTCAGTCCCAGACAGCATCCCTGGAGACTTGCCCTGCCTTTCATCCTTTCTCCTCGTGCCTACAGCATCTGGTGGAGGGTGGTGGAGTCTGGGTAGTCTGCCAGCTTCGAGGTAGATGTTTATCCTACTCCATCTCTGAGTGACCTGTTCCACAAAACCACGCTGAGCCCCTCGCTCATGCGTGCTCTCTCCCCACATACAAATCCTTTGTCTGTTGGTATGTGCTATGTAGCAGGCCCCTCGCCTCAGATGGCTCCCCCTCTCCCTTCCCCCAGCTGCTGTTCAACCTTCAGCCACGGATCTCCAGCCAGAGAGACACCATGCCTCCTTTGGAAGTGCCACCAGCCTGGTCAGCAGGGCCTCAGGGTACAGAAGTCTAGCTCCTGAGGTTTCTTCCTGAGATTGCAGCGATCCCGAGGCAACAGCTGCCCTGCCTGGGCTGTGCACTTCAGCATGCGCCTCTTGAAGCCTCTGCCACAGGTTTTGGAGCAAGAGGACCAAGGACCTGCCTCCCATGTGGGGCAGGGGTCTCCGCATATCCTGACGTCAACAGGCCGCTGGGTGGCATCGCACTCAGAGGCCAGGTGGCCGTAGGAGTCACGACAGTCCACAGAGCGCTTCTGCAGCCCATTGCCACAGGTGACAGAACAGGCCTCCCAGCCTCCAGCTGCCCACTTGTAGGATGGGCGTTTGTAACTCGGCCTGCCCATGTCCAGGTGGTTGGATAGGCTTAGGACACTGTTGGTGAGGTCAGGCAGGCTCTTCCCATCACTCTTGTATGAGGACTTGTCATCTTTTCTCTCCTTGGGCAGGTAGAAGGAGTAACGCACCCGGGGGGGAGTCATTTTCCCAACTGACAGCACCTCCAGAGTCAGAGGCTCCTGGATAGGCTTAAAGGACTGAAGGCTTTCCACTGCCGTGCCTGTCCCACTGTACCGCAGCACGCTGCCCTTCACTATCAGGTCCCTCTCCACAGCCGAGACAATGAAGTGCCCATTGAGCAGATACTTGCCTTGCCCATTCTTCAGAGCTAGGTAGTTATCATCATTAATCAGTCCCTTGTAGCCACGCTGCCTGATGTCAATGCTGGAGGCTCCTGCTGGAATGACCACCACAAAGTTGTAGCCATGCCTATAAGACAAAGAAAGAGGGTGTTAGCACCACACCAGTACTGCTGGGAACAGTTATTTGTCCATCAAGGGGATGAAGCTCCAAGCCAAATGCAGACTGAACTGCTCCCCACAGCTCCATTAGAAAGCTACAGTAAAACCTTCCCGCTGTGTCCAAGTATGGTGCAGGGACCTGCAAGTGATAGGGTGACTACTCGCACATCAGTCCAAGTCATCCAGCATCTTCATTTGAGGTTAAATGCTGACAAGATTCTGCAGTGTAGACAGGTCTCACCCTCCCCCACAAAAGACTAGATTTAAGTCAGGTAGACTAGACCCTGGGACCTTGGATCTAAAGACCCAGCAGCCATCACTAGCAGTAACAGTTGCTTATGAACAAGAGGCGAATGGTCCCTCCCTTTCCCTACATTTTCTGAAATGCATGTTAAAAAAGACAAGCCTGGGGGGTTGAGGAAACAGGACTATCAGACACTCACATGGGCTTTGTGAACAACCCCGAAACCTTCTTGCAGCTCTTGTTGTCTCCTCCACACACACTGCATTTGTCAAACTTCTTCTTGGAGCCCAGCTTCCCGTCACATCCCGCTTTGATGCATTTGCCCTGGACGCAGACAGAGGTGGAGTCGGGTGCACATGGGGTCCCATCTACCACCTGCAGGTCACCAAGGGGGAGAGGAGGTCTTAGCAGTCAAGGCATTTGGTTCCCAGGTGCATAAGAGTGCCCCACATCCCACCTGTGCATGTACCACCAGCATCCAAGGAGGAACCTTTGGGTGCTGGGGTACACCAATCCCAGAGCTGCTCTAAGTTATGCCTGCCTCTAGACCAGCCTGGTACAGAGAAGACATTAATAGGCATAAAGCCACCTGTGTCCCCACCCCATGTTGGGGCTGTGTTGGCACCTGCCCAGAGGCACAACCCAGAATCATGACTTTTATACCACATCTATGAACAACTTCTCTCCCTACCTAATCAGCAATCCTGACACCTGGACACTGCAAATGAACAGGTTTAGAGAGCCAGTTGACCCTTTGGTGGTGTCACTGTATTCCCCATCCCAATTCAGACAGACAGCCCAGTCCTGTGCGTGCGAGCTTGAGCTCCCATGAAAAGCTGCCTCCTTGCCTTTTGCACACCTAGGGCACCAGAGCAAAAGCAATCTCACGTGCTTTGCAAACCTGGGCCAGAGCCAAGACTGGTCTAAACTGGCAGTTCCACCGAATTCAGCACAGCTCCAGCATAGACTCTGGCTTGCAACCCCTCAGTGCCTTGCAGTAGCACTGTTTCCCCAGATTAACTGTCTGTTCGTTCTTGAATCCCAATAGCATAGAGCGGTACCTGCAGCCTCTAAGGCAGAGCATCCCAAAGGCCAGTTACCCGATTACTCCATCTAAGTATAAAGCCTTCCTGCTCATTCATTTCCAGTGATGCTTGTGTTCTCCTTACTCATTAATACAGTTAACCATCACTCTCCTTACACAGTCATTTATAGCAGCTTCCCGTTTCCCTTCCCTCAAGCCCAATGGCTCATACAGTTGCTCTCCCCCTCCTCACCTTAGGAGCCAACACATAGAAGTAACCTGTGCCGTTAGCCCTGCATATGAGCTTGCATTTGTCTCGAGGCGAAACTCCTGAGTACTTAGGGACCCACGAGACGGAGGCAGTGAGCCGGTTGGTGCTGTGGCTGTAGCCATTGAAGGCCTCGCACTGTTCCTCTCGGAAACTCTTTCCTGGCACTGGAAGGAAATAAAGCACATGTGGAAATGCCACCAGGAAGGGCATCCTCAGCTGGAATGCATCTGCCTGGCAGGGCCCAGGCCTGGGATCTGAGCATGGAGGAGCAGCGGCAGAGTGTCCTATCCCTTGCTCTGATTTTATTTCAGTTCTGTTCCACTGACTTCAGAAGAGTCACTCCTGATGTACATGACTGTAAATGGGATGAAAAAAAATCTGACCTTGAATGTACAAACAACTTGACCCAGCTAGATTACTCAGAATTGCAGGGGGTTGCCTCTCTACCTGAAGTTGCTAACATGCTAGTCTTTCCACTTTTAGCAGAGTCAGAACAGCAAGTCAGGTTCTTTGGATATTCTGGACACTAGCAAGATGTGTGTTACAAGAGAGATTGGTTTCCAGGGAAAGGATAATGATGGTACAGGACTGCTAATGGGAGAAACACAAGCTACACTCATAGCCAAGACAGCATCAGCTGCAATGATAACATCAGCATTTGCTGAAAACATCTGGGATTCACAGGAGAGTACATGTCAAAGAAAGGAATTACAAGGCACCTATCGCCAATCACCTAATGGAGAAGGGTATTAGGAGAAGTGCAGAGGGCCTGGCCAGGAGTGAGCAGAGAAGGAGTTAACTGGCCTCCTTAAGCAAAGGAAACAACACAGCTGCATACCCTCAGTGTGGAGATTGTGTTTGGGATCCCATCCACAAAGCAAGGTTGGGACCAGCTGTAGCAAATTAGACAATTCCCCCCAGCACACCATAAGAGGCATGTGCAGAGACAGCTGGGCTAGCTGGCACAGGGGAGGTAGAGGAAGTGTTCACTGTATATGCCTTTCCATATGGGCCTGCACGCAAGCTGCGCACATCAGGCCTCAGAGTTCCTCTCACTTGAGAGCCAGGCCCTTGCCTTCTCCCTGTACAATTCCAGGAGAAGACCACACTCAGCCATGCCTCTCATTCACCTTCCCTGCCACGTATGCAAATACCAGCCACACAGGGCGCATCCCCACATGCAGGGATGTGCACTTGCAGCAGCAAAAATAGTGGCACAAATCTGTGCCTCTACTTTTTGCCACAGTGCATGCCCCCGCATGTGCACCTTGGTGTGGGGCAAACTGCCCCACTTCAGGGAAACTGCACTTTCCTCACTGCTCCCAGCATGCTAGAGGAGCTGGGTGACAACTAAAGGAGGAGTACAGATGCTCTGGCTGGCAGCCAGAGCATCTCCCTGGAGAACTAAGTCTCCCAGTTTGCTAGCACATGCTCTTCTTGTGTGCATACACCATGCTGTTTTTTTCCCCCTATGGTGGGTTTTGTTTGGGTTTTTTTGTTCTGTTTTTTTAATACCAGGA
Organism: Crocodylus porosus; assembly: GCF_001723895.1. Taxonomy (NCBI): domain Eukaryota; kingdom Metazoa; phylum Chordata; order Crocodylia; family Crocodylidae; genus Crocodylus; species Crocodylus porosus. Next base: position 5,026,778 of record NW_017728936.1, on the reverse strand, counting down.
TTTCCTGGTAGCAAAATTCTCTCTCAGTGCAAAGCACATTTTAACTTTCTGGGCATGCAGCTTGTGGCACCACAAAGATGTCTGCAGCACCACCAGCTGCATGTGCCAGCCCGTCTGGATGTGGCCTTAACATCCACTTCCCTATGCTGCCCTCCACCTGCTAGGGAACAGGATGCTCATGCACAGTAAGGAGGCACTGCTAGTACCCACCATCCATCAGCACAGTATCTGATCTTCCTCCAAGGAAAGTCAATAGCAAAGGCCATGACAAATTTGGTGGAGTGTCTGGCACTTCTCCCTGTTTGGGACAGGGCTTCTACTTTTGCCGGGGGAAGGAAGGAGTGGAAAGTTCAGACCGTCATTGTTGCCTGTGCAGGAAAGACATGCACTCCGGGTTTGAGTGCTGTGCAGTCACACCTCGGCAGAGTGTGACCCCTTGCATCACGTTGGCAGAGCCAGGTTTTCTGCTGTGACAACTCTCTAATCCAGGGGCAGGCAATTATTTCAGGTGGAGGGCCACTCAGAGTTTTGGCAAGCCATCAAGGGCTGCATGACAGGCAGCTAGGGACAGATAAATATTAATTTTCTAAATTTTTTAGGTGCCCCACGGACCAGATAGAATGGCCCGGCGGGCCACATGTTGCCCACTGCTGCTCTAATCTCTTTCTGCTTTAACTAAGTAAGTTTGATTTACATCAGCTAAGTATGTGATGTAAAACTCTGTACTAATGCCCAGGGGTAAATGAGCACACACGGGATGCAGAGCAAAGGAAACAGGACCTCCATCTAACAAAAATGTCTGCAAACCTTGCAAGAAGTAGCAACTGTGGAGGTGGCATTAGGTAGCTGATTGTGTGAAACTTTGATTTCTTTTTTTCCCTGAAAAAACATGGTTTCTTTCCCTCAGTTTAAAGTGTTTGAAATACTCCAAGAATTTAAAGTGCTGATTTTTGGAGGGGTGGGGGCTGCAGGGGGGCAAGGGAGGGGGAATATTTTCCGTATTTTTTACATTCTACTCTCCGCTCTGCTGTGCATGGGGAGAAAAAATAACCACAGACTCTCAGTCTGAGCTTTATTCCCCAGTGATGTAACCACTCCCTGACAGACCAGACGGTGTTAGGCTGGAGGGTAATGTAGGGATGAGCACACCACTAGTTCAGGTGAGCGAACTGATGCAGATAAAATAATAAGCCAGTTAACTCCATATCTAACAATTTAAGCCACATGTTTGCAGATACAGTCATTTTCCTGCTCTAGCCCCATCAACCAGTTTTCACAGGCCAGGACAGAAATGCCATAAGACTGAGGATTTCTACAGAATTTCCATCCCAGAAGAACTGGGAAGATTGAGATTAAAGATGTTGATAGCGAGACAGAAGCTGGGATTGAATGAGAGGAACAACGGTCAGTGTGAATGAGCAAAACTGGGACGTGACACTTCCTGCCTTTAAGCTACTGCCTACTTTCCTCTTTAGAGCCTCCCTAAACCAATTGGATGGCTGAAATATTTGAAGCCCTTTCTTCCCTTCTGGCTAAAAACAAAGGCAGAAGCATGAACACCCCAGCTCCTCCTTCAGGACATGTCTGCAGATTCCACAGGTCCAATTATCACTTAATTATTTGAGTGCTTGAACTGTGCCCCTCCAGCTCCCTGAGCTGCTGCTAATTTCAATGCTACACTGCACCATGGATGCAATGGAGAATCCACTGCCAAGAGGCTGTTCCAGGAGCAGGCAGCTGCCCATTTTCTTTACCTGTGCTATTTAAAGGGCCCTTTCAATTCACCAACAGTCCTCAGTATCAACCAGTTCCAGAACAGGTTCTTCCCCTCCCAGCTGCCCCCTTCCCTGGGGGAAGCCTTACCTGAATCGGAGCATGGATCTAGGCTGCAGGACCGGTACTTGACACGGATGCCCTCACAGTACTTCCCTCCATTGGCAGGCACTGGATTGTTGCATTCGCGCTTGGCCAGCTGGACTCCTCCACCACAGGTCCGAGAGCACTGGCCATAGGGTGACCACTTCCCCCAGTTGCCATCCACCTGCCAGAAAATGGGATGTTAAGAGGAAAGCGCCTTTACCCTGCAGCAATATCAAAACCAGCACGTTGTGCCGTATCTGGGCTCTCAGCAGAGTGGACCAGACTCAGCGGGAGAGGTCCACAACATACCCAAGATTGACCAGAGGATCTTTCCCTGGGGGAAATATTCTACCCTCTCTGGCTGTTGCACTCAACAAAAGTCATTCAGAAGAAACGCCTACTGGGCACCAGCAACAGCAGCAAAATGGTATTAAGAATAAGCCCTGTTCTCACACAAAAGTGCAGTCAGTAGAAGTCCCATCCCTGCAACCCAAGAGCAGCAATTAAGACCTTACACCCTTGGCAAAAGCATATTGTTTAATTCCCTTCCTTCTCTACCCCAATTGCTTTTGATACAGCAACAGCCAGGGACACAAATGATGTCAGGGGTTCCTAATGCAAAGTAGGGCCCTTGTGTTCTCTATCACTGGCTCTTGAGAATGCTTGGAAATGGCGAGCAACTTGGTGGCCTGAAGAGTTTGTGCTTCTTTAAGGTCAAACCACAAACACCATAATGAGCATCTCAGCCTGGCCAGTGAGGCAACTGAGCATGTAAGTGATCTGTCCAAGACCAGGGTGCCCCTTGCAGGGAGACTGGAGTTATCCAACATAGAGGATAACTACTGCATAGCACAGCTTTCTAGGGAAACGCTCACTTTCCATGGGTTAAAGGATGATGAAAATCAACACTCCTGGGCCTGGTGCCACATGGTGGAATTAGAAAACATCTCCCTGGGGCTGAGCAAGCTGCTGCAATCAGAGAGGGTAGGTGCCATACCCAGGCTCACTATCTGGCAGGCTCTTTTCCACCACATCTGCAGTGAGCTCTGGGGAGCCTGCTTGCATCAGGGTTCAGTGCAGATAGGTCTACAAACTCCATATTGCACTCTTCAGCCCAAGCTGCAGCCTTCATGCGACTTGCCTTGGCCTCCCCACTGACTCCCCCCAGCACAAAGCAGGCCGGTACTCACCCTGTACTTACTGATGTTATGCCTCTCGACGCAGGCTCCCTTCATGCAGAACCTTCCCTCTCCACAGCTGGTGCCGTCAGCCCAGGGGAAGTGGCGTGTCTGACAGACGATCTGCCCCCGAGCTTTTCCCGTGCACCACAGCTTGGTGCAATACTGCATGTAGGGGCAGGGCTTGGAGCCGATGCCAAAGGCCAGCTCACACTGCTGGTTGAGGGTATAGCTGGCCCCAGGGAGGTCCTCTGGCAGAGGGATGGGCTTGGTGGGTTGGTCCAGCAAGCAATCCCCTGTGGGGCAGTGAAAGAAGAGAAATGCTCAGTGAGATGCAATCAGAATGACCTGAGTTTCAGTGCTGGGTACCATCACACTCATCGTCTTGTAGGAGAAAAACAGTTACAGCTGGTAAATAGAGAGCCACATCACACTGCAGAACCCATGGACCTCAATGCTGCAAGAAGCTGGCAAGTAAATCTGTGGCTGGATTGACTGATTTATTCATAGCTGAGCAGGAGCCATGTGATGATTTTTTTTTCTAATCAACATTATCTGTAGTTTTCATAACTACCAGCCAGCTCCCACTGGGGCAAGTGTCCACTTTGCAAACAGCTCCAATACAGCTGGCACTGCCAAGTACCACCATGAGACCAACCAGTGACTGACTACGCTCAAGGTTAATAGCTGAGCTTTTCAAGTCTGTCTAAGGAACTTAGGCACATATCTCCCATCGATATTCTACCCTCCCAATTTCAGCCAGTCCTCTGGATCAAGGCTTAAGCAGGTTGGCAGGTGAGTGGAGCTGTTCAGGGGGGCATTTTGGGCCAGGGGGCTCCAACAGCAGAAGCAGTGAGGCCTTATAGGTCTGCTTTAAAATCAGGTCCAAGGCAAGTAAAGAGTTACAAAAAACAAACCCAGCATCGCAAAGCTAGACCATTTCCAAGTTGATCTAGTCTCGGGTGCTATGTGGTCCCTTAGAAGTGATAATTTCTGGCAGCCTTCAAGCTGCCTAAAAGTAAACTGTTTAGAAAGGGAGAACTGCTGAAGTCTATGGAACTAAGGGCTGTCCCAGCTCAGCTCTCTGATGGCTTCAAGCCTGCAGACATCTGGTGTGAGGATTACAGATGCCCCCTCCGGCCTCAGCCCCCTGCCTTCTTCCCCACCCTCAAGGGAGGTTCACGGCTCTACCTGCTCTTGCCCTTCATATCCAGTGTGGCCAAGTTGCTAGGTCAGGGCATTTGCTATGTGTGGTGTCAATGAAGAATAAACAGAAATGGTCACCCAGAGCTGGGAGAAGACAGGATGAGAGCAGGAGCTTCAGCAGGACAGAGCACAGGAAAGAGGAACTCACTCAATAACAAGCATGGATCCCATTTCAGGGGCAGCTACTGGCCCCAATGACTGAGATCTGCACCCACGCTCTCCTCCAAATGCCCTTCAGTGGGGATGCACAGAGGCAAGGCAAGGCTGGGATTCATCTCAGAGCATTCAGTCTCTGCCTTTCCTCAGCCATGCACCCACAAAGCACAACTGACAGCACTTCTCATGGGAGGGCCCTCTACCCAGCATCCTACTGTCCCTCACATCAGGCAGGGACCTGGAACAGGGACCTGAAGCAGGTTTCTGTGCCTACCTGGAATGGCATCAAAAAATATATATCAAAGAATCATAGAAAGTTTGGGATGGAAGGGACCTCAGGAGGTCATCTAGTCCAACCCCTTGTTCAAAGCAAGACCATCCCCAACTAGAGCATCCCAGCCAAGGCTTTGTCAAGTTGGGCCCTAAAAACCTCCAAGGATGGAGATTCCCCCACCCCTCTAGGTAACCTGTTCCAGTGCTTCACCACCCTCCCAGTGAGAGAGTTTTTTCTTAATATCCAATGTAAACCTCCCTTGCTGCAACTTCTGACCATTGCTCCTTGTTCTGTCATCTGCCCCCACTGAGATCAGACCAGCTCCATCCTCTTTGGACCCCCCTGCAGGGACTTGAAGGCTGCTATTGAATCCCTTCTCAGTCTTCTCTTCTCCAAACTAAATAAGCTCAGTTCCCTAAGCCTCTCCTCAGGAGTCATGTCCCCCAGCCCCTGACCCATTTTCATTGCCTTCTACTGGACTCCCTCCAATTTGTCCACGTCCTTTCTGTAGTGGGGGGCCCAAAACTGGACACAGGACTCCAGATATGGCCTCACTAGTGCCGAATAAAGGGGAATAATCACTTCCCTCAATTTGCTAGCAACAATCCTCCCAATGCAGCCCAGGATGCCATTTCCCTTCTTGGCAACAAGGGCACACCGCTGGCTCATATTCAGCTTCTTGTCCACTGTCACCCCCAGGTCCTTTTCTGCAGCCAGTCAGCCCCGAGCCTGTCCCGGTACATAGAATTATTCTAGCAATGGACTTCACAGTTTTGTGAATACCCCAGGGTGCCTCACATCACCTGCTGGGACTGGCCTCCAGTAACACCTGACCTGAGCCAGCATCAGCAACTGCATCCCCCTCCCTCTCCTCTCCATCCACCCCTCCCACCTACCTATGGTCCCAGCCCCAGCTCACCATGCCCACTGTCAAGGAAGTCGGTGATGATGGCCGCGCTGCAGGCTGACCAGGGGCTGGCACGGTCAATCTGTATGAGGGTGGGAGACATCATGTGGTTGGTTTTCAGTCTACCAAAGGTCTCCTCACAAACCTTCACGTTATCATGGGGCATGTTGAACACATGACCTAGAAAAGTAAAAGGAAGAAGCAACTTTAAGAATAACGGACAGCCCTTATACAGAGCTAGCCATCAGTAGATCTCAAAAGGTACTTCACAACAGAGTGCAGTATCATTGGCCCATTTTACAGAAGAGGAAACAGAGGCAGAATTAGTTGCCTAAATTCGCCTAGTGGCAGAGCCAGGAAGAGAACCCAGATTCCAGAGTCGGATCTACTCATCTGTCCAGCGGGCTACATCACTATTCACTACCAAAGTGTGAAGGGGTTACTGCAACCCACTCTCATCCCTAAGAGGCACCATCTACCCTTCCGCACAGTGCAGCCTGTGCAGGAAGGTCAGGCCTCGTTCGCAGCTGGGCAAAGCCTCTGTCCCCTCGGGCTGACAACCAGCCACACACAAAGGCAGCACCCACATACTCTGTGGCTCTTCTGCCAGTGACCCCAAGACCCTGCAGCGCAAGGAGTTCATCCATCAGCATCCACTGATGCACGCAAAGGAGGAGCAGTCCTAGGTGCTGACTTCAAAAGCAGGGTAGAAAAATAACAGCTACCACCACGCCTGCTGCCTGGTAGCAGTTGAGTCAGCTGCCCCTGTGCATGTTGCTGCCCCAGGCACCCGCCTGCCTTGTTACACCTCTGGCTCCCACAGAAGCCAGACAGACTTACCAGCTGCTTCCACAGGAACAGAGTTAAGCCAGTACATGGGGACCATTGCAGGGCACAGCTCCAGGCCTTGTGTTAGGATGAAGCCAAGTGTCATCTTAGGGGATTGGCATAACTGTAACAACCCCCTCTGGCCTTAAAGGTGTGCTCTGCTCTCCACAGCAATCCCGAGACAGCCACCAAAATACACATCACCTGCTCGCCCTGCTCTTAGTGTGCTGCAAGCTGGGTGGTGGCCCATTAGCATAACACTGGGCTCACCCAGCACCATGCACAAGAACATGAGAAAAAGCTGCTTGGCACAAGCCAAGGAGTGACTACCTAGCACATGGCTCTTGCGGACATGGGCAGCGGGCATGAGCAAGCAGAGCCAGCATTTCAGCACCCATCTTGGGATCACTGTGGAAGAAACAATACCCACATCCTGGAAACTGAAAATCCCACTCCCCTTTAGCCCACAGCTCACTGGCTAAACTGGGAAGCATCTCCCCTTAAAGCCCAAGGCAGAAAAGCTAACATCTCTACAGAGATCTGTCTGTCACCAAGCACCTTCTCTCCTCCAACAGGCAGCTCTGCAGGGGGACCAGGGCACAAGGGCATCCCTTGGGCAGGGTGGGGTGCAATTCAACTGAGCACTCGGGCTGGTCCCTTGAGACCCTGGTGAGCTGGAAGGAAGCCCTGGGCATGGCTGAGCCCTGCTACCTCTGCTCAAGCCAGTGTCATGGAGCCCTCATTGGCTTTCACAAGCTACCACTCCTACATTGCAATGCAAATCCAGCATTGCCTCAGCTGCAAGGTCTCTCCCCATGGACTCTGTGTGCCCCTCCTAGATGCTAATGAGTCACTTCACCCCAGCTCTTGGCCATTCTCTGCAACCCAGAAGAAACATTTATTGTCTGTGGGCCTACAGCTCCGAAATGCCGGCAACACAGGCCTCCCCCCGCCCCCACTTTGGACAGCTTTGCCAGCTCCACTCCTTGTGTTTCAATCAGATTGCCCATAAGACAGACAAGCCATAATACATGTAAGTAATCCTGCCAGTGAGGTCCCCAAGCCAGCACTTTTCTAGCCAAAACTCACACCATCTGCTTCGTGTATGGACGTTGGCTTATTTTGAAGGAATGAGAGAAAGCAAAATTGAACCGGAGAAAGAGAAAGCAAGGAAATTGCAACAGAAAAGCAGATTTCACAGCTCAGCCCCTGAGGGAGTACATGTGACTCCGGATCCGAGGGTGTGCCTAACGGATCCCAGCGTGTTATTTCAGGTCTCCTCAATCCTGGAAAATAAACCAAAGCGGCATCAAGGACACAATATAGCTGGGATGGCTCAGCCGCCCACACCAGCCACTCTCACTTCCCAGCAGCTTTTTTCCAGTGGTTTGCCTCCAACCTCCCAGGAGTGCCGGGAAGAAAGCTGGTGAGTCTGTCTCGCTGTCTCACCCCAAGGTGGAGTTTCCCCAGAAAGCTGTTCTGGAAGCGTGGCTATTGTCTAAACTTCCTGGGGTTGGAATTCAGGGTTATTTTAAACATTGCAGGCTTCCCTCCCTTTCCCTGCTCTCCTAATGATGGAGCAATAAACATTAGCAGATTTGGGAGGCATGTTTTTTTCCTCCCCAGGTGGCAGACAGTCCTGGGCTCTACAACTCTGCTGTGGGCTTGGTTAAAGTGGCAGCTCCCAAGCCACAGAAAGATCGACAAAGGCTCTCACTATTAAACCTGAGAATGGTCTGGCAGATGTTGGCAAGCAGGCACAAGGCACAGGGAATGGACGGTTGCCCAAGACACTAAATACCTATGCACATCACATGAGCACAACCCTGGTCCTCCACACCGCTGTGGTCCAAGGCTCCATATACCACCGATGGATCAAGCCCTATCCACCTCCCCCTGTGCCCCACACATTCACCCTCCAATTGAGGAAGTGAGGACACCCCAAGGAGAGCACACACTCTAACCCTGGTTTCCAGCACATTCAGGAGCATTCCCCTCACCTGATACTCAATCTTGGGGCTTATTTCTTGGGTCACATCGCAGAACTCCCTACCGCCATGGTGGAGTCATGCCCCACGGCAGACAGCACGAGGAAGAGTATCAGTGAACCACATGGCTTCACAAAAGGTATATGCAGCTCTAGCATCAGGAGAGGAGCAGTTCAGTGCAGTGGATAGGGCCCCAGGCAGGGGGTAAGGACTCCTGGGTTCAATTCCTGGCTTGGCCACAGATGTTCTACGTGACACTGAGGCATGAGGAGTACTGACATGCTCAAGTTATCCCTCTGTGCAAAAATACTTTGAGATCAAGATCCAACCACAGCTGAATAGCAGAGCACGTGGTGGGTAGAAGGACCTCAGCTGCACAGTGCATGAATAAGATGCCCTGGAGTAGCACAAACAGGGACTGGCATTCCCAGCCTCCTGCTCCCCCACAGCCCCTTACCCAGCTCATGCGCCGTGGTGAAGGCAGAAGGGAGCCCGTCGTCCTCAATAACGGAGCAGCTGCGCTTGGGGTCGCACATAGTGCCAACATCAGCCATGCCCAGTGTGTCGCAGGTGGTGGCACCGCACAAATCCTGCAGGGGACATGGGCAGAGGACAAAACTATGCATTAGTGGTGCAGCTTGAGCACTGAATACGCAGGTCCTGAACCATCCCCCAGGGGAAGGACTGAGCCCTCAAGAAACGACTCAGATGCCTTGCCGCACACAGGCAAGAAAGAATTTGTTTTTGCATGAAAGAATCCCCAAAAAGGAAGAACCAGGAGGGAGTTTCACATCTCTGTTTATACAGTGCAGCATCCAGGAAGCCTCTCCAGCAGGAGCCCGACCTAAAATACACACAACCTTGGACTGTGCTATGTACTGAAATGGCACGTTTGGAATTAACCCTGGCACCGAGGGCACCTTATATATAGCATCTTCCCGCATTTTCAGTGACAGTCACTCCTGCTTCCCCTGTTCAGCCAGGAGAAGCACAGCCTGAACACCAAAGGATTCAGTCCAGCTTCTTTTGGTTCAGAAAGACAGTAAGTCTGATTTAATGCTCACTGAAGTCAATGGAAAGATTTGCTGCACTGGAACGAGGCTCAAGAAACTGGTCAGTTTTCACCTCTGGCTGGCTTTGAGAGGTTTATGGGTCAGATCCAAAGTCAGCTGAAGTCAACTGAAAAGCTCCTATCACTTCAAATTGTTTTGGATTCAAGCCGGTACCAGCATTGGGAGGACACAAAAGTTTGAACTGATCTAATCTTCACCAATCGCTGACACTCATTTTAACATTCAAATGGCTTAAAATTATTGCATTCCCCTTTTTCTGGCTTCCTAGTTGCCCCTGACTGTCTGGATTGGACCAAAAACACTGAGCAACTGTGGGTGGGCCTCTTCTTAATATATTTATATGTCCCATGTGCCTAGAAAGAGTCATAAGAAACCTCATGTTATAGCATCCAATTACCATTTCCAGGTTCTGAAAACAGAACCCCTATCAGGATATTCTCTACTGCCATGGGCTTATTGCAACCAAATAGGCAAAATATCATCCACATATTCTATACCCCATTGTGCTAGGGGCTGCGCAGAAGCAGACATGATTCCTGTATAAGAACCTCATCTAAACAGTCAAGAGAGACAACATCTGAGCAAGAGAATGGGGAGACTGCCATGAAGAAGCTGGTAATTTCTGGTGCCCAACTTGATGCTTTTTAAAAATGCACTGCTTTTCAAAGAGCATCAGCCACTGCCTCTGAAAACCAGGCCCCTTTCAGGTCTGTTTTATAAGCTACCTGCCAGCTGAGAGGTTCAGTGACCCTAATAATCTTGACCAGAGGCATAAAGTCACTTGTCCAGGGTCACCCAGACAATCTGTCCCAGAGCCAAGCACTTGAACTTAACATCTGAACCGCAAAAGCAACTTTCCTCACTTGCAGATATAAACCAGGCTCTAATTTCTATTAACATTTGCTTAACTTCACCTACTCTCAACAAGGTCCTTGCAGCTCTCAGCCACTGCAGACCATTGTGGTTTATCTGAGCTCCCCAGGCACAGATAGCATACAGCAGCCTGTGAATGAAGTGATTCATGCTCTGAAGGAGAAGGCGGCACTGTAGGAAGACTGCCGGGAAGCACTGCCTCTTTAAGCAGTGGGTTGAACTGCAGTCATAATGCTTTGCACTGCTGCTTGTTCAGTGTGCTTTACAAAAGGTGGTGTTAGTAGCCCCTGAGGAAGTGATGGCATTGGAAACAGAAAGTAGGTATCCTGGCCCCAGACCCATGTGCTACTCAGCAGACTGCACTGTTTCTCTGGGCTACACCAGAGTAAGACCTTCCCAAGAGAGTGCTGGCAGGGGGCACTGCACTGGAGATGAAAGCTGTAACTGGTTTCTGCTGGCTCAGGTACAGGTTTAGTGGTAAAGGCAATATAGCCTGGTAGTCCAGAGACCAGAGTTGAATCCCTGATTATCACTCTTCTGTGAGACAGAGATGGGAGATGCACCCAAGATAGAACTGGGGAAATGACTGCAGAATTGGGCAAGGGAGAGCATCTGCAGCGCCAAGGAGTGAAACAAGGTGGCTTCCCTTTCAAGCCCAGAAAAGCCTGCCACAGAGGATGCCTTTCCCACCCTGATGAGGTGCTGCCAAAATGTCCTTGGCTTTCTCAGGAGCCAGGGAAATCTCTAGCCTCTGAAGTGACGTGTGCATGACAGTCTGAAGACTTGCAGTTCACCCCGGAGAGGGAAGTTTTATCTCCCTGCTGGAAGTCCTGAAGGTAACTAATTGCTTCTGGTTGTAACTCACTCCAACTTTCCCAGGCTTGTAGTTTTAAGTCTCATGTTTCTGACTCTTCCTTTACCGCTTGTCCTTAGTGAGCAAACAGACCCCGCTGAGGAGGACCACTGTGTCAGCTGCTGGAGCAAGAAGCCCAGGCAGTACTTTTGCCACACCTGTCTTAAGAGGGCAGCTGTAAGGAGCCAGGACTGAGATGATGCTGCTAGTCAAGAGAGGCTGGCATACAGATTTTACTCCCTCAACAGAATTAATAACAGTTTCAGGGCAAACCCTCCCAGGCCTGGACTCCCTTTGAACCAGGACTTGTACAGGGATGTTGTAGTCTCCCACACAGCAGAGGCCACAGAGGATGCTCAGTTGCAAGGGAGACAAAATTTACCCAATGGAACAAGAACAGGATTCCAAGCAGTGGTCAGAGAGGCAGGACGCCTGGGTTCTTCTCCCACTGAAGAAGATCAATCAGAGATCTTCAAATTTAGGTTCCCTAAATAATATTGGTGATCACCTTCCAGCAGCTCCAAGCAACCTGAGCAAATAGTGAATCCCTGCTCCACAGACTAAATGCTAGACATGGGCTAGGTGTATAAGGAGTATAGCTGTTAATTTGGAAGTACTTGGCATCCAAAACCCCTGCTGCAGACAGTAGGAGCAGCAGGTGCTCAATGCCTCTGCTGAAAGCTGGGTGCATTATCTCCATCTCCAAATGTAAGTTCTGGAAACTGAGTTTGAATAATTTAGTCTTTCACCTCCCAGTGCCTGAGAGAGAGCATGGGGAGACTGCCATGAAACAACTGGTAATTTCTGGTGCCCAACTTGAGGCTTCTTAAAAGAGTGCCTCAGTTTCCCCATCTGAGACATTACAATAAAGACATATGCCTGTACTGGAGAGTTTGCATGATGTCATTAAGGTCTGGTCCTGCATAATTAAAGTCTGTGGAAGTTTTACCAAAGTCAGGGGGAGCTGGATTGGGCCTTTAGGCCACATCCACACAAGTGTGGACATTTGGTTCCCTGGGGACAACTAGCAGCAGGACACCTTGGGCTGCCGCTAGCTGTCACCCAGGAATGCCTGTGCTATGCACCCTCTTACATGCAGCAGGGTACGCTGGGTGGGGTACGGGAGGCTGGGCCAACATTGGGCTGGCCCCAGCAGCCTTGCCTGGGGGCCTTGTGGGGCTGCAGCAGTGGTAATCCTACTGCTCAGAGCCTGGCCAGCAGCTGAAGTGTGACTGTGGCCGGCCAGGCTCCATTTTTGATTTGCATGTGCTGCCCCCCATGTGCGCCACTTTTTTTTCCACCCCCCATGGGGGTTTTTTTGACCCCAAAAGCCACACCTCTTGTGCTGCACCCTTGCAGCTCAGAGAACAGCTGAATGTGCGGCATGTGGCATTCCAGATGCATCTGCGGCACCACATGCTGCACAGCCATGCTCATCTGGACACAGTCTTACTGGCTATATACAGATATAGATTATGACGTTCCCCTTGTCCGCTTAAAATGTAATGTTTTCTGAGGCAGGAACTTTCCCTCTCTGTGAGCATGTGCCTTGCCTAACCAGTGGCAAGGTGCACACACACTATTGAGAGACAGGTGTATTTATGTTAACACAAATAAAGTCAGACAGAAGTTACCATAGAGAGCAGATCACTGCTACCTGTCTGAAGAGAGCCCTTGCTCCTTGCTATCCCACCTCCTTTTCTTCCATGCTCGTCTCTCTCTCCAGACTAGAGGACTTAAGAGGACCATTTGAGTAACCTAAAAGTGGAGATGTATCCCCAGGGCAGGGCTCACCCAATGAGTCTGACATTGGGTCACATTTGATAGCTTCTCAGGTTTCAAGGCAGTGCACAGCTAGCTCCCTACCGAGCAGCCCTCACCACTGAAGTTCACCCGCATGGGAAAGTCCAGGAAGATGAATGGTATTCCCTCCTTCCCCCTGGACTTTACACAAACATTTTTAATTTGTTTGTGAAGATCTAAGTATTGGTTTTTCACTCTTTTAATCATCTTCTCTGATCAGGCAAGGAGTTCCTAGAATCAAAGGAGGAAATAAATAAATAAATAAATAAAAAACGCACTCCCAGACTGAGCAGGGGCAGGGTATCACTGCAGCTTGCAAAATGGACAAAAACAAGCTACAATACTTAGCATCCAAAAGGACCTACTACACTATAAAATGAAAGATCCATGCCGTATCTCTACCCAGAGAGAGAGTCTAAGATGCTAAATATCTTACAAGAAAAGCTCATCTGCTAAAATGTCCACCCTGGTCTCTAAACTGAGACGTTCCTATAAGCATCCAAACCACTGGGGCTTATCCAAAATGAACTGAGGTTCATCCAGCAATAATTAATGACTATTTCAGAAGGTTCTGGCCATGGCTCTGCTGGCTTTGATAGAAGATGTGTGAAACTCATGAGATACTTTGTAAACATCGTTCTATCCATGGGGAAAGAGTTAGCACTTGCACAGAAAAGCAGCAAGGGCCAGAACAACATGGGTTGCATTTAGAAGGCACTAGGGAATGCGTCATCCAGATCTAAACAGAAGCCATGGGATAGGGTGAGAAAGAACACAGAATAGCTTGGATGACACCCAACCAGATGGCCCATCAAGAACATCTTGCCAAGGTCCGTGACCTTCATGGGATGGAGGGTCACCTTTGGATTTGAACAAGAGGCTTGGAACTGAGACTCCTCGGTACTCAACCTCAAATGAAAGTCACAAACTCTCTCTCTGCTTAATTCTCCCCTTCTTTTCAATAGGGATGATACTTATCTGCCTAGGTCCAGAAGGCACTGGTTAATCCATAAAGCCCCTTGAGATCTTTCACATCTCTGTCCAGACAAAGGAGGAGATGGTTCTTTAGGAAAAGAGCATCTGTACAACCAGCACATTCCTCCCCTCTCAGGGAAAGCTAGTCAATGGAGCAGATAATTTGGCACCGTCTAATGGAGTGAATGATTTGAAAGGTTTCAAAGAGACTAAAATAAATGGAGTCAGGAGCCAAGGAAAAAAAAAAAAAAAAAAAGTCTCCTGTGAGCAGCAATGACTACCATATGGCTGAAAACCCACAGCATGCTTGGCGCTGGGTTTTTAGTGGCCTCTCTCAGATGGACATGCAGAGGCACAATTCCGGATTCAACTGCAAATGAAATGACTTTGATGGAGTCATCTTTGTCCCAAGAGAGAGTGTATCACCATCACAAAACTGTTACACGATTGGACACAACAGGAAGTGAGAAGAGGCCCTGAATTCAGTCCTCAGAGGTAAACTGGCAGAGCTGCATTGGGAGCCCAGGGCAGGAACAAGAGGGGAGGCTGCAGGTGAGTATTGAGGGCATTGGCAGAACTGAGTGGGGAGCTAAAGGTCCTGATCCTTAAACAGAACTGGCAGAGCTGGGTAAGCTGTTTCTCTGATCTTTGAAGCTTACAGTCTCAACTGAATAAGGAGCATGCTGGCATCTTTACAGCTTCCCCTGCAGGAGGATCCTGGACCTTTCTTTCCTTTAGCAGCTAAGGGCTGTAGCTCATACTTTTGGAGGAGAATCTCTCTGACTGAAAGGGAGCACAGCAATCCATCACCATGGTGCCTCGCCTCATCTTCAAATTGAGGAATTCAGGGGAACCACTTAACCGCTCTGTCAGTCAGTCTCCCCGGATGGAGTGCAGTGAGGAGTTGGCAGCACGTAGGTTCACTGGCATTAAGGCTCGCCGCCATCTGGAATCACGGCCATCATTCTCACTACCATGCATATGGTCAGCATCTCCATGTCAGGACACCTTAAGGCTTGACCATTAGCTTCAAAAGGGAGTCGGGCACATACTCCTCCCAAGCTCCACTAGCCTCCTGGGAGTGGCCTTTGCCCCCCTAGCTAGGAGAGATCAGCAGCATGACTCACCTTCCTGCCAAATGACCATCCTAAACCCACAGCTACAAGTATGTATGGGAGTGCTCAACCTCTCCACAGCAGTGGATGCTCAGAGACCTTTTACCTTACAATCAGTTAGACTTCACATCCTTGGGTATACGTTATCCATGCTTTCCCCTGGGATCCAGATATGGGACATGTCCTGCTAGCATCAGCGTCAGAGCTAGAAACGAGACCCATAAGGATTCAAGTAACAATTGCCAAGAGGTTTTTCAGGCTTTGCAGAGGAGAAATCCAGAGGCATCTGATCTTTTTCTCTCTCTAGTTTGATGACTTTAGTTTTCCATTCCTGGGTTTTCTTTTGATCTTGCCCAAGTGAACACAGAAACTACTCCACTTGCTTCCACACTCACTCGCCTCAGTGTAAATCAGGAGAGTCTCCCAGAGAGAAGTGGAAGTAGCCTGGCATCAGGCTGGAGTAAGTGAGAACCAAACTGGGTTCCTCAAATGCCAGTGCTGAGGCATAGTTCCTGCTGGGAGGAAGACACCCAGTCGTGTCCTAGGGGCCCACACTTCAGTTCCCTGCTCCAGAGACTGACTGTGTGGCTTTAGCCAAGTCACTTAGCCTCTCTATCCATCCATTAGCAGCAGAAATCACTGCCCTGCCCTTCCCCTGCCCCACAGGAGTGCTGTGAAGAGAGAGATGCATTGAAGGCTGGAGGCGACTCATTCTATGGTAATATAGGCCAGAGAAGCATCTTAGGGAAAGAGATGACCCCATTAAGACTGAAGCACTGGGCAGGAGCCTGGAGATGCGGCTCTGCCGTTCAGTTCTTTTCAAGTCACTTCTCAACACAGTCTTCCTGACTATCTGATGGGGGCAATGACAGATTTTCCTTTCCCCCCCCAACGTGCTTTGCAAACCACAGAGAGGCCGCCTGCAGAAACAGAGCATTATAAATGCAGGTGGGCCCTGGTGCTGCAGATGGGCCCCTGCTATGAAGAAGCCAGCACTGTGCAGTGATCTCATATAGGCTAAAGGGGTCTGAGGCTTTCACACCGTCAGTTTAGTGTGGGTTCCTAGCTCAAAGGTCCTGCTCCCTCTTGGGAAGCAGCACGGCAGTGCAGGTGAGACTCAGTCTTTTCCAACAAAGCTACTGAGGGCAAAGGCCATAGTTAAACAGGAAGGGTTGGTACAGCTAGGACACGCAGTGAAGAGCCTGGTCATATGCTTCTCTTTACTCATTGCTCTTTTAAGAATCTCTGTTTCCTTGCTGGCTGAGAGAACATTTGGCTCAGTGCCCAACACCTGCACCGACACACTGACCCACTTACGGCTGTGAACCTCGACTGCTCACTGCAGGGATACATTAACAAGCAGCTCTTAGTGGGCCCTCCCCCAGGACCTGGGTTCAGATCTCAATGGCAGCATCCCAGTGACCATCCCTCTTGAAATGCCAAGCTGCAGCTCCATGCCGCTAACAAGAGCATCCTCATACCAGAGAAGCCCTCACCCAGCAATGCTGGCCATCCAGCCAGCTCCAAAGCCTGGCTCAGAAGGTCAGCAAAGGAACACAAAGCAAGAGACCCCGCAGAGATGAGTCAGTGGTGCAAGAAAGGCCAAGAGATGGGATGCGAGGGGAATGAAAGCATCTGGACTCCTGGATTAACAGTGGAATGGCATCCCCTCAGTACAGAGCAAGGGAGGGGAGTGGGGAACTACAGACAGAAACAAAGCGGGGTGGAAATCAGGAGATGAGACAGAGCAGAGGAAAGAGGTGGACGATGGGAGAGAGAGAATGAATGAAACGCAAAGGGCCTCCCTCTCCACTAGGCTGATCCCTCTGTCACCAACATCTGGGCAGAGCACATGCAGGATTATGCCACTGGTGCACAACCAGAGAATGCTGGGCTGGCAACGTGTCACACCAACTCTGCGCCAGAAATCACTTAAGTACAAGTCCCATGAGGATCAGCCCTAACGCACACACGTGGGGAAGCGTGCCGTGAAGCTGAGGAAGGTTCTGTGCTAGCAGTATAAGGACAGACTGTTCCTGGATTGTGGCTAAAAGTACTGGGAACTGATCAGTGCCATGGACAGATGGTGCAGATGTCTGAAAGAGAGAGCAGGATAACCCTGAAGCTGGATCAATGGATGTAGCAAAGAAATTCTTCTTCTCTCTGAAGACCTGCCCTTTTTGACCGACACATGAGTTTCCCAGACATTCCTGGACTTTACGGCTAAATAGGACCATTTTGATCATCTAGTTTCACCCCCTGTATAACACAGGCCAGAGAATTTTACCCAGAGATTCCTGCACTGGGACTGTGCAATAACACAATCCCATCAGAACTCATTAGAGGGGATGAAGGCATCGGAGGCTGAATTACAGAGCCAGCTTCCCCGGTAAACTGGATGCCAGGAAAACAGACTGCCAGTGGAAGTGTCACTCATTTAAAATCCCGCAAGATCTGGTGAGGATGGGAAAGAGGAGAAGGTGGAAACAGCCTAGTTTAGAGCTGCCACCTCCAGTGGGATTTCCATAATGTTCCCAGTGAAGCTTTGCTCCACAGCAGTGTTTTTCAGTCTTTTTTCTATTTGCAGACACCTAAAAAATTTTAGACGGAGGTGCAGACTCCATTGAATGGTAAGTGTGGGTATTCAGATACTTTCGGGTAGATTATACTCATCTTTCGTGGAACCCTTAGACGTGGTCTGTGGACATGCAGGGCTCCATAGGTCCTTGTTTTACTTCACTGTGGATAATCTGAGCATGACCTGGTAGCCCTGTGTGTTGCTCCAGTGCCCCCTGCATGGACTCTACATACTGGCCCTTTACTAGGAAATAGTACTTGAAACAACTGCAGCTTCTCTCCTCCAAGGAACTTGGGATGTCACCTTTGCAACCTCCTCAGCATTTTAATAATTTTAGAGATAAGGAAAATGAAGCACACAGAGAAGCAAGTGGTCCACAGTAACCTGGTCAATGGCAAAGCCGAGAAAGACAGCCCAGGCCGCCTCCCGCATCTCAAACATCTTCTGGCCTTTCTAAGTTTTGCAAAGCAAACACTAAGCAGGAGCAGCTGCTCCCAAAACCAGGAAGTTGCCCATGGCCCCTTCTCAAACATCTCTGAAGGTTGCAAAGGAGGCCACTGATCTGCACAGTGCCCCCAGGTGGTGCCCCGCGCTGCACACATGCTCCTGCTTGAATCCTGCAGCTCCGGAGCAAGTGATCAGCATAGGAAACCCCCCACCCCCCACTTGCTCCTTTGTGAAGTAGAAGGCTCTATACTGGAGGGTTGTCATCCTCTGTGGAAGGGAATTGCTTCTCCTCCCCTTACAAGTCCTCCATGCCCCCTGCCCCCTTCCTCATGCTGATGTTAGAGAACAGCCTACAACACCAGCTGTCATGGCTGATCCTGGCAGACTCGGAGCACTGCTTGCAGCGAGGAACGTAACAATGCCACCATCTACTTCTGAGTAGCAAAGGCTTGAGCTGTACAAGCCAAGCACTGGGACTGTGGTCCCATCTCCTGCAGGCTCCAGGCTCCCATATGACACTCCAACCTTCCCTCACCAGCCCAACAGGATCAGGCAGCCACTGTGCCATTGCCCCACTTACGCCAAGCTTGGCATAACAGATTCTTAAGATGCCCACTCCGTGTCTTTCCGGCTTGTTTTCTTGAGCCATGCTGCAGGGTCACTGTTGCGTTGTTTCAAGCTCCAAAGGACACCATGTCCCCTCTCCACAAGCACTCAGAACTGAACAGGGTCAGCCTTCTTCAAAGCCACTTGAGTTTTCCATTAAGGACTGCACACCTAAGCACTGGAAGCAACCATAACATCTAAGCTCTCCACACCCGAATCCACAAGTTATGGAACGCCATATACTCTCCTGACACCTGGTTCACTGAACAGAGAGAACAATACTCGTTTCCAAAGATCAAGGACTTCCACAATTGTCCTGGGCTGACGGTAATCTGGACAAACTTGCAGAGCATCAGGCCAAAGATGGCGGGAACTGTAGCCAACATATTAGAACCACTCCGTGTTCAACACTTGTCCCAGGAGGCAGAGGTGACATGCTGCATAGTCCAAGCACCCCTCGCACAACGCCAGCGAAGACGTCTCATCTGCTCTCGCTGGCAAGCCCCAGCTGGTTATAGATGCATGGAAAGAGCTTGCCAAGGACATCCATAATCCAGTTCAATTTACATCACGGGGAGCAAGACTGTGGGAGCTCCTGATGCCAGACCGAGAAAGCACAACCCCATTCATCAGCAGCTTGTTGACTACAACTGGAAACTGTCTATCAATTGGACTGTAGATGAAATAAAAGCTACATGGTTACATAACCTCCTTCTGGCAGGGAGATGAACTTCAGGGTATCGGGAGACTGGAGATGGAGGAGTTCAAGGCAGATGTCTGTGCTGATCACATGCCCTCGCACTGAGCTTCCACTGGGATTTCAGCAACGGATGGTTTAGCAATGCATGATGAATGTAGCCAGCCATCATTTGAGTTTTAAGACAGCACAGGGCTTAAACTGTCAAATTCATCCCTGGCGCAACTCCAGTGACATTGGTGATGTTTACATCAGGGATGAATCTGGCTCCTGAAGTGGCAGCATCAACACACTTATTTGCAACAATCCTAAAACAGACTGGTCCAATGGAAAGATTACCATGGACTCCAACGGGCTTTGGATCAAACCGTCTCTGTTCCCATTGAATGGGATTTATGGCTGGCTAGAGAACACAAACCGAGTCTGGAACGGCTGGTGAGAAAAATGGATTGGAGTTTCTACAGTTGAAGTGATCGTGCATTGGGCAGTCCCTATAACATTACACAAGAGGCCACCAGTTATCACGGGCCTGGGCGGCAACGCTTATATTGACTGTTACGTCTCGCTTGGAGCCAGGTCTTTTCCCTCCTAGAACACTTAACAAGGGAACAAAGTTACCAATATGCCCCTCACCACTTCCAAAAGGCAGATGCTGGTCCCTTCCAGGGTATAATCCTGGTGGGGAAGTGGGATGGAAGAGAGTTAGAAGTGTCCATGTCACTGTTAAAGCGTTATGGGACTTCTGCCTGTGGTGCGATGCTCAGGCAGAAGACTTTGGCCTCCTCTAGCCTGCCAACTCGCATTAGTGATTTTACTAATCCAGCCAGCCACATGCCAGCAAACCACTGCAAGTCCATGAGTGCACTGACAGTCTGAGCTACAGCCCGTCCCAGTGACAAAACGCCCCTTGATTGCAGCTCACTGGGCTGCACCCTACTGGGATTTATGCCCTGTGCAGTCCCAAACTACGGCAGGTGGGGAGCCAAGAGCACAACCTGGCTGCTTCCTTCTGGCACCACTCAGGCAGGCAATAACAGGAGGCAAGTTGGCCTTGGGACTGTCAACTGCATTCATCGCTGCCGT
Organism: Crocodylus porosus; assembly: GCF_001723895.1. Taxonomy (NCBI): domain Eukaryota; kingdom Metazoa; phylum Chordata; order Crocodylia; family Crocodylidae; genus Crocodylus; species Crocodylus porosus. The sequence continues at coordinate 5,006,278 of NW_017728936.1, read as the reverse complement.
GCAATGGAGAGAGGTCCACCATCTGTATCGGCAGTCAGCAACAACGGCAAAGCGCAGGCTGCTTTACTGGAGGTGGGCGAAGCCTTCTGTGCATCTTAAAAGCCAAGGATGGCCCCCCCGATGCATGCAGTCCCTTCCCCGGGACAGATGCGACATCGCCGCTGGGCAGCAGAGCCAGAGGCAGTCTGCAGGCCACAACTGGCCGATGGGAGAGAGGTTCGCGATTCAAAGACGTTTCAGGGCTGCTGTCCATGTCCAGTTCCCACCTGGCGGGGGTTCAGGGGCCCCATCGCCAACGAGCCACTGGTCTCAAATCTTAGGCACGCTAAGGAGCCGTTAACAACTGGCACCATGGGGGCAGGAACAAGCTTGGCCCAGATCCAGCCTAGTGGTGCTGCCTACCAGCTCCGCCCAGCCCGGCTGCGGGGCTCTCCTGCCCACACGGCGCCCGTCGGCGGCAC
>NW_017728936.1:4987263-5005014 GCF_001723895.1 Crocodylus porosus | reverse complement strand
GCCGCCTCCAGCCACTCGCAGCGCTCCGCATCCCGGGCCGGGGGCGCTGCCGGCCCCCCGCGGCTCGCCCGCGGCGCGGCTGGACGCTTCCTGGGAGCCCCCCGAGCCAAGGGGGCAAGGTGCTGCCGACGCCCGCCGTACTGAGATCTCGCCCAAGCGGCGGCGGTGCCACGCTCTCCGAAAGCGGGTCTCTCAGGGGCACCTGGCGCTGCCCCTTCTCACATGCTCACGCTCACGGGCCGGCTGCCCCTACAAGGGCTCTCACTCCCTCTCACCGGGCGGCAGGGGCATGCTGCCCGAGTCCCGGATGGGCTTGGGTGGGGAGGGGTGTGCCCCAGACCTGCAGAGCAGTGTAAGGAAGGGGATTTCTTGCTTTGCAATGTCACCGGACGTGCCTGCCTTGAGTGACCTTCCCAGATGAAATCCTTGAGCACACACGCTTGCTGGGCCCCTTCCAAAGCAGAGAGAAGGGAGTCCTTGGGCTCCTGTCGACTTGTAATTCCAGCAAGACTCAGCTCGACTGGAACATCGCTCCCTACCTCCTTCCTACCACCAGCCACACAGACTTGTTGCTTCCTGACTTGTGTTCAGCGGTACACTTTTGGGGGAGAGGAGCTGTCTCTCGCTACATGTTTGTACAGCACCTCGCACAAAGGGGCCTTGATTGTGACCGGGGCTTTTGGGAGCAATTCGAATAAATGAGGGGCTGTAATATTGAGCACGCTGGTTTTAATTCAGCAACGTAACATGGTAATCTCACTGAGTTTAATAGCGTTACTTATGTGTTTAAAGTGATGTATGTGCTTATGTACTGTGTTGAACTGGGGCAGTGCCAATAGGCGAACACAACAGTTTCTGTGCAAGTGTGCACACCTGCTTGTGTGTACGTGTTCTTACAATCAGGTGTGCAAGTATGTGTGTGACAGCATGTGGATTTCTGCTGGAGACTGTGTGTGGGCACAGAAAAGAGAACATGTTTTTGCTTACTTGGAGCCAACCTGATTTGCTTATGGTGTGTGCTTGTGAGAGTCTCCGTGACTGTTGCTTACGTGTGCAAATATGTACCTGCATGTATTTGCACATATACCTACATGTGAACTTGTGTGTTAAGGAGTTCATAGATCACAGAAAAGGAGGGCTGGAAGAGCTCTCACACGGTCATGTAGTCCAGCCGCCTTCTCAAGGCAGGGTCATCCCTAACTAAACCATCCCAACCAACTGTCTGTCCAAGCTGCTCTTGAAAACTTCTAGGGGTGGAGATTCCACAGCTTCCCAGCTCTTGACCACCCTCATAGTTACAAAGTTCTTCCTAATCTCCAATTTAAATGTACTTTTCTGCACCTTGAGGCCATTGCTCCGAGTCCCATCCCCTACAGCCACAGAGAAAAAGCCCATCTCCACCCTCTATACCATCACCTTTCAGGTATTTGAAGACTGCTATTACATCCCCTCTCAGTTTCCTCTTATCCAGAGTAAAAAACCATAGTTCTTTCCCACCTTTCATGCTTTCCAGGCATCTGATCATTTCCGTGGATCTCCACTGGACTCTATGTAATCCGTCCACGGTCTTCTCGAAGTGTGGGGCCCAAAACTGGACACGGGACTCAGCGTGAGGCCTCACCAGTGCTGAATAGAGTGGAAGATTCACTCCCTTCGATTTGCAAGCGACACTTCTGTCAATACAGTCCAATATACCGTTGGACATTTCTGCAACAAGAACACACTGTTGGGTTGCATTCAGCTTAGGGTCTACTGTACCCCCAAGGTCCTTCTCAGCAGTACTGCAGCCTAGCCTGTCATTCCTCGGTCTATTTGTGCATGCAATTATTCCATCCCAAGCGCCAGACTTTGCGCTTGTCCTTCTTGAATTGCTTTTGGTTGATTGCAGGTCATTGTTCCAGTCTATCCAGTTCATTCTGGATCATAGCCCTACCCCATGGAGTGGCTTCAACACCACCCAGTTTGGCGTCATCCACAGTTTTGCTAAGCGTGCACTCAATCCCATCATCCAAATTGTTAATGAAGATATCAAACAACACTGCTCCTGGGACAGGCCCCTAGGGAACCCCACTTGATACCTCCTCCACATTCCCATATGACCATGTGTATGGTGTGTGAGCCAAATCCTCCAGCCTTGTAAATCAGCCTAGCTGCACTGGAGCACACCAGCTGCCAGTTGGGCTGTACATGCATGTGGGGCTGGCACGTATCAATTATCAAGCCCTGCATGTTTAGTGGCTTTGCTGGCCGAGCACTGGAGAGTGCGCTGCATGGAGCAATCCACACAGGCTGGGAGGTGACTGACTAATTAGGCTCTTTCCATCTGTAGCTTCTCTGGCTCAGTGCAAGATGAGTTTGTGTTGGAAAAAAAGGCACCTGCATTTCAAATAAAGCTCTACAGTTACCTGCCCACGCATAGGTCACGTATTCAAAGGAAATGCTTGTTTTTACTTTACCGAGTTGGTTTAATGGGAAATTAAGCCCCTCTTGTAGACACAACGGTTCTGATGTGATTTAAAGGATTTGGCAGGGATGCAATCGGAGCAGAAGAATTTTATGCATTTCTGAAATATAAACCAACAGTGCTGCCTCGGGGAGTCTGCGAGCTCCCTGCCTGCAGCCCGGCCTTGTCCCTGTGCCAGAATTTCACCGCTGAGCGGATTTGCCATTGGGTCACCCAATAAACTCTTTTCCAGCTGACCTGGTGACCCAAACATGATTTCACTGAATCAGACTTGGTGAATCAGGGATTTCAACTAATGACTGTTGTGACATCAATGAATCAAACCCTGTCTGCATGCTGGCCAAAAATGCAAGGGTGACTTTAGTGCAGCTGGATATTCGGGCTTCGGGTTTCATGTCACACCTTCCAAAATGTTGCAAAGAGCTTCAGTTTAATCCCCGCTAAGGAGAGCCCTTCCCTCAGGCCGATAGGGAGAGTTATTGGTAGCAGCCCAGGGCTCTTACCTGGGTTTCTCCCTCACACACCACAGTGAGAAGGCAACAAGTACAGCAGAGAATCTCTTGAAGAATTTCCCTCTGTGCACCTGGTATCATCTTCAAGGGCATGCGGCTGGGCATTGATGTGGAAGCTGTTTTAGACTGGACCCACTATCCCAGTTCATGAATATGTATAAGGAAGGGATATACATATAAAGAAAGTTCTGGGTGTGACTCAACTTCATCCAACTGGAAGACCTGGTAGCAACAAGGTGGGGCTACTCATGGCAGGAGAAGCTCCTATGAAGTACCACAATGTTGCAGTCTTCGAAGTAAGGCAAGAATAGGGTGCCTCAAAACCTTGGCCCCAACTGCTTTGTGGGCACTCCTTGGTTGGAGCAGGGCCAGATTAATACATAGGCAAACCAGGCACGTGAGCTGCAGGCGGAGCCCGTTACTTCCCTCTGCAGCGGTGCAAATGGCCCTATCACCTCGCTTCACCCTCCCCAGGATGCCTGGGGGAAAGGTGCTGCCAGGTAAATACAATTACTTTTCAATTTTGACCCAGTTCTCAGTCTCATTCACTCACCTGCCAGCCACCCTGAGCAATACAAAACAAGCAAGGAGATGCATTTGCATGCCTGTTTTACATATATCTGGACTATGCAAATAAAGCATGCAAATTAGTCCTCCCCTCACTTAATACACATTGTTCATCATAACGTACCAGTGAGAGAGTGAGAACCCGGTCGCACACCTCCGTAACACTAGCAGCAAGAGGGGATAAGGATCCTTTTCCTGCTGGAGCCTAGATCTTGAAGTGGGGAGCCCTGGCACTGGGTCCCTGCCGTGCCCACCCTTGCCCAGGCCTGCTAAATGATTAATCCAGCCCTGGGTTAGAGAATGGCTAAGGGACATCACCCTAACAGAAACGTGCCCTTGCTGAGATGTTAGGCAGTCAGCAGCAGTTTTTATCTGTTGCTCTCTGGCAGAAGCTACAACCATTGAGTCACTGAACGTCTGGACTCGGTCTGCCCTTTGGATTCTGTCTTATTGGTCTAAAGCAGGGATTGTAGGTCTTGGGCAGCTTCTGCTCCTCCATACTCTTGACTAGGGGTATGAATCAAAGGTCTTCATGTGATGGTTGCAGGATTCTGTACAAGCAGATTCATTAGGCACCTGACTGTACTTCTTGTACACTATAATCCAAAGGATCAATGGCTGCCAAAAAATAATAAATAAGGAAGGGGCCTAGTTTAAGTTGAAGTAACTCAAACAATCCCATAAGGATCTAACTTTTGGAGAACGGGTGCTGTTAGTAGTGATCCCAAATCACTACCCCAGATTTGGCACCCTTAAAGTCCAGAAGTGGTTGGACTCCTGATTCAGCTCTGAGCCCTCGCTCTATGGCAGATTGACCCAACCCTCTGCAGTCTGAGCACTATATATCTATATAGATACATATAGCTATATAGAGATATAGATATAGATATATGCTCTGTATATGGGGCAAAGCTAACATCCAGATCTGCATTTGGCATCTCAGTGTCGTACAGCTCCCAGCACCATAGGACCACGGCCTGGTGGAGGTCTCCAGTGCCACCACAAAGCAAATGATAAATACAACCATCATCTTTGCTGTGCTGACTTGGCACCTCACGTTCAGGTCAGATCTCCCTGTTTGACACCAGTATCAGGACAAGGGAGGCCCACTCCATACCACTGGGTGTCTCCACATACTGGAAGTACAGTTAGCCTCGTGTTTCATATCTGTGCAGGTTCCCTTGAAGGGAACATGTCTCCCAATATAGAGGCCCATAGTGGGCCTGGATGCAGTGATGCCCCACCTGAGCACTAGTTCGTTCTGTATTTCTGTGAAGTCAAGAGACATTGAGTTGAGTCTGTTCTAGAAGCAGAGAACTGGAAGCTGAAGCACTTGAAAAATAAGCTTTTCTATTTATTTCCCTCACCCCCTTGCCAAGTTGGGCACCTTCCTACTGCCTGATCCCTTACCCTGGGGGGCTGAGAGCCACCTCACAACCCCCTTCCCCATCCCCCTGGGCTGCTACTGGTCCCCACAGCCCAGAAACCCCTGCCATGGATTCAACCCCTGCCTGAATCAGAGATCCCAAGAGGGGCCAAGGGCACATTTAATACAACAGTGTTTTTGTATCTAATCTCTCCTTCCACTCCATTTGTTCTTTGCAGCCGCATGTTAAGGAAAAAAAAAATCCTGTTACTTGCAACCAGCCTAGAGATTAACCGAACAGTTCTTCCGTGTGTGGGCAGCTCGGGATGGACTGAGCCAGTGCCCAGTCTGGTTTCTGGATGTAGCCCTCAAGGGACCTGCCTGGTCTGCTGCTGCACCAGTTCACATTGCTGAAAAACAAAGTGAGCTGACTGCTCTGCACTGAGAGGACAGAGAAGGGGCAATGGAGAGGCAAAGAAAAGAACCTGAGGAGTAAAGTCCACTCCAGCCCCTTCCAACAACACATCGCTTGCACACTTGACTGGCTGCTGCACAGTACAGCAGCCCTCCGCCTGACACTGGAAAGAGCTTGCAAGGATCTCTGAGAAGTCTCATTTCTGCTTGGGTGCCCTCATAAGACATACAGGAAGGTGCAGGTTTCTTTAGACAAACCACCCCTCTTGCATGACACCCAGCCAGCATATTAAGTTCAGGCAGCTCAGTTCTGAGCTCATGCATCTTTGGCTAATTGTGGCCCCCTCGAATAGCTTCACTGCTAAACAGGAGAAGTCCCTGCCACATTTTTCTGTCCTTTTGTGGTATCTTAATCTACTGCTAGGAGAACTAGTGGGAAGAAATCACACACACACACACACACACACACACACACACACACACAGAGTGCAAGCGCTGCTTGAATGGCCAAGTGTATTCATGTGGGTTTCTCCCTCCTTTGATGCCTCCCGTATCAATCATTTCTGGAGGCAGAACTCAGGCCTCCTGGAACTAATACCTAGGTTCTCCATACTATCTTACCAAATCATAAGGCTTTGATCTTAACAGAGGCATCTGTGTGCTGCTGGCACATGTGTGATAATAGATCCCAAAGTGATTTCTTATCCTTATTTGGTATATAGGGAAAATGAGGCGCTGTACAAAACATGACATAATTTGCCCAGATCCCCTGATTGACAGTCCAGTGCCCTGTCTGCGGGTTCCCCTGGCCTTTCTTCTTTCCATTTATTCCCATCTGAAAGGCAATGGTGCTGGAGAGCAAGAGGGGAAAGATCCCTGTTACATCTTGTATTACTAGAAAGTACCTTACATTTTTTCAGTCTTCAGGGCCTTTGTTGTTTAAAAAAACAGCCAGTGAAGGAAAAGCAAAGATGCAAGAGAGGGGCAGGCCACGAGAGAGGCAGCTGTTTTCTGCAGCTGAGCATTGATGTAGAATGGCCCTGGTGCCCCTAAGCTGGCAGCGGGCAGAGAGACTCTGTTGCATTAAACAGGCTCTGCTTAGGAAATTAGATGATATCTCACATAAAAAATTGCATTATCCAGCTTGTTTGGATGCAGGTCTGGGAATCAGCTGAGACAGGGGAAGGATGCACTGACTTGATTTCATTGAAAGTCTCATTCCAGATATTTTGGGCTGTGTTTTGCTGCTCCTTGGCCTTATAATTCAATTGGCTTCAAAGGGGTGGGATTCCCCAAGAGCACCAGCACATAAAATAGATATTTGCCAAATCAGGTTCAGAAAAGGTTTTGAGGACGGCTCTTGAGATCTGGGTACTGTTGATTCCAGACATGAATCCTAGTCCTGAGCTCGCTTCAAACCCCATGCAGATCCCCTTCACATCCAGATTTAATCTCACTCAAACCCAGCGCCAGATCCCATCCTAATCTGGACCCTCTAACCTGAATCTTAGTATGGCGCCTCAAGCTGCCTCCTCAGCTCTTGTCCCAGCTTCCCCTCTGTTCCTACCCGCTGTGTTTCTCAAAGGCAAGAGAAGTATTTTTGTTCACATCCTGTAGCCGGGTTGCCAGATCAAAAATAAAGAACAAGAAGAGGCAGAAACCCAAGGATGTATGTTCCAGTTCAGAAATGAACACATTTAAAATAGCCCTTCCAACAGCTCAAAGCCAAAGAAAGAGTGGAAAGGCTCTACCGAGGAAAAGCTGGCTATGCGTGCGCTGCACTTGCCCTGCCTTGAAAGGCTGGCAGCAGCGGGAAATGGACTCCAGCCCAAGCATTCAAGTTCTGCTGTCCCCAGCCAAGCTCTCAGGCCTCCCACCTGATGAGGAAGGGAGATTCTCTCCCAGGCCTGAGGATGAGTCAAACCTAGCTGGAAAGACTGACACACAAAATCTGACTGGGCCTTAATGGATGTTGGGTTTGTTCACTAGGCGGGACTCAAGATACCTGGCATCAATTTCTTGCTCTGGCAGATTTCTTCACTTGGCACCTCTGGGCCTCAGTTTCCCGTCTGTAAAATGCCAGCAACAGCACTGCGGCAGCCCGTGGGCGCTGTAAGGATAAATGCACTAAAAACACTGTGGTCCTAGAGACCACGCAAGTATGCCGGATAGATAGATGGGCTTCTGTTTTTTTGCAAAGTGCAGTCCCATGCTGAGCTGGGATTTCAAGCTGGCATGTTCATCAGATAAATCAGTGCAAACTGGTTTGAGGGGAGATTGTAAATGAGTGGGGCCTGATCCCGCTCCCTGTTACAGCACCATCAATTCACTAACTGTGCTGAAGAAATGAATTGGTTTAAAAGCATGGAAAATAAGATCAGGATCAGGCAAGCTGGCTGGCTTTTTTGGAAGCCATTATTACTCTGCTTTGAAACTCACCATTTCTGAGAGGTCTACAAAGTCTTCCCAGTACCCAAAGAGTTGGTGGACCACAGGCACATCACCACAGTGGTCACAATTTATCCTCCCCTTCTTTATTTATTCTGTCCATCTCTCATGTCCAATCCTGTACTTAGACCTGAAGCTCTTTGGGGACTGACCCTGACAACCAGGGTGTAGCACAAGAGGATGCTGGACACCACCACAAGAGGATGCACAGATCACCACAAACCCACAATTCATGCATGCAGCACAACTGTGCATACATCACGTTAACGAGCTTACTTGCTGCTTGGGCGGTGAGTGTGTGGAAGTGTGTAGTTTACACATCACTTGGCTTCCTACTTCAGCAAAACATTACAGTGCAATAAAATCTTTTTAATTCCAGCTGGGCCCAAACTGAAACTCTGGTAAACTTGGGGGCAAGTTGAATCTGGGGCCAAATACTGTTTCATGGGCCATTCTCTAATTAAAAATCTGATGCATCAGAAGCCTTAATGAATTTTTCAGCCTTGATCAAAAAAAATAATCACTGCAATTTACAATCCATAGCTCCCATGATGTCACAGGGTCTTAGCACCTAAAGACCTTTGAGGATTTGAGTTACACAACTCATCTCTATTCGATGATGCCAAAACTCCCAAGTGTGAACCAATCCTGAACAAGCCAGTCGCCCTCAACGGGGACCCCTCACTTACCAGTCAGTTAAGGAAAGAAGTAAGGGCTTCTTCTGTTGCTCCCCTACTTTATGCCCATCTGGGTCTTTTAATGTGACTCTTAGGGATAAATAAAGCAATCAGGGAAAAATCCCCTGTCCCTCACCACTCCAGGCCCTGGCATGCTCTGTGAGCAGAGAGACACGTCTGCAGGGCCCTAAAAGTGTACTGGTGCGTTTCTTCCATTTCTGCTTCTGGCTGGACTGGATCCGGAAATACCAAAACCACCGACTGACCAGATTTCCATTCCTGCTTTGCAGGCTGAAGCGCTGCTGCTATTTCAACCTCGCTTCAGACAGACATCCTCATTGCTCCCCTAAACTGGAACCCAAAGCCATTTTAAGGCTTGTCCCCCAGCTAGTGGCCAGTAGACACATTCCCTTGGCCATGAAAGGAGCATTCAGTAAATTTCCAGAGCTGTTGCTGCTGCTCCTAGGTTGGCCCGAGGGACTGCTAGAAAACAGTACAAGGCTCTTCCAGAAGACATAGGATGATCCAATGGTGAGGATGAAACTTAGAAAACCTGGGCTTAAGTCCTTACTCTGCCCCAGGTTTCCAGTACAGCCTTGGTCAAATCACCTAGCCTCTCCTTGCTTCAGATCCCTGTCTGTAAAAGGGGGATAACAACACTATCTGCCTCTGAGTGTGTGGTGGGGACTAGTGCATTAATGATTACGAAAGACCCCTGGGAAGAACGCCCCAAGCATGCCCTGCCCACTCATTCCCTCCCCAACCCAGAAACACTGCAGTGAAGCTGCTTTAAAGTGTCCTGCCTTGGCTGCTCTTAAGACTTCTGGTGTCTGCAGAGGTGTGAAGCGACTGTATTGCTTTTGATACCAACCTCTGCAGACAGCACTCCCAGCCTGATACACCATTCCTATGAGGGCCCCACTGAGCCACTCACAGCTGGCTCCCAATAAAACTGCAGCAAAACCTCACTCATGTATCTCTTGACCTCATGGGGGAACTACAAACTAGGTCCCTAAAACACATTCCTAAGATTTACAGCCCACAATTACAGTGCATTATATTGTACACACCTGCCTTATACAAGGTTTGCAGGTTCATTCCAGATTAATAAACCCCATGCAGAGTGCCCCAGCTGGAAATATGCAGGCAGATTGGCACTCACGTTTAAAAAAAACTGCTGGGCTTACAGGATTGCAAAACTCCAGGCCTGGGTGAGCCTGAAAGGTTGTACAGAGTTTACACATCTGGAATAAACCTGGCGATATAGGGATTCACCGTCCAAATACCAAGGATGCACACAGACCAAGCAAGCTATTATACACTTCATTTGTTTTCTTCTCAGCCTATAAACTGGTACTGGCTAGGCCAGGGATTCTCAGCCTTTATTGGAGTGTGGAGAACACGTTAATTGTTGTTTTATTTTACAAAAGTCCCACAAGACTCAGCCAAGACTTGGGCTCTTTCATTTTAGCCCTTGTCGAGTCTCTGTCACTGTGTGGGAGATCAGGCATCTGACTGCCCCCGTGTAATGCCTGGGACACGGGCATATGTTGGCTCTAATAAGCGACTTGCGCACAGTTATACAGAGAGTCCATGGCAGAGCCAAGCAGTGAGCCCAGATCGAATCCAGCCCCTTTACCACAAGGCCAGCCCTTCTCTTCTCCACACCCCTTTCCCTCAGGGGTGGTCTCGACACTCATGCCAGGATGTCATCAGCGCTGCTGTGAACTCCTCACGGGTCCTATCAGCTCCCAAATCTCCCTGGTGACCTAATGCAGCACTTGAAGAGGGAAATGAGTACAGTCTCCAGGCACAGCTGTGTTGGCTGGAGCCTTGGCCTGATTTCAGGAGGGAGCCAAAGGCCCTTTGCCTTGCTGGCAGCAGTGCCAGCTGAATGCAGGCCTGCTGTAGGAGTCTCAGTCCAGGCCACCACCCCCTACCCCTACAGCAGGGAAGAGGGAGTAAGGAGCTGAAAGGGTTTCCCCAACCCTCTGCCTAGCTGGGGCAACCAGGGCTTATTACAGCTTCCCCATCTCTCAGGTGGGGCAGGGAGGGTGTCCCCAGCCTTCCTGTTTGCAACTGCTGAGAGAAACCAGAAGAGGAGAAGGTGGGACAAAAAAGAAGAGTGGGGAGAGAAATGTGGGGAAGATAGGAAAGAGAAGGGGGGCTGAAATGGGGGAGGCCAGGGTGCCTGGTTCCCAAAGACAGGACAGCCGACAAGGAAAGTAAGCAGAAGGTAGAGAAGCTAAAGCATGGAAGAGGAAGAAAGAGGGGAAAAGGGAAGGAAAGACAGCAACAGAGTGGGAAGAAGGAAGGAAACTATGCTGAACCCTCTCTCCTCTGCTCTGCTGGCTCGTGGGTGCTCCTTGCTTGTATTCGCCGGTCCCAGCCAGGCTCTTGGGAGGCCCAGCATGAGGCCAGATGTTTCCAGTGAGTGTGCTGGAGCAGTGCTGCTTTGGTGTGCTCTTCCAGGTGTTTTGTCCTGCCTTGAGCATATGAGGAGAGAGCAGGTACAGGCCCCACTCATGCCCTTCCATCATCCAGCTGTGCAGGATTTCACCCTTTCGTGCCCCAGCTGAACCTTTTAAGACCCGCTTCCCCGACAGCAGCAAAATGAAAAGCATGTCCTCACTGCTCTGTGGAAGCCCCAGAAAGGTGGGTCTATCCCATTGGGTTTCCTGGGAAAATACAAGCTCAAGTTCAGCTGCTGTCCCTCTAGCTGGGGAGGGTGGAGGTCTCAGGTTTTATAATGCTCAGCTCCTCTTAGCACTGATGCAGTGCATCCTCCCTGGGCAGGAATCGTCACTCCCTAGGATGCTGACAGTTCCCCCTGACCCTGCAATGCTGACAGCTACTGGTGTCCCATGCTTCACGCCCTGTCTCAGATGCTCTGGTGAGAGTCAACCATCTGAGGGAGGAGACTTGCACACCTGCTGCCTGTCACTGGCTGGCAGTACCAGTGCTGCAGATGATGCTGAATATGCGGGAGGCAAGGCCAAGTTAGTGCATCTTCTGGGATCCAACAGAAGACCCAAGCAGAAGGGCTGGCTTGTCTGGGAGACTGTTAGGGGCTTTCGCATTGAGAGAGCTAATCAGACCAAGCAAAGGCTGGTAGTGATCACAAGCCTCTGTCCTGTGCGGCCACAAATACAATGAGCTGTTGAGTCTTATTCCACATCACCAAAACCTCTTTGGCCAATCTCCACAGAGATGGCAAGCCCACCAGAAGACCCGTAGAGAGTTAGTATCCTCATTCCCTCATCACCTGGCCTGTCACACTGTTATCTGCATAGCTGCTTGTCCAGGTTGAAACTCACTGAAAAAAAGATCTATGGAAAGGGTGAAATTAGAGAAGAAAAAAAAGTCGTCTTTCCCTAATAGTACACAGGAGGAAAAAAGCAATAGAAAGAGAGTGCCAACTGCAACGGGGAAGCAAGTGTGTGTATGTACACATGTATGTGATTGACCAGTGCTCAGGGAGCTAGCCAGGAACATAAGATCCAAGTCCCAGAGATATCCTGTGTCCCCTGCATGAGTCTCTCTGTTCCAACTAAGAAAAATGGAGATAATAGCATTCCCCATGCTGCCTGGACTGCCGTGGAGAGGAGGACCTATGAAGCACTGGATATATATGGAGCAGTAGGTTCCCATCCAAGATGGGAGCCCCACTGCAGTAGACTTGCAGCTGTACATGAGCTCCTCAGCTAGGGATGACCTCTTAGATAGTGTTCATACAGCACCTAGCGCAATGAGAGCCTGATCACAGCTGGAGTCCCTGGGCACTCCCATAATGGGAATGCTAGATCATGAAAATGGGGGTGTTCTATCAGGAGGTTACAATCTAAAATGGCCAAGGCAACGAATGGTGACAGAAAGGCAGCACAATCCCCACTGTAGGCAGGGAAATCAGCTGCCAAATGTCATGCAGGAATATGTAGGACTGGAACCCAGGCGTCCCGAGTTTCATGCTAGTGTCTTGCACACAAGATTTTCTGTTATGCGTTTGCTAACAGTATCTTCACGTCTGGGACCAACTGAGCTGTAATGATGGGGATGCTGCTTAGCCAGGATTTCTGGAAAGCCAGAAGCCTGCTCACCTGGCTTAAAGCACACTCCATCAATGTGGAAAGAATTTGAAACCACACTAAACCAAGACAGCCCTCTGGTGGCAAACAAGGAGACACTCACTTCCATAAACCAATGTCAATTCATTTTTAAAAAATAGGAAAGAAAAAAGAAACAAAATTGAACTGTTGAAACAAATTAAACGAAACAATTGAAACAAAAAAATTCTGGGGGCCTAATTTCACTTGTATTTTTTACTCTGAATGCTTCCCCTAACATCAACCATCACATAAGGTACAAAGAAGTCTCCACCATCCCTGCCTCTCATTCTGTTGGCTGGAACGGGAGAGGTTGCTGACCTACTGCTCACCAACACCTGGACATGAGTGGTCTGCTTATCCTCTCATCTCCACCCTCTGACCTGCCCAACCTGGGTACCACTAGTAGGGGGTTAAAACCCCTGCTGCCATTGCTCTTGGCGTCACTGGAACGCACCAGCTACCCTACCCCAGGACAGTGAAGTGCCCAAGCAAGCAATCTGTATATCAACAGACTAGAGTAATGACACCATGATGGGGATGCTCCGTCACAAACCAGTGCAGGTTTTAAGGTGTTACAAGCTAAATAGTCAGCACTTATAAGTCAAGGGAGACCTCTGGTGGCCAAATTCATATGACCGAGTGCTTGAGACAGTGATGATACATTCATGATTTAATACAGTGATATACAGTGATATTGGAGGTATCCATCCATTTTTAATATCTGATCTTAAGCAATATGGCTCCTAAGTCTCTCGCGGCATCAAGCCCGTCATTCTTTTTCACATTAAAGTAACAAAAATGAGATGCTATAAGCATATATCTGAATTTAAAGTTTTTATGACTTAAGTTTTTCACTGAATGCTCTAGAGAGGATAAACTGTCAGGAAACATATCCAGTCCATTGATTTCAAACACAAATGCTTTTCCTAGTTACCTGGTCCCATTTATAGGATTTAGTTTCAGAGGAAAATGAGCAAATATGTTGTTTCAGCCACCCAGAGATGCAGTGGGCATAACACAACTTTTAGTTGCTCTGCATTCACTCAGAAGTAACTGTCCATTGCAGGTGTCATATTCAACATCAGCCTTTTCTGCACAAAGCAATGTTTTGTCTGCTTTCATTTATAAATGTGACTGTTAGATGTGGTCACATTCGAACACGTCTAAATGTTGATGATTCAAAATATGGAAAGACACGCGGGTCCAGTGTTTACAGTACAAGTCCTGTTCAAATTGTCCCCCTGCACATGCAAAAGGTGTTTCATGGACTTAATCATTGCTGGTTCTTTCATGGAAATGGATAAGTTGCAGGGATGGCATTTGGGTGACTAGAATATAATTGCAAATCTGCCAGCTGACAATTCAGTTGAGAACACTTTTCACTTTTAGTCACATGACAGAGGTAAATTTCCCTGGATTGCAATAATCTGATCTAATAATCTGACAGACAGACACACAACTAGATAGAAACTGAACTCAGCTGAAAAACACTGCCAGAATAATCCTGTTATATGAGAATTCACTCAAAGGCCCTGGCTATCCCCTGGCTGGACCCTTGTTATCTACGCTACCTAGAGAGAATGAACCAGGGCTGACATCTAGCGGTCATTTCTCGAGTGGTTGTATGCTAGGGGATTTTATTTTTCTAGGGTGTTATCAATAAGCAGTGCAGGGAAAGCAGAGGCTGAACCTCAATTGAACAGGCAGGTAATGGGCTTAAGTCACCAAATGCCCCTACTGCAAATAGGAAGAAGGCGATCTCCTCACAATGTATCATTAAGGACAGATCAAAGTATTCTGCAGCGCCTTGACACTTGTCGTTCCTTCTGTTGCTGTAGACGTGCAGGGGAGTATTCAATGGGCGCATCTACATGTGCTGTAGTTATGGTGCATTATGTTTAATACTTGGTTAACCAAGCACTAAATCAATGCACAGTAACTCGGGCTACTGTGCAGCAGCACCAGCACCTGGGTTTTTAGGGATGCTTACTGCGCAGCAACCTAATTCTACTGTGCAATAGTGCATTAGCACGGTTTTTGCCTGGCACGCTACTGGGCAGTGTTATTAGGCTACTGCACAGTTAGCCTCTCATGTAGATGTGCCCAGTGAAGTGTGTCCAGAAGCAAAACTCCCACAGAGGTCAGGATTTGGCCCAGTCATGCCGGTTCTGTGCGGTGAATAATGGCGGTTCCCCAAGGTTGCTGTTTATTGCCCTCCTGGCTCAGGGAGGTGATGGATTCATGTGTTTGGAGAGGTGAAGGGAAATGAGCTTGCAAACAGCTTGATCCAAGGGGCTTTAAAGTCACGTTGATTATTTATGTGTTTTATGTTTTATGTGCACGGCTCATCTAATGGAAATGGCAAGTATTGAGCCCTAAGCCTTTGTCTTCAGCACATGCTAGTGGTTAACAAAGTAGTTCTGAAAGGGTTATGAGGAGAAAAAACACTGCTGCAGAGCCCTGGGTTGTTTTTTCATCTGCTTCTGAGATCCGCAAGGAGACGGTTCCTGAAACTGGAGGTGGGAACCAGGTTTGGTTATGTGGTCCCAAGGCACTCCTTACAACTCACTTTAACAAGCCCTGGGAGACTTGTATCAGCTACAAGAAATTCCAGGCTACTGTTTGCAGACAGAACTGCTAATGAAAACCAGGGCTGCCTACAAGTAAGACACAGGCATCTCCTCGGAGGTCAAAGACAGGGCTAGGGAAGCGAAGGAAAAAGAATTAATTGCATCCCGTTGCAAAGGTATGTCTCCGATGCCTGGCACAGACCTCACTGACATAATGAAGCTTGCAGGGGTTCTCATTTCTGTGTTGTTATAACTAAATTCCCGGCTACCAAAACCTTGTCAAATTTGTTCCTAGAGACATTGTCTAATGAATCTGGGAGGTACAGTGGAAGATGAAGAGGAACGGTGGCATTTGGGTTTAAGAAAGGAGTTGGAGCCAGGACTCCCGAGGTCTGTTCCTGGTCCGTTCATTGCCTTGCTGGTGTCCCAGGGAAAGTCACGTGCCCTTGCTCTGTGCCTCAGTTTCCTTGGCTATAAAACAGGGATTAAGCTATCTACTCAGCAGAACGGGCAGTTGTGAGGCTAATTTATGGATGCATTTGGTGTCTCTGGTGAAAGGAGCTAGAAACGGACAGCACGGGTGCTGTCCACTCTTCTTCACGTAGCAAAAATAGTTTGAAGGGATTCTTTGAAGTGATGAAGGTGCCAAACGTCTTTGTAAATGTGGACCCTTCTTGTGCCACAGACCCACCTGAGTGTTCAATTAACACCCTAAATATGCAGGACGTTGTCCTCTTCCTCCTTTGCTGTATGTGAGAGCAGGAGCCAGAGCCCACACTAACTCACACATCATCACCCATAGGGTTACCAGCTAAAGGGCCGGCCGCAGGATCTTTATTGGTGGTGGCAGCAGGTGGGTGAGGAAGGACCCAGCTGGATCCCACGGGGAGCTGGCAGTGCTGGCTGGCTGGAAGATAAGCCCAATGGCTGTATGTGTAAACCAAGCAGATCTGATGCTGAGCCCCTGAGAGATGTCACAGATGGAGCCCCAGGAGGCCATCGCAAAACCACACTTTAAAAAGACAGGCAGTAATTAGAAACTTGGCCCCAGGGTAGCTCTCTGCTATTTAGAGACAGTGCCGTGCGTTTCCTACATAGGTAGGCTTGTGGTTTTTAAATGGTGATAAGAATAGTGAGGGGCAGATGTAAATACTTCCTTGCACACAGGCATCCGAGTGGGGGAAATAGCCTTTAACCTCAATCCTGCTGCCCACAAAGCTGATTTCCCAGCTTCCAGGGAAGCAGGTACCTGGAGACTCAAAATGCTGCTTTGCACTTCCAAGTGTTTTAAGGATTAGGCTTAAAAAACACAAGCTCAGTCTCCGACTGCTGAGTGTCGGGGCCCGGTTCTGACTAATGACGGGTGCTCGGCAAGGGCCCCGTTGCTCCTGTGGGGGGTTGCGGGGGGCTCACCCGTGCTAATGTTTTGTGGGAGTTTGAGTATCGCCTCAAGAGAAATAAAAGCGAGGAGCGTTTTCAGCTGATGGGGTAAGAGGAGGAATGAAACACTCGTATCCCTCGGGGCGATTTCCAGTTCTCATCACAGCTGCTTCTGAGAGCCTGCCCAGCCAAGGACGTCCCTTTTCTGCACCTCTCGCTCCCTTTTCCACTCTCCCAGCTGAGAACAGGACAACGTCTCACTTACCCAGTTCTGCAGGTCAAGATCTTTATCTCCTATACTCAAGGATCAGTTCAGCTTTGAAATCGCAACTTGTGTCCCCAGCTGGAGGGGAAAAAATACAGTTTGGATCCCTTTATTGTCCTAGGCAGGCACCAGGAACCTGTCTCTACAGACAGCCTTGTGCTTTATTCTAGCGTCAAGAGACCTCCTCAGCCAAAGCTGCGGAGAGCGCTTGTCCGTCATACAAAGGCAATCGGGACTCAGAGAAGAGAGGATCTCTTTTATTAGAGCAACAAAAAATGTGTTGGTTTTTTTTGCAAAAATCTTGTTGGTCTAATAAAAGCTATCCCCTCTACTATGAGTCCTGACTGCCTTTTCCTCTAAACCAATACGGCTACAACCTGGATACCTGTCCCTTGTGTAGGTATTTGCCTCGGGGCCCGAAGCTTTTTGTCTCTGGCTTATAAAGAAGCTTGGGGGACCAGGAAGAAAAACTTCCCGCTGCAGGTTCTTCTTAGGTACTTAAAACAGGGGTCAGAGTGCCCAAAACACCCGGGCCCTACGTCGGCGCGCCAGGGACAGGTGGTGGGGGAGCCAGGAGGGCCCCGGGCCTTCCCGTGGCAGGGCAGCCCCATCCCCTTCCCTGCGCCCCCCAGACGGGCGCGCCAAGCAAAGTGCCCGCGGGTGCCCACTCCCGTCTGTGCCGCCGCGGGGCCCGGGGGCACCTCCGCCCGAGTCAGCGGAGAGAAAGGAGGCAGGCTCCGAGGGGCCGCTGCTGGTCCCACCCGGGAGGGCCGAAGGAGTTAATCCTGGGGGAGTAAACCGCCGGAGTTGACACTTGAAGAGCAGAGGCGGGTCCTGCGGCTCCTGATTGGCCTCGCGTCCCATCCAAAACTTCCCCCCCCCCGCCGTCTCACTCCGGCGGGCAGGGGAGGGGAGTGCGGGCCAGCGAGCGATCAAAAATAAACCTCTTATGTCAAAGCCGGGGAAAGACGAAAGTATAAAT
>NW_017728936.1:4980249-4986634 GCF_001723895.1 Crocodylus porosus | reverse complement strand
TGCCTGCGCCGTCGAGACTCTCGAGGGGGCTAGGTTGAAGCGCGGCGTTGCCTGCGCCGTCGAGACGCTCGAGGGGGCTGCTAGGTTCTTGTTTCGTGAATCTGAACGAGAGAGGTCCGGGTAATTCTGACGGCTACAGGACGGAGGGTGATTGTCTGCCGCCTAGTTCGTTGTGGGGTTTTTTATCCATCGTGTAAGGTATCGGAAATTTATCCTTGCTTTTTGTGTGATCTTCAGCTGAATAATACAGCCCTAGGCCACTAGCTTACTAGTAAAGCATCTAGCTTTCTTGTTAACGCGATAAACGGATGTGTTGTGTTATATGGGACAACGCATCACATCATGTGCACCACCCCCTTTCCAAAATCCTACTTCCACCCATGGCCCAAACCTAACCCTTTAACCTTCCAGCCACTTGCTGCCCTTCCTTATCCTCCCCAGAGGTACCTCTGTAAGGGTCAATTAACCTGCTTTTTTTACAGCTTCACAGAAGTTCAGGGCTGGAAGGGACCTCGTGAGATCATCGGGTCCAGCCCCTCTCTGTACGGGATCGCATAGCCCATGAAGGTTGCAATCTGCCCCCATACATCCATGCAGAACTCCTCTTAGAGTCATCACAATACAAATAATCCCTAGCACAGAAGTAGCAATTTTCATCCTTCCATTTCATGGCTTTCTCCAAGGGAAAGGGGTATCATACTAATGGGTAGGGTGACCATATGCCCTGGGTTTTCTAGGCTGTCTCAGCATCCCGGCCACTGGAAAAAATTGAAGCAAAAGTCCTGGATTGGCGGGAACCTGGGAGCCACAGGGTTGCGGCTGTGTCTGTGTGTGCGCCACGCGGTCCTGCCTGCTCCTGGGAGCTGCGGGGTGGGGTGTGCATGTATGTGTGTGGCAGGCAGGTGGCAGGACATGCTGGGGAGCACGGTGCCTTTCTCACCAGAACCGGGGCTGTCGGCTGGGGCCAGGGCTGGCCACCGGCCGGCTGGGGCGCTGCATGGGCTGTCTGCCCTATGCTGACTTGTGGCTCTGGCCCCATCCTGGCTTTGCGCTGCCAGGCCAGCCGCATTGCAGGCCCCATGCAAAAAGCTCAGCCCAGCCTAGCCTGGCTGTGCCCTGCCCTAACTGTAGTGGGGGGTGAGACTGGGGCCCCCGGACCAGGGGCACATGCCCAGGATGCAATTGCAGGCGCCAGAATGAGACCAGAGCCGGCAGTCGGACAGAGCCCGCAGACCACGACCCTGGCTCCAGTGACAAAGGCACCACGCTTCTGGCAGCTGCGCCGGCCCTGCCTGCGGCCATGCACCGGCCTGGCACATGTGTGTGTGCTCATGCATGCACGCACGCACATACCCCCTGGCACTTCCTGCCCCCCATCCTGGATTTCCCTAAAATAATTATAGTCATCCTACTAATGGGCCATGTCCAAGTGGGAGTGGATGCACGTGAGTGAGCAGAGGATGTGCGGGAGACTGGGTAGGACTTGATTCTGCTGCTGTTCCATAGCCTGAAGTCTTGCTGATGTCTGGGGGTATTTGGATGCCAATGGGTTACGGAGCTGCGTGAGGTCTTGTCTGACTGAATGAAGCAAGTAGGATGGCACTGGGGTCAGCGTTGGAGTAAAGCCACAGTCTGTCTTCTTCTTCCCTAACATCCCCTTCCCAAAAGCTCTCCCTACTGCTGCATGTTCTCCTTCTGCCTGTGTTGCATTAGGACCTAATCCTGACAGGTCTTAAAAACACAACCTCCTTCTGACTTCCACATGAAGAAAAAGTCCCTACCCCAGAGAGTTTACACTCTAATAGACCTGGAGGTTAAACATCACCTTGAGCCGAGTCTCAAGGTCCTAATTCTTCTTTGATTCAGTCCTTGAAGTCAATTAGTTTAGCATGCACAAGTTCTAGATGATAGTCTGTTGTAACAGAGGGGATGCTTGTGGCCCAGCATAGTAATAATATGTTTTTCCATCCATCTTGTCCTGATTAAAGCTGTCAGGTGGGAGCTGGTTTAAAACAGTCTCAAGTTTTCTGGATCTGTCTCCAGCTTGTGAACAAAGTCCTTTCTAGCTGCCTAGAGATGCTAGGAGCTCTGCTGATTATTACACCCAGGCAAGTGCCTGATCCAGTGGGGTAATAGGGTGGTAGTTCCTCATGGCACAGCTACTGTGGAAGCCACGTCACCACTGAGCTGCACATAGACAAAGCCAATGAGCTGGATGCCAATATTTTAACATGCCAAGGAATATCTATAGGACCAGTCCAGAGGCCAGGGGCCACACAGAGCCAAGTAAACTGTGTGCTTGCCCCACTAAAGGATCCTAAGACATTAAGAAGTGAAGGGACTTTAATTCCAATCAACTGTTGAGTAATAGCAAATTGTTTCTGAAGGGGAGTGGAAACCATCTTCCAAGAGAACCAACTTTCTGGAACCAGCTTCCAAGAGAAGTGGTGCAGGCTCCTACCCTGGGGGTGTTTAAGAGGAGGTTAGATGAACACCTTGCTGGGGTCGTTGGACCCCAGTACCCTTTCCTGCCATGGCAGGGGGTCGGACTAGATGATCTACTCAGGTCCCTTCCGACCCTAGAAACTATGAAACTATGAAATGCATGTAACTGGGCTTCTCAGCTCCTCTGTGTAGACATGGAGTTTCTCTCTCAGTTTACACTGAAGTTAGAGACTGCCCCTCCTCTATCCAGACACAGCTGGGCCTGTTGGGTTTAGTGGAGTGACTTAAGAGAAAGACCTGACATCCACTGTCAGAAATTTACCTAGCCTACCGCTACTTATTCAGAGAGATTTTTTTTCCCCCCTAACATTTTTCAAGGCAGTTTTAGAGAAAGTGGAAAAACATTTTGATTAAATATTTCATTAATGGAATCAATATTTAGTAGGGCTGCGCCAATAAAGATTTTCTTGGCCAATACCGATAGCTGATTATCAACCAGCCACATCAGCCAATACCAATCGATAACTGGTATTAACTGCAGTTGAGTCATGCTGCAGGTAAGTGGCACTGGGCACTTACCCCCTACCTGCTTTAGTCACATCTGCAGTATTCAGCGCCTTTTGCAGCACTCGCCCTGGCCCCAGCCTACAGCCCGCGCCACTCGGGTGCCTGAGACACTGCAGCAGCTGCTCTGCTCCAGCCCAGCCCGGCCTGCCAGTGGGGATGGCGGTATATCTGGGGCTACCCCAGCTTGCAGGAGGGAATCTGGGGGCCGTGACCCCATGAGCTAGAAGAACCCAGGCATCTGGGGGCTGCAGCCAAAAGGCGTAACTATCAGAGAACGTTATTGGCTACAACAGCCAAAAAAGCCAATAGCCGATAATGTAAATTTCCCTTTTTATCAGTGCCAATCTGATGGGTGACTGATATATCGGTGCACCTCTAATATTTGGAGGGCAAAATCTCTTCCAGAAGTCCAGAGTGGTAGAAAAAACCAGAGCTCTGCTCTGCTCCTTCCATCGTCCCCAGAGAGAATTTCTGCAGATGGATCTCGGCTCTTGGTGGGCCCTAACGGAAAAGTAAAACCCAGCTGGCCCCACCATAACTATACTGGCTATACTGGGTCAATGGAAGTGAAGACTTGTGTGCGTCAGGGCCATCAGTGGGAGGCACACCAAGAACAGAAATGGTGAGTCAGAAGGGGCCATATTTACATAGTTACTTTTCTTCTCAGAACCACTCTTTAATTACCAAATATTTATTAAAGGTCAAAAGCATTGTTTATAGTACCAGTTATTTTCTTACATGAGCTGGGCATCAGATATCCACAATACAAAGATACAGGAGAGTTTGAGGGTTTGTCGGCTAAAATCTTATTTCACACTGTTAGCAGAGAGATTTTTATAGGTGATTTAATTTCAGTCAGGCCACTGCTCCAGCTCTCCTTCTTGAGCTCAGCTCTCAGCTAATCTAGACGGTGAGGGCTGGGTTCTGCTTTCACATATATTGGTGTAAATCAGAAATGACTATGCTGAAGTTAGTCGGGGAAGCGAGATCAGAATTAGGCTTTAAATCACTGGATTTCTTACTCATGCTTCTGGAGCAGATTAGTTCACTAAACATTCATGTTTGCAGCCAGTCAGCCTCTTCTGGTAGAGGGCTGAGCATCTCTTGAGCAGGGTTGTGTGCTTTCAATTCAACAGCCCTGGGGCATTCAGCTTCCTCTGGGAGCAGGCCAAGACTTTGCAGGGCCATTTCGGCAGTGATGAGAAGTACCTAGAGTCTTCCGCAGTGGTTCCCAACCTTCTTAGCCTCAGTATCCCCATCGGACAATACCAGTTCTGGGCTTTTGTGACTACAGAAAAATAGTAGACCAACTCTTCTGTTGCAAAGAACTCCGACCAGAACAAGGCCAGATGGTTTGACACTCTGGATTCCCATTCCTTGTCCTGAGTCCTGTGCAGCGGTTGGCACGCATAACAGTGCTAATATTGCACAGTTCCCAGCAGCACCCTTAAAAGGATCTCATGGCACCCCAGAGTGCTGTGGCACCCTGAGTGCAGTGATAGGTGAAAATACATCAGCACGCCATCGTAAGTCTTTTCACTTTCCTGCCATCGGTGCCGAAAGACTTTAAAAGGGAAGATGAGCATCATTAGCACTACTAACTTGCTCGTGACAGATAAGGAAACGGGCATTAAAAGATCTTCAGGGGTGCTGAGCCCTCACAAATCCATCTGACTCCATTGTGACCTTTAGGAAGCACGGCCTCTAATTATGTAATCCAGATCTGTCCTGAGACTGGGCTTTACAGTCATCATTGTAACTGCTGGATGCATTTTCAGTGCCTTCTGAGCACTGAGTCTCTGGAAGACCACCTTCTCTGCAAGCACAAGGGCAAGACTCTTACGTTTTCATATAAGTGACAACTGGGAGTCTTTTATAATCACATGACCCCAGGAACTGGATGGGGAGGGGAGGAGAAGCATCACAAGGCTCACAGTAGCATTAGTAAGTAGTAGTCAGGTCAGCTCCCTTTGATTGCAGAGGCTCATCCATACAGGTGAGATCTTCAGGAGACTCCTGTGAGGCCTGTTAAAAACTGGTTGCTTTTAAAACATCCATAACCATGCAGGTAAAGTTAAACCAACGAGGCCCTGATGCGAGTACTGACTCTAGCAGCGTCCTTCTACAGAGCTAGGATTCCTCTGCAGATCAATGTTGTGCGTCCCTTAAGGACTCTGGGCAAAGTTTCAAAACCTCCTAGAGGACTGAAATGCACATCTGTCCTGGACTTCAGTGGGAATAGGGCATCTAAATCTCCCAGTCACTACAGATGCCACCCTCTGGCTTGTGGCTGGGAAAGGGACCGGTGTCTGGTTCATTGCATCATTTATTGAAGCAGGTGGCTCCAGATTGATTAAGATGGAGCTAAGGTCGGAGCTAAGATGACTTGTGCCAGCTCTTGCTCCCAGGCTTACGCTAGGATTTTTCACAGCTTGCACAATAGAGTTCACTTAATCCCTGGACAAAAGGAACCAGCCCTTATCAGACTGCAGGGTCAAGCAGTGGCCAGATAAAGGGAGGCGTTCTGCCTGCCAGGGAGACCACATCTGAAGGTTCAGTTTGCTCAGGCAGGAGCTAGCTTCTCTTAGTTATGGCCCAAGGGGGGAAGCAAAGAGCTGGCAAAGGAGGAGTCTGAGCACATCCATGTTTGGGCCTCTAATCTTGAGACACCTGCTTGGAGTCTGTCCTGTAAAAGGACAGACTCCTTGGACAACATGCCTTGGTCAACCTGACTTCTAGTCTGTGCCCAGCTGGCATGGCAGGCCAGGGAGGCCCAGACCAGGCTAAGCTTGGAGATCAAGCAGCACGTTCCCAGTGGAGCAATGACACCCTGCCTCTCAGTGCTTTGCTGTTGCATGTGCGGTTCTTCACTGCTGCATAATGTTAAACAGCTGCACATTGCAACCCAGCTGCTGGCAGAGGGATGGCTGCTTATGAAGTGCTTTGGTATGAAAGACCTAGTGTTGGAGGCTGTTGTTATTATGCTGCACCTGCTGCCCGGGGGCCTGGGTGGAGCTCCCACCCACCAGGATTGTAACCTGCCCGAGTGATTACAGATGTCAAAAGGCAAAGCCGGCGTGGCGCGGCGCAGCTCCACTCCCATCCAGTGCTGCATCAGACAGGAGGCTTTGCCTCCTGCCCACCCTTCAGTGTGCCTGCAGGCTGATCCCTAGATCCTGTGTCTGGAGCAAATGATGAGATCTCCTAGGTTAGTGACTCTCAAACTTTTTAGACCCATAGTCTCCCTTATTAAACTAAAGGGCCTCCTTGGAAAATGCCTCAGCACCCTGGCTGAGAATTAAGCAGTGAAGAAACTTTTGCTTCAGGACTCCTGGATTCTTTTGCCAGTGTGGCTCATATCATGGTTGGTGAC
>NW_017728936.1:4963132-4980149 GCF_001723895.1 Crocodylus porosus | reverse complement strand
TGAGATCTTCAGGAGACTCCTGTGAGGCCTGTTAAAAACTGGTTGCTTTTAAAACATCCATAACCATGCAGGTAAAGTTAAACCAACGAGGCCCTGATGCGAGTACTGACTCTAGCAGCGTCCTTCTACAGAGCTAGGATTCCTCTGCAGATCAATGTTGTGCGTCCCTTAAGGACTCTGGGCAAAGTTTCAAAACCTCCTAGAGGACTGAAATGCACATCTGTCCTGGACTTCAGTGGGAATAGGGCATCTAAATCTCCCAGTCACTACAGATGCCACCCTCTGGCTTGTGGCTGGGAAAGGGACCGGTGTCTGGTTCATTGCATCATTTATTGAAGCAGGTGGCTCCAGATTGATTAAGATGGAGCTAAGGTCGGAGCTAAGATGACTTGTGCCAGCTCTTGCTCCCAGGCTTACGCTAGGATTTTTCACAGCTTGCACAATAGAGTTCACTTAATCCCTGGACAAAAGGAACCAGCCCTTATCAGACTGCAGGGTCAAGCAGTGGCCAGATAAAGGGAGGCGTTCTGCCTGCCAGGGAGACCACATCTGAAGGTTCAGTTTGCTCAGGCAGGAGCTAGCTTCTCTTAGTTATGGCCCAAGGGGGGAAGCAAAGAGCTGGCAAAGGAGGAGTCTGAGCACATCCATGTTTGGGCCTCTAATCTTGAGACACCTGCTTGGAGTCTGTCCTGTAAAAGGACAGACTCCTTGGACAACATGCCTTGGTCAACCTGACTTCTAGTCTGTGCCCAGCTGGCATGGCAGGCCAGGGAGGCCCAGACCAGGCTAAGCTTGGAGATCAAGCAGCACGTTCCCAGTGGAGCAATGACACCCTGCCTCTCAGTGCTTTGCTGTTGCATGTGCGGTTCTTCACTGCTGCATAATGTTAAACAGCTGCACATTGCAACCCAGCTGCTGGCAGAGGGATGGCTGCTTATGAAGTGCTTTGGTATGAAAGACCTAGTGTTGGAGGCTGTTGTTATTATGCTGCACCTGCTGCCCGGGGGCCTGGGTGGAGCTCCCACCCACCAGGATTGTAACCTGCCCGAGTGATTACAGATGTCAAAAGGCAAAGCCGGCGTGGCGCGGCGCAGCTCCACTCCCATCCAGTGCTGCATCAGACAGGAGGCTTTGCCTCCTGCCCACCCTTCAGTGTGCCTGCAGGCTGATCCCTAGATCCTGTGTCTGGAGCAAATGATGAGATCTCCTAGGTTAGTGACTCTCAAACTTTTTAGACCCATAGTCTCCCTTATTAAACTAAAGGGCCTCCTTGGAAAATGCCTCAGCACCCTGGCTGAGAATTAAGCAGTGAAGAAACTTTTGCTTCAGGACTCCTGGATTCTTTTGCCAGTGTGGCTCATATCATGGTTGGTGACTGGCCAAGTCACTTTACCTTTCTGGGCCATATTTTCCAACATTTACAAATGGGGATAATGATAATATTGTACTACAGGGAAGGATCGTGGTCACTGAAATGCTGTCATCTCGAAGCAGAAAAAAGGGAGTGGGTCTTGGGCCCAAGCTCCAGGCCCCTTGGCCACAGTCCTCTCAGCGTTGGCTCAGGTCCCAGGTGGGTGCAGTGAAAGGACTGTTCTCAGAGCGGAGAGCAAAATATTCAGCCTGGGGTGGTGGAAGGGACACAACAGAGCGCGGGGAAGAAGAGATGGGGAAGAGAAGGAACTGAGGGGAAAGGGAGAGAGAAAATGAACAGAAAGAAAGGAAGGAAAGAAGTGGATGGGGCAGGGAGAAGGAAGGGGAGGGAAGGACAAAGTGAAGAGGGAGGAAAGGAGCTGGACAGAAAAGGAAAGAGGAACAGGAGAGGAGCGGGGTAGGGCAGGGGCTGTGAACAATAGGGCTGCCCAGGGCTTCACCTTGCCTCCTGCCCCAGCGCTGCCCGCTGTTTACTCTGGCTGCCACCTGGATTTGTGAAAGGAAATTCCTGGCTGAGAGTTCAAACTGCAGAAGGAGGTGGCACAAGAGAGGCAGGAGCCAAGACCTGGCAGGAGCTCACAGACAGACATTGGTAAACACTGCCTGGGCCCCCCCTGCCCACCTGCCAGGGATCGTGGATGGGCTGTAACTCTGGAATGCCCTCCTGGATCCTTTTAGCACTTCTCATCGCAGAGCAGGAGCTGAGCCGGCGCCGTCGTCCATACCAACTCCCAGCTGCCTGCTGCACACGCCAGCAGGCAGCAGGGACCCCATCCAGCTACTGGAGAAGGGCAAAACTGTTCTCGTAGAAGATCTTTGCTTCTGGGTGGCATGGGGGCTTCACTCTGCATTTGGAGGTTGGGTTCAAAGTGGTTTGGCCCAACCCTGCCCTTGTGTTTGCTTTCATATGTCTGTTTGGATACAGAAGCCTGTGTGCTTACGTTCCCACATTGAGCGCTGTGTTCTAAGAAGAAAAACCACTGGTAGTAGTGTGTGTGTGTGTGTGTGTGTGTCCAGACATAGCCCAAAAACCAGCCCTACGATATCGTATCAATGTGCATGACCTACAGAAATAACTCTACAACAGCAGATTAGCACCTGTTCTATTCTATAAGAACAGCCCTAAATGAGGAAATGCAGAAATATGTCCTGCAAAAGACCCTACAATGACAGATCCGTGTGGGGCTGGGCACGGCTGTGCTTTCCCCTGCAACATGCATCGCCCGCAAAAACGCAGTTTAGAGAACTTTGCACTTTTCACCTTCCAGGTGGCTCATGTCATGTGTCAGCAGGGATTCTGCAAGGAGCCCTGGTTTCCTTGGGTGCAATCAGATTAAATGTCATTGCTTACATACACGTCACTTGCATTTTTCTACCGCAAAACTCCTGGCATTGTGTTGGGCTGTACGCTGACAGCCGTCCCATGTTCTGTAATCACTTTTGCTTTTCCCATTGGTCAGCTGCAGGCATCAGCCTCGTGACCAGTAGATCTTCTGGGTTTCTCTCTACCTGCTTTGTAATTCACCTGAGCATGAGTTGCTAATGATGCCTGGGCACAGTAGTATCAGTAATGATAATACTGGTAATAATAATGCTTCCAAAGTGCCATTCCAGCTAAAGCTTTCCACGCAGTTTGCTAGGGGTGTTATGAATCATTCCTGGAACAGAGGTGGTGTTTTGCAAGCATGGAGGTTTCCAAGAAGGTCATGTTAAGGAGAGACAAGTGCCACAGAAATAGTTTTAGCAGGGCAAAAGCTATTAAATGTTTTGATCTGGACACACAAACAAATTTACCATGGGATAAAAAGGTGTGGAGCTTTACTGCATATCGGCTGATGTGCCATAGCTGCCCTCTGCGGTTATCCTATAGCAAGTGGAAACTAATCCACAAGAGCTTACCCATCTTTTATTGAAGGCTGATTGTATAGCTTTTGTGTTCTTCTCAATGGGGGGGTTTCCTGCAGAAACTAAAATCACTTGGGAGGTAATTAATGCAAATCCCCAGGCAAATAAACAGTTCTGAAGGGGCTTCCCTGCTGGGAAAATTGCATATCCTGGTTTGAATTGGTTGGAGAAGGCTAGGAACAAAGGATTGGAAATGGTATAAAAAGAGCTTCCTGCTTTAAGGGGTGGAAGACTCACCCTGGCAGAAAGAATGGAGCAATACTGAGCGCCAGAACCGGGAGGGCAGACCCTGGGTACTTGGTGGGGAGCTTACATGCCTGCTTCATAAATCTTACTGCATTATGCTTTATGATAGGCTTCCTTTGTAATTCCTTTGTCCTAAAATAAACAGGACTATGTAGTGCAAAATGACTGGTCCCTGGCTAACAGCAGCAGCATCCCACCGAGAGCAGAACTGCAAGCATGGGTAGAAAAGTAAAACTTGCCGAGGTGACCTTGGTGATCTCCCTCAAGGGGCTCAGAGCACCAGCCTTTGGTCAGATTAAATATCATTGCTTACATTTCTGAGGAAAAGGGGAGAGGGTGCACGTTCCTGCCTGGGAGAGGTGATCACTGATGGTCTTAGACCTGGGAGGGGGTCCTAGGAAAAGGCTGACAGCTCGGTTTGAGTTAACCTCAAAATTAGGATTATTCCTTTTTCACACACATGGAAACAGAAGCAATCTCTGTCCCTAGCTGGTGGCAGGCACAAGTGAGGCTTGTTGCATGGACTTTTCTGACCGTTTCCTCAGCTTGTTTTCCCTTTGGAAACAGCCAGATGGAAGCTCATTTTCTCCCAATTGTGATAAGCCAAGAATAGCAACTCAACAGCTGCCACTGGGGAGGTGGGAAGTGACAGTAGGTGCCTTTAAGCAGTGGAAGTGTACCACTGTATTATTTATCTCTGCTGAGGCATGGGCCAAATCCAAACACCTACACCCAGCTTGGACAACTGTGCTGGTGTACTTGGGGCAGAGCGAATGACTCCCTTCACCTTCCCTTTTTCACCGCCCAGTGCACCTTGTCCTGAGCAAGCTCCTTCTCAGCTCCCAAACTGGAAGGGATCAGTTCTCTGGCTTGACTCAGAGACTTGACTAAAACCCTGAGAAGAGGTTTCTAAGCAGATAGACATAGTTTGCCATGCTAGCCTGAAGTCAAGAAGAGACTTACGAGCCAAGATGACCGAAATCTCACAAGGACGTTCCAGATCCCACAGTGCATCTTCCCACCCAAAAGGGCAGAGATCAGCACGCAAGGTTTTCACCCCATCTCTGAACCCCAACTCTGTGCGTACACTTAGCACTGCCTCCTCAGCAGCAAGGGGCAGGAAACGTCATGAAGGGGAAGTCCATGGAGATTCAAAGTCGGAGGAAAGCTAAGCCCCCTCCCTGCCTTTTTTAACCCAGACGCTGTTTGAGCGGAGGGAGGTAAACAAGCTGGATCAAGCAAATTCAAATAAAGTCTGTGGCTGAGAACGCACAACAACCTCTGCCCACCCAAAATGCCAACACGTGTTTCTCAAATGACCAACTGGACTTGATGCAGGTGGCTTCTTTCTCTCCCAAGAGGAGCCTGGCACCATTGCAAGCCAGCCGAACCTCACATTCACATGCTGAAGCAGAAGGGTCTTCTGCAGTCCAAGCGCTGGTATACAGTAAACACACACCAGATGGTGGAACAAGCAAATTTGACCTTTTAGTCTTCACTAAAGAGCTGTTTGTTCGGTTCACTTTCCATCTTCACTTTCCAGTTCTTTTCTGTGTTTGCAATACAGGAAGGAAATAAGAATTTAATCCTAGTCTCTCTGTTCCTTCTGCCAAGCCAGCCTTCCCCCTCAAAGCATGCGGGTATAGCTGAGACGCTGCACATCGCCTGATTAACAGAATGGGCGTCGGATGAGGGTCAGGCTCCATGCTCCTTTGTGCTATGAGCAGCATCTCGGATCTCACCAAAAGAAGACCCACCGGTCTAGTTTAGGGTTTAGCAGAGAAACCTTCAAGAAATATTTAGCTAGTGATGTTCTCAATGGGCAGGTCTCTTTCTTCTGGATCGGGAGTGTCCCAACAAAAGGAGCTGTGCTACTCAGTGTGAGACAACACTAGTACCCAAGCTACTTGTGCTCGCTCAAGATCTTGTCACTCTTTGCAAGAATTAAGATGTTACCCTGATGTCCTGGCCAATAGAGATAATCATTTATATCCCCCTAAGGATTCAAGTCGTGCTTCTTTGGTATACAGTGCAACATACTTCCAAATTACTTCTGTGTTCACCCCAGAGATGATTATTGCACTTCACTGGTGGAAGAGTGCGTAAACGCTGAAGAATTTGCAGATGAGTTTAAGTTAGGAGTGCACCAATATATCAGCTGGCTATCGATTCGGCACCGGTAAAGGGAGAAATTGGCTTTTGGCTTTTTTGGTCATCATAGCCAATAATTATAGCCGTGTGCCTGGAGCACCACGGAGTAGTCACAGGGGGCCGCACTTATTACCGGCTCCTGCTGCTGCCACTGCCATAGAAACACTGTGTGTGAGTGCTGGGCTGCTGCAGAGATGTTGGACTGTGTGTGGGCAAGGGAAGGCACCACGCGTGGTTCATTCTGCTCCATCGGGTACCTTTGCAAAATCGGCTTCTCCCCAGCGGCCATGGAAGCTCAGCTCCCCTGGTTTAAGTGCCTTGGGAATTCTGCAAGATGAAGTGTGAGTTCGGAAGGCTGAGTTCAGTCCCAGCCTTGCATTCCTAAATCTTCAGACATTTAATATGTAGCTTGGTGACATTTTCATAAAGGCGCCCAACTTGACTTTTCCATTATGCAGGCAGAAAGAATGCCCAAATTTCCACTGGAACAGTAAGAGGAGGACATTGTGCAGTCTCTTCTGTGTGTCTTGCCCTGACAATGAATTCTTTGCTATATCTGCTGTATTCTTTGGATCTTTATGTCACATCATGGAGATCTGGCTAGTCTAAATAAAGCCTTCTCGTTAGTACTGCCATCACTCTTTCTGGAACCTCCTATAGTGTAATGAACTGAAGCTGACTAATATGCATCTTGCTAAAAATAGGCATCTGTTTACATGGTGATGTCTGTAGCAGGGTAAAATGTTGAAGAAAAATTTAAACTATCTAGGAGTGCCATGTCTAGTTTGTGCTGGCTCTGATGTACCGGCTAGTTCTTCAGATGCAGCTGCTTGTCATATTTGCACTGTTAGAAGTGGGGGCTATCAAAACGGTAGAGGAACAAAGACTACAGTATCCCAACCAAACTTCCTTTTAGTAAATGATGCTCTACCACCTAACACTAGAGTCTTCCTGCAGCATCGGTTCATGGCATTCTTTACTTCGCACCCTTGACTTTGCATCCTTGACTGTGGGTCGCTCAGTATCACCCTCGTTCCACCTAGAACGTTATCGGCAATGGATGCCCTCCACGCGGCAGGTCTATGGAAGGGCCTGTAGGTCCATCCGAAGATCTGAGACTTGGACTGCAAGTGAGACTTCCCTGTGGGCACCGATTTATATACATGATCCACTCAGTCTCACTCCATTTCTAAGCAAATGGCATTCCAGCTTCCTCCGTGCAAATCCCTGTTCCCAGAAACGCACTGAAAATTGAGCCATTTATTCTCCGCCGAGGCAGTGAGCTTGGCTTGTTCCATACGACATGATTCATGTGGGGGCTGGAAGGGATCTTGTAGATCGTCGGGTCCAGTCCCCCTGCACTAGGCAGGAAAAGACAACCGGGGTCAGGTGACAACTGTCCAGTCTCCTTTTGAAGATTTCCAGGGTAGGCAACTGCACCACCACTGGAGGGAGTTTATTCCACAGTCTGGACACCCTGACTGTGAAGGAGTTTTTCCTCCAATTGAGTGGCCTTCCAGGAGTTTGTATCCATTGCCCCTGGTCTTCCCCGGGTGCCCTGGTGAACAGCTGTTCACTGAGCCCTTGATGTACTCCCCTGACATAGCAGTAAGCCGCTACCAAGTCCCCTCTCAGCCTGCTCTTCTGTAGGCTGAAGAGGCCCAGGTCCCTCAGCCTCTCCTCGTATGGCTCGTCTTGCAAGTCCTTGGTCATACGAGTGGCTCTTCTTTGGACCCTCTCAAGTTTTTCCACATCCTTGTTGAAGTGCGGCGCCCAGAACTGGACGCAGTACTCCAGCTGCAGTCTCGCCAGTGCGGACTACAGTGGGAGCTTCACTTCCTTAGTTTTGCATGAGCTGTAACAGTTAGTGCATGCCAGTGTGTTTGCACTGCTGACCACAGCATTGCATTGATGGCTCATGTTCATGTGATGGTCAGTCACGCCCCCTAGATCCCTTTCAGCCATAGTACAAATCAAATTGTCACCACCAAGCTTGTAGATACGTTGGGGATTGTTCGCCCCCAGATGGAGCATCTTATGCTTCTGAGCGTTGAACTCCATCTGGTTCTGGTCAGCCCAACACTTCAGCCTGGCAAGGTCTGCCTGTATCTGCAACCTATCTTTTGGCATGGCCACACTCCCCCATGACTTGGTGTCATCTGCAAACTTGGCCAGCGAGCTTTTCACCCCCGCATCCAAATCATTGATAAAGATGCTGAAAAGCACCGGTCCAAGCACAGACCCCTGAGGGACACCGCTGCCCACTTCTCGCCAGGGCGAGACAGATCTGTTCATGGGAACTCCTGGGTCCTACCGTGCAGCCAGTTTTCCACCCACTGAACTGTTGAGCAGTTAAGCCCACAATGATACTCTCCATTCCAGGGAAAGATGAGGTTATTCAAGGCACAGGGCCAAATTCTGCTCTGTCATGGGTGTAAATCTGTAGCAGCCCAGCTGACTTGGGCTGAGCTGCACTGGATTTGTGCAGGTATAAGAGAGGGCAATATTCCATCTGTATTATTTAATTAGACTGGAAGCTATAATGCTGAAGTCACCAAGGCAAGACTACACAATGTAACATGTCTGGGCTACGAGAAGTCACTTTCTCTTTCCCAATATTTAACTGTTGTGTAATGATTGCATTTTTTTCTCATGAATATGATTCCATGAACTGGTGCCAAAGAGAGAAGAAATTTTGTTGCACTGATAAGATGTTTACATCAGCCTAAACATTGCTGGAGCACTTGACATATTAAGTAACCTCGAGGTCTCCTGTTCACCCAAGCAGAAGACAGTGCTGGGTGAATGCTTGGCAGCTTGCTCAAGTGGTACGGGAATGAATCTCATTCATAAATAATGACACTGATGTGTAACTCCCACGCACGGGGCTTGGACAGATGTATGCACCTCTCGCAGTGTCCTGGGAAGAACTCGGCTATTTCCTGCCGTGAGCGTATCTCCTAGGAATCTGCGCTGGGAGGGCCGACCACCCCACGGGAGGGAAGAATGTGTTTAAAGAGCACATGCTGGAAGCTGCATGTAAAGGCCAGCCAGTGCTTTACCACGCACTGACTCCCACCTGTTTTGAGGTTCATTACCCCTTTTTGAGCTTGCGTCATTGCCGTAAGCCCCTCTGTGTCTGTGCTAACAGAAAAGGGAAGGCTTTATGTCGCTGCATCACAATAACCCCTCCAGCTCCCTAAAAGAGAGTGCCAGGTTGTCCTTCACTTTTTTTCCCCTCCACATATAATTCCCCTTTTCCCTTTGTCTGCTGACTTCTTCCTTGCTTGCTTGCTTCCTTCCTCCCTCTTATGTGCCCTGGAGAAGCTTGTATACACACCTGGAGATACAGTCTGAGAAACCCTGTGCTCAGGAGCAAGGCCCTGATTATCTGCTGATGAAAACAGGTGTCATCCTGCTGAAGTCAACAATGCTACTTTGGTTTACCCCAGCCAGAAATGTGGGCCCTAACATACCCCATCTGCATTACCTAATGTTTCTTTAACATGCTTGTACAGTGTGTGTTATGCTCTTCAAGCTGATTGACAGAAAGGATTAAACAACTGCAGCTAGTGCCAGATAAGAGATCACTGCTATGGATCAAGTAATAGAGTTCTGTACTGTGGAGCAGAAGGCTCTGGGTTCACATGGTGCTGACCAAAAAAGGGCAGGAGCATTAGGTGTACAACACTGAGATGGGAGCCAAAATGGATGCATTCAGGCTGTTTCCCATCTTCTGAAGGTTACACCTGGAAAATGAGTGGGTGGTTCATGTTTTACCAGAACACAGAAAAGGTCCTTTATATTCTGTTGAAGGGTTGCAGGCCTCAGTGTGTCCTTGGCAGGGGCAGGGATGTCAGTACAAGAGATCTGGAGATGATAATGGGATAAAGCTATGCATATGGGTCAAGATTTTTGCATTTTCCCCAAATCCCTTGCTGCTTCTTAAATCAGGAGGGAAGTGTTCATACCCATGTTCAGCTAGTGTCAGCAGCTATCCAAGATGAGGAGCAATGAAGAACTGGGCGTATGCTGACCATATTTGAGGTGCTGAGAGCACTATTGGATGCCACAGAAACTGGTCTCTTTCCTAATGGACAGGTTATAATGGAAGCCCAGTAGTGGTCTCCTCAAGGGAACAGAGGGTGGAAGCTTTCATGACATGCATTTGGGACCCTGAAGTTTCCTGTCCAAAAGACATAACCTTTGTTTGCCTGCGCACTTTTGTCCTTGCAGAATCACATCCTGACCCTGATGGCTATGGCTGCCTGGATCTACAAGCACCCCAGCCTAAAGAACTCCATCAACCTCGTGGTGGTGAAGGTGCTGATTATCGAAGATGAGAAGCTCGGGCCAGAAGTGTCGGATAATGGAGGGCTCACACTCCGCAACTTCTGCAACTGGCAGCAGAGCTTCAACCCTGCTAGCGACCGTCACCCAGAGCATTTTGACACAGCCATCCTGCTGACGAGACAGGTTTGCAGCTGAGCCACCTAAATCAATGCAGGGCCTAGCCTGAGTGGGGTCTGGAGCAGAGATCAAGCAGAATTGTGTTCATCAAATCCATCGTCCTTATTTGTGTTGTAGCAGGTCCCTGGGGGAGGACATCCATTGAACTCGGTGCTTAGCATTCATATAATAAAAAGTGGTTCCTGTCCAGACAGCTTGTCATTTATACAGACAAAGTATATTAGGGAATGACTGTTATCCCCATGTCGACAATGAGAATGGGGAAGTGCAGTGATTTGCCCAAGGAAACAGGGAGCCTGGAGCACGGATGGGAATGTCAGAAGTATTCTCTGGTTCCCACCAGTGCATTGCCCACTAAGCCACTCTTCTTCTCCATGAAATGTCTTCTGGCTGATCCATCATCAGGCATCCAGCAAAGGTGTCTCTGGAGAAAGGGAGGAGATGAAAATGGGTTGGATCTGAATTATTCCAAACCATCAAGTTTCAGAAAGGCTAACGAGAGAGGGGCTGGACTCGATGATCTCCCGAGGTCCCTTCCAGCCCTAATGTCTATGAAAATTCTATTAATCATTAATCACTAAAGTCAATGAATAAGTCACCACTGGGCTCATTTGTTATCATACACAAATTCTGGAAAACGAGAGAGGGCAAAGCTCTGGGAGTTGGTTTGTCTGCAGCTCAAGCACAAAGGAGCTTGGCAGGTTGGGCTGGGAACCTGGCAGTGCTATCCCTTGGCAGGAAGGTGCAGAAGGAGGCTGCTTTGGCATATTATGTAGCACAACACAAGTTGTCCTACAAGGAGAAGCTAGGAGTGGGATCAGGCACTGGGTGTCCAACCTTCCCACTGAGAGGTATGCAAACTGAATGACAGGGACATCCCAGTAGTGCTATGAGCCCATGTCACAGGGAGAGGAATCACATTGGATCCCTGCTCTCTTATCTTATGTCCTCTGATGCTCTCTTCAAACACAGGATTTCTGTGGGCACCAGAGCTGTGACACTCTGGGTGTAGCTGACATCGGCACCATGTGCGACCCCAAAAAAAGCTGCTCTGTGATCGAAGATGAGGGCCTCCAAGCTGCCTACACCCTGGCTCATGAACTAGGTAACTCCTTTATCACTTGTGTGCGAGGGATAGTCAATAGGCCTGCAAAAAGTGCCTAGTGTATGCTTCGGATTTGGCCGATTCAGGGGACAGTGATTCAATTCAGTGATTCAAACCACTGTCCCAAATCGATTTGGCTGAATTTGATTCGGAGATTGCGAATCTCCAGATTGGACAGGCCCCATCCCCCACCCACTCTCCCCAGCCGTGCCAGCTCCCAGCACTTCGGAAAAAAAGACCTGGACTCACCAGGTGCTGCTGGGCAGGGGGCAATTCCCGCTGCTTCCCACTGGCCCACGCCACGTGGGGGCTCTGCACAAGCCCCCAACCCCACCATGGCTGCCCTGCCTGCCCCAGCTCCGGCCCTTTAAGAAAAACAAAAGCCAAAAAAGCCCCCACTCACCAGTTCCTGCCCCACTGCCCTGCGCCACATGGGGGGCTCTACACAAGCCTCCCGAAGCCCCGAGCTTTATTTGGGCCAACTGTATAATTGGGATAGAGTTAGATGAACTGAAATGCAAGACTTTTTTGATGAGGTCTGAGAGGGAGCTTGAAAGTGGAGGGGGCAGAGAAGAGAACGAGCTGCTAATGTTCAGGCTGCCTCTCATATTCCAGGGCACGTATTCAGCATGCCCCATGATGACTCCAAGACCTGCGAGCGACTTTTTGGGCCTCTGGGCAAACATCACATGATGGCTCCTCTCTTCGTTCACTTGAACAAGACTCTGCCCTGGTCCCCCTGTAGCGCCATGTACATCACAGAGTTTCTAGATGGAGGACATGGTAAGAATCACCTCGGTACTCGCGGGACGCCTGGGGTTGTTCCAGACATGCTGGAAATGGTCATTCTGGGCCAGACTTCCCAGCACCCAGCAGGCTCAGGCACTCGTGAAAATCCCACTAAGCAGTCCTTTCACCTCTAGTCATGTAAACCTGGCCCCAGGTTTTCATGTACGGTCATCAGGCTTCCATTCCCTGCCCTCATAATGTTACAGTGTGGTGGGCTGTCATGCACCATTGCCGCCCTGCTCCCATTCAGCTGTGTAGACAGACTTAATATGCTATTAGGCTGTATCTCCATGGCAAACTGATCATGCAGACTGGGGTACTGTTTTTCTCACAAATGATTCATCACAGCCACTATGGACTTGAGCATTACCAGAGGGTCTTCCTTGCTGCGCATCTACCATTAACTTCCCCTGCCAAAATATCTGGAATAAAAAAGCAATTGCTGGGAATCACTTTGCCTGGGGAGATGGGAGGCACAGCCTTGATGCCTGCTGAATAGGCCTGGTGTAGAGATGCTATAATCAGCTGTGGTAAACAGCAAGTGAGAAAGCCCTTGGAAGATCTAGTGGGGAGTTTGGGGAGCAAAGGCATTGTCAGGTCTAACAGCACTGGCTGTGATCTAAGAGCCCGGCAGCAGCTGGCAGGTTTTTACCAGCTGGAAATGTTCTGACAGCTTTGCATCAGGAGAACAGGCCATGCATAGGAAACTGCAAGCGAGCATTTACTGCAGCAGAGCTGAGGGAGATGCGCAGGCATGGAACTATAAAAGCCTGGTTAAATGTAGTAAAAACATGTGCTGACAGGGGAGCAGAATGAATGGGGGAATTAGGAGTGAAGACGCATGTGCAGAAAAGGGTCATGGAAGGTATAAGTCAGGAAACCAAAAGTTTGTTGAAGCTGAAAAGTCCCCAGTGCTGGAGGTGACCGTAGTCCATAGAAAACAATAGGCTTCCCGTTTGCATGGAGTTGGGCACTGTAGGGGCCTGCCGGCTTCTTTATGCCCAGCTCACCTTGCATTTGCATCCATTTCCCAATTAGGAGATTGCCTTCTCGACGCTCCAGCCAAACTCATCACCCTCCCCACAGACCTGCCAGGCCAAGTGTCCATCTACAGCCTGGACCGTCAATGCCAGCAGATCTTTGGCAAGGAATTTCGGCACTGCCCGAATACCACCGAGGAGGACGTCTGCGCTCAGCTGTGGTGCCGGATGGAGACAGGAGAGCCTCTCTGTCACACCAAAAATGGCAGCTTGCCCTGGGCGGACGGCACACCCTGCGGGGCAGGCAGGCTGTGCTGGGAAGGCCTCTGTGTGCTAGGGAACATGGCAAAGCCCCAGGTAACTGGCTGGTGGGATGGAAATGATCTGTGTCTGCAGGGGAAGCTTCTTTCCTGCAGGGAAGGGGCCTGTCCCCCATCGGTCTCTCCCATTGCTGCTCAGGAGCTGAGGGCCAGCATTCCCAGCTGTGAGGGCCACAGCAATAAAACTCAGCTTCCGTGCGTAAGACATTGCCACAATTCTCGCCAAGGGGCCAGGAAAGCATCACGATCCTGGATGGGGATGGGGAGGCAGAGAGCTGAATTGACTTGCTCAGGGCAGCACGGCGAGTCGTTAGCGGGGATGGGCTTAATCACAGAATCATAGACAGTTCGGATTGGAAGGGACCTCAAGAGGTCACATCTAGTCCAGCTCCCTGCTCGAAGCAGGATTGTCCTCAGCTAGATCATCCTCGAGCTTTGTCTAGCCCGGTTTTGAAAACCTTCAAGGATGGAGCTGCCACCACCTCTCTGCTCCAGTGTTTTTCTACCCTCCTAGTGAGAAAATCCTTCCTAATATCCAACCTAAACTTCCCTTGCTGCAACTTGAGCCCATTGCTCCTTGTTCTGTCATCTGCCATCGGTGAGAACAGTCCAGCTCCATCCTCTTTCTGTAAGTCTCAGAAATCCTAGCTCCCAGCCGTATTCTCTGCCCACTGCACCACAGGGCCTCCTGGTCTGTGTCTGAGGACAAGTCCTCTCCTTTTCTCCAAGTAGACAGCACAAAGTCTGGATGTGAGGAAAGCTGGGCCCTGATCCTGCAATCCAGCCTGCCAGTGTAGTTCTCTGCGGTGTGGGCAAGGGTCCCCA
Source organism: Crocodylus porosus (assembly GCF_001723895.1). Classification (NCBI taxonomy): domain Eukaryota; kingdom Metazoa; phylum Chordata; order Crocodylia; family Crocodylidae; genus Crocodylus; species Crocodylus porosus. The sequence goes on along the minus strand of NW_017728936.1, from coordinate 4,965,927 downwards.
CTAGCACATCCAGTTGCAGGATCAAAGCTTGTGCCAGTTAAGGATGGGGCTCCTTGACTCTGCAATTTGCAAATGAAGCAGCTTAAGTTACTACCTTGGGTTCCCCGTTCCACTCTAATCTGTATCCAGGAAAGGCCATTGTCTTCTGATTTGCCTGGTTTGTTTTTAAATCTCCTCTCAGGCAGCACTTGCCACTGAGATCATCTCTACTGTGGCCTGTGCTGGGCCAGGCCAACTCACAGAGTCACTCTGCAATGAATTTCCTGATGACTTGTGCTGGCCTGAACTGTCAACTCCAGGAAGACTGTCATTGTGCCATTAATTCATTGTCTTTCCCCTCTGGGAATATACGTGAAGACAAACTACTTCTGAAGCAGCCCCTAGCCCAGCAAAATGCTTACAGCAGCTTCAGCGACTAGGCTCATCTGTGCCAACGGTGCTTACATCCCTGCATAAATGCTAGCTGCATCAGGGCCATACTTAGTATTGTCAGGAGCGGAGGGAACATGTGCATGTTACGGGTGCCTGCAGCCTTCATTTGCTTTCCATATTTATAGTACAGGACCGGTAGTAGGCATCTGTCTGTCTCGTGAGACAATGAAATTGTGCCGAGACATCAACTTGCTGAATGTAACCCTCACTTGAAGATAAAATGAAGCTGGAGTGACCTCTTCAGGGCACAAAAACCTGGGCAGTGCATATGGCCAGAGACAAAGTCAGGAGCCCAAGTCTCCTCCCACCGGCAACAGCCTTGTGCAGTGCCATTGGCTTTCGGGGCGTTGTGACCAAGCTCAGGGGTGTGAATTGGGCCGTGCAGGTTGGCTCGTGTTGCCCACGCAGTGCTCTATGCTCCAGCCAGGCAGCAGGATGCGGGCAGACAAATCAGCCCCTCTAGGTGTCGGAGATGTGTTTGCAGTCAGGCTGTCCTGCATCCCTGTGCTGGTGTTTGTGCGCACCACAAAGTCATGCTTTCCGCTCCTAGAAAACAGATGGGACGTCTGCTTTTCTTTTCACATTCTGTCTCCCCTCAGGCTTGGTAAAACCCTTGCTGGTTCCAGTCCTGTATTTTGACATGAATGCAACCCCCACTCCACCCCCCTCGCCCTGCATGTTGTTTTTCAGTTCTGCCATGTGCAGAACAACGCACTAAGCACGTGCCTTATACTTGTTAAAAAACCACTACAAAGAGTGACCCAGTCTCTATGGCAAGATCAGCGCAAAGCCAGGCCAAGCTGGATACTAAGCCTCTCTCCCTGTCTAGCAAGTATTCGAAGGACCAGAACCTAGGAGGGGCTGAGCACACACAGCTCATATAAAGGAAAATCTTGGCAGCACTTCTCTATTTCCATTGACTGCAGTGAGGCCAGGATTTCAACCGCAGAGCTGAACACAGGCTGATGGTGCTCATCACCTCTTTGGTAGGAGAGAGCTGGAAGGTACAGAGGCAGCTGTCTGGAGGGCAGGACCAGTCAGCTCAGCAGTTTGGCCCACTCCAGGTTTCTCACTCAGGTCTTGAGACCCACTCTCTGTCTTACTCCATATTCAATCTTGGTCTCTTGTCGTATAGCACCAGTAGGTATTTCTTGTTGCGGCCATTTGAGGGACGCTTTTGTGAGCTCACAAGCTTCTTGAACCTTGGCTCTAGACAGTGGCTGAAGGGCAGGGGCTCCAGAGGTGAGGGCCTTCCCCTGGGAGAGCCTTACCAGCTAGACGCCATCCTGGTGAACACTGCACAACTCAGCTGTCAGATAAAAAGCATCTTACACCTTAAGAATAAGGTTTCAAAGCTGCTCAAGAGTTGTTATGCCCAGGTCTTATTTGTTTTCATGAGAACTAGATGTCTGAAGAGGAGATTTTCAAAGACACAAAAGGCAGTGCTGTGTCTAACTATTTTCAGAAGTCAAAGAGAATTAGGACCTTAATTGCTGTTTGTGCCTTGCAAAATCAACTACCCCACATCCTCCCCCCACATCCTGAAATGGCCACATCTGTGTTTGAGCCCCAGACCCTTTGGGATGTCCCACAAATGATCTGCTCCTCCTGGCTAGGTCTGTGCAGTCCATTAAAACAGAGGGGTGGCTGTAATGAAGTGATTTGTGATGTCTTGCAGCCTGTGGTGGATGGAGACTGGGGGCCCTGGAGCCCGTGGGGCACCTGCTCCAGGACGTGCGGAGGCGGGGTGCAGTTCTCACACCGCAACTGCAACAATCCCGAACCGCAGAACGGTGGGAAATACTGCGAGGGCCAGAGAGCCAAGTACCAGTCATGCCACACGGAGGAGTGCCCAGCCGATGGTAATCCAGTTTCCCAGTAACGCTTGCCTTCCCTTCCCTCCCCTTGGTGTCCCTGCCTGTGTCCGGAGCAGCTCCAGGACCTGGCTTGGTGGAGCTGAGCCTGACACGAAAGAAGCCATTGTAGTGATATAGATATAATTATGAGGCATTATGGATGGCAGCAGCCTGTCTGTCCAACTGCCACCAGGCACTGGAGAAGTCAAGCGATAGGGAGTCAAAGAGGACCCGGTCTGATACTGAGGCACCTACCAAGAGACACCCCTCAGCAAGGTTTTGGAGGGACTATACAGTCTGTTTCCTCCCGTCCCAAATCTACCTGCAGGCCCAGTCTGCAAAGCCACCGCTTGTCAAGGGCAGGGGTGGGCAATTAGTTGGGCCCAAGGGCCACATGGGGGGTTTTGATGAGCTGTCATAGTTTCATAGTTTCTAGGGTCGGAGGGGACCTGAGCAGATCATTGAGTCTGACCCCCTGCCATGGCAGGAAAGATTACTGGGGTCAAA
>NW_017728936.1:4940100-4962622 GCF_001723895.1 Crocodylus porosus | reverse complement strand
CCCACATCCCCCCACAGCTTAGTGTCATCAGCAAATTTGAACAGGTGCTTTTTACCCCCTCGTCCAAGTCGCTGATGAAGATGTTGAACAGTGTGGGCCCGAGGACCGAACCCTGGGGGACCCCACTGCCCACAGCCCTCCAGGTTGAATAGGACCCGTCCACCACCACTCTCCAGGTGCAGCCCTCCAGCCAGTTGGCAACCCATTTGACTGTGTGGGTGTCGACACCACAGCCCCCCAGTTTCTTAATGAGAACAGGGTGAGAGACAGTGTCGAAGGCCTTCCAAAAGTCCAGGAAGTCATAAGCAAGGTCAGCACCAGGGTGAGCAGCGGGCATGTTCACTGAGAAGATGAAGGCAGGGCAGATGTGGACCTTATAGGCTAATTAAATCATTTATAGCATAAGCTTTTGTGAGCCCAGGCTCACTCCACCATGTGCTGTGAAAGGACTGAGAGGATGCCATTCATGAGTGCTCTGATAAATGATGAATTGCCCCTTGGCTCACTCTGGCACCTCCGATCAGTCAGCAAGAGAGGCCGCAATTCCCCACAAGCTGCCTCTTCCCCCACTCCAGCCCTGCTGAGGACTATGAGGTCCTGCTTTTCCTTCCTTTCAGGGAAGAGCTTCCGAGAGCAGCAGTGTGAGAAGTACAACAGCTACAATTTCACGGATCTGGATGGGAATCTGCTGGAATGGGTCCCAAAATACACGGGTGTCTCCCCCAGAGATCGCTGCAAGCTCTTTTGCCGAGCCAGAGGGAGGAGTGAATTCAAAGTATTTGAGGCCAAAGTAAGATGCCTGCCTTTAATTTTTACTATTCTCCTTCCCTAAAGTGCCCCATGGCATCATCTCATAATTGTCACTCCTTTTTTGCTTCGTATTGTCCAGGTGATTGATGGAACATTGTGTGGGCCAGAGACTCTCTCCATCTGTGTCCATGGGCAGTGCATCAAGGCTGGCTGTGACCATGTGATTGGGTCCTCCAAGAAGCTGGACAAGTGTGGGGTGTGTGGTGGCAATGGCTCAACTTGCAGGAAAATATCTGGTTCACTCAACAGATCCAAGTAAGCCATGCTGGGGGGGACTGAATCCATCTCTGGAGCTCTGGGAGTAGGAAAGAAAGGATTATGCCAAGGCTGGATGTCTGCCTTCCCCAGAGCTGTCCTGCTTTCGAGCTGCTCAAGATCTGGCTTGTGGAACCAATTTTCTTAGTTCTACCCATGAAAATTTGCTGATTTTGTGCATTTACAGTGTAGCTGAGAAGAGGATATAGCCACATAGGTTGTTAACACAGATTTTCTGGCCCAAATGATGAGTAACTCATTACATTAGTAAAACTCAAGGAACGCAGAACAATTCATTTACTCTTCTCCTTACATATAGTACCAAAGGACTTAGGAAGGTAAACATACCACGCCATGTTGCTGCTGTACAAATGTCTCAGGAGCGATAAGGACATAAGCAAGAACACACACAGATAGTTAAATGCATCCTAAAGCCTCACGCTCAGGGATTAAGAACACTGTCCTGGCGCAGGTCAGGTTCACCTGCTACCGTAACTTACAGTAAACGGTGCTACCTGTGACTGTTAGCACTGAGTGCTGGCAGAGGTTAAATAACTTAGCAACCTCTAGGGTGCCAGTGGCTTCATGCACCTTAGAGAGGGGCACTATTCTTCCACCCGGGTGGAGGAAATGCCACCAAAAAGTCGTAGAACTGAAGTCCACTCCATGATAGGGTAGACTGGGCTCTTTAACCCTGGTCGGCAGCCAGTCTAGAAACAAAGCCCTGATAGATGGACAAATGGATCATGTCATTGACTCTGGCAGCTCCTGCAGCCAGGCTGGTTCCAAGTGTCCTGGCACTTGTCTTTCCTTTGGACTAAATCAGCAAGGCCAAAAGCGGGGCAGTGGTGTGTGGGCAGTTCAGTGTCTCCAAATACACTGCCCAGGCTTTTGTGCCCTGGAGAGGTCACTCCAGCTTCACTTTATTTTCAAGCAAGGATTACGTTCAGTGAGCTGATGTCTCATTTGGTGTAATTGTACTGTCTCATGAGACAGAGAGATGCCTAGTATATGTAATTAATTTTACTTTTTTTATTTTTGAATCAGCTCGGGCAGTGAAATCAGCTGCTCATTTTTTTTGTGTCTGGTCCATTACATACTCTGATTCCCAGAAGCAGTCTCCACGAGTCTGCTGTATGAGGCCCAACACTGCAGGAAAACTTTTTTTTAAAACCCATCCCTTTTCCATAGTGTTTTCTAACTGCCACAGAAACACTAGGACTGGTAAAAGCAATTTACTTTCACACCCAAGTTTTGAATCTTAACTAGTTTTGAATCTTAACTGCTTGACAACCAACCTTGGATCCAATTTGTGCCAACCTAATTCTAAAGTAACTCAGTGATTCTCAACCAGGTTCTGTGGCACCCGGGGGTGCCTTGCAGCCCTTGCAAGGGTGCCAGGGGGTGCCACTCAGGTTTAGCACTGTTAGGTGTATAAACACGGGTCACAAGATAAACTTAGAGTTTTTACATAAGAATCCATTGTGTTAAAACTATGCTGACCCATTGTGGCCTTTCTGAGATCTTTGCAGCAGAAGAATTGCTCTATTCATTTTCTGTAGTCAACAAAGTATGAAACCTAAGAGCTGGCATTTTCTGAGGGGTGCCTCAAGTCTAAAGAGGTTGAGAACCACTGGCATAAAGACAACCTGGATTTGCAGCTATGAAAATGAGCTCCGAATCCAGCCAGGTGTAATGTCTGTTATCTCTGCCCATAGGTTCACAGCTTTATGTAAAGTGTAACCCAAGCAGTGCTTACTGCCTCCGGTATGATCAGGTGCTGACATCAATGAGTTCTTGGTACTCTACCAGTTGTAAATAAAAATTCAGTCCCTGTCCTGAGGAGTGCAAACCTGAAGTCAATGAATTTCACCCATGCTGGCACAAGGCTTATTATAGGCCACAGAAAGGGCTGGGCCACCCAGGCCATAGCCTGACCAATTTTTAGCACATTAATTTATATAACCCACAAATGCACAATTGTCATTCCGGTTAAGACTTTATAGTTATTTTTTTAACTGGGTAGCTAGCTAAATTAACGTGCTAAAAGTTGGTTGGGCCATGGCCCGGGTGGCCCACCCAGTTCTGCAGCCTGTGCTTATCATCATTTCCCTTGGGGTAAAGTGGGATGTAAATGCCTGAGCAACTTTGTATTGGCTTTCAGCTCTGGGTGAATTCCAGCCTGTGTGCCAGAGCTTTGATATCAGTGACCTGTGGCAACTTCTACCATGTGAATATCTAAACCTCTTGATTTAAAGGCTGAAGTTCAAGCTGAGTAAATCTAACCCCAAAAACCCAACAGAGGCATTTCCTAAAAATACAGTAACAAGGCCCAACGTATCAAATTCCTTGTGGCAAGATTACTGATACAGCCAAATTACATTTCCTCAATTGTTTTCTCCCAGGGAGCAAGATGAATGGATCTTCCATTTCCCAGTGAATTGTGGTTGTAGTAAGAGAGATTAATGTGATAACTACAGCCAACTGGATTTAATTTTCAAGACATCCTGTTAAGATCAGGGTTCAGGATGCCAGTGCAACTGACAGCAGAGTTTGACCTCGCATCGTTGTTCGGTATTCTTGGCATAACGAACAGCCGCGGTACAAACTCTTGAAATGCCTTGTATAAATTTTCCCATTGGCCACTGTGGCTGATTTCTGCCAGGTGCTGCAGTCTGGTGCGTTTCCATATCATTCTACAAATAGCGATTATTATTTGTTTAGCACTGACAGTGTTTCCTGAGCTGTACAGGGCACAAAGATGGAGAGTCACTGAGCCAAAGACTGTCCAGTCCATAGCTATGAGTATTTGAATGCCAATGTGTTCGTGCTATAATCCCCCGGGGACTGCATACTCCGGGATTCTGCTGCCGTGCAATTTGGAGTGGGATCTCCTGTCTGGAAAACAGAGTGTGCTCCATATACCAACATTTAATTTACAGTTAGTTTCCAGTCTAGGCTTGCAATGAAAATCTCCCAAGAAAACAAACTTAAGTTTTAAGTGATGCAGAGATTTCTGCCTGAGTCTGCAGACAGCCTGAAACCGTAGCTTTAAGAGACTTGGATTGTCATCATGTGAGGTGTTGGGTCTAAGACCTAATGATGACAGCAGGAATGCAAATATCGTTAACTGTTTCACTGCCGATTTCTTTTTAGCAGAAACATCTAGTCATTCCCCAGCTGTCAGGAATCCCCCCCTGGGTGCCAAAAGCTGTATCTTATCCAGCTGCCAAAACCGCCAGGATCCCAATGCAGATCTGACTTTTCAATACCAAAATGCCAAGCTTGTTCCAGTGTAAACATTTGGGGGCAGTATAAAATAAGTGGAAGTTCATATTGAGATACCTAACTCAGGGACTGTACCTAAATACAGTTCTGAATCGATCATTCATTTTCATAAGTAATTCAGCACAACCTTCCAGTTAAGCACTGATCTGCTGCTGCAACACAATTTCCAGGCTGTGGCACTCGAGTGCTGTGAGATCCAAGAGGATGGATCCAGAGTGTAGGTCAGTTTGCCCTGGGATACTCAAAGCCCGGATAGTAATGTCACCCCACCCCAGCTGCCTTGTTGGTAAGATCAGGAAAATAACCATCTCCATATGATCCATGCAGGTATGGCTATAATGACATTGTCACCATCCCTGCCGGAGCTACGAACATTGACATCAAACAGCGCAGCCATCGAGGAGTCAGGCACGATGGGAACTACTTGGCTTTGAGGACTCTCGACGGCCACTACCTCCTGAATGGAGAGTTTGCCATTTCAGCCATGGAGCAGGACATCCTGATCAAGGGGACAATCCTGAAGTACAGCGGCTCCATGACTACCCTGGAGCGGCTCCAGAGCTTCCAGGCACTCCCCGAATCCCTCACGGTCCAGCTGCTCACCATCACCGGCGAGGTCTTCCCACCCAAGGTGAAGTACACCTTCTTCATCCCCAAGGATGTCCCCTTCAACAAGCAGAAGGACAAAGAGAAGAAGTCAGCCAATATCATCCAGCCAATGCTGACCTCGCAGTGGGTCATGGGGGACTGGTCTGAATGCTCTAAAACCTGCGGCTCCGGCTGGCAGAGACGGACAGTGGACTGCCGGGACGTAGAGGGCCAGACCTCGACAACCTGCGACGGGGCCCTGAAGCCGGAGGATATCAAGCCCTGCGGCGACCTCCCGTGCCCCATTTGGCGGCTGGGTCCCTGGTCCGCGTGCTCCCGAACTTGCGGCGAGGGAGTGAGGACGCGCGGCGCCTCCTGCCTTGACTACACAGGGAAGATCACGGCCCCTGAGAAATGCAGCTTGCCACCACCGGCAGAACCCACCGCAGCCTGCCTGCTGCAAGAGTGCTGAGCCAGTGCCAGGCCAGTGCGTCAGAGGCACATAACATAGGCAACTACTAACCAGACTAGACCTGGCTCAGCAGCCGGAGCAGGAACATAGGTTTAAAGGCGGACGTGCACTAATTGACCTGAGCAGGGCCCCGAGGCAGCCCTGCTTGAAAGACTAACAGACATTCAATAACAATCCCTCCCCCACCCGACAGCCATCTACCTCAGAGGGGGACAAGAGCAGCGTGGGAGCGGGGAGGAGACACTGGGTGTTTTTTCTGGCCAGCAGGAGGGGAATTTCACCCCAGAAGTAAAAATTCATGTCCTAGTCTGTTTGCAAAGAGGATGGCCTGAGTTTCAGTCCCACCCACCTGGCCGTGTGAGTCTGACAGTGAGGACCTCAGCGTACATCACGATGGACTGTGTGCTGGCCATCAGGCTGATACCCAGGGCCGCCAAGGTCTGGGGTGGGGAAGGGGCTTCCACGCTTGAAGGTGACGCCATGGAAGTCTTTTTTTAAAAACCATCTATTGGATGGAGGGTCTGATCATCAGATGGTTCTCCTGTTAGCTCCATGATGGCTGTGGGATCAGAAGCCTTAGCCATGAGCTCACATTCTTCCTACCAGTTTGAGTTAGGTTCGAGACTACCCAGAGGTGTAAGCTGCCGAGATGGGGTCTCGATTCCAAATCTCTCCATCCCCGCCATGTTTCAGTGGTGCTTGGTCTGGGACTTGAGTTCAGCTCATTAGAAAATGGCATTTTTGCCAAAAGCTGGAGCTAGGGTCAGGTTTCCATCCCCCCCATCCTGTGTTCCAGGCCATCTCTCTTCTTAGCTGCTCACATAAATGCAATGAAAACCCAATTCAAGGTCAGCCCATACATGCAAATCCGGCTTTGTACGTTTGTACCCGAATCTGACCTGCTTGTCTCTCTCTGTCAGCTCACCCAGAAAACCAATGGACTCTGACATGAGGCAGAGTGGTCTGAGCGTGGGACTGAGATCCAGCTGCTCCTGAGCTCTAATACAGTGGAGGACACACCTCCCTTCTGTGGCCTTAGACAAGTCATTTGATCTCTCTTTCTCTCTCTTTTTCTCTCTCTTTCTGTGCGCCTCAGTTTTCCTAGCTGTAATATGGAGCTTAAACCTGACCTGATTCCCAGGGTGTTTACTGTGAGGAAGAGCTAACATTTGTACATGGCTTTGAAGGTGACAGTTGAAATGGTTTTTGCATGACATGTGCTAAATGCTAGCTACACCCTGTCTTCTCGCCAAGCTTGAGTAGGGGCTGCCATTTCCTTCCCCAGAAAAGTCCTCCTTAGCTTTGCATCCATCGAGTATTCGAAAAGTTGTGGTTTGGGGTCAGGTCATTCGCCATTCAGGGGTCAAACCAGAATTACAGTAGAACGCTGAACACTAATTGGGTCCAACCACTGTGTGGTCGTGAAAACATGCAGTGGGTTGATAACCTCCCAAAACAACTGAAAATACACTCTAACCAAGACACGTTGCATTGTAAAGTCCTTTGTTAACCGTGTTACTGTAACTTGACTGAAGTGTGTTGTTTTGCCTTCAGCATGGAAAAGGATACAATGTGGAGGGTGGAGATGTTTCAGGTTTTGATTAACCCTTATCCTGTGACATCACCTGGCCGTGTGCGTTTGCAGTGGATTGGACTGTGCCAGTTCTGCACTCTACTGTACCTGCGGGAAGTCAGGCTAGATGATCACAGCGGCCCCTTCCGGTTTCATTGTCTTCGGTTGTACAGATCCATGGCTCAGGTTGCAAACGCCCCCAGAATTCAGGCGTGCAGAGCTCTGGCCTTTGGGTCAACCCATTGTGCAGACCGAGTATGTTTGCTAATGTCAGATCTGGGCCTGGATTCCTGCCTGTATAGTATTTGAGGGGGTCCAGATCTGGGGCTTTGGCTCAGGATATTCACAGGCCTTTCCAGCTTGCAGTCATCCTCCCCTCCCTGTAGCCAATTATCATCCTCCATGTGGTTCCCTGCTGCTAAGCAGTCCTGACTAGGAGATCTAACACCCCTGCTCCCAAGGCTGAAATCTTTCCTTCCCTGCAGGGATTGCTGCCAGAGTGGAGTAGAACAGCCAAGCTTTCTGCCTGCAACCCAGACACTGTCTGGTCATTGCAGATGCCTGGCCAGTCACTGAACTTTGCCCCTTTTGCTATATGTGCACTGCGGCTCAGCCAGCCTGGCAGCAGCCTGCATCTCTGGGGCGGGGAGGATTTGCAAATTTCCTTGTCATCAGTGTCTTGCAAATAGAGGATCTGTGTGTTATCAAGAGGCTCCCTTCTTCCTACCCCTTTCTGGGAGCCTTTTGGACACATCTTTCTCCTTTCTGATGGTCATACGCAGCCTCCCTCCTGCACAGCTTCCATGTCACTGCTGGAAGTAAACCCTTGAAAACTAAAAGGATGTCTGTGTGTCTGTCTCACATCGATCTTTCTCCAGTTAGGGCTGAAACACTGATTGCACCATAATGTCCTTTCATCGTGGTGATCTATGGCAGGGGGGCGGGGGTCGTGGTGGTTGTCAGACTTATTGCTACTTTATTCCCCTCTATTGTAATCCTAGGTTTTCCTAGGGCTGCATGTTTAGGGAAGGGAATGCCAGCATTTCTCCACCAGAAGAGTGTTAACAGAGTGCTAGTGCCAGGCCCGGCAGGGTCTGTCTTGCTTTCTGGCTGTTTTGTGACGGAAAAAAGTCATTTCAGTTTTCTGCCCCTGAGTTTCCTGTCTCTAAAAGAGAGGCCTGTTGGAATCCATTAGTTAATGCTCATGATGCGCTTTGAGATCCTGAAGTGCAGAAGGGCACAGCATTGTTGTAGGAAGAGACCAGTGGGAGAAACTATTTTAGCCACAGCTGTCGGCACAGGGGTCTTGGGAGATGCATTTTTTAAAATCATTAGTGCAGGAATTGACTTCTGCAGCTTTGACTAACTGCTGCTCCTGGGGCCGTAACTGTGGAATGTGGTCTGGCAACCTCATCAAGGTTGTGCCCCGAGAAAGGGTCTGCAGCAGGGTCACGCTGTTTCCTGAAGCCTCTGACCTTTCCAACACAGGCTGTTGCATGAGCTGGCTACTGGGGGGCTCCGAGGCTTTCCCGCTGCTCTGCCCAGGTGAGCATTCATGTTTCACTAGCTCTGGAGGGTAGAGCTTGTCCTGGGTCCTTTTCAACTGACGCCCCAAGGGAAAAAGGAACAGGAATAAACCCTTGCACCTCGCTACAGGGTTTGGGCAGTGAGAAAGAAGCCAGTTTCATTCATCACAAATCAAGAGGGCAGCACCACATTCAATCTGAGGGTTAACTGCAATAGGAGACTCCCTAAAGCAAACAGTTGGGTAGTCAGCTAGAGATTAGAGCGTACTTTTAAGAAATCTCTATCCATCCATCCACCTGTCCTGTAAGGCTGTGGTTAAACCTCCTGGCTCTGAATATCGCAGCCAGTACTTCGCTCGCTGGGCTGAGCCAAAGGTCCCAGATTTGGATGCTCTTGACTTAGGAATCAGATTGATTCTTTGCCTCTGAAGAGCTTTGCCCCTGAAACTGAGGTTTGCTCACTTCTGCATGTCCTTAGAAATCCTTGGAAGTCCTTCTTAGTTCCTTCCAGGAAATAGCAGCTTGTGCATTTCCCTACTTCTCTTCACTGATCTGAAAATAGGTATGAAGACTAGGTCATGAACATAATTGCAGCACCCTCCTCTCCCCAGTGTTGTTCTGCCAGCATGTTACACAACATCTGAAGCATGTGGGCCTGTGCTGTTGAGCCTGATCAGGGCCCCGAGCTGTCCAAAACCTCAGTGGATCAGGGAACTAGAGTTTTGCTGCGGCCTTTTAATAGTGCTGCAGACCAGCTGTTCTGCATGGGCCCACTGTTGAACTCCCTCAGAGTCTGGGTTCAGTTTAGACTTATCTGTAATGAATAGACCCCGCATGCTGCCCTATCTCCAGGAATTCAAACCAGATGGCATGCTCCAGCAAAATGTGGATGCTACAGTCATTCTCTTGTTTTGCTATTTTTTATGCTCACGCGTTTGAATGTTTTTAACCCCAAAGCAACTGTCTGCTCTCCAAGGCTGCAAGTAGTGCCCCTTTGGGGCAGGTCAGAAAGTTGGGCCTGTGAGTTCCCTGAGACAGTGCTAAGGAAAACGCATGTACTAACAACGCTTTCACTGAAGTCAAAGAGGTGGGGTACAGCTCTTCAGCTAGAACATCTCATGTGCAAATAAGCCCTGTTACAGGCAGATCCCAACAAGGATGATGTTGTTAGTCCTCAAATTGTCTTCTTGTACTCTTACTCCTAACAACACACCCAAGGAAATTGGCCCTGATTGGGCATGGTACTGAAGCCTGTGCCCTGCATAAGCATGGGAGTAAGTCCCTGACTTCCTTGCTAAGTATGTGTAGAACTGCTGTGCTGGGATTGTGTCATCTGAGAGGAAAAATGAATCCGCAGCATCTACAAACCTAGTAAAGAACTGCCTTGGCACTGGGTATAGTACCACTACCAAGCAACATTAGCCCCTGAGCCAGCAGTAGCAAAACAGCAGGCCCTCGCTCCAGTGCTGTTGCACTATACTTCTTCGGTGCCAGCCAGGATCTCTAAGTTTGAAGTGGGAATTCCTCCCAGCAGCTGCACTGCTGCTACTGAGGGTTAGCAGCTTAACGCCCGCACGTGGGGGCCAGTGCTGACCTCTGAAAAGGAAAGGTGACAAGGGCAGGAAACCTGCCAGTTCCCCATTTGCACCAGCCTCAACCCCTGCAGAAAGGGCACCTTCTATTTTAAGAAGACCACTTTGATCTCTCTTCTCGCTCTTCCAGTGACTGTAGATACTAGAGATTGGCCCAAACCATGAAGCTTGAATCAGGGCTTCTTCAGAAAGCATCTTGATCCAGGATGTCGGGGCCCAATTCTCCTATGTACAAGTCTGGGGGAGACGATTGTGTTGGAAGTCCTGACCTATCCTTCTAGAAACGTAGCAGTTATGCTGATGTAAGTCAAGTAACTTATATATAGGATATATATACATGTATATATGGTATATGTTTCCCTTCAGTGAAGGATTGTATCAATGTACTGAGCCTCTTGTTTAAGGTATTTATTATAAAGTGTTGTTTTGTTTTGTATAGTAGCTGTTTGAAAACAAGGTGTGACCGTCTGTGTTTTAACATGCTGCTCCCCTTCTCCCTGGCCTCACTCCTCCATCCACTGCGGTATAACAGGGAAGGAAATCTCACTTATCTTCCTAATGCTTTGGACTGGCATTTCAGTGCAGTTTGGTGTGCAAATCAGGAAACGATTCTCCATCGTCACCATCAAAACAACCCCACCAAAATAATCTTTCTAGTGTTATTTAAAGACTTCACTTTCCTGTTTTATCCTTTTATCATTATTTTTGTTAAACCTTTGGAAACAGATAGTCCAAATGTAACGCTAGCCTTTATCTCTTAATAAAGGACTTCCTGGCTATGACTGCTTTGTCAGCTTTTTTTCCCCCATTGTTTGTATTTGGTTTCGTTAATCCTTCCCTGGGTGAATATTAGATGTTTGTGCACTGAGCGTTATTTCTGCTCCTCGTTTCTCAGACTTTATTTAGGGTTCCTAAGAAGTGGCCATCTGGGCTTTTAAAAAACAAAGCAAAATACGTTGTTATGGGACCAGCAATAACTAGGGGGAAATATTCTGCAAAAATCCTGCAGTTATTTCCAGTAGACAACTTGCTCTTGGGCAGCTCTGGGACTCTGTGGAGTTCTGTGCCTCGTCAGAGCCACTGGAAGGAAGTGTGGCTGGATGGTCACAGTGCAGGGACTGCTGGGTGCGTGTAACCGTGCCATCTAAATGAGTTACTCCAGTTTTATACTGGTGTCCTAGAGGGCAGAAGTTGGCTCAACTGTTATCAATATACCATTGCCCCCTAAAATACAGGACCTTTCAAATTTAGCATGTCTGAAGTTCATATAAGGTGGCCATGTTAGATGGGTAACATGAATACATCAACTAGCAGCTTGCTGTTACTATATACTTCTTCGCTTTTGCGAAGCGTGTGCCACCTCTACTCCCCCTGGACCCCTTAAATTATATAGACCCTGGTTCAAACCATTCAACATTAAGCCTGTGCTTCATTGTTCTACTGGCCTTTGGTTATGCCTACTATACAGTTACAGTTTAGCGTACAGATAACCATGCTAGCTTTCAGTTAGCTAGTTTGGGTACCCGTGGCAGTGAAGTAGCATGGAGCTTGGCATGGGCTGCAAAACCTGCCCAAATAGCAGAGTATATTCATCCATGCTGAGCTCACAGCAACTCTGCCGCTTGAATCTGTGAGAGCTAACTTGCAGCTAGTTTGGGGATGTCTGTGACTGTGGTGCAGACAGCCTTATATTCGCACAGAGCTGGCACTGTATAACAGATGTGCCTGCCTGTTACATATCATCTTGGAATGCGTGCCCCGAATCTCGGGGTAGTTGATACATATTCACATCCCAACAGTACTAAAAATTAACAAAATGTAGTGGGGTTACTACAGATTTGCAATGTGTTAGAGCAGTACCCAGCCTGCTATCCAGCCTATGTACACTTGGACATTCCTAATTACATGGTTGGACCACTTGACCATTGCTCCTGCGGCGTGTGCTGTCACCAGAAGCCCTCATTAAAGCACAGCCTCATATCACAGAATGCCCCTGGCATGGTTTATTTTCTGTGTATTACACAGTCACTTATCTATTATTCTATTTATATATGCAGCCCCAGCCTTGGGAATGGCTGACATGCCATCCATGGCAGGCAAAATAAAACGAGCACATACAATACACTGAAGCATGCATCTTGTTAAAGACCTTTGGGTTGCAAGACTGTAACTCAGGGGGCATAAAAAAGCCTGGGACTGAAATCCCAAAGTGCATTTGAATACCAAATTCTGCTCTCAAGGCAGACTGTGCATTGGCAAAGTGGCTTCTTTGCATCATTTTCACTAACAATGTCTCTGCTGATGAAGTTCCCGTTCCAAGACCTGTCAGGAGGTGTGGGGAGGGCACAGAAGCAGCGTTTCCTTGCCTTGCAGTTAGTGTGGCTCAACACATACGGTCCAAATATTGTTTTCAGCCCCCTTGATGCTCCCTTGGGGGTGAAGCTACATCACGTAGGAATGCAGGTGCAGATTACTCATTGGATGCCCTTGGCTGCAAAGGGCTCTTGTCCCAGTAAAGGAGCACCATGGCATATGGAGGCACTGGCTCAGCTTCTTCTCTCCCAAACCTGGTCCTACGTGCTTGCTGGTTGGAGAAGCTGGTGCAGGAGGAGCTCAGCCAGGGTGCTGCTACACACAAAGCAGCTGGAATGCACCAGGACAAGCCAAATGGCTGAAGGCATTGATGCCATTAGTAGTCCCCTGTGATAGACCCCACAGGACAAGTATGCTGCAGACCTCAGTGCAGCAGCACACAGCTGTGTGGGTTGAATTATCCCACTTCTCCATGCTAGATGGCTTCCAGTGCCTGCACTGCCTCATTCAAAGCTTGCTGGGGTATCTTCACCCTGCACTGAGTGGGCAGCATAGACCTGCTCTCAGCCAGGCAACTCTGTTGTTATATCAGGACTGACAGTGTTATAGGCTGGGTGAAGTCAGAGCTCAGCACCCCAGAGAAGGCAAAACTGATGCATTGATCACAGCAGAGAGATCAGGAAAAGGGATATGCCAATGGTACCAGATTTGTTTTCACATTGACTGGATTCAGCCCTGAGTTATGGTATGGGGTGTACCCCTGGATACACTCTAATCTCTTAGGGCCAAATCCTGACCCCACTAGAAAAGCAGAGCTTCCAGTGGCTTGACTGGGCTTTGGCACTTTCCAAAGGCTCTTTAGACACTTGGAGCCAATCCCTCCTCATGTGCTGAGCAGGGATGGGAAGGGAAATGCCTGAGCTTCTCTTGGCACACACAGAGGCTACACTTCTTATGCAGACCCCCCTCAGTCCAGCTCCTGGCTTGAGCAATGGAGTCGCATCTCTTCTGTTGTACTTGGCGTTACCCATGAACTTGAATTCTGAAGCATACCTGCATCTTTGTGAAGCTGATCTGTTGGCCCATTTTGGGACCAGGACATTACACAGCCTCTGGGGTTTCAGAGTAATTATTTCTACTTCCTTCCTTAGGGGGAATTAAGCAAACACAACTGACATAGAGTAAGGGGTACTTTGAGTCTCAGGTGAGGAAGGATTAGCTTACCAGTCTGCTCAGTGCACGGGGTTTTACTATGGCACATGCCGCTATGTTAATGGACACAGAAATGCATGACACCCTATTTATAACTATGTGTAGCATTAGTTTTAGATGGCTTCTCTTGGCCCGAATAGAGAAGGGTTCTATTTTCAGCTCATTAAGGAGACAGCCTTGCCTTTTTTTTATTATTATAATTCTTTTTATTTTTCAAAAGTGACATTTATTTTTTTTTGCTCCTGTCCTCAGAATGAAATGAATATTTGTCAGCTCAGTACTGCTGAATTTCAGCTGAAGCCAAAGGCTACAGAATATTAATGGATAGGTAAAAGCCACCCATCAATCATGCGAAAGTACTACACGGCAGGATGAAGAAGAGGTTAACAAACAGAAAAGTAGCACAAGAAAATGGGTGTTCTTGAAATGTTTTTTCAGACTTTCCTTTCAGGGTAGGACAGAAGGACAGACAGAGTATGGGACAGTGGGCATGGAGATACCTTTCTTTATTTGCACTTGCAGGAGAAAAGATTATGAACAGCCTACCCCTGAATTCACTTTGTTCAGTTGTTCATGAGTTGTTTAGAGCTGTGATTCACCCCGTTCTGGGTGTGTTCCAGGTTGGGGTAATTATATTTTGTCAGCCTACATTCCTCACTGCATAGTTCCTGGTTTATGCCATTTCCTTCATTTCTCATCATAAAACTCTTTGTCTTGCCAACAGATGCTACATCCACCCCAGAAATAGCTGCACTGCAGTCGTGGGTGAAGATGGAGGTGCAGGTGTAAATTGTGCTTTGCTGTTTTTTGGGATGAAATGTGCTGCTTAGTCCAAGCAGGTGCTAAGCACCTGACCAAGTGCAGCATCAGGCCAAAAGCATACTATCTATGACCATTTGAGCGTTGGCATGTTTGCGACCCATAAAGGAAATTGCCAGATTCCAGCCTCCCACCACGGAAGTCGCACGGTTTGGATCCAGACCTGGGTTTGGCTGCCAACACCCCCAAAATTCAGACGTGTTCTGATCAGGGAGATTAGTATATTAGTGATCTGAGAAATTGGTTCAGGGTCTCCACATCACAGGTTGTGACTCTGTACTTAAGGTCACAACCAGGGGGTGGGGTTCTCATAGGATATAGAAGAGGTGTCAGCAGTCAGAGCTGCAGGCAGGTTAATTAGCCCAATTAGTTGATTGTCAGTGGCCTAACTACTCTCAGCTGGCCGCAGTTGCCTGCATGGCCATGACTGCCTAAATATAAGTAGCAGCTCTTGCAGTACCCAGGGGTTGCTCAGCAGGATGGATGCATCTCAGTCTAGCCCTGAGCTGCTAACTCCTTGTTCCTAATTTCCTGATTCTCACCTGCAAAACTCTTCCAGACTCCAGCACAGACCCCGTTGTTGCAGACTCCTGTCTTCTGACAGCCAGTTCCTAGCTTTAGCTTGACAAATGTCCTGGTCCCTTACAGCTACAGCTGTCCCATCCAGATCCTCTGGTTAGCGATTCTGGATCCCTGGTTCTGGCTCCTGACGTCCCCAGTTCACGCCTCTACTTTGGTGACAGCCCACATCTTGGTACCTTACAGACCTCAGCCCCCCGATTTGCCTACTACTGATCCCCTGACTCCTAATTCTGGCTTGAACTGTGTCTGTTCCTGACCCCCTGGGTTGTGATGTATGGCGTATAGCTCTGACTGCCCCCGTCCCAGATGTCCTGTGAGAAGAGGAAGGGACCTTCTGGATCATCAAGCCCAAGCCCCTTCTACTGCAAACAAGCCCGTCACCATCGGAGTCGGCAAGCTCATCTCACGCGTGTTGTGGAAATCTCTTCTAGAACCGCATTAGAAACATCTGCTTGCCGGCCAGTGCAGTCCCGCACGGTTCACGCTCATTTGTTCTTGTGCCAATATTACCCTTTATCTTAAAGAGCCCTTCTCCCTGTTGGTGTTTCCGTCCCACCACCATGTATTTATAGCCGGCGATCAAATCTCTATCAGGCTTCACTGCAAGGCTAAACAAGATTTGCTCTCCAGAGGTTAGGCTGCCCTATGCCCAACCCCTGGGGTTACTGCTGTGACAGCAGCGCCTCCTCCTGCAGATACAGTGTATGGCAACAGAAAAAAAACCCAACAGGCCCCCCTTCTGCTGGCGCAATTGCCTCCAGTTTTGCTGGCCTGACAACGTTAGTCTGGAGCGTTGATGTCTCCCACCCTAAATGACATAGCAAAGCCAGCAAAACTGCATGGTATAGAGCTGGCCTTAGTCTCCTGCTCCAGGTCAGCTCTGTTCCAGGTTGGATGCACCTTCCCGAGCGTGGGAGATCAGAGTTGTACCTGCCATTCCAGGCGAGGCCTCACGAGGGCTTTTAACCCGGGCAATCAGATTCGTTGTTCCTTTTCTTGCGGAAAGACCTCACGTGATACATCCTAGGGCTGTATTTGCCTCTTTTCACAGCTGCCTTACTGTGGTGATTCATAGTCATCCTCAGGCTGGTTTTATCAAGCCCTCTCTGATCTCACACATGCTTCTCCTGAACCAGATCAGAACCCAGTGGAAATACTACAGCACCGGGTTGAGCAGTTCTCTTTACTTTCCAAAGAGCCGGCTCGCAAGGGAATCTTGTCTCCCCACAACCACCGGAGAGCCCAACAAAGTGTTTGTGTCTGGAGAGGATGGCAGCTGAGTCTTTCCAGTCTGACGGGACCATCGGATTTGTTCCTTCCACCCAGCCCTGCCATTACAGTTGTCCTGGCTCAGAATCACTTGCAGTCTCTCACATTTTTGCTTTCCTCTCTATTTTGTGTGGTTTCAGACCCGATCTGGTGTGTCACTGACAGCTGAGGCCCTCAGGCCCCAGGAAATGCATCCAACTCCACAGAGCAGTTTTCTCAGCAGTGGCCTGATGATTGAGTTACATTCCCCTTGGTCAATCAGTCACACTTACAGAGTGTCCTTTGCGGGAACATCCTGCTGTGCTACTCCGGAGATAAAACCCAAATAAAATGTAAGTGGGAAAAAAAACAAAAAACCTGGCAGTCACCAAAGAACTAAGTCAGCGGCTTGATCTAAAGTTAGTTAATGGCCGTTAAGGGACTAATATGGGCAGGAAGTGGAGAGATGAACTGAAGAAGTGTGATGCAGCTTCCAAAGCTTTAGTGCTAAATTGAGGAATAGGCAGCAATTTCCTGACAGGGTAGAAAGGAAAAGATTTCCCCTTTGGAACTACCCAGGTCGGCGAGGTAAGCATCACCGGGAGCCGAGACCATGCTATGTGCTATATAGAAGTAACTTGACTTGGTTCCTTAGTGGAAGATGACATGCAGGTCCCAAATTAATCTGAAGATAGGATCTGATCCAAGCCCCATTGATGTTGGTGTTAATGGAAAGTGTCCCATTGACCGCAGCGGGCTACTGAGAAGAGGTGGAACGTGTGTGACACTGGAATAACATGTTCTGATATCTTGAAACTGGACAGCAATGTAGGAACAGTCTGCACACTTGAGAATTACAGTGCCGGGTCAGAGTTCTAGGCTCCTGCCCTGGGCTCTGCCACTGACCCGCTGAGCAGCCTTGAGCAAGTCACTTAACTTCGCAGGGCTGCAGTTTCCCCACCTCCTGCATAAAATGTTGCGAGGCTCAGATACTTTGCCCATGCTTTGAATTCCTCCAGTGCTAAATATAACGAAAAAGGAGAAGTTATGCAGGAGCTGCAATTTTCTCTGAAATAAAAGCAGCAAAGGGAAAGACCAGTGTGACATCCTGGTGGAGTGAGCCCATACTTAAGCCTGCCTGCCTGCCTAACAATGAAATTGCAAATGCATAAGGTCAAAAATATGTCCAACCTTAAAAGTGCTGGTGGCAGAAAAGAGAGCTGCTATGAGAGGAAACTGCTCGGGAGAAGAAAAGAGTTCTTGCTGAGGAGAAGCAAATTAACCACAATCCCAGCTTGTCAGCATTCATCTTGAGAAAATTAGCCTGCCTTGATATCAGAAAGGCAATTATGGTGTGACAGACATCACAAGGGCCAGGGCATATATCTGGGAGTCTTCTAGATAGATGGGAAATAGGAATGGCTGCGTAGATAGCCCGAGTGGGTTTTAAGTGTTGCTGCTGATGAATTGTGCTAATGCAGCCACGTACAAGATCTAACCCACGCTCTTGCCCATCACTCTGAAATAAAGGCTGCAAAAGGGCCTCCCAGATTCATGGAGCAGAACGAACACTTCAAACCAAAGCCTCAAGCATTCCACGGGAAGCAATGTGAAGT
Source organism: Crocodylus porosus (assembly GCF_001723895.1). Classification (NCBI taxonomy): domain Eukaryota; kingdom Metazoa; phylum Chordata; order Crocodylia; family Crocodylidae; genus Crocodylus; species Crocodylus porosus. The sequence continues at coordinate 4,944,728 of NW_017728936.1, read as the reverse complement.
GCTACAAGCTGCTAGAAGTGATACACGACAGCTCTGATAACCGCCCTGATGCAGGCACCACTTCCAGGGAAAGCTCAGGCAAACATTCTCACAGTGTATGCTGGAGGAGTAGCAATTTCTGATAAAGGCTCTGCAAGAAGATAAAGGCTATTAGCACTTCTTCCAGCCAAAGGGGGCTCTGGAAACACAGCAAAAGAATCCTTGGCACTACAAAAAGTGACTACAGTACTGAATCCGCAAGGCTCAAAGACAGGGTGGTCTTCTATCTGCAGAAGGGAAGCGCAACAGCCTGCAAACTGCTATCGGATCAGAACCCTCCGCTCCCTTTCACCAGCGTAAGAATTGTGTGCAAAAAAAGGGAATTATGCAAGACAGGAGGTAGCAATACCTTGGCCCCTCATCTCTGGCAGTTACATGCAATGTGGGGGGTGAAAGCCCTAGAGCCACTTTGCGTCCAAAGGTGACATCTTTAAAAGCAACTGGATGTGTAGAAGCCTGAGTCTCACTGACAGCCAATAGGGCTGAGGCTTCTAAATGAATTCAGCGCTTTTGGAAAAAATGAAGTGAATTGGCTACGTCCGGTTTATACCTGTGCAATCCTATGCACAACAGTGAAATTGCTACTGATTTACAAATGAAGCGACCAAACTTAGTCCCAAGAGAGGTATGGGGCCTGATTCACTGCCATGTCACTCCCGTTTGGCGCCAATGCAACTCCATTAATGCCAATGAATTAAGCCCAGAATGTTATGAAACGAACCTAAGGTCAAGGCAACCACCCCCAGAGCAAACGATCCACTCACTGCGGGGGTTTTTTTAACCACCTTGTTGAATTTAATAAAAAATTAATATCCCTGGTATAGATTGCTACAGCGTACTTCAAAGGAGATCATTCTCTATTAAATTACATAGGTTTTGAGGGCTACAGAATCCTATTAATCATCTTATTGGTTTCACTGTTTCTCAGGGTCTGACTATTCATTCCACCTGCTCAGTGCGTGGGAATTTGGCAGCTGCGACGTGTCAGTCTAGAGGTGTTAGTGTTGATTCCATCCAGACAGAAGCACTCTGATACAATTAATATCAATGCCCTTGGGATAACCTGAAGGTATCATTGCTCCTCACTGTGAAATGACCAGTTCAACAGAAAAAGCCCAGAGTAAAGATCACCTTGTATCATAAGAAAAATGAAGCCAAATTATTGGCTGGAATAAATTTGGTACAGCTGCTGCATTGATTTACAAGTACCCTGCTAACAATTTGGCTTATGGAGCTCCCACTGGAATCTTTTCTGAAGGGGTTGAGGCCTGATGAACTCCTTTTAGTAAAAGCAGGCCTCTTCTGCCAGAGTGGGAAGAATCTCCTGTTAGTCGAGAGCCATCTCTTGCAAACCTAAAGGATGCAAATGTGACAGACTATATGCAATACAGCTATATTTACATGCCATTGATGGGCCAGGCGACAAGTGTCCCTTCCCAGTACTGTGTAGTGATGTATAATACACAGAGAGCACTGCATAGTGAAAAAAACCCCATTGGCATATTCCAGCTCTGTGCCTCTGAAACCAAAATGATCTGTTGCTGATTAAAAACTCAACAAGACACACCAAGAGTTCAGTCAGGTGTTCTGGATCAGGAGCACCATTATGGTTTTTTTTTTTTAAGAATAAGAAATTGAATAAGGTACAAAAGAGATCCTTCTGGCTGGGGGTCTGATTCAAAGCTCTTTAAGGCTATAGGAGACTTTCTATTGACTTCAGCAGTGGTTGGGCCAAGAGGTGAGCAAGTAAGTTACTGCAGAATGAGGCACATGACATGAGAAAGAGGGAAGGCAAGTCAGAACTGCTGACCAGCCACAGGGGGACATTTGGCAGACTTGGCTGCAGCTGAAAGAGGGACATGTGAACAACTGCATGGAATGGTCCTGTCCCAGTATGACCGTGTGATAAATACCAAGCAGCTGTGTCATGCTGCTAAAACCTACGTAACTTGGCATCTGCGCACATGCTAAGATAATGACTTCACTTTGCTTCAGTCCTACACAGCTGTCAAAGTCTGAGCAAATGAATCAGGGCTGGGAAAACAGAGCTGGAAATAAAATTTAAGAAACCCAGCAGGAGGAGGCCATGGAACTAGCAGAACCTGCTGCACCACAACAGGTCTACAGGCCGTTCTCATTGACTCGGTGGCAGTTGAGTAACCATCACAGTCGGCTGAGTTAATCCAGCTGCTGGTTATGTACGCACAAAATCAGCCTGCTAACAAACCATGTGGTATTTGCTGTGGAAGACAGAAGTTCCTCCTCATGGAAAACTGAGTTTCTAATTCTGCAAATGTTTGCCCCAACTCCTCTACACTTAACTCCTTGGGGGTTCTCTATTGGGCATTGTCATAATTCACATGCAAAAAATACATATATGGATGTTAGACCAGACCTCATTCAATGGAAATATGATGGCTTGCACCAGCTGAGGTCCTGGGCCATGATTGCTGTCCATTCCCATGTCTTCATGCCTCCAGTGATGCATGGCTTTACCCATGACCTCCCAAATCATGCAATAAACAAGCTAGGGGTTGTTCTTTACACGCTTGCATCCCACAACCAAACTGCTTTCTTCTGGCTATCTGGCAGCATAAATCTAATTCCCTTTACACTTCCCCTGGTTTTACACTTATATAAGTCCAGGGACATCAGTAAAGTGACCCCCCCATCACAGTCCCTGGTTTGACTGAACTTGTGACTTTTTCCTACTGTCATCCTGGAGTGCCACCCCCGCTTCTCTAGTTTCACACTTCAAGCTATCACCCGTCTCAATCCAACTCTGCCCCTTTCAGTGAAATCTCAACTACAGTCCTCAGGTGCTGGCTGTGATTATCTCAGCAGGGCTGATTTAGGATTAGGACCTGCAGCTCTGGTCCTTCCAGAAACTAGGACAGCATAACAAGTCACCAGGCAGACAGTCCTCTGACTGCAAACTGGTATTTCTTTAAAACAAAAGCATTTAAGAGGAAATGGATCTAAGCCAGTGAACAGTCTATAAGAGGAAATGGATCTAAGGCAGTGAACAGTCTATATATTTGTCTGTCTTTTCTGATGGTTTCCCATTCCCTGGAAGTGCTCAATTGCTTCCAGACGCTCCCAGCGGACCCAGTCTCACCTCCATCCCCGTCTGTTCTCAACAGAAAGAACAAGCTCCCCTCCCATCTCCTCTCAACCTTCCTTTGATCTCTAACACCCACTGCTGCCCAAACAGGCTTGCACTTTTTATTGGCAACAGGATACAAGATCCATGGAGCAGGGAGAGGAGCTTTTCTTGCCACCTTTCAAGCGTGAGCTGAGACGTGTTTAGCTGGGAGCTGCCATGTTGCCTTCCTGCTTGTTCTTCCAATGCCCCATTTCTAAGCTAGACCAATACAGTCAGACAGAGAAGCCTAGTAAACCAACGTATCCCCTGCCTCACTGACCTGGGTGCATTCATAAAACCATCTCAGACCAGTGGTCTTTGATTAGTACACACAGCTGTGTGTCTGGCACACCACTGATTTACAAAGCTATGGGTGAGAGGAAAGTCAGGCTGAAAGGGGATTTGTGGTCAACAGATCAATCCCACTTTACTATGTGGTAAAATGAAGTGGACATGCCTTACACTGGTGCAAGGCACTCCTAGGGTTGCCAGCTCTGTTTGAATCTATTCCGGGAGGTTTCCGGACTGCCAACATGCCTGTGACACACAATGTGAACATGCCCACGGAGCTGCAAACATCAGTTACAGATTACGGTGTGCAGACTTTACATTGGGAAGGCAAATGCACATTGCTATTACATTTTAAAAACCTACTGAACTACTGTATAAATCAGATTCAACATTTAATATTTATTTTAATGAATGCCCTATTGTTTATTTCCCAAGTGACACTCAGCAGTTTCTTGGAGATTTATATCTAATTCCTGCAGACTCCAGGACAATGCTGGAGGGTTGGCAACCCTAAGTGCTCTGCTGGGAATTAAGTTAGACACCAGGGTAGGGAGTGTGTTCGTCCCCACTCAGACTCATCCCTGCAGCTCCTTGCTCAGTGCAACCTGCATCTCCTGCTGTCTGGAGGGTAGGGCCGACTACAGCGCTCGCCGATGGCAGCTACCTCAGGAGATCTGGTTGTGCCAGCTCCTTCTTGCACAATCAATTTACTGTGAGGGAGCAAAACCTAGTGTAAAGGACTCCACAGGAATCACACTGTGCATCCATGGCCCAGATGCGTGGGGAAGGCCCGCAGCTGCAGCGTTACCAAAGCCAGTTGAACTTTGTCACTTTACGTAACCTGACACGCCGGCCCCACGAGGCAGGTGCTGCAGCACCATCGTGTACAACCCTGCGGCTGGGGGCAACTGCTCTGGCAGAAGACTTGCAGTGCCTCTGCAATCCCCTTCCTCTGCCCCATCCGCTGCTCTGCTTTCTCCCCCTTCCCCATCCGCTGCTCTGCTATCTGCCCCCTTCCCCATCCGCTGCTCTGCTATCTCCTCCTGCCCCATCTGGTACTCTGCTATCTCCTCCTGCCCATTCTCCTGCTCTGCTATCTGCCCCCTGCCCTACTCTGCTCCGCTATCTGCCCCAAAGCCCCCCCGCCGGGCCG
>NW_017728936.1:4827065-4940000 GCF_001723895.1 Crocodylus porosus | reverse complement strand
TCATGGACAGAGGTGATATCTTTTATTAGACCCACAAGATATTTGCAGAAAAATTCTTTAATTTTTTGCAAGTATGTTGCTGGTCTAATAAAAGATATCATCTCTGTCCATGAACCCTGATTTGCTTTTTCCTCTAGACCAGTATGGCCACAACCTGGTTACTGGACACATGGAAGAGTTGTTGATGGGATCCATTATGGGCACATGTGTTAGATTTGTGTTGTGTTTCCTGCTATGCTAAGTGGTGACGGTGTGTTTGCAGCACCCATCACCCCAATATCTGGGATTAAAGTGAGACAGTAGCATTTTTCTTTTGTTAATAGCCAGTTTCCCCGCAGCACCTCTATGCTTTCTTGTTTTAACAGACAAGTACGGAAGAAATTACCAGTAGTAAGGAAGGGGAAGTACCAGCCAGTAGTCAGCTAAACAAACCAATACCTTGTGACCATATGGTCTGCGTATACTTGCTGTGTGTGTGAGACAAGTGATTTTTTTCACTGACATACCCTTAACTTGTTAGTTATAAAAGAATTATCCCTGTTCATATTATATAGCCTTTGCAGATGGCCACAATTTGGGGATTCTGAATCCTTCAGTGCCTTAAGTGCTCAAAAACTTCTGACTGAAAGGACTTATTTAAAGTAACATTGACATGAGAAGGGTACAAGACTTAAATGTTGTCTTAGTTAAGGGCAGCAACTTCACAAAACATTTTCAGAGATATAAGTGCCTTTTAAAAAGTATTATCTAAGAATGCAGAAGTTAGGTGGTGTCTGTCTTACTTGTGAACTTCCATTATTGAAATAGCAAGTACTAAATTGCTAATCTGCTGAATATCTGGCAAAACTGAAAGTACTGTAAAAAAGTGAAAATTCCCTGCCCAACCTATAAATGAAAGACGGCCTTGTGTAGATCTGTTTAAATAGCTCATGCCCTTATTTCAAACTCCTTAGTAGTCCATGTGTTAACTTGTCTGCTTAGGAGCAAGATTGATACTCCTAGTGATGTCATTGGACAAAAACAAGCACTGAAGCATTGCTGTGTAAACTGTTTTTTGACAGTCCACAGAGTCAAATGCATAAAAATCAACACGGGTTTCACTGTTACCTGTATAGAGCTGGGGAGAAGGAGGAGAAGAGGGGTCTAAAGCTTTGACAGCAATTCTTCTAGCTTCCACCTCTAACCAAGTTATGGAGGAAGCAACTTAAGCTATACATTGTTTGCAGGCAGCCACTGTATAGTACATATTAGATCCTTTAATATAAATCACAAGTTTTAAACAATTTAAAGAGTTAAGAGAAACCAAAGTTTCTGCCAGGGAATGGTTTGTTAAATGTTACTGTTGTTCACAGAACAATATTTTCTTTGGTTCCAAAAGAATTAATTAAGGCATGTTCCTCAGAGCACAAACTTTCTGTTACAATAGACATTTGTTTTTTCTGATGTACCTGTCTGCATTGTTAGTATAACTAAATGTAGTATGCACTAGCTTGCATGTAAGAAGTATTACTCCTACATTCATCTACAATAAGCAGTTTTACTAGGCAGCTTGAAAGCATTCTTGAATATCTATAGGCTGCTAAGATTGGTTGAAGATTGCTCTTCTGAACTAGATGACAGATTATTGTGTGGACTGTAGATCTGCATATTTTATATAAAAATTATTTTAAGCAGTTTTCCTGTAAACCAAATGGGGTTTTGCCAGGAATAAGTCTCCTGAGGAATATTTTTGGTAGCATTTACAGGTAGTGTACCACTAGTGAACTGGAGGACTCTGCGGATCGCTATGGGCTTCATAGAAGCTTTCTTCTTCCAGGCTGAAGTCTTGAGGCCAGTCCATGTCGGTAATGGGGAAGAGCTGTTACTATCTTCTGAAGTGTGCTTTACAACGTTAGCAGAGTGTTTTGTAGCTTGTCTTGGCACCTTGATGAACATTAAAAATCATGTTCCCAGAAGTAAACTTGAGTCCAGTTTTGAGTGGAAAAGTACCCGTCTCACTCAGCCCCACGCTTATGCAGATTTCTTGGCAATGTTAGTAGAGGCATAGACTAGGTATGTGGCGACTGACCTGTTGTCTTAAACACGGGTGTGGTTCCTCCAAGTCGGGGTTCAGTCACGTACAGGGAAAACATCTTGTAACCTTCCCACATACATTGCTGTTTCTCACCCTTTGCTTGTTTTGTAGATTAAACAGGAGACTTTTCAGGTTCCAGGGCCAAGAAGAGTTCCTCTTAGGCATTTAGTTTTGCCTCCATAATTGATTCATTAGGGAAATAAAGCCAACTCTCGATGCTAAAAGAGTGATGACAGAACCACATTCCTGCCTTGCTTAAACTTGTTTAGGATTCCTTAAAGCCACTTCCGTTTGCAAAGGTGGCTATGTATTTACTTCTGTGTATTGGATGCTGACTAGCTGGCCCCAGGCCGTGCTGTCTGGATTGGTAATTTATTTCACTACTGTGTGTGAGGATTTTGCATGATGTGTGACTTTTGCCTTGATCACTCCATTCAGTCTAAGTGCAAGCATACAAAGTTTTGTGTAAAGCTTCCTGTCAGTGCAGCTTTCTCTTCAGCTTTGGCACTGATATGGGATGGGGCAAAGGGAGGTAGGTGTAAGGTGGAGGGTTACATTTTGCTTCATACCACAGTAAGAACCTAATAGTTGTATTTCATTAATCATGGTTCTACACTTACTTGGCTACCTGGTATGAAAATTAATGAAGAAAAGCTACCTTGTGTTCAGTTTTGTTATAATAATTCTTTGAATAACAGCGTGTTTCTCTACGGTGAAGGAATAGACCTGATTGTTTTAAATGGGGGTATAGGGTGCGAAAGCACTGTTTTCTTCATGCAGTGAAGTCCTGTTGACTGTGGCAGTGCTAGGGAAATCACCCAACTAGCTTGGCCCTTTTTTTCTTAAAGAAGGAATTTTTCAGAGAAGAGAATTGATCTGAAACTTATCTAACCCTGTCTGAAAGCCCAGGGTCGTGTGCAACTTTTCCAAAGGCTGGTAAGATCTGAGCATTTCTGATCCTACTGAATTTGGTGATATTCATGTTTGTGTTAACAGCAACAGGACTTGTTTTGCAAGTAGGAGTGTAATTAAAAAAAGAAAGCATGCAGGAGAGCGTGCATACTGAAGCATGCCCCAGTGTGTTTTGGTTTCTCCTTGGAGCTTAAACACTAGTGTAGCTATGAATTGTTTTGACCTGTAAATAAGCATGCTAAGCATCCCACTTTGCTTCAGATTTCCTTTACACAGCATCTCCACGAATAGCTTTTTAAAACTGGGATGGAGTTTACTCAAGCTATGTGTGTAAGTATAAATATTTCTGTCGCAATGTGAAAGAGTAAACAGCAACGCGGCAAAAAGAGCCGGAGAACACTGCTTCCGGAGCTATTGCCATGTTGGGATAGAAGCTCCGGGAAAAGAAAGAAAAGAGGAGAAAGGGAGAAGAAAAAAAGAGCATCTGAAGGAGAAAGTGAGGGAGGAAGATGATATCCAGGAGATAAGACACTTACCTCCAGGATTTTTCTCGTGGCTGGAGCAAGCAGAGCTCAGAGAGGGGCGCATCCCTGAAAAGGCATCGGAGACACGGCCGCGCTGAGAAGTAAACAAACAAAAAAGCGAAGAGTGAATTGACTCGCTCCCACAAGCTTAGTGAAAACAACTGAGTGCTGACCACAAGGATTCAAGACTTCAGGCACACACCAGATGAAAGGTACGCACTCAGGATAGCAAAAGTAAAGAGTGAGAAATAACAAGACTTGAAGAGAAAAGCCTGCTCTAAAAAAAAAGAAAAAAGGACCACTTCTGTTTAAAGATAGTGAAAGTTTCTATAGTGTTATAAAGAATAAAGATAAAAACTAGTGTTAATTTGCATCTGATTGTGAATCTATATAATATATATTCCCACACACTTGCCGATATATATAATCAAGTGAAGTTTTCCTCTATAATACTGAGATTCCTAATAGAGACACCTAAAGAGTAAAATAAAACATCAAATATATAACAACCCTTCTGACAAGTCACATCATAAAGCAGAACATATAATAACATCTAAGACATGGCAGGCGGGAAAGTCGGGGTACTTACAGCTCTTTGGGACATTATAAAAGGATACAGAGAGGCAAGGTCCACCGTCACACAAGTTTGAATGGTTTGTGCTTGGAGCTTCTAAACTTGATGTTAGTTGAAACCCTATATATAACCAAAGAAAATCATTTCCTGCAATTGGCTCAAACTCTTTTACTGTTTTACTAAAAAGTTATTGCCATGTGGAAAATTTGGGAGCTTTCTATGTTGTTTGCAATGATTGTGCTGCATTTTTAAAAGAAAACAAAATTGAATTTTGACTTGTATATCTCCCTCCACTGTATTGCATATTTGTTTTTTGCAGGGCTGGCTTTCAGAACTGTCCTCAGTGTTCCCAGTTCACTATCATTAAAGTGGCTGAAGTATTTGGTATAAAAGCGTAACAAAAATCGGGAAGAGAGGGGAGACGCTAGGCAGAATAACTTAATATTTTGAGGTTTTTTCTGACACAGTGTACGGTGATTCCTGTTGCATGTTGGTTGACACTTTAGTGTGTGTGGGTGAGAGAGAGAACATCCTATAGGTTCATTTTATGTGCTAATCTGAATGAACTGTGTGGTGCCATTTCTACACCAAACGGTTATCATATTTACTCAACTATAAAGTGAGGTCTTTTTCCCATGATCAGAATCAGGGGGGCGGTGAGGGGGGAGAAAGCCCCTTATCTTATTCACGTATTGGAAAAACCTACTGCATTAAATTAATTGCCTGTCATGAAACTGCTGCCAGACACAGCATGTGCTTAATAATGAAAACAAATTATGAAGTTGATTTAAATGCAGCCAATACTAAGCATGCTTGTAAAAGTGCACGGCCCATACTGGGACAACATGCGGATGGGAACCTTCCACAAGGATAGGTTAGTGCAGCCTGTCTGAATAAGATGTGTAGTGCCCATTGTGCTCAGCACTGACTCTTTTTTTCAGCTCATGGTGTACCACTGCCTCGAATAAATTTTGACTTCCTCTTCACTCCCACAGCTGAGCAGCACCTTTCTTTCTCATTTTCAGTGATTCCTACTTTTTCACCAGCCTTATATGTTGCAAATGTCACCAAACTTCTGTATGGGTGAGAGGCCCTGTTATCCCTTCTCTCAGCCTGTCACATGTGATTAGTGTGTTCCCTCCTTCCAAGAGGGCACCCCACACCTCATCTGCATACACATTTTGGAGGATCCCAGGACTTGTGGCAAGAACACCTGGTTCCATTTGTGAGTAGGGAACTAACTAGCCCATAGACCCTTGGCAGGGAGAGGGGAGATATCTGGAGTACCTGCACTGAGCAACGCTGGGCTGTGGGGTCACCATGGCTGGAAATCCTGTGGATTCTACTGGGGCCCAGCCCAAAGAACCATATGATAAATCATGAGCCTTTTGGCTCTGGACTAATACTGTGCATAGTTTGTACTATTGATACGTAGATACAAAAGTGCTGCTTAAACATGTAGTTATTGAGTACCTGGGATAAAACTTGCAGCAGCTTGTTTTAAAAAATTGAAAAGTAAATGCACATCATTTTTAGATGAACTAAGTCTATGAATACCTTGAGTAGTTTGCCTATATGCAGATTACTACAGGTATCTTTATTTCAAAATCAGTGTTTTCAAATGAGCCCCTCAGTTCCATGTGCACAGGGAGAGCATGCTCTGATAGTAATGTGGTGGAGGAGAGAAGTTGGAGGGCAGAGGGAAAGGGGCTGCCTGACTTAACCCCCCCCCAACGCACTTTATTTTACCTCCTTTAGCAGTGGGAAGGAATAAATTCAAGGCAAACTTCCTTGAATTGGATTCTATACCTGGAAAATTATAACAAATGTATAGGTGTTCCATAAATGAAATCTAATGGGGGAATTGTCTTGTATTCAAGATAGCTTATTTACCCAAATATAAGACTATTTCAAAGCAACAACTTATGAAATCTAAGCTCAGAAATGAAATGGACTTTAGTGGTGCTTATTGTCCAAACAATGAAATTGGAGTAAGAGTTAGCATATAAAGGGATGCCTGTGCAAAGTTTAATCTGAATTAATGAAGGGTGTGAATTTGAGGTCAGCTAGTTAAAAACAGCATTAAAATCCTTGTGGGTATGTTTGTTCAGAAATAAAGTGACTAATTTTAAATGAGTTGGTCCATACAGGTTTTAATGTGGTTTCATGTATCTCCTTTTAAAAAATTATTTTTTCTGAGTATCTCAGTGCAGGTGGGCACTAAATGTAGTATAAATAATGAAGAGAAGAACTATATGCTGCTTTTATTCATCTAGAATAGTGATCCTAACCGTTTGTTTACAGTTTGTTGCGTTAGAAGTGTATTTCCGCCTGTACTTTGGCAAGTGAGTGACTAATCCTCTTCAAGTGTAGTTACAGTAACACTTGAAGCTATGTGAGCTCAAAGTTAAAGAAAACCTTGTGCTAGTAAACTTTAGTGGGAAGCTTGCAAACCTGGGGGGAGAGAGCAATTTTGTATAGTCAGTATAATCAAGGCAGACACTGGGTGTTTATTTATCATTGTAAATACAGACATCTTGCATAAAATTAGTTAGTTTATCAACCAGTCTAATCTCCATACAACTTTCAGATGTTAGAAAATTCAGAAAATAGTGAGAAATTCCACTAAGGTTTTGTGGACTACTTAAAAGATATTACCTGGATACTTGAATTTACCAGTTCAGCTCTACTGTTCAAGCAAAACAATATCAGCAAGGATTTGAATTTGCTGCCTCTTGATTTTTATGACGGTGAAAAGTGAACTTTGGAGCCCAATTTGTACCGTGTCAGTGGTGATGTTCTTAAAAGCGGCCTTCTAGAAGAGGAGTCTGACTTTTGCTTATTTGTTGGAGGAAGTGGCTGGGAAGGCTGTATCACTGTGGTATACTAGGACCTCAAGAGCAGTTCAAAATCGTAGGAGGGAACGAGAGCTTTCATAGCTTAATGCTAAAAGGAGTCATAAGATGACTTCTGATCTCCCGTGTATCAGAAGCTGTTACATTTCATTGAGTTATCTCTATATTGAGCCCAGTAACTTAATTAAATTAAAGCATTTCAGTCCTTGAAACAATTGGGTGCCATATGACAGACAAAGGTGCCGGCATTGTCTGAGACCCTGTGCTGCCAAAGTTTTAATGAGAGAGATCCATGCTCCATGTACCAGAGGAAGGTGTGGGGGGAGGTAGGCTTAAGTATAACTTGGGTAAGATTTCTTCTTTCCAATTCCGAATTTCAGTTGACCCTGAGCATATGAGCAAGGCACATCAGCCAGGCAGCTGAGCCTCTGAGCAATGGTGAGTCCACAGTTTTGCTGGCAAGCTGTTCTAAGGTTTAATCATTCTTGCTGCTAAGAAATTAAGTGTTCTGTTTTGCTTTTTTAATTGATTTTCCCCTTCCCCCCCTTTTTAAAAATCTTTTTGTTTTAAATCTTTCAGCTTGCTTCCACTGGATCTTTTATATGCTTTTGTTAGCTGGGTAGCAAAGCTTGCCCCCCAGACACCCTCAGATGTCTTTCTTTTGTGAGTACTTGCATACAGCAAGTGACATTGCTTCTTGACCTTCTCTTTGATAAGCAGAATAGGCTGAGCTCCTTAAACAAGCCTTGCAGTGTGGTGCTTACCATTCCCTGGATTGGGTTTTTTGGCTCTCTAAATGCTTTTCAGCCTTCCCACGGCCTTCTGAACACAAATATTGAAACCTGACAAGGTAGAAAAGTAGAGGTACACCAATATATCGGTCCATATCAGATCTGCACCAATAAAAGGAAAAATGTTATTATCGGCAATCAGCTTTTTTTGGCCCGTGTAGGTGATAATATCACTGATTAAATGCAGTGTGCATGCATGCAGCCGCCATGCACATGGCCAGGAATGCAGCTGGGCAGCTTAGACAGCAGTGTCCGGCCAGAAATTCGGTGGGGGTGGGGATGGGGCATGAGGAGGGGCAGATTGAGGCTGCCACAGTGAGGGAGGAAATGAGGCAGGTGCTGCCCAGCTGCGGTGGGGCACAGGATGGAGCCATGGGTGGCTCATCCAGGGGGTGCAGGGAGTGGAGCACCTCCCGCCACTGCGTGCATCCCCAAGGTAGGCATGGTCCCCCTGGATTTGTGTGCAGACCAAGGGTGGGCTGCCTGCTGCAGTCTCGCACCTGGGGGCTGTGCTGGCCTCTTCTCGTTGTGGGGGGAGCTGAGCTGGGGCTGTGCTCAGGGCAAGGACAGAGGGCAGGCAGTGGCGGCAGTAGGAGCGGGGGGCCCCGAGGTAGGCTACATCCACCTCAAAATTCCCCATATCCCCCCCTCCCCTCCTGCGCCACTGCCGCCTACCCCAAATGCAGTCGTGGCCTGCCTCACAGCCCAGAGCCTGCAGTGAGCAGCCCGTCCCTCACCCTACACAAACTTGGGGGGCATATGCCCCCATGCCTCCCCCAGGGGTTCACACAGTGATGGGGAGCCCCCCCACACGCCTTCCCCCCCACAGACTTACTCTCCAAGCAGCTGCACATATCAGCTGTTGGATCAATATCGGCCGATATGGCTGGTTAATAATCATCCATTGGTATCAGCCAGAAAAATCTTTTATCAGTGCACCCCTGTGCTATTACCAACCCTATACACACAGGGAAGGTTGCTTCTCTACTTCTACTTGGCATTGCCCTTTTTATACATCCAAAGACTTCATTCTGGAACAGAATTGCTCTGAAACCTTAAGTTGAGGCAATTATACATACCCTCTTCTAAGCCCTTCTCAATTGCTTGTTTCAAGGCAAAGCCTCCCATTTTTTCCATAAACTCTGCAATCTTTGCTTCCAAATGTATTGCCTTGCATTTTTAACTCTTAAAGGGTATTTTTGTTTGATTGTGACCATTGGATCAAGCAGTTCGGGGCAGTTCAACAATTACCTGTCCTCCTTGTAATGTGCTAGCCTACCAGTACTGGCTGTTTGCCAGTTTAACAGTCAAGAGTTCATACATTATTTGATTAGTGATTCCTGATATTTTTGGAACATATTCAGGCCTTTAACTTGGAAGAGCTTGGTGGTGCATGGCCTCTTTCAGTCCACTTACCTATGTTTTTCTGTAAGGCTAGGGTCTGAGGACTACAGCTTGGAAATATGGTCTTTAGAGACCATTGGAAAAAAAATGGATTAGCATTGAACCTAGAATGGGTCTGAGAGGCAGGGAGGAGGGGAAAGACACTGCTAGAAACTTCCCTCTCTGTTGCTTATTTTCCTTCCATTAACAGCTCCATCTTGATTGGTCAGTGAATTGTTTTAATCCTTTCAGTGCATGCTCTGTTAGCGCTGTGTCATGCAAGTTTTTAATTAAAAAATGTCATGTGCTACTAAGTCGAATGCCTCGGACAAATCCAAGTAGAGTTGCCCTGCACTTTTTGAGCAATTGCAAAATGGGGAGGAGGAAGCTTTGAAAAATATCCTTCTCTTGATTAATATCTGGGGTTCAAAATAGGTGGAAAAAATTAAAGTTTGTTGATAGCCAACTGTAATTGGTAAATATGTTTGTAGATGCCTAAACAAATGCTTTTGAGTGTCTAGACTGACGTTTACAAATGCGTGTTCCCTCCAGTTAAACGGATGTTTAATTGAGGTAAAGCTCTTGTCTAGACAAATCCTCAGTTGCTCAAGTTTCAATTTTGTCATGCTATAATACCAGCAAAAAGTCAGACTTTGTTGAAGTGAATTTTCGTGCGCATCTTTATACATCCAAAAAGACAAATGGAATTTTCTTTCTCCTTCATGGAAGAAAGTATGTGCCCAACCAGATAACTTTATGTTTTGATATTATTTTTAATTTTAACATTACAGTAAAGGTCAAGATTTTGTTGTTGGTTGCTTTAAATAAAGCCGTATGTAATTTCAAGTGCTTTTGCTGTGAAAGTATTCTGTTAACAATCAAGGTGAAGTGTCCTAGCTGAATATATTACAGGACATATACATTAAAATATACCTGCGTGTTGGAAGCAAGCAGGTCCATTAATCTATCCATTTGACTAAGTTGGAAATTATGGGTATAGTCCTCTCAATCTAATGCTTCAGTAGAGCCTCTTGGAAACTTCTGAATTTAGGAGTTTAACTGATATTTTAATTAATATGAATTTTGGCACTGAAGTGCTTACTAACTGGTTACTAATTACCCTAAACGTGATAGATTTATATGTTGGGGCCGGGGGTGGGGGGAGGTTTTGGTATTTGTTATATTTTGGATAGAACGCTATTGGGGGAGGTTGTTGCTTGGTTTTTAAATATGAAACCCTCTATCAAGATTATAGCAAAGAAATGCTGTAAAGCTGTAATTGATTTAATTGACATCTCAAATACCATACATTCATATTCTAACAAATGCACAGTGGGAATTTTTCTTGCTGGCCTCTTGAATAAGAGTTTTGATTGTCTGGGTGTAGCAAATTACTATACATATCTGCAGCGTTGTGGTTTTGCTGGGCATGTGGTTTCGTCCTTTGTTTTTCCCAAGTTTTTGCAATTCCATGTGAAATAATATTTACATTGTATCTAGTTACTGATCTTTGAAAGGTCTAGAAATTATATTAAATTGAGATAATTGTAACTTCACTATTCAATATTTGAGAAATGAAATTAAAGGCATGCTAGTGCTGTGAGGATATCTGGCAGCTATCAAGCATAAAATGACTATGCAACAATCTTTGCATGTTGTTGACTACCTTCCTTTCTTTAAACTAGAGCTTTTCTTTGAAAATGGAGAGAGTGCCTAGTTTGGCTGTAATTAAACAGATTAAAATTGTAGCACTTCAGACTTTTTCTAATGAAAGCACCAGTGCCATGGTTTACATACCTAAAAATTGATCTGCCTTAATCCTTCAGTTTTGTCTGGACTAGAAGTTGTGGCTGTTTAATGTGGTATCAGTATTAGTATTATTCCAGCACTCCTTATAGCCAATTACAAATCTCTCAGGTGATTAGGTTATCTACAGCTTGTTCCACATATCCTAGGACTTGCTTCTAAGGTTGACCATTACCGTGAATGAATTGGATCTGTTTAACCCTTGCTGTCATATTGCAGTATGCCAGACAGATTGGTCTTAAGCCTTTATGTCTGCAATTCTCAACCATGGTCCCATGGCACGAGGTTCCATGGGCTGCTTCACAATGTTAGCACTGTTAGGTATGTAAACATGATTCACAAAATTAAACTGAGAGATTTCAAATAGGAATCCATTGGAGGTGCACCGATACATCGGTCTGATATTGGATCAGCACCAATATAACGAAAATTGACTGAATCGGAAGTTGGCCTGATGTGGCTGATACACCCCATGCATGTGCGCAGCCACAGCACAGCACGTAGGTGGGAAGGAGCCTGGCAGCTTGAAGAGCTGCATGCAGCTAGTAAGTCTGTTGTGGAAGGGGAGGGGAAAGGGAGGCACCACTCTAAGAGTTCTGCTAAGACTTTGGGCTGCATACCAGACCAGCCAGTTGCAATGGTGTGGGATACCTAGAGGACCAACCAGACCTGTCACAAAATACTTGGTTGTCCACACACTGAATCAGTTCAGAATAGTACTTGTATTTTCCAGGTACACTTCTGAACCATTCTGGGTGGATTTATATCAGTTTAACAGACGTATGTCTGTCTGCTTCAAATTTAAACCACACTTTAAACTGTTATAAGTGGTGCATGTGTCAGTGCCTTCTATGGCCACACATCTTCCAGCTGTAACAGCAGCCAAATTATTGCGTCTGATCAACTGACTGCTTCAGTATTAATTTATGTACTTTTCATCTGTCTGGTGTGGCACTGTTATTGTGGGCAATAGGCTTCTAGTTTCTCAGCTGTAGGCATTTAGCAATTTGATTCTTTTGGTCTGAGATGCAACTGGTGCAGCATTCCTGCAACAAAACCAAAGGTTCAAAACAAAGTGCAAAGCTTGGAGTTGTCCAGACCAGAGATCAGTGTTAAAAGAAAATCCAAGGAAATAAAGGTGGCTTACAAGAAGACAAAGGATAATAATAAATCCAGAAATGTGCTAATGTGCATTTCCTCCTTGAATGAATTGCCTCACGAGACTTCCCAAGTACAAGGCTGGTGTACTTAATGAATGTGGCCTTGGTACCTGGAATCATTAGGTTTGGGCAGGTGATGTTTGATTTCTTCAGGGGTTTGAAGAACTCTTTCTGAATCTCAGGGCTTATTCAGGAATATTCAGGCTGATGCACTCTGCAGAAGAAAACTGCAGTGTAGAGCACAGCCTGGCAACAAGTTCCTTTTTATTTGTCACATTTCTTCATTTGATATCTGTGGGGAACTTCACTGTTTTCTGGAAGTGGCAGTTATGAATTGATATGGCTTTATAAGAGTGCAGATTTTTTCGTCTTCTGGTGGTCTTGGATAGTATCCCTATTCCAACCTTTTTTGGATTGTGGATTTCCTTTCCACCATACCGCACCCAACCTTCTTATCCTATTACTATCACCTACAAGTCTTCTGGGACACAGCTTAGGATGGTAAACAGGTCAGTGTACCTACAAATCTTTGTGCAAGGGGGGAGCAACCAGGGGAAGAAAATTGAACGCAAACCGCATGGTATATTTGGGTGTAACAGGGAGGAGGGAGTGTTTCCTTGCTTTCACTCAGTGTCTGTTTTCTGTAGTCATCCATATTACAGGAATGGTTCTGACCCCCTATCTAGCAGTGAAGAAAAAGGGAGAGGCTTTGTGGACTCCTCCAGTGGCTGAACTTGGTTATAACACATTCCCCAAATGTGGGAGTTGCAGGTAGCGTTTTTAAGCCAAATGTGAAATCTAGATAGTTCCATGGCTTCACATGGACTTGATAACTTGGTTGAAAAATTTTTTTTTAATATATTCTTATCATCGCGATTTATAAACAATTGGTACCCTCAGTGACTTTTTGGTAATGTGCAGGGTGCCTCAAGTGGTGAAAGAGTGCACTGCATGCACAGCATGTGTGCAATGTAGGCAGAATTATTTGAGGTGCAGACACTGCCTTAATCTGGTTTCACATATGATCACTATGCATTCCTGTGGCAAAAGATGAGGCTTCCTATATTTTAATATTCCATTTATTTATTTTTTAGTATTACGGGAATGGTCTGTTTCCCCTCTTCTCTCTGTTACATTTGACACACTTTCCATGTATCTAGCAAATCTGTCTGTACGCTAACAGAATGTCTGCTGCATAACTCGTGGGCTTTCTTCCCATTTCTGGAAGGCCTGGGCGCTCTCGTTCCAGAATGTGCAACAAACTGATGTTTTCCATCATTGCCGCAGCCTGATGGAGGTAGAAATAGTCTGCTGCCCTGAGCGTTCTTTGTTTCTTTTCCTCCTGTGTGGTTGACTTTGTTCTTTCCCCTCTTTTTAAAGACTATTTTAAATTGTTAATTATCAATTACCGTGGCTGGCAAACCTTTGAGAAGCTTGATGGGAAGGGGGGAGTATACCATCTATCTCTAGGTAAAAGCATGGATGAGATCCAATACTGAAATTAGAAAATGTAGGTTAAATGTCCAAACTTTCCCTTGCCTGCTTGCTTAGAAAGGTTTAGTAGTATGTTGCCGTAGACACCCAACAAGACTACAGGCCTCTCGCACAACCTTTCCCAGGCCTGTTCTTTAAAAAAAAAATAAATAAAAAAAATTCAAATTGGACATCCTTAGGGATGCTGGCCAGAAACATGACTGCTACTTTCAGCTGCAGTTTTCAGATTTTAGGCTGCTGAGAGGGAGTGAGTGAGTGACAAGCCAGAGCATGGTTGACTGTTCACCTCGGCAAATCTGAAGAGACAGGGAGCTCCTGAGATACGAGCTTGAGAGATTTAAATATTAACACCAAAATGTTTCAAGTCTCACCCTATTCCATTTGCCTCATGTGCTTCCTCTCTTCTATGCAGCTATGTTTTTTGGAATATGTAAAGTTGGAGTATTTGACATGGGCCCTTTACCAGCAATATCGTGTCTCAGCCATAGCCTGTGCATTTGTCCCTAGGAGAATGCAGAGGAAAAGAGAACCGGTGTCTCGAAGAGATGAAGACTTGCCAACTCTCAGGCCTGACAGACAGACTAGGCCTCGGGTGTTACTTGCTGGAAAAGCATGCGTCAAGTCTTCATGTGAAATGTGAATTATAGCAGCATGTTCTCACATTTGGAAGTTAGTTTTATTTTTACTGTTAGAATTGCTGTCTTGGTCTTGTTTTTATAATGTGGCTGCATCATCATTTCAGATTTATTCTGTTACAAGATTTCAGGTGGTTTACCATCTCTGGCTACAATAACATTGTGTTTTTTAAATAAATAACTTATACTTCCACTCCTTAGCGTCATGTTTTTATACCTCAAAAAAAAATTGAAGCTATACATTTTTCCGCCATGCCCTCCCCTCCATATGTTAGGATTACAAAATGTTAGTGTCTCTTGTAGTCCCACAGCCTCAAGCAAAAGCAGTTGTATTCCCCAAGTAACATTTTCATGACAATAATAACATGGACAATAAAGACTTTGACAATTCATCCATTAATTTCCTCTTGCATAGACTTAGCATATGGGAGTACTGGTCATTTCTTGGGTTCTTTGCACTAATGTTTCCATATGGGTCTAGGCTTCTTGAAAGAGGCAGGTGGCTAGGCCTCTGCAGGCAGTTTGGGCCCCAAACCCTCCTTTGTTTCTGCAAATGTTTTTGAAGGATGCACTGTGCCACCAAAACAGAAATCATGTTTTTCAGCAGCTTGTGGCTGAAGGTAAGCAGGCATATATATTAGGTTTTTAGCCTGATAGAAGTGTAACATATATCACTAGCATCTTGTACCTATTGACGGTGTAGTTATTTCTCATTCGTACATTAGGAGGAAGTTTCATAAAGCCAGGTCAGCAGTTAAGTGTGCGGGGTCATCTAGAACAGCAGTATGAAAAATTAATATGTGGTTGCATGATCTTGAATATGTCTTCATGTATTTCACTGTTGCCTCTATGAAGGTCATGTATGAATGTTCCTGGTACACCAGGGACTTTGTAATGAAAGTAATGAGTTGTTGTGTTTATATTTCTGTGCTGCATTGGACGATCATGGGTAGGTGAATGACTGTAGCCAAATCAAGAATCCCAGCTACTGAATTTCCTCAGTAATAATACATTGTGGGGAGGAGGAGGGAGGAATACTAGCCACTTTTACCAAATGAACCTGCAGTTTCACCATATGACCTTGCAAGTGTTGCATTGGATTTTTTTCAGATCTAGTTTCCTATCTGTGACAAATGGGGTTGGGGAAGGGCTGGATTCCTGAGTGGCTGTCACATGCATCTAGATAGATATTCGGGCCAGCACCCTGGCGCATTGGTGCTACACTGAAGAATTCCTCCTTTAGTTTGTTCTTCAGAGCTGGAATAACAATCTAGTGCATTGTACATACCTCCAAACAGGGCCTCTGATACAACTACTGTTGGATGATGATCTGTTGAGGCTACTAAGGGGAACTTGCAAAATTCCATATCATGCTGCCAGATCCCTTCCCATCTAGACAGACAGATGTATGCAGAGCTGTTTCAGAGTGGGAAAAACCTGCAGATGTGGGAAGGCCCACGACTGAAGGGCTCCCGTAAAGGAAACGGCAGACTAGAAACTCCTTGTTCTGGAGCCTGGTCTCCACGGACCTGGAAAGCAAGAGGCCCATGGGTGCTCCTTTACTTTCTCCACAGGGAAGTTGAGGTGAGGTGGTCTGGTGAATAAAAATGTGGATAGAGGAAAACAATTTGCCTGATCCTTCAGCAGAATAGCAGCTGGCTGCCTGCATTTTGAACTGTTTCCAGTTTCTGGATTGTGGTTTGTTTGTTTGCTTTTGAGGGGGTTTTTGGGGTGGTGGGGAGATTGAGGGGTCTGCTTAAGAAGAGATTCCTGGATCTGATCCTATTTGGTCCCCTGGTTGCGAACAATTTGACTACATTATTCACAACAACAAAAAGAGTTTGTTTTTTTCAAAGCAAGAAAGGAGAGTCTGGATTCCTTGAAATCCTTCCGTGTCCTATAAGAGCTGCGAAGCAACAAATGTGATCTTTTCCTAGCAGCAACAAGAAAAGTCCTTGGCAAACTCTGCCTGCCTCCTCTAGGACTTACCTACACGTGAGGAACCCAGAGGGTTTTCATGCTGATGAACCAGCGATTCACTTTTTAATTTAAATGCTGCATGTCAGTGAAAGTTGTGGAGCTGACTTTTCTGATAACCAGTGTCCTCTTTTTTGGCCACAGAACAGCCCGGGAGACTCAACCAACACCACATCAAAATGCTCGCCAATGCACCTTCCAGGTTAAGCACAGTGAACAACTTGGACCCTTTGAACAAATCAGTGGGGTGAAAAACCAAGACCCGTTTGATCTTTGTCTTCCACAAAGTGGAAAATTAGCCCCAGCTGTGAGGCAACAAGGTTGAGAGCACTGGAGCGTGCTGGTGTATGCACAGAATGGCACAAGTTTCAATAATGGAGTGATTTCAGACCCATTTAGTTAAACTGCTACACACTAGTGCATGCAATTAAAGTGGATTTCAATGCATCTTGTAGTGGTTTAGCTTTGTGAGTACAGTTACGGGCACAAGCTCAACCAAAACACCCAGTTTTCTTAGAATCGTAGAGGGGCAAAAACCCCACAGTGTGTATCAATCTGACCATGGGGCGAAATTCCTTCCTGACCCCAAATGTGGTGTTTGGTCTGACCCTAATTGGAGGGGCAAGGCCCTCTAGCCAGGAACCTCTGGCTCTACATCCCCAGCAGGAGCATTCACACACCCCGTCAAAATCCTCATCCTTGGCTGCACCCAACGCCCGATGCCTCTGACGAAGGCTTAAAAACAAAAACCTGGCAGATGTAGTAGGAAGGGGGCTGAGGGGGCAGAATTTCTCCTGGTCCCATATGGCAACCAGCAAAACCAAGCAACATAGGAAATACCTGGAGGTGGAACAGGCATAACTGCACCTATATCCTCCCTGGCCACTGTCTGTCCAAACTTTTCTTGCAGATCTCGTTATGGAGAGTTCACAAATTAATATTTTAGCCTATAAGCTCAGTGACAACTGGTTATAGCTTATCATTTAGTGCAGAGCAGGGCACAGTCCAGCAGAGAAGAGGGGAAGTGAAGCTGTGTGGTGCCGCACATGCCCCAGCAGGAACCGGAAGGTGGCAGGGCAGGAGGAAGGGAGAGAGGTGAAGGGGCACTGGTACCCATAGCTGGTCTGCTACCTCCCTCCCTGCGTGCTGGGGGCTGCAGCAGGCTGGGAAAGCCCCTCCCCTGCTGCCGCTGCCACCCACAGCCTCATGTGGGCTGTGCTGCCTGGTGGGGCTTCTTGCTGCCTCCTTCCCCCTCTGTCAAAGACCCCAGGGAGCGGCTTCCAGCAGCAGCTGTGTCCAAGCGGGTCTTAACTTGTATAATTGGAGGAGGTTAAACGGATCATGTTTTAAACTATATTTATATCCCTAATACACACTTCTCACTAAAGGTGATTGCTTGTTTGTTTGTTTTGGTTTGGTTTTTTGTTTAATTAGACAAAAAGAAAATTTAGCCCAGGACTGTAGTGTCATACCAAAATATCTCATTTGTTTATTGTGACATTTGTTTATTGTAAATTAAGTAAGGCAAAACATCACAATGATGGCTGCTTTAATGTGTTGCCTTTTTGATGCACTGTCAAAAACCCATTGTAATTATAAGAGGCAGTAATTTAACATTTTAGATTTCCATAGGCATTTACTTTTTTATAGAGGCCGAATATATTTAAGCCTACTACGGTCTGAAATAAATGTGCAGAAAAAGAGATGTCAGTTTTTTTTTTTTTAAGGTAGAGGTACATGAGCCAAAAAGTTTAGGAACTCATGGGAGAGATGTTACCTCAGATACAGTTTAAAGAGACCACCTTGCAAGGTGCATTTTATCTGTTCCTATTCCTCCACTCACACACACAAAAATCCCTTTTCAATGGTTCTGGGGCTGAATCATATCAAACAAAAATACTTTGATGCTCAACTCTTATAAACTAAGTTACATATGTTGTCCCATCATTTGAAAACTTTCATCAGGGTTGTTTGTGAAAGATCAATAATCAAGGCAAGTGATAGAAAGTTCAATGGGCTTTTTAAAGTAAGGAATGTAAATAGATGCAACTATAAAGATCTGAATGAAACTGCTCTAGGGTGAGTCAGTTCTTAGCCCCAATATTTTCAAATCTTCATTTTGAAACACTAGAATTGCTGTATAGCATCTGTGAGCAACTGCCCTACCTTGGAGAAGCTAATTATGAAACATTACATTAGGGCTATCTCCACAGGTGTAATATCTTCTTTCTAACTTCTGTTTAAACCTATTGAATGTTTGTTTGGTTTTCAAACAAACCCAAACTTTTCATGTAAATGTTACTGCTCAACTTGAATTTGGAGTTTTATTGTAAATGATATTTATGGCAGTAACTAAATAAATTGCAATTACTTTAGGTTGCTTGTGATCTTAACTATGCCATCCTGCCAGAGATAGGAGTATTAAAATATTACATTCTTACCTTGAAGGCTCACTGCCTTGATGTATTCACCCACTGCCCTGAGAGGTTACAGGTTAGCATTCCCTAGATTCCATTGTGCTAGAGTGAGTATTGCAGGCTGAGGTCACTGCAAGCAAAGAAATCTTGCTGTGTTTGCCTTTCTTTTTACTGTAACTGGTCTTGTCCACAATAGGGCTTAAGCTGGGTTTATTGAACTGGGTTAAAACTGTTTCAAAACAAATCTGGCAAATACTTAGTTCCATTTAAGTGGGAGACCTTTGTCAGTTCCAGCTGCCATCCTGGATGATTTGGTGTCTTTGTGAAGGAATAGCTCCCAATTCACTTCTGTTGTATGGAGGTACAATGAAGTCAAGAACTGAACCTTCCTTTAAGCCAGGTGTATATTTGGTGACCCATGGTCCTGCATGGAAAAGAAAAACGAGATTGCTGTATAACTCATGTCATAAAGAGAATAGTTTGAGCCAGGAAATGGAGATAAAACGAGATGAGTAAGAAGGAAAAGGTATTATGTGAAAGATAGACAATGCTGAAGTCTGACCTTCAATTTCTTTACATTGCGTATTGTGCAGGATGTGTTCTCATGTTTGTTTGTCGCATGAAAAAGCTTTGTATACACCTCTTTAATAGTCTTAACTAAGCAGAACTACTTTGGAAGATGTGTACTGGTGCATATTTTTTGTTCAGATGTTTAGTGGTCTGCTTTTTGCTAGGCATGGACTTCTTTTCTTTACTCAGGCCTGCTTAAATCACTTAAGCCCCAGCTCTGACCCAATTAAAAATCATGTTAGACTGAACTGTTTTAAAAACGCGTGAGAGAATTTCCACTATTATCAGCCTCTCCAGCAACTGGCAAGTCGGAAGATTCTCCTTGTTCTGATGTGAAGCACTCTCGTCTAAATTTCCCCCGATGTCCAGCCTGGTACCTCTGCAGATTGCCTGACCAGGACTGTCCTCTGGATAAATTTAGCTCACGAATTATTAATGAAAATGTCAGGGCAAAGTTGGTAGCACTAGTCTGCTGCTGCATTAAATTTTTTTTTTAAGCTTTTGGAGGCAGTATTTTAAGCTTTATTGTAAGTGGTTTTACCTGTTGAATTTGGAAATACTGTAATGTAATACAGTATGGGAGAGAGGAGCAGTGAGTTGGATTTTATTTCTGAGGGGTGAGAAGTCCAGCTGTTCAGTCACAAGCTGTTGGCAAAGGAAAGAAAATTAGTGTTTTTTATCACAGTGCCATCCTAGTCCTTGCTCAGAGATTTTGTTTTGTTTCATCCTGTGGCTAGAAGATATTCGCTCTTCCAGCACCTTATCATTCATCGGTCAGGTAACAAGTGAGCCACGATATGCAGAAACTCGGTTTTGTCTTAATGGTTCTCTTAAACTCTTCATCATGCAATACTCTTGCTTATGAATTATCAGCTGTTGGTAGTGCATGTCTTAACACTAGAAATACGACACGGCAATCTGTGTCATTTTGGAATATTGTCACGTCTCCGGTGTTGAACATGAGGCAAAAGTGTGCTGTCTCAACGCTGTATTCCCTGACGTGACTTACTGCAATAACAAAATGACCATTTGTCATTCATAGGTTAGAAAATAGAATGAAACTATTGAATAATTTATAATGGATTTTAAAATGCATGATTTACCAAAAGTAGTTTCAGGCTTTGCATACAGAACGTTAAAATTAGTTGCAAATTATACCTCTTTGGTAACTGTATAAGTAGTCTTGTTCTTTCCTCCCTCTCCCCCTTTCCCTTCACTCCAAGGTTTCTTTTTGGAAAGATGTGTGCCGTGTGTGTCCAAGCATAGGAACCATCTGCCTGCGTGGCAGTGGTTCAGTGAGGGGTGGGCACAAGTCGTTTACAAAGAAGAGTTAGTAGAGCAGCATCCCATGTAGTTTGGTAGTAGGCTTTTTGTTTCTGTAATAAATTTGCATCCAATTATTGCATATTACTGGATTCACCTATTTTATCTTAAGCTTAGTAACCAGCTGCACCTTGGGAGAAGGACTCCACAGCATACATACAAGCTGGGGAGTTCCCCTCTTGAAAGCACAGAGGTGGAACGGGACCTTGGAGTCATTACTGACTCCAAGATGAACATGAGCTGCCAGTGCCAGACCGCAGCCAGCAAGGCCAGCCATGCCTTGTCATGCATCCAAAGATGCATCTCAAGCCAGTCCAGAGAGATGGTACTCCTCCTCTGTGACTTTGGTCAGGCTGCAGTTGGGGTACTGTGTCCAGTACTGGGCGCTGTCCTTTAAAAGGGATGTGGCCAGCCTGGAGAGGGTTCAGAGGAGGGCCACCCGTTTGGTGAGAGGGCAGCAGGACAGGCCCTATGAGGAGAGACTGAGGGACCTGAACCTGTTCAGCCTCAGCAAGAGGAGACTGAGGGGAGACCTGGTGGCTGCCTACAAACTCATCGGGGGAGATCAACAGCAAATAGGTAGAGCCCTTTTCTCCCCAGCACCACCTGGGGTGACAAGGAACAATGGTAATAAGCTGATGGAGAATAGGTTTAGGTTAGAGATCAGAAGGCAATATTTTACAGTTAGGGTGGCCAAATCTGGAACCAACTTCCCAGGGAAGTGGTCCTTGCCCCTACATTGGGCAAATTCAAGATGAGGTTGGGCAATCGCCCGTCTGGGGTCTTGTGAACCCAGCATTCATTCCTGCCTGTGGCAGGGGGTCAGGCTAGATGATCTGTTTAGGTCCCTCCTGACCCTTGCTACTATGAAACTATCAGATTGAGGTCAAGCAAGAAACAGATGAAAGGGGAAGGGGAGAGGAAGCTGTGGGGGGCGCGGTGGGGGGGGGAGTGGGATACAAGAACTGGTTCTGAACAAAATTGGACAGAGGTGAGTGGAGTGCAGCACTTGGTGACTAAGGAGCAGAATTACTCGTAACCATAAAGCAGAATGAGCAAAGCGGAGAGGCAGTCAGTCAAATGGAGGTTGGGGGCTATTACATAAAATATTTGGTCAGTTTCATTATTTACTCATTTCTTAATGATTGTTTGAAACATTAATTGTCTCTAAATAGTCTACGTTGTGCCTGATGACTAGCCCGTTACTTGTACACTGGTATTTGTGAAGTGGTTCATTGAGCAGTAATAGTCCCGAAGTGTTGTGGAGTGCCGCGGCATTGCCATAGCTACTGACAAATCTGAGGGAAGGGTGCCCCCGGGCTACTTTATAATATGCAGTTATGAGATTTTACTGTAATGTGTTGGTCTCAGATCAATTAAATATGGTTTTCATTTGATTCATGTAAGAAGAGACGGTCTGGATCTTCAGATGCCCCTTGTGGTCAGTATGGACTTGGGATATGTTTCTTTTGCTTGAAAAAGTGTTTTGTTTGTGCTTAACTTCTCCTTCTGTCGTGGTGTGAAATTTCACTTTAAATCCAAGCTGCCCTCATAATTTGACTCAGCCTTCATAAATTGTTAATGTTCCTCTTATAACTTCTAGTTATGGAAATTGATAAGCCATGTGATGATCTAATGTTGGTAAGCTGATCCTGTGTTTCAGGAGACTAGGGGAGAAACATTTATTTCTCTTTATCTGAAGCAGTTTGCAATATGAAGAGTGAAATAACAGGAATGAGACAAAATGAGGTGTAAATATGGCTCATATTTAATAATGGAGTGAGTGAGTAATGAAGGAAATTCACTTGGAGACTTTGGCAACCACCCTTTAAATATATTTTGAGACTCCAGTGTTGTAAGCTGAGCCATGTCTGTGTTTATGCAGGGCCTTATTAAGCTCCTTCTGAGGACTCACTTGCATGGAGTGGCTTGGAGGGGCTGACTGTGTGTGCTTGCAGGGGAAAGAAAAATGGTCATGAGAGGAAAAGGTTATTTCCCAGTGTTAGCCAACCAGATATGATGTTGACGGTAACCAGTTTAAGTATGGAGGGATCTGGGATTAAAGCAGCATACAGAAAAGACTGAAACCTACAGAATATGCAGTAAAATGGCAGCCCACTTTTGGGAGCTTTGGTCAGGTAAAGAATGCATGCTTGGGGCATTAAGGGACAGTAAAACTAATAGCCATTTTTCTTTTGGAGTGCAATGCACCATGCACATTTAAAATAGTCTGAAAAATTAGGTTTCCTCTTACAGAGACAAATTCTACCTTCACTTGCCAGCACCGAAGGCTTTGGAGGCAGTAGGAATGACATGGG
Source organism: Crocodylus porosus (assembly GCF_001723895.1). Lineage (NCBI taxonomy): Eukaryota > Metazoa > Chordata > Crocodylia > Crocodylidae > Crocodylus > Crocodylus porosus. The sequence goes on along the minus strand of NW_017728936.1, from coordinate 4,917,187 downwards.
TCCACTGCAGGGGACTTCTAGACACATTGTGCCTTGCTCTGTGCACTGTCTTTCCACATTGGTAATGAGGGAACAGTCGGGGGTCACCAATCAACAGATTCCACCATGAAATCAGAGGCTTGCAGTTTTGAGGCTGCTACAGTGGTTCAGATCGTCTCTCTGCCCAGAGTCTTATTTAGCCCTGTTGGTCTGAAATCAAGTAGAAGACTGAGTAGATTTCACTTTCCTTATAAGCAGCTTTTTGTGCGTCCTTTCACAGCAGCTGATGAAGTGTGCTTCAGCCCATACAAGCTTGTACTCGTATATACTTTGGTTAGTCTGTAACAGAGGTTCCCAAACTCTTCTTTCTTATTGCATGCCCCCTTCTGGATTTACCAGCTGCCCACATACCCCTACCAACATGCATTTTATATTGTAACCCCTTAAATGTCAATTATTATTATAATGAAAATTAAATCTGCCATTACACAATTTTTCCTGTGTACCCTCCAGAGATGGCTTGCATACCCCCGGGGGTAGGCGTACCACAGTTTACTTTGAGGTTTATAACCCATTGTGTTTGACGGAATTTTTAATAGCCTTTCTTCCTATTCCAGAGCTAGTTATTAAAAGCAGCTCTAGGCAGTTAGTACCTGCACCACCAGCAACACAGCTTAGCTATTACCAAACATTTTCTGTTTATTGTTTGAACTCTGTGTTCTGAAAAGTCATACTATGGACGCTATAAAGGTCTTCTGTTGTTTAATACTTGCACTAAGGAGTCTGTTTGCTTCTGTACAGTGGCAAAACAGATGTTTTCCACAGTTTATAGAATCAGTTCCCAAAGTCTTTTTATGTCTGAAAGCAGTAAGCAACAGATTCCCAAGCCCAGAAAGCAAAAGTACAAATTTAGGACACGGGTACCACTCCAAAACTCCGTATTTTCACTCTAGCAAGGTGGTTTAATTGTTCCTGTTATCATACTGTCATCATCTGTGTATTTTTTTTTTTTTTTTTTTGAGTGGGTTTATTGCTCACATTATTGACTGACTTCAGATAACCTAGCTTTCAGATTTCATATGCATTATTACAAAAGTATGAATAACTGAATATATTCTCTGTAGTGGTAACTTAATGTGAAATCCTGTCATTGCTTCTTGCCCATGGAATAGTCTGCCCCCTGTGGGGAGAGACTCTTTCATATTAAATCTCTCTAGATAAGTCACTAACTTTCCATTCTCATTGTAGAAATTCACTTCCTGTAAGTGACAAAAGATTTTTTTTTTCTTTTTTTCTTTTTTTGTCTTCCTTTTAGGACACTGGTAACCTCTTGCATTGTGAAAGAGTACTGGCAGAAGGGTGAAAAATGGGTGTAAAAACATTTACTCATAACTCACCTGCCCACAGCCAGGAGATGCTTGGCAAGTTAAACATGCTTCGCAACGATGGGCATTTCTGTGACATCACCATTCGCGTGCAGGACAAAATCTTCAGGGCACATAAGGTGGTTTTGGCAGCCTGCAGTGACTTCTTTCGCTCCAAGCTTGTTGGTCAAGCAGAAGATGACAGCAAGAGTGTGTTAGACTTGCATCACGTGACAGTAACTGGCTTTATACCCCTCCTGGAATATGCATACACAGCAACACTATCTATTAACACAGAAAATATTATCGATGTGTTGGCTGCAGCCAGCTATATGCAGATGTTCAGTGTTGCCAGCACATGTTCAGAGTTCATGAAGTCAAGCATTTTATGGAATACACCGAACAGCCAGCAAGAAAAGGTGCTTGATGGAGGACAAGAAAGCAGTGCAAACTGCAATTTTGCCTCTCGAGATGGCAGCCTTTCTCCAGTTTCCTCCGAATGCAGCGTGGTGGAAAGAACCATTCCTGTGTGCCGAGAGTCCCGAAGAAAACGCAAAAGCTACATAGTCATGTCTCCTGAGAGTCCACTTAAGTGTAACACACAGACAAATTCCCCACAAGTGCTGAATCCTTCAGCTTCCTACCCAGAGTCCAGAAATCAGCCTGTAGACTCTTCCTTAGCTTTTCCTTGGACTTTTCCTTTTGGAATTGATCGAAGACTTCAGTCTGACAAGGTGAAGCAAGTAGAGAATTCTAGGACTTTAGAAATGCCTGGTCCATCTGAGGCAGCCAGAAGAATTACTGATTATGTAACTTGTGAGAGCACAAAGGCCAGTTCACCTCTTGTGATTGAAGAAGATGTGCGTGTCAAAGTGGAAAGGTTAAGCGATGAGGAGGTTCATGAGGAAGTATCACAGCCTGTCAGTGCATCGCAGAGCTCTCTGAGTGATCAGCAGACAGTCCCTGGAAGTGAACAGGTTCAGGAAGATCTCCTGATCAGCCCGCAGTCTTCCTCTATAGGTATAGTCACTTTTTTTTTTTAATATAAATCTATGTACACAAATGCACATGTAGATGTGATTTGATTTGAGGAAGTCCGCTTGACTCTGTTAGATCACTGTAGTTTGGTTAAACTGTATTTTGGCACTCTGAGTTCTGATAGGCACCAGTGCAGTGGGGACCAACCTTTTTTTTGAGCAAATTAGCCTCATGCCTATTCCAAGTACTGCTCCAGTTCTCTTGTGCCTGATCTGCTCTCTGTTTCCTGCCCTGGGCTCTCTACCTGATCTGCTGCATGCTACACACAGGCTGCCCATGCCACTTGTGGCACTTATACTACAGGTTGTGCATTTAAGTATTTTTTCAAATGAATATTCTGTTTGTAACAGTACCAAATGTTTTGACTAGAGTCCATCCAGATGCCATGATGGATAGACTGGTGTTTTTAGTATTGTAACAGTAGGTGTTAAGGGGTAATATGGTGTCTTTAAGGTAAGGCCTTGTGTCAATGTGGGTACAGTGGTGACTGTTCTTATAATAAGTCGCCAAATACATGTTGGAAAGTTGTCATTTTAACACTCCAGACAAAAACAAGAGTGCTGTCATATCATTCCAGTTCTGTGGGCTTTAATCACAAATCCCAGTCCTTGTGCTACGCAAAGCTAAAAGTAACCTTTTTTTTCATGAAAGACAGTTTTGAAGCTGTTATTGGGTGCCTCTAGTGAGCTGTTGGCTATTAATAGTTCACATAGAGAGGTTGTCACTGTAACAATCCAGTTCTCTCTCTCAATAAGTCAAAGCACAGACAATTTGTAACGTTCCTAGTACGGTTGCCAGAGTTGCACAGATCGTCTATTTAGTTCTGTATTAATGGATTGACTTGAGCTGAATATGGCATTAGTTTATTAAAGGCTTAGTTCAGTAAACTCTGGTTTATTTGAAAACCTTGAGTTGAAAATTCTTTGTTTCTGCATGATTCAAACAACATAAATGTTAAATGCTGTTAATAAGATTCTCCATGTAGCCCCGTACTCTAACTCTACCCTAAAGTTTTTGTCTGGTGCCATGCCTTCATTGGAGAGAGTAGGAACTGATATTTCCTCCTTGGAAGGGTGAGATGTGTGACCACTGTAAGCATACTGTTTCCTTTATACCATTGCTTTAAGGAAACAGGAACTTCAGTACATGTTAGCATGTGCTTCAGTACTTTTCTGTAATACTATTTTTGTGTATTATTATTTTGAATGGTTTATGTGTTGACGTTTTATAATGGTAACACTTTTGTCCAAACTAAAGTGTGTTACCTGCCTTGGACTTTACAAGCATTGGTTTTGTGAGTCCTCTGGGCAGTATGTACAAACAGAGGAATGTGCGATCAGTCTAAATAAACACTGTTAATTTTCTTGTACTTAATTTGCAAAAGAATTTTGTGTGTAGTTCATAAATTAAAGGGAGAGAAGACATTTGTTTTCTGGGAAGCTGCCAAAAAAACATACTTGTTCACTGAACTGCTGCAATTTGACCCCAGGCCTTTACTCGTTACCGCAGTAACTTAGAAAAGAAATTGCTAAAGACATGAGATCAATGGTGCAAGTCATTAAATGAACATAACACTAGTAGGAAACCAGATCGCTGTATCAGTAAGAAAAATATGAACTGCAACAAACAAAATTGGACAAGTCACAGGAAGCAATCGGGGAAGGGGGGAAAGGCTACAGGTGCAGCTAAAAAGAGGGAGTTTTACTGTTTTCTGTTCACCGTATCCAGGTACTCTGAAATAATAAACTATACCAAGTCAAGATCTAAAGGAAACAGTATAATCTATTTCTGAACAGTTTCAGGGGAAAGGGATGTATTAGATGCCATCTGTTTTAAAACGAGCAAAAATAGCAATATCAGAAAAATGTGCATCCAGCTTGAAGACAACTGTTTTTATCGTAAGCCAGTAGCAGGAATGAGAACAAAAGAGTGAAACCAGGACTAGATCGTAGAGAAAGGGACTCCAAGGAGTAATATAACAATTCCTTTTTAAGGGGATGCTGAAATTGAACCAAAGAAGCCATGGAAACATTGGCCCGCAATCAGATTCTTACGGTGTGCACTTGAATTCCTTCCCCTGCTAAAGATTGCTGTAGTCCAGTGATTCTCAACCAGGCTGCAGTGACATCCTGGGGTGTTTGAGATCCTTTCAAAGGTGCTGCATGCTGCCCTGCAGTGTTAGCACTGCTAGGCGTGCATACATGATTCACAGGGTAAACCTAGAGATGTCAATTGGGAATGCATAGTAGGAGTGTAAGCATTGTTTAAAAAATTGCCTGTTTGACCTCTTGTAATTATATCGGTTAAAAGGTCCTGCAGCAGAAGGAGCAGTGCAGTCCCTTCCTCTCCCGATGAAACCAGCAGCTGGGCCAGTGCTGTATTCCTCCTTCTTGACTGAGGGCTTGCCCTAATGCCACTGCTCCTAGCAGAGGGCACTCAGCCCACAGGTGGATGCTGCAGGTGTGATCCTGTGTGGCATGTCTGTCTACCACATGCCCCCAGGCTGGGAGAACCACTGCGGGTCCTTGCAGAGTGGCAGCTGCCAGAGCTTGGGGGGGGGGGGTACTGTTCACAGCTCTGGGTACCTGCAAACTAGAGGCACTACCTGGGGATGGCATGGCACAACTATCTTGGCAGGTGGGAGTGCCTGTGTGTGCTATGAAAGGGGGGTGCCTAGCTCCATGCAGCCCACCCCTGCAGTACATGATGGCAACCCAACCACTGCACCTGCTCCTGTTGAAGACCTGCCGGCTCCTCTGTGCAACTTGGGCCAGCTCCACTCCCCCAGGTAACTGCTAGTTCCCTCATTGCAACGGCAGCCGTGCAGTGCCACAGCCCAGATCCACACTGCCTTCTGGGCTGCCATTGCTGAAGCTACTCCCCTAACAGCTTGCAGCACTGAGCCAGGGGAGGGAAGGGGAGGGTGTAAAGGTTAAACGGTGGGGGGAGGGAGGTGAAGCAGGCCCTATTCTTTTCAGATTTGGCCCAAAGTTGATTTGGATCGCTGTCCCTGATTCGATTTGGCCAAATCTGAATCTGACTATTAGATGCTGATTTGGAGAATCAACGATTTGGCCATAGATACACCTTTTAAATGTTTTTTCTACATACCTTGAGGTACCAGTGTGGCTTGTGATCACTGTGATGCTGGGGTACATGGAGCATCCCACAGGAGTGTGTGGGGGGCCCTCCACATGCTTGGTGGCAAAGCCAGAAGTGGACTGGAAGTACTGCCGGTCCACTTTCGGGTCCAACAAGGAGCACACTGGGGGACCCCCCCCCACACACCTCCCCCACTCAGTGATTGACTGCAGGGGAACCCCCCAGACCCAGGAGGCACCAGTCACCGAGTGGGGGGAGGAGTGCTTCTGATCCACCTCCGGGTCTGCGGCTGAGCGTGCTGGGGAGCCCCCCACGCTTCTGTGGGATGTTCCATGCACCCCACCATCGCAGCACTCACGAGCCCCTGCTACCTAGAGGTATGTAGAAAAAACACGTAAAGCTGTGGCTGTGTTTAAATCACTGAATCTTTCCAAATCTCTCCGATTTGATTTGGAGAGATTAAAGGGTCCTCTGATTCGATTTAGATTCGGAGATTCAATGGCCGAATCTTTGCCAAATCGAATCAGGGACCGAAGCGTCACACAGGCCTGTTGAACAGTATTAATATAATTACCATTTAATTGTTTACATCCCTAATCCATAGTGTTGAAAGAACTGTTGTGGTTTTTTTGAGTTCTTTGCAACAGAAGAATTGTTTTATTATTTTTCTTTAGTCAAATAATGAGTAAAAACTAAGAGCTTCCTTTTTCTGAGGGTGTCTCAAGCCTATAAAGGGATTCCTTGACTCTAAAAAGATTGAGAACCACTGCCCTAGTCAAGATTCATTACCTATAAAATGACATCTGCTGACGAGCAACTTTGCTCACCCAGGTTCAAGGAAGTATCAGCTTGCAGTGATGTAGCTATATAGTTGCTGGCAGGTTTACTGTCTGCTGTGGCTGGGTTTTCTGTCACTGAGGGTAGGTGCCCCATTTTATATTTATCCTACTAAGAAGAAGGAATTGTGTTTTGTTGAACACCATTTTGTTAACCAGACGTAATGTTTAAAATTAAATGTCTGTAGAACTACATTTTGATCCAGTGCCTTACACATTGAGAGCTGCAGACACAATGGAAAAAATTTGATCCAAGACCACAAAACAAAATTGCCTTTGAATTTACATTTAACTTTCTTTGCTCAGTGCTATTAAACATCCTGATTATAGGCCTATTTTGCTGTCCCCTAACGAAAGGCAAATTTCTTGCTGTAGAGCAGGATTTCCACTTTACCAGAAGTATAATACACATAGTGGCAGCACAGGGCACATCAATGTCAATCCCCTTTTATTTCCTGAAGAGGTGTTGCCTTTTGCAGTAATATTATAGTAGTGAATGGGGTCAGAGAGGTGTGTTAAAATACAGCTTTCTCTTCCCTGAATACAGGCATTTTCCTTATAAAATTACATATATTTATCTCAGTACTTTATAATGCATTTATAAAAGCTCTCCTGCCTGTCTTTCTGATATTGTAGAGAGCCCTTATTCACTGTTCAGGCAACTACAAGAATCATTCATTTGCAGTTTATTATATTTGGTATCACTCAGTGCATGAGAGTACTTTATAATGCTAGAGATACAAGCAGGAGAGCTTTATAAATAAGTCATTATGGTAGCAACGCTCGCTGTGTTTGAGAAGACATTTTCATAACTCCTTAAGATCAGTTCCATTACAGAGATAAGGGTATTGTATGAAAACTCCAAGAGCAAATATGCTTATTTTTGTGGTAGATTTTGAGTCGGCTTTACCATGAAGGAGAAAAATAAGCCAATAATGAATCTCTCTATTTTTACAGATTGTATAACATCTAATTTCGCACCCCCAACAATAGCTCCAGTTTATTTTAAGCTGTACCATATTAGGGTTTTAAATTTGATGTTAAGAGCTTTATCTTCAGAAGGCTGTCAGAGATGTTTCCCATCAGGTTTGTCTCCTTTTCATGAGTGGCGCTGCATCTTTCTTTTGGTATCTGCCTACTTCCTTTCAGTCTCTTTGTAAGCTTTCTTGGGACTTGTTTTTTCTAGTGTTATACTTCAGAGCGGATGGCCATGGACCTACTCCCATTTAAGTCTGGTGGAGGTTAGTCATCAGGTTCCACCCCCTACCATTAAAGTCCTCTTCTCTCGAGCCATCTCCTAATGCCTGTCCCAGTAGTCGGGCTTTACAGAATCTCTAAAGGTCAAAAAAGTCAGTCTCTGCTGCATGGTGGGGTGAAGGAGACACAGTGAACTCGACCTCTCTGGAGAACAAACTGCCAGCAGCACTCGGTATATGTGAGTGGTGGACGTGGAAAAATGAATTGCCTCTACTGAGGAAATATGACACGGGGTCTGGTCTCAGGTCATAAACTGCATAGCTTATCACAGAGGGATCTTTCTACTAGAGCAGTGATTCTCAGCTAGGGTGGTGCAGGGAACTTATGATTTAAAATATCTTTAAATAGTAGGACTAAGCTTAGTAACAGGTTATATGTAATTGGACCATAAGCTGGTTCAGGATGCAGCACTTCCTAAAATATCTAAAGCCATAAGACCAAACTGGCAAGGGATACAGGATTTAAGACGTTCGCTACTATAAAGTTTGAGTAGAGGAGTCCTGCAGCAGGGTGCATGCAGAATGATGCTGCAAAACAGTGACAGCTACTTGGTCTCGCAGAGCAAGGTCTCCCATTCAGCTCTGTGGTGTTTCTTTGTTTCCTTGTCCATCTCCCCGAATGCAGTGGAGGAATTTTGAAATGGCTTCTCTCTGCTTCTGGTGAAAATCAGAAAGCTGAAGGACTGATGGGGTGGTGCCTCTTTACCTCCTTAGTGCACAGCACGTGCCACCTTTCTCTGGGGCTGTAACTTTTTCTCTAAGTCCAAAAGAAAGTTTGATGGCAACCATTAACATCTTCCACCTTAACATCTCCCACTCGCATCTTGGCTTTGTCCATGGCCCCAGCATAATTTAAAAGACACCCTGAAATATTTTTCCCAATCAGAAATTTAAAAAAAAAATTGTTGGAGGAAATGGGGGCACTGGAGGACATGGGGTACAGCAGACCTTGGCCAAGGAAGAAGAAAATATAGTTCTCTGCAATGGAAGGAAGAATTGCAAGCACAAAGCCCATGACATGGAAGGAATTGAGGCATACAGAGAGAGCTGGCATTGGGCCAAGATAGGCGGTGGAGATGGGGTAATTAAAGGATGCACATTGTCCCTGCCATAAGGAAAGGAGGGATTAAAAGACACAGGTCATCCCTGAAATAAAGAGCTCTGAGAAAATGGCCACAGAGAGCTTATTGGAAGGAATGGAGGCATGCGGGGTCCCGGGGAGTTCAGTGCACTTGTTCTGCCAATGCAGGTGTAGGACCCCAACAGCATTACCAGGTAGGAGGAAGATCACCTCGTACACTAGTGAAATTTCCATTCTCATCAACAGGGACCCTTTTGAGCAACAGTTGAGTGTACAAGTGGAATGATGGTGTCAGGATTTGGTTTAGTGCTGAATTTGGACTAGATTTCATTTCCAAAGCTCGTTTTAGCTGAATTTGCCAAGACATTGGCTGGAAGTCATAATGAGCCATTTTGTGTGCTTGCATCTCTCGTTCAGTGACAGGTGGCTGGTATACTACTGTTTCATCTCCTTTGGATTGCATTTTTTAATTTGTCAAGGGCACCTACAGCCTGGGATTGGCATTCTGTTAATAAAGCTATCATATGGCGAATGTGTAAGGCAGGGGAAATCAAGATGTAGAACAGCAGCAAGATTAAATTGGTCGTTAGATGGTGGAAATAAATGGTGAAACACAGGTAAGTTTCACTCTAAATTAGCATTTTCTGCTTTACAGGTGTTAGTGCAGAAGAAATCATTGTCATTTAATGACACCCTTAATTGTGCAGTTATGCACTGTTTGTCTACTTTACTTCCATTAAATTGCAAGTTGATGTTCTTTTTTTCCTTGCCCAGGTTCAATAGATGAGGGGGTTACTGAAGGATTACCCACACTCCAAAGTACCTCTGGCACTAATACTCATGCAGATGATGATGATCGGTATGTACCCACATTGTGTGCAAACTGTTCTGCAGTAAGTGGTATGCTGTTGCTATAATTAACTTACCCAACTGTAATCCCTGAATGTTTAGCTGCTCGTACGTACACTTTCTCTGTTGATCAAAGTACGGTCAGTGCCTGAAGCTGCAGATGCTTTAGAACAATGCAGGTGATGAAAGTTGATATTTACTTACCTGTTGCTCTTCATTTCCTATGTATTTCAGAAGTTTTCAACTTGAACTGGAGATGAGAGACAGATACCCATAGTCGTGTGCTATCTTCATCACTGTTCTTTATTAATAAGCAAGAAAAATGTCATTGAGAAACAGCTAAAGTTGCTTCATATGTTCTATATCTGACATAATGCCACAAAGCAACATGTACATCTTAGCTTTTGCATGCAGAGGCACACATTTCACTATTTCTATAACTGCCCTAAGGAATGTGACAGGACCCGCAGCCTTTAACCTCCATTGACTACCTGGACTTACTACTTTTAGTTTATATGTGTGTAATACAGTAGTTTGGCAACTTACACCCCTGTAATAATATAGTAGTTTGTGTTTGGAATAGGAAGCTTGCTAAAGGGTGGGTAAAGGAATCCTGGCATATGTAGGTGGGTTAAGTCAAGGTTATGTTTCATAGCTGGAAGTATATGAAATATTTATTAGAGAAGTCTATAGCTCTCGGGGGAGTAGAGGTAAATTTAATGTTTTATGTCCTTGCTTTTGTGGCTATGTCAGGTATGGTATGCAGCTAGCTGTTCTGTTTCAAAATGAACCTTTTTATTATGTCATCTGCCTAGTTTTTTACGTATTACTTAGGGGAGGAACTTTGAGGAAAGGAAGTGAACCATGGCTATGCTACAATCTCTGTGTTAGAGAGAAGGTTTTATCACTCAGCAGCTGTGTTTTTCTAGTACATAAACCCTGTTGGCAGGTGCACATAGAGCCTCCTTCATTGTAGGATTACACCTAAAAGAAAATCAGAGCTGCTGAGAGAAGACTATGACAGAGAAAAGGCTGTATCCATTTGCTACCTTTAAGTGTGCAAATTTAGTTATAAAATAACTATCACATATAGTTATGAGTAATAATAGCTAAAGATAACCCCAACTCCTAAATATTCTTTTTTTAAACTACTTGTTAAATCCAAAATAGATCTGTTATATCTCCACCAATGGTAGAAAAAAGATACCAGGTGACACATTCAAATTGGCACAGGCACTAATCATCCACAGCTAATCTCAAACACTTTTTAAAAATATGGAAAAAAAATAAGCCAAAACTGCATGGAAGATTCAAAGGCTATGAGACCTCTAAAATTGTGCAGTGTCACAATGAAAGCCTTTTACATACAGAGAAAAATATGAGTTTATTCCCCGTATTGAACCTTTGCTTGGAAACTCCTAAGTCCAATTGAATAAGCCCCTCTATAAAATGCAGTAGGATTTTCTGTATTGCATATCATTCTGAGAGCGCTGCTGGCTGGGTAGGTTTATTAGGAGCAAAACTCTGCATTCCAGTTTAAAGCTTTTTAAAGCAAATAATGTATTTTATAAGTTCAAATACATCTTATATGCCTTTGCATGCCCTATAAATCAGCTAAATGTTTAAGTTAGAACTTCTAAGTCTCAGGTAGTTCATCCTTGACTTGATTGTAGTAGGAAGCATTGTTTTATGTATGCCCCGACTTGATTCTCAATCAAGATATATATTTGGGTATATTTACTATTGCTACCTTCTGGCTCTGCTCTGTTCAGTAATTCACAGTCAACAAAAATCATCTTGAGCTATATAACTTCTATATTAATTTTCTGAGGTGCACACTCTATTTTCTCTCCTGAATGTGTGTATTTATAAGGTGTCCTGATTTTTATCCACAGGACAGTAAGCTGGCTATTTTCAATTCACAATGTGGCATTTAGATGTATTCTAGAATGAGATGGAGATCATGTTCTGAGTACAGTAAAACCTCTACTGCTATCTTTGACACTCCTCACTTCCAAAAAAAAAAAAAAAAAAAATAAGAAGAGTCTGAATGTTTCCTCTGTAGAGAAGCATTACCTAGAATATCCTGGGCTTACTCTAAAAGCACCGTATCTCCAAACAGAGTTCAGACTTCCTCCAGGTTCTCAGGAACAGGAGGAATTTTTGACTGTCTGAAAGAAGCATGAGGGCTTTGTGTTATGCTTTTGTCACCAAGTAGAGTTTGTGACCGAATCGCTCTCAAGCATACTTGTTTAACAGATTGATATATGTGCAGTTATTTTTCCTTACTGGCTTTTTTCTCTGTGGATCATTAGTTTAAAACTAAATTGGAGGTTGCTTTATTAATGTAGGTTTTCAAAACTCCAGTTCTCCAGACACGCTGGAATGTGCTTCCTTTCTACTTCAAGTACAAGCAAAAAGACCTGTCCACCTAAATGTAAAATAAAACTGTGTAATCAGTAAGAGTTTTATCTTCCAATGTAAAGTGTGTTGTCATGTAAAATATCTTTTTCCGTGATAATTATTTAACACAATTATCCATTGACTACCTGGACTTACTACTTTTAGTTTATACGTGTGTAATACAGTAGTTTGGCAACTTACTTGTTTCAGGCAGGTCATATGGTTTATTACTTGCAGTATAATGGGGCACATGTGATTGTTATGTATTTCATCTGCTGTCACTGAATTGATTTCTGTAGTATTTTTTCTTCTGCTGATTTGTTACTGGATTGTAATAAAATTCTATAATGTGGATCTATAATATGACTGTATGACTGGTTTAGCTTTACTGGTCTTTATACCAGTTACGAAGTAGATTACTAACACTAAAATATTTTAAGGCTTGTAAGGTCTAATCATAATAAGTGTCTTCATTTGTTCAAAATGTTTGTTTTCTGCTTTACAAACAGGACATTTTTAAATAAACTTAGAATATTGATATTTACATTTGTTGGGATTTAGTTTTTCATGCTTGAACGTGCATTTGTAGACTGTCCAAAGCAGGAAAAATTGCTGATAGAATTTGAGATCTTAGGTTGTGAAACTCTTAACTACAATTAACACAATTTCTTTCTTGACTGAGATGATTGGAACATTTTCCATATTCTTATTCATTTCCCAAATGAATTGGGGGTGGGGGCTATTTAAATTGCTGCTTTTATTTTATGTGACTGTTACAAAACATTTTTGGACACTTGGTATCTGTTGCATTTCAGTGTTATCCCTTTTTTATCTGATGGTACACCCATTTCTTACAGCTTGAAATGGTTAAGAAGTGCATATAAGTAGAGAATTAGGGTGAGATCAAGTATTATTTTTAAATTGAACGTGTTTATTGCGGACAGGTCCATAGATCCGTTACAAATCGGTGCTTCAGTCTGGGAACACACCAAGACCTCTCTGTCACCAGCAGCAGGAGAATTTCCTACTCCGGTCTTACCTGCCTCATTAGCGGAATTTGGTGGCCATTCAGCCCGTCCAGCTACAGCACTGTTTGAGTAAAATCCTAAACTGAAGGTCAGCTGCCTTACAGATAATGTGGGTCAAGGTACCAGGATGTTTCCAGTCATATCCCAAGGTGGTATGTCTTCTGAGGAGATTGTGCTGTTAGCTTTTCTTCCCTTTTCAAGGCATTTGCAGAGCCTGGCACCACAACAGGCTTCAAGGGGTGAGCTAGGCCAAGAAGAGCCAGAGGCAAAAGAAAAGAGGAGCCATGTCCAGACAAGCATGGATGTGCAGTACATGGCGCTGCAGACCCGTCTGCAGCGCCACACATTGCATGTTCAGGGAGATTCTGGGGTCAAAAAAACCCACACCAAAAAAAAAATAGGGCAGCACATGTGGCAGTAGTGTGTGCGCTGCCCAGAACCAGAGCCTGGCTGGCCAAAGCCACATTCCCTGCTCCCTGCTGCAGCAGCACTGTGGCTGCAGCTCCCAGAGGCCCCCAGGACTCCAGGTAAGGCTGCTGGCTGGCCCCAGCCTCTCCTGCCCCATTTGGGGTAACCTGCCACATGCCAGAGCATGCACACAGCACTGTCATTCCCTGAGGACAAGTAATAGCAGCACAAGAAGTGCCGCTGCTACTTGTCCCTTGAGAAATGCACATTTCCACTCGTGTGGTGGTATCTTCTGCTTTTTCCCTCTTTTTCAAGTGTTTCACTGGGGAGCTTTGCTGGTTCCAGGGGAAGACTGAATTCTGCCCTCTTCCAACCAAGGCCATGAAGGGAATAATGCCAAAATGACAGCACGGCAGGTGAAAGATTGAATCGGAATCCCTACAGCCTGCACAAGCAACTGAGCCTCCAACTTCAGAGCTCCGCAACCTTCTCACCTTTTCTGCTACTCCGTTGCTGATGGAGACCACTGGATATCTCTTAGATGCTGCCAAGAAATGGAATATATGGCTCTGTTGTAACAGGCCTCATAGGGATTCCCTGCTGATATCCTAGGTTAGGCTTCCAGGAGAAATGCACCTATCTGGGTCACTTAGGCTTTATTTAATGGAAAGAGAGGGAGAACTTCTGGGGAACTGATCCTTGAGCCTCAGGTTTGAATCAGGCTAGCTTGCACATGAATGGCAGCATTTTCTTTTTCCTACTTTGCTTATTACCAGTTGATTTTTACAATGCTTCAGGGTTTCTTCCAGCATCAGGGTAGCATTAATATTTGGTTTTAATATAAAGTATAATAATGTTCATAAAGCACCATAGCCCACAGTAAATCTCATGGTACTGAACAACAATCATAACACAGTTTCTCATTAACTAAAAAACCCCAGCATCAACAAAATTGCTGACAAAAAACCCCCCCAACAAAAACAGTGAACCATGGAAACTGCAAAGAAAAAAACTGGAATAATTTATCTCTTCCTGGATAATATTTGCATTCAGGTCTCTGTGCAAAGAGAAAATCTTGTCAAATAGTGTTAAGATTTTGGGGCATCTAAGAGTTATAATTTAAAGAAGCCAGAGAGCCATAATACAGAGAGCTGGAGAAATGAGTTTGGGCTGACAATAAGTAATCAGGTACGAGCTTTCCTCTTAGAAGAATGTTAACAGAAGATTACGGTGGTCATAAATAAAGATAATACAGTTCTTGGAGCGTGCAAGAAATACTGATCTGTTAAACAGGCATGCATTAGTGCTTTCGAGTTCGTGAAATTTATCCAATAATCCCTGTTTATCCTCTCCATTTCACCCTATCATGTCCATTTACAGAGATTAAAAACCCACTGTAAATTTTCGGCTCCCTTGAGGGGAAGGGATCAGGTTTTTTTGGGTGGGTCTTTTTGAAGGGATCTTCTCAGTGAATTAGATTGAGCAATCCTGATGAATTCAAGCCGGGGTGACAGAGCAGGCTCATTTGGTTCTCAGTTCAATCCAAGAAATAGGTATTTACCTGTAGAAGTGGAACGCAGCATCAACTGGAACAAAATGACTTTTGCTCCTAATGTGGATAACAAATTTCTTGTGGCTGTGGAAGTCAACGTGAGGGGATTGTCATAAATAAACTTGGAAACGGATGATATCAAAAAGAAAAATGGATGTCTTCTGTCCTGGGTTCAGTAAAATCTCTTTATCTTTTTGGGGGCACTGTCTAGCAAGGGGGCATGGGCACCAAAGCTTTCTTGGTAGCAGTTTGAATAAATAGTGGATCTGGCAACCAGGAAGAGCCTCATTCATTGTGTGTGGGGGAGAAGCAAACCCCCCAAATTGCTGAGCTTGTGATTTGACTGTTTTACATGTGGAAACAGCAGTGAAATATCCCGTGGCTTATGTGTTGGGACCCGAGATGTAAGGTGGCAAATTACCTCTCCCAAAGGCGATTCAGTACCTCTGTTATCTTCCCAGCTTTCCCACTGGGACCATACAAAAGATGAGAAGAGAGTGGCAATGAATCTGGTTGTCTGACTAGCACTGGATTGTCGATCTCCTACAGATAAATTGTGCTACTGCAGAAATCCATCCATTTGGGGCCACCCTGAATACAAAATGGATACTTCGATGAAGTGATGCACGTTCTACTGGTTAATACAAAGTCTGTAATTTAACAACCATATTAAAATTGAACATAGCCTTGAATTCTTCTAGGAGTGCTTTTAGAAGCATGTCCAAGAAAAAAGAGCAGCTGTCTAGTAGAAAGTCATCAGAATGTTTTAAAAGGGGAGTTTCGTACAAATCCCAAAGTGAAATACTTCACTATTCCAGTTCTCTCTCAGATCATGGAGCATGACCTCAAAACCTCTTTGAGCTCTTGTGGAAGAGTGTTATACTTGCTATACTACATTAAAGTAGACCTGCTGATAGTTACCATCCCCAAATGAGATCCAGTGTTGTCCCTGGAATTCAGATCAGTATTCTTTGCAGTAGACCTAACATTCATCTCTTAAGAATATTTCCTGAATTTACTTTTCTTTTGTTAAACATTCAGCTCAAATGTGTCAGAATGCTGGTGATCTTATGACTGAGAAGTCAGATCATGTGTTGTGACCTGCTGATCAGCCACCACGCTGTCACTACATAAATTCACCAAAATTATGTGCATTAGTCATCCAGGCTTTGGTCCACTGTCATTTGTTTGGCAATTGATTTCTTTTCAGGAGAAGACGGGAAGGGTGTACCTTATTTTGGTGTCCTGATCCTATTTCATTAATCTATGGAGCTTTGTATCATGAAGACTAGGAAAATTTGTGTGTTTATGTGAAGATTTCCTTTCTATGACTTTTACCGTCCACTGGTCCAGTACAGCCTGTAAACCAGCAGTCATGTAGAACGCTAGTTGAAATCAGCATCCAAAAATTTATATTTCTTTTTCTTGGAAGAATTTTGTATGTTCTGTAGTAGGAAAATTTGCCGTGCTTTTTCCTTAGGGTTTATTTAATACAGTGTAATTTAGAAAAGTAAAATTGAATTATCCTGGCTGTGGAAGCTGTCTTAGTTGGAGAGGATTTCACAGCACAGGGCATCCCAGTGATGGTTAGGTTCTGTCCCAAACTGTGAGCAGGCTGACATATTTATGGGCCTCATTTGCTTGAAAAAAGGAAATTTTCAGGGAAACACAAATACATTTCCTATTATAGTTAAGTGACTAAGCTCTGTCTACAAGGAAGAAAATATTAAGTTGAAGGCCAGATTATAACATTATAGTCCCTTTCCTCCCTCCCCAGTTTTAATAGTCTGAATGGATGAAAGTATGTAGTCCATTTCATGTAACTTACTTCTTTGAAGATAAAATATTCCTTTCCTTTTTACTTACCAACCTAGTAACCAGTTTGCTAGTTCTTAAATTCCTAACACAACTCCTGTCATGCAGAGGACTGAATCAACCAAATAGCCAGTATGAAATAATGACATTTATTATCTTACTGCATGCTGGCGGACTGATGGGTTGAGCTTGTGTATAATATGTACTACATAACATTTGCAAATGATTGCATCAATCATAAAATCTGACCTGAGCTAAAAATGGCTCTCTGCCTCAGTTTCCTTTTTTTAAAATGTCACTGAAACTACAAAATAAATTACTGTTTGCTTCCCTAGCTTGCCAGAAGAAGAAGAATTCTTATGGGTACACTTTCCAGTTGCAATTAGTTACATACCTTTGGAAGAGGATGCGTACCTCAAAAGTAAAGTAGGTTGTGCAACTGATATTCAAAAACCATTTGTAATCAAACAAATCAGAGGCCCGTTTCCATTTCTAGCCATAATGGCAAGCCAGTGAACATGAAACTTCCAGGGCGGCTCAGATCAGTAGTTTTTCAGGAAGATGCTTTCAGCATCCATACAATTTAATATAAATGGAAACAATACTTGTTGCTTAAACAGGACAATCATGTTTTCTTGTTGTACAAACAGATTTGAAGTTCAAGCTGTTTTGGACAAGCCACCTCCACTTTTCTCCAGCTTGCTTGTAAATGAGTGAATTTTTTCCTTTTAGTTTGGAGAACGTTCAGTATCCCTATCAACTCTACATTGCTCCTTCTACCAGCAGCACAGAGAGACCCAGCCCAAATGGTCCAGATAGACCTTTTCAGTGTCCGACCTGTGGGGTCCGATTCACGCGCATTCAGAATTTAAAACAGCACATGCTCATCCACTCAGGTAAGAAACGTCACTGTTTCCATGAATAAGTGGGACATACACCCAAGGGAGCTTGCTTGGTTGTGTAGCAGGTGTGGAACTAATGTTTTTAATTGATGTTCTGTGTGCACACATGAAGGAGGGCTTTTTATATCCCCCTTCGGGGGGGGTGGGGGGAAGTCTCCAAAATCTGAGATTAGCTAGTTGTCTGCATGCTGTTTTTGCTAAATGAGATCTGTCACAATGCTTGAACTGTGTGTGGATTTAAAAAATATTAATTGAAGTAGTTATTGGACTAAAACTAGAGGTTTGAGGCACACCCAAGATGCCTTTTAATGTAAGGACTTTCAGATGTTCTGCTACATTGGCTTTTTTTAATACTAAATCAGTTGCCTAGACAGGAAGTCCTTGGGATGTTACAACTGTCTGCTGATGTTTATGAAAACTCACATTGAAAAGAATACTGACCAGCAACACTGTTAATCATGCCTGCCTGATTTAGATACAGTTATAGCCTCCTAACTCTTACAGAATTAGTAGAAACCTATTTCCTAATAAACTAAGTGATTTCAGTCAGTGCAGTACAACAAGACTTGTGTCAGTGCTACCTCTTTACATCAATTGTGATCCCCAGGTTTTTCCTTGTCATTTTATCTTCTCTCAGGCAAGTGACCAGACAGACCAAGAACTGCTACTGCTCAAAATGGCTGTTTTGTGATTTTAGAGATGAAGTAATGACCCATTAATCTAGCTTTTCAGTGCTTCACTTTTAATAAAACAAGCTATTTGAGAAGATCCTCAAGGAGCACATCTGTGATGGGCCGTCTTCAGGGATGATGCTCAAGGGCAACCAACACGGCTTCATTAGGGGCAGGTCATGTCAGACCAACCTGATTGCCTTTTATGGTCAGGTCACAAAGGCAATGGATGCAGGTGTCACCGTGGATGTAGTCTTTCTAGACTTCAGCAAGGCCTTTGACACCATCTCCCACCCCATCCTCATTTAAAAAAAAACTAGGTGACTGTGGCATTGATTCTGCACAGTCAGATGGATTGCAGATTGGCTGCAGGGTCGCACTCAGAGGGTGGTGGTGGACGGGTCATATTCAACCTGGGGGGAAGTGGGCAGCGGAGTCCCCCAGAGCTCTGTCCTTGGGCCTGCGCTGTTCAATTTCTTCATCAGTGATTTGGACAACGGGGTGAAAAGCAACCTGTTTAAATTTGCTGATGATACCAAAATTTGGGGTGAGGTGAGCATGCTAGTAGGGAGGGAAAGACTACAGCAAGACCTGGATAGGTTACAGGAGTGGGCTGACCTAAACAGGATGCATTTCAATACTGACAAGTGCAGGGTGCTGCACTTAGGCGGTAGAAACCAGCAGCACACTTACAGAATGGGAAACTCCCTTCTTGAGAGCACGGAGCCAGAAAGGGATCTCGGAGTCATTATTGACTCCAAGATGAACACGGGCCGACAATGCGAGGTCACGGTTGGCAGAGCTAACCGCAGCTTGTTGTGCATCCGCGGGTGCATCTCAAGTAGAGCCAGGTGATCCTCCCCCTCTATGCGACACCGGTCAGGCCGCAGCTGGAGCACTGCATCCAGTTCTGTGCGCCCCACTTCAGGAGGGATGTGGACAACACTGAGAGGGTCCAGAGGAGGGCCACCGGCATGATCCGGGGACAACAGGGCAGACCCTACGTTGAAAGACTACGGGACCTGAACCTGTTCAGCCTTCACAAGAGAAGGCCGAGGGGGGACCTGGTGACTGTCGATAAACTCACTAGGGGGGACCAGAAGGGTTTGGGGGAGACACTGTTTCCCCTATCGCCCCCCGGCATGACAAGGAACAGTGGACACATTATTGGAGAGTAGGTTTAGATTAGACATCTGCAAGAACTACTTCAGTTAGGGTGGCTAGGAGCTGGAACCAACTTCCTAAGAAAGTGGTGCTGGCTCCTACCCTGGCGATCTTTAAGAAGAGGCTTGATGCCTACCTGGCTGGACTCATTTGAGCCCAGTTTTTCTCCCACCCAGGCAGCGGGTCAGACTTGGAAGATCTATAAGGTCCCTTCCGACCCTACTTCTATGATTCTATGCACATTGCTTATTAAATCGTCCCAGCTAGGTGTAGGAGTCCTAACCAGCATCAGTCAAGCATGTATGAAATATTTTAGGTTGGTCCAGTTACCAGCAGTTCCACAGTAAGTCTCAAATGCAAAATTAGAGAGATGTTTTTACTAGCTATTTGTGTGGAAAAACAACTTAAACATTTTAAATACTGAAAGTATTTTAACTTAACTGAAACAACTAAAGAGATTTATTTCTCATACTTTCCAAGAAAATGGATGCTTTGGGGCAGAAAGCAACCACGGAAAGTTTCTGTCTCAAGGGCCAGCACTTTCATATGTTAACCATGTGAAAGCAGGTTTATAAAAAGCAAATGCTATAGTTAAGGTTACACTGAGGCTATTTTGGAAGCCAAAATTAAAGGGTTTCACTTTAACATAAGGAAAGCAGAGGTATAGATGAGTAAAATTAGCCTGGTCTGTGGTGCTTCATCCTTAATTCAGGCCCTTTGAACTAGTATGAATTTGAGATCTGACTTCCAGATTATTGGCTTGAATTCTGAATTTCCATAATTCCTGTATTTCAGACCTTTTATTGGGACCTTCTTGTGGTTAACCTTTTGTATTGTAGTAATCCTGGCTGTGATGTGATTACTTAGTGAGCAAATGTTTCTTTCAGTACCATGTCTTCACTTCAAAATGCGTATTTTCTGTAAATGACAAGAGAGGTGGGAGCCAAGGCTTCAGCACTGGATATGTGATATAGGTGAAACACTAAGGGCAAGATCCTCAACTTGAAGGGCAACCCTTGAGCACCTTTAGCTCTGCAAAGCATGCCAAGGCTTCCTTTCCTGGCCCTCACAAGATCACTTTATTATAGGGAGGTTTTCTCAGATGGTGTGGACCTGCTGTATACTACTTCTCTGATGCCTCCTGTGCTGAATTGGGACATCTCTATGTTCAGGCAATCCCCTAAATCCAGGCCAGCTCACTGGCAGGTGCTAACCAAGGGTAGCTTAAATATGCATTCTTTTGAGCTTGGAAGATATATGGGCAATAAGTAGTTTAAGGCTACTACTGCACCACACACTTTAGTTCTTTCTTTAGTTTCTGAGTTACAGAAGCTTCAACTGATTTAAATTATAAGGAAGAAAGACTGCATAAGAACTAAGAAGGACCTATCCGTTATAAGGATTTCTGGGCTGATTCTGAGAAATTGCAACTTTATGCTAATCATTTCTGTCTCTTAATGGTTAATCGGTTTGTTCTCTCTAAAATCAGAATTTCATCTGCCCAGCTGTGACTGCTGTCCTTCTGGTCATTAGGGAGTGTAAAAGATTCTCAAAGCATATATTTTCCCCTCTCTCCCTGTAGGCATTAAACCATTTCAGTGTGACCGTTGTGGGAAAAAGTTCACCCGAGCTTACTCGTTAAAGATGCATCGCCTGAAGCACGAAGGTAAACGCTGTTTCCGGTGCCAGATATGTAGTGCCACTTTCACTTCCTTCGGGGAATATAAACACCACATGCGGGTTTCCCGGCATATTATCCGCAAGCCTCGGATTTACGAGTGCAAAACATGTGGCGCCATGTTCACCAACTCTGGAAATTTAATCGTTCACCTGCGGAGTCTGAACCATGAAGCATCAGAGCTAGCAAACTACTTCCAGAGCAGGTGAGGTGCACAACAAAAATCTAACAGGGAAAACTTGCTTTTTCTAAACCATCTCTTCCTGCTTTCAGGGCAGCCTGCTGCGCCTCTCATCAGGTTGCCAGCTAATTGCTGTCACGTTCACTCTTGCACCACTATCTGTTATCTCTGATCTGCTTTTTTAGTGTGTGTAACCTATATTCTAAGGCATTGAAGTATCCAGTTATATGTACAGGTTTCTTTGTGGTGACTAGGCTCCTTCCTTCTTTTTCCTGTAATAATCATAAGGAAGTTTATGGTGCTAAGTGTAACATTCTCTACTAATGTTTGTGGGATTTTATAAATAATTTGATGGCAATATATGAAAAAGTTTGGCTTGTCCGTTATGAGAGAAGTTCACTGATTTTATTTTAGTCATTTTTATCGAGGGGAGGATATTCTGGTGTGAGACTGCGTGACTCTAGATGATCATATCTCCGCTGTTCTTCTTTCTAGGATTATTAACCAGTAAAAAATCACACTTTAAGATGTATGTCCTGTTGATCATGTAGACCTACTGCACATTTCTTGTTTAGGTAGAACAAAATTGGTTTACCAGACAAACATGTCACTTAAGGTGCTTGAAAAGGCCTCTAGGTGCATTTTGTGGGGTCAAGCTGGCAGTCGTATCGCAATGACATAGGATACATCTTTGTTAAAAAGACTTTATTATTTAAAATAGAGGGTTAAAAATGAAAGTGAAGGGAGAGAACCCGGGGTGAGGAGAGACCTCAGTACCATCAAATGGTAAAACTTGGGAACAAATTAAGTTTAAAAAAAAATCCTTCACAAGGGAGAGCGTATGTATAAAGTTGGCTTTTTATTGAGCTTTTTAAATAAAGCCATTGTAAATTTTATTCATAATACTGTTGCAACTAAAGTTCCCCAGTGATGAGATGAGGCATTTTCTAGATGTTATCTTTTTTGTCGTACGTAAGGTTTCAACACTTTGTTACATTTGGTTATTATCCAAGTAGTGAAGAACCAAAGAATTCAAAATAATTAGCAGTCAGGAAATTTTTGCTTGTCAGCTGTTTTCCCCTAAAATATACATATCTGAAAAGTACAAAGGTTCAATACCTGCTGGAGTGTACAGTTCTGGGAGGGTGCCACTTGTGCTAGAGTTAACGTTCCTGTGCCAAGATGATGTGGTGTGTGGTATATTCTTTTGTTGTTGTTGTTGGATAGACTAAAACATGTTCCTTTTAGCAATGTATTGTTCTTTTTAGTTTGAAAATGCCAATTGACGTGGGAGGATAGATTATTATCCTGTTGCCCATTAGATTTGGAATGCACACCCTCTCATGCAGAAGTAAAAAAGGGCATTGAATCTCAGATACCATTGATGTAGAATCCACTCCTTTTGCAGTGGACTGCACGTTAAAACTCAAGCGTGCCTCTGCTGCTTTGGCTGTAGTCAGGGGCTTCACGCATAAATATATCTGATGTCAAACATCCACAGAAAAACTTTTCATCATGCTCTCAGCCTGTGCTCTGAAAATGTTGGTAATGGGTTTTCAATAGATTTCTTCCGAGCACATTTCAGCACCCTGCTGCTGACAATTATCTATAGAGCTATTGTGCCAAAACACACCGTGAAGGGATGACTGGGGAGAAAATGAAGTTCAGTCCTCTGTTTAGTAACAGGATAGGTGTCAGTGGTATGAAAAACACCTTCACAGCTGGCACCCTTAGTCATAGTTGACCAGGTTAACCACAGAAGCAGAACTAGCCTCAGTGTCCCCAGAGCAGTCCTCCTGAATCACTGTTAAGGCAGCATGAGGAAAGTTTGACCTGTCATCAGTGCTGTGTTCCACTGATTTCAGTCTCCAGGGCTGTTGGACATTCACCTTGACTGGGTGCAGTGGGTGTCACTCGGGGTTATTCTCTGCTTGTTGCTTTCTGTTGGCATACTGTTGTTCCACTGTTGTCCGATAGTCACAGCCTGAGAGCTCTTCCTTATCCTTCTTTACTTTTGTTGATAGCCCGTCTCCCCTAAAAGGGAAGGCTGTTGAGAACTCAGTGGTATTCCCACCTCCCACTGCAGAGATTGGATAGACCCTCACCTTCCCTAGCACTAAAAGCAGAACCTCAGTATCCGTGAACTCTCATCCTTATCAGGGGGATCAAACCTAGGTATGAAGTTGCCTTGCAGGAGGTATGGCTGTAAAAGCAGTGCAAAATTGTAGGTATCCTAGTATAGCTTCTCTGTCATCATAAACGAGAACTAAGTTAACAACACTTACTGAAGCATGTCCTTATTAACGTGTTGGCACGGTGTGATACTAGTTACTTTTTTCCCTATGCAATGCAGTGGGGAGCAAAACTGTATCTGGTGTTTCTTTGAAAAAAAAATAACATTCTCTTCTGTCCTTTGCCCCTCTCTAGTGATTTCCTAGTACCGGACTACTTAAACCAGGAACAAGAAGAGACCCTTGGGCAGTATGAGCTAGGAGAGCATGGTTTTGAAAGCAACTCCTCAGTCCAAATGCCTGTCATTTCGCAGGTCTCGTCGACTCAGAATTGTGAAAGCACTTTCCCCTTGGGGTCTCTGGGTGGGTTGGCAGAGAAGGAGGAAGACGTGCCAGAGCAGCCAAAGACTAATGCCAGTGCTGAGGCAGCCACAGGTGACCCCCCGAAATCGGAGCTGTCATCGATTACTATTGAATAATTCTTGGTTTGGTTACATATTTGTTCTTTGGAAAGTGCCTGTGTTTGGTCCTGTACATTTTAATTTAATTTTTTAAAATGAAAGTGGGGAGATTTTCCCTTTTTACTTTGTAAGCTACACTTTAAACAGAAAACTGCAACAGATTTTACATTATTTTTCATGACTGAATGATCACTTCTGTGAAAATACTTAAGACTGAATGCACAAAAAGATCCCGACAGAACTTCATAGAAACTGTGATACACTTCTAAAGAAGAACCAACCAATTCGAATAACTTCTAATCGTTTCTTTTTCCGCAGTCAGTACAGCTCATTAAGTTTCTCATGCTTCTGCAGACCCTCTGGTAAAAAAGGAAAATAAAACAAAACAGAGGACATTGTTTTAAAATGGGAAACACAAGGATGCATTGGAAATCAGTTGCTAATCACTTTTAACTAAGTTATGAGTGGACATTTTAATCCTTATTTTATAATATGACACTTCCCATCTTTGTGCCTGCTGTTTTTCAAAGCGCTTACTGTAGCCCCCTTTTTGGGGTATGGTAAGCATTTCTGAAAGTCCCAGTACCACCCTATTAAAAATGCATTGTCCCTGTTACAGTCTCTGAATCAGTTTTGACAAATTCAGTTCTGTCAATCCTGGTACTCCTACTTCAGATATTCCACTCTTTTTAGAAACTGTTCGTTCAAACAACCTACCCAAATCTGCTTATATGGGGTACGGCATAGAAATATTCTGTCAGGAAACAGCTAATGATGCATAATGAATTGGAAGTGATTGAAAGGTATTAAATCCATTCAAACCTGACAAATATCTCATTACTGTATCTTCTGATAAAGGGAACCACGTTTGAAAAAATGAAAGTTTTCCCAACTAAAATACCTTACCTAGGCTGTTGCAGTCTTAGTCACTTTCCTTTATTGCATTTACTATGTTTCTTTTTCACTAATCTCCAAATGCTGGTTAGAGAGAGTTTACAGAAGGGAAAAAATGAGATCTTCTGTGTATTATTGTACACTTTTATGTTTATACATATGCGTGTATACTTTCTGGGACTTTTATTAGCCTATTTTGGACAAAATAAGCAATTTATTCACTTTAGAGGCCAACTTTCTAACCCAACAGGGGGTTGTTTACAAAAAGCCTATACAGCAATGATAAATTGTTCCTGTTCCAAAACATTTTAAACCCTTGCCAAGTTGGTTTATTAAAGACCATTACTCCAGCTACATGCACAGCTCAAGCAAGCAATAAATTGAAAGATTTGCAATTTCATTTTTCCTGATTTAGAAAAGACTATACATTTAGACCATGGGATTCTCAAAGCGGTGATTCTCATTTTGTTGCAGGCAGTTTGAACTGTAGTAAACTTAGAAATTTAAATTAGGAATTGTTTTAAGATTTTTTTTTTTTTGGCTGCTGATCTAATTAATTCTGGTTTGATGCACAAAGAGCTGTCCCTACAACTCATGGCATGCTCAGAATAAGCATTACCTGACCCGACTACCCCAAGGGCATGGGTCAGATGCTCTTGGTATTAAGTCCCTCTCACACAAGCATCGAATTGAATAAGAAGCATAAAGGTTGATATTGAAGAACCAGTGAGGAGGTGCAAAGGTTAGATCACAAGATTTATTTGCATGGTGAGGTAGGCAGCTCTATGTTTCTGTAGATCTGTAAAATGTACACTGATGTCAAACTCTACATTTATCAAGATTTAGCTTATTGCATTCTGGTATGATTTTAAAAGGCTTCAGTGTTAACAGACATTTAACAAGTTTTCTCTATTATGTTAAGCAAAACGCACACATTTGAGATTCTGCTTTTTCCACCTTACAAAGCTAAGTTTTATCTGTCAGATCTGAAGGCTTTTTAGGAAATGTGCTGCAGAGAATTTCTCGGCTGCAGTTCATCTTGTGTATCTAACTCTTAAGTCTTTTGTAAAGAGGTTGGAAGGAAAATAATTTTTTTCAAGGTACTGTGCTAAGAACTAGCCCAGTATCTGTTGAAAGGGATGAATCAAAAAGGCCACCTCTCTTCCACTTTCAGTTTCTGTAATTAAAAAAAAAAACATGAACACCCCAAAAAAATACATGCTGAAATTCTTCTCTCCCCATTTCCTACTTTATCTTGACTGTTCGGGGTATGGTACTGAATTCATGTGTGTGGTGTCTTTCGTCCACGTACGTGGGAATTTTTATTTAGTCATAATACAAAAAACAGTTAGGTAGATATGCACACTCAGACTTTCCAGATGTCCCATGAGTATAATGTGTAATGAATTGTTTATCGCCTCAAACATGGCTGGACCTATTCCTTCTGCCACAAACAGATGGTTTCCACCCAGTAAAAAATGTGTCACAACACATAATGATTGCGAGATGTGCAGATGCAAAGTAGATGCACCTTAGATAAATTTTGTATCAGAAGATAAACTACTTTCTGAATACCATAGAGAATGCATGAAAACCTACTACAAGGACTATTATAGCTCTAACCTGTTCTTCCAGAGAAAGACATGAGTATAGTTAGTGTCAGTGCCTCAGTGCCAGGTGAGTCATTGGCCCACTGTTCACTGCAGTATTTTACCTTGTCATACCAAAACCCCTAATGTTGGCGTGAAAGCTTAGTTTTTTCACTATTTTAAATCTCTGAGTCAATTGAGGGAACAGTACAGTTCACTCTTAGTCAGAGCAATAAATATTTTTGGTTTTTTGGCATTTGTAATTGTTTCCTGTTAGTTTGTGTCACTTCTCCAAAGAATTGAATACAAATGGAATATAAATCTTGTTTCATTTTTCTGTTTTTTGACATTCTGGAAATGCATAGTTCTTTGGAGTGTGCTAATGCCTCTCACAGGAGAGGTGAAATATTAGAGCATTTTAAATCAGGCTTTACTGCTGGATATTTAGATTCCAGACTGAACAAGCTAAATGCCTAAGTAAGCTAAAAGAAGTGTGCCTTAGACAACACAAGGGATTAAGCCTAATACATAAATTCCATTCAACACATGAATGCCAACATTTGATTCCTGTACTGTTTTTTCCATAAATTTTTTTCTTAGGAATGCATTTGTATTTTCATTGACGAGTAAGTTATTTAATAGCTTTCCAATAGAGGGAATTTTGTTTCCTGAAAGAAGTAGAATCCATTGCAGCAACTTTTAACAGTGCATATTCTCTAGATGTATTCACAAAGTAGTTTGACTCCGTTTTGCTTTTGCATATATTTCTTGTGTCCAGCAGTACTCTGCACATTTAGAGAAAAAACATTTCCTCTGCTGCTAACTTGCAAATGCAGGGTCTCAGCTGTCACAGAGTGAATGGTTCTAGTGCTTGGGGGCAAGAAGGATTGGCTTGGTTGCTTGAATGTGGTGCTAATGACACCAAGGTCCTAGGTTCAATCCCTGGTTGGACTAGATGGTCTCTTGAGGTCCCTTCCAGCCTTACCTTTCTGTGAAATTCTGGGAACCTGTACTGGATCTTTATCCTCTTCATATTGTGTAGGATAGTTCTGTTGAGGGAGGGGAGGAGAAACCCTACCGAATAGATCTTGGAGAAGGGACAGACAGACTGGCCCTTTCACACACACAGAGGAGAAGGAGTCAGGGGTGGCTGTTTCAGCTGTTGCAGCAGGTCGTGGTCTGGTAGGATGCATACATGCTTGCACAGCTTCCATTGATATCCAAGGTGCTACTTTCTCATTGAGGAGCTTAAGCTTCCTGCAGGTATTGTATGGAGTGTCGGTTCCTTGCAACAAACACGTCTTTTTCCTTATCGTGTGGGTTAAAAAGCATCATATTCCCAGTGGCTTGGCTTTCTCACTATGGTTTGACTTGGGTTGTCTGACTGGCAGATGAAATGGTTGAGTCTCTCATACTGAGAGATTAGTTTGACTAGGTCTTTTAATATGGTTCTGGGTTCATGTGTATCTTGAGTCTAGAAGGTGTGAATTACAGCTTTTTAAAATAAAAAGTAATAGCTGCCAGTGCAGTAAAAATATATTTTATAAAACTATAATCCTTGTGTTCCTCACGGGATAAATATTATCGTTTTTAAGATGTGGTTTTAAGTTCTTTTATGAGGGCTTCGATCACTACTTGGTTGCTTGTTTTCCAGTCCAGCCCCAGGACATTAGAGCATAAGACTATTGCCAGCCTCTTTTTAGGACATATCCTGAATGTCCTGTAGCGTCTTATATGCATTGGGAGAGCTGTGGCTTTGTGCAACCTGTGTAGATTTGCTTAGGAGCAACCTCTGGTCCTAGGTCTGTGGCAGGCAGCAGAAAGTGCTATTCTCACCCCATCAGCATAAAGAATATCAAACTCCATTCAAATAACTTCGCTTTGTATTTTTCTTACAAAGGAAATCCCAGTTTTGGAGGATTCTCAGCTCGTTATAGGCATAGTCAGCTCCATAGCATCTTATTCACAAAGAAGATGATCAAAGTCAGGCTGTGCATCAGCCACATCGCACATCACCAGCAAATAAGAGTTGGTGCAGAATTTCCATAGGGACTATACCATAAAACAAATGTGAATTTTTGTAATGCAATGGTAATTGTTCAAATGAAGCTCTGGGTTTTTGTTAACTCAGTATGTGTTACCACAGTAATTCAGTACCCCACAGGGCTCACATGCAGATCTGATTACACTAAAGAGAAAATTGAATCAGTTTCTGGTGCTGCCAGCCCATGTGGACACTGTAACCAGTCTTCCTGAGGGGTTGCTAAAATCCCCAGTGGAGTGATTTTTGACTAACCATTTTGTTTCACTGATGCATGCTGTTGATATTCTGACTATAGCCCCGGCTACAAAAAAGTCCTGGGTGGCTTCTTTACCCTCCTTTTGCAGTGCCTTGACTCTGGGCACTGGCCTTTGGTGGAACTCTTGAAAGGGGAGAGGGTAAAAGATGGAGGAAAAATGTGAATTAAATTATCGTTGGGCTTCTTTGTGCATTTTAGTAACAGTGCAACCCCCTTAACTGTGCCAGTCTCCAGTCACCAGCCGTATATCCAGTTGTCATCTCATACACAGTACAGCTTCTCTTGTTGATGCTGGCCACAGCTAGATTACTTGGCATGTTTATTGACTTAACAGAATTGTTTTTTGGTTTTGGTTTTTAATGTATACGATGTTTAAATACACTTCACATTTTATATAATACTATCTGGCTATTAGTATTTTTCAGGAACCATAGTTCTTGGTGGCTATATATATTTTTGTGATCTTTTTTGTAAACTAAGTGCCGTTTCAACGTTACAATCATTTTTAGAGTTATTGTAATCAATGTGAATATCATGTTTTTTCAATCTGTTCTGAGCCTGTAGTGTTTGCTTTGTGATCATATGTGTAATGTATATATTCTGTATAGTTATATTGTACTGAAATACTAGCTTGTTTGATATAAGAAAAGTATGTATTGGGTACCTTTTTGCTAGCCTGGTTGTTTAATCTTTAAAAAAAACTGTTTTAAAATACAAAAAAATCTCCAGATTGGTCACATTATAGGTCAAAAATAAGTGGGGAGAAAAACTAGTTTTGAGTGTCTTTGGATAGAAACATGAAGCTAAGATTTTTCATTAAAATATTAATGTTTTATGGAGTACATACTTGCTCTGTGTCATTTTTTAACCCTACCGGTATGTCTTACAGTACAGACAGACAACCAGATCCAGCTTTGTTGTGGACTGGGGCAATTCTCTCAGTCCAGTTGCAGGCTCTGACATTAGAGCTGGCTTTGGCTCAGAGAAATTAAGTAAGGTAGGAGCTCTTTGGTGCATATTGTGCCAGTGTTTATTGCTTCCAGGCACCGCATTTGAATGTGCGCCTCTGATCACAACACGTTGAGCTGGGTCGGAGCAGCCCCAGCTGGCAAGGGGCCCAGGGGGTCAACCTGCCAGCCTGGGGCTGTTCTGACCCAGCTCAGCATGCTGCGGAGAGGCTGGCTGGGGCACAAGAGTGCTTCAGTGCGGAGCTAGCTGGCAGGCGGCCCTCAAACTGAAGCACCCTCATGCCCCAGCTAGCCCCTTCGTTGTCTACCTGCATGTTGCTGTAGAGTACAAAAAACTCCACTGTAGAATAGTATTTGTATTTACAAGTACTAACCTGCTGCAAAGTTTATTACTTGACTCCAGCCTTAGGCAACTCCACAGTAAATGTCTTGTGTAAACGTGCCCAGTGTGTCCAAGTCCTTTCTAGACGGACAGGGTACATTTAAACAAAGTAATAGTGGGTGATTTTACAGGTTGCATGAGTAAAGAGCATTAAGAGTAAAGTACCTGACACCCTTTGACTTTCCAATATGTGCAACGTTTCCCTTAGTTAATGGCTCTTGCTTTCTTCTGGCTTGTGTTCTGCCAAAAGAGGTGGGAGCTCCCTTTTGAATTGGCTTGTTCTAATGGAAAGCCAGTGGAAACCAGCATATCCAGATTAGTCAAAACTGATGTTTAAAACAGCAGCGCAGTGTCTCTGATTGGAGCTCAGTTTATCTATGAGGGAGTAGTAAAGAAAGGGGACTTGAACTTTACCATCTCTGTCAACTTTTGCATTTAAATCAGGCTGCCTCCAGCAGATCCACCTTTCCCTGGCTGAGCTGAAACCCTGGCAGGGTTTGTGTGGAGCTGGAAACAAGTGACAAGGCAGTAGTTTTGTAATTGCTTGGCTAAAACGTTTAAAACTCTACCCATAAACCTGTATATTTGCCATTCCTGTTATAGGCTGGTGTGATTGCCAAATCTGAATAACCTAGCAATCCAATCCTTGATGTGTTCAGCATCTGAAAATTGAATTGGAAAAGTAAATGGAAAAGCCAGTGAGATTCCAGAGTCTGGGTAAGCAGTCATGTTGAGCCTCAGATTGGATGATTAAGCGGTTTGGGTTCTACATATTCCATGCTCTTACTTTCCTTTTAGAAGATCTTAGCTAAATCTTTGGTGTATTTTATTGCAACAATAATTGAGATGGGAAGTTTTTTGTACAGGTTTTGCTCAGACTAACTTTCTGAGTTGGCAACTTTTGAAATGTTTCTGGTCTTGCTTCCTGAGTAAGGGAGAACTTTAGTGCCTACGAAGTCATTCATTTGGCAGGGGGACAGTGCAGTGACCCCGAACAAAGTGTCACATGCCCCAGACCAATACAGTACCGTGTACAAACACTCCTGTCACAGAGCTAACGTGCTGAATTTGCCTGTTCTCAGAATCCAAATGTATCACTACTGTCCACATGCCCAGTGTATGCCTAAATTTCTGTAACAGTCCCCTATCAATGTACTCGTCATGAGTATAGGTACTTGTATGCACCCGTCATCGGACGGTCTGAGCATCCTTCAATTCCCCAGTGGGATAGGGAAGGATAATCTCCTTTACACCAATGAGGAACTGAGGCAGAGATGGAAATCAAGGTCACAAAGGAAGTATGTTGCAAAGTGGGATATTGAACCCGCTTCTTCCAAGTCCCTGGCCAGCTCCCTAGCTACCACTGGACCTGTCTTCTCCGTGGGATAACAAGGCCGAAGTAGGTGAATTAGCTAAGGGCGTTTGCTTAAGCCAGTCCTAGCGCACACAGGCAGAGTGTATATGTCTCCTGAGCACTGATCATAATGATACAATTATTTGCTGTGAGCGTCAATTCATGACATCTAAGCATTTTCCTTTTGCTGCTGGTTTTCAATGAGCAAGTGACTGGTCCAAGGGTGTGGGTGTCTTTGTCACAGCTAGGGTTACAACCTGGGGAATTCCTTCTTCCCAGCTTTATCGTTACCCCCTTGCACGAAACAGCTCAAGAGATCAACCCTGACCTGTGTAACACCAGCCCTGGCTACCTTTTGAGCAAAAAGTACAGGTCATCATAGTTCACTTATTAATGGGGCTCCATGGCAACTTGTTTGCTTCTGGTCTAACAAAAAATGTGGACTCTTTCGAAGTGCAAGGTTAATGAATTTACAGCAAAAGTTGTCACATACTCAGCCATGCACTCTTATTTCTGTGCTTGATTCAGGGGCTAGCATCCAGTACTTATTAAATGTACAGCTGCCTAAGTTGAATTTAGCATTATATGAAGAACAGTTAATGCTAACTATTGAGTGGTGGAAGTATATTGGCGAATTAATTTGCTGGCCCAGTTAAACCAGCTGTCCCATCTTATGCAACCAGGTGCATATGTTCTCTTTTGGAAGACCTACATTCTTGCCTACATTATTTGAAATCAAAGACCTAGACCTAGTAAAGAAATCAGAACAGCTCCTTCTCTCAACAAGCTATACCACCCTCAATACAGGTTCACACACAGAATCTGCATATGTGCATTCATTAGGAATATGAATGATTTACACAATGTGTGGAATTGTCTAAATCTTCCCTTGCCAAAGAAAATGTTCTTGAAAGAAACAGGTGGTGTTGCTGTACATTTTATTGATTCTGGTTGTCATGAAAAGAGTTAAGAGCTTTCCAGAGGCTGAAGTATCTATCCAATACCTTGCTCTTACTAGTACTACTTTGATTCCCTCCTCCTCCTCTTTAGGAGCTTTTCCTAAGCTTGGTGAGAGAAAGTGAGTTCAGCTGAGGCACAAATTTGTCTCCAACAAGGCTCTCTGCCTATATTCTATAATAATCTTTTCTGCTGGGGGAGAGGGACCACATGCCTACATCGAACTTCAGCAGGGATGGTTCTAAGAAACTATGTTCCCCACAGAAAGCAACGGGGTTTCATGCTGACGGGTGGGCTTCCTGGGAAAGTAAGCCCATGGATTGCAGTTGGGAACATCTTTCTCTTTGTTCTTGTATCTAGTCTTGGCCCAGAAAATGCAGATCAGAAAAGCACGCAACTTGCTTTACTGCCTAATACGGCACCTATTGCCTGTACCTTATCTTCAAACAAATATTGGTCAATCTGTGTGTGAGTTAAGTGCGTACACTTGTAAGTGTATCGGGAATCTGGATCCCACTATTGTAAATGTAATCCCTTGAACTGTCTAATCAGTGAAACTGGTTTGGGGTTAGCAATTTCAAGGTTTCTAAAACAAACTGACTGGGTCCTGTCGAAAATTTAGGCTGCTGTTTAAGCTCAAGATTTTGAGAAGTGCTGAGTACCAGTAAGGTGCAAAAGGCTTAGTGAGTTGTTCATGTGGGCAATTAGCATTATTCACACTGAGTTCTGGTAAAGTTGGTGCTTTTGGCAGGCCAAGGGATTGTGCGCTCAATGGAGTCCACCATACATCCTGAAGAGCTTTGCTGAATTGGGGCTTATTGTTGCCAGTATCTCCCCTGACTTGCTTTTATTTGAGTGCAATGTGTTCAAGTACCCTTGAACTTTGAGCTTTTAAAGGGGTTCATGGAATTATATGACTGGTGAGCTCTTGTGTGTAAACAGATCCATGTACTGTGTAAAATAAGACTCCACAGAAAGATGGCATTGAGGCACTATATAATAGCAGAGCTTTAAAAAACAAAAACATCCCTCCAAGTTTGGACTTCGTCTTTCCTGCAATTTGAAAAAAGAACAACCAATCTTTATGTAACTTCAGAGCTATAGCGATCG
Organism: Crocodylus porosus; assembly: GCF_001723895.1. Taxonomy (NCBI): domain Eukaryota; kingdom Metazoa; phylum Chordata; order Crocodylia; family Crocodylidae; genus Crocodylus; species Crocodylus porosus. The sequence continues at coordinate 4,883,634 of NW_017728936.1, read as the reverse complement.
GTCTCAGGGCTGACGTGACAGCAATTATAAACAACTGTTATGTAACCTTGCAGATGATTGAATTGAAATTAATACAGTCAAAGAAAAAGCCAAACAAAAAGAGGAGCCATTTGGGGAACTTGTCATGCTTCAGATTAATAATTATAATACTAAAAAAAACTGCAGGTTGACCTTCTCCAAATCTAACACGAGTCCGGGATGAAAAAGCTGCTTTGATGAACAGCTGGATAAAGTGTGCTGCTCTTAAAAACTTCTTTTGTGTTAAAGGCAAGCTCTCGTTTACCGTGCTCCAAGGCAGGCTGTCCAGCTTCTCCGTGGCCCCGTGGGCCGCACTACGTGACCCACGGCCCCCGGCTCGTCCCCACTGCACAGTACAGGTAGCACCCCCTGCTGCTCCCCCCTCCGCATGCACACACACACACACACGACCCCCCAATTCAGCTCCCCACTGCACTGTGCCATGTGCTCCCCTGGTGCTCTGGGTTGCACTGCCCCTGGAGCAGGGAGTCTGGAGACCCAGGCTGCAGCAGCATCCAGAGAAACAGGGAGCAGCAGCTGGCCAGGAGCCCAGGGACCAAGTATTAACCCCTTGTGCCCACTCCAGTTGGACATCCCTGTTCCGAGAGATGCAATGGTTTCTGTCTGAAAGGGAACAGCTGTGTAATTTAACAATTTAATTTTATTTTGATTTCTTTTACTAGGGTTAAAACTCTTAATAATTATTTAGCATATAGGGACCAGATCTTCAGTGGATGACTTCAGTGGAGCCATGCTGATCTGCACCATCTGATGATGTGTCTCTGTGTGTTTCCTTTTGTTTACCATCTGGCAAACCCGATTCTTTTTCTTTAATGGAAATCAAGTCAGTAAGGCTGTTGTACGCTGCACAGTGATCATTTGATATCTCTGAGAGGAATGTTTCCTATCCCCAAATCCCTATTTGAATAGAGAATGCATTCAAATAAAGAGAGCACAAGAGTTCCTTATTTTGTTGGCTGTAATGGCAAAAACACAGTCCTAGCTGTACTGAACTTGCTACCTTCTGCATCGTGGCGTGTAACCGCAGACTTTCCGTGCTCTGAGGCCAAACACAACCACTGCCCAACATCCTTCTCCCGTGTTTCATAGCGATACCTAAGGGCATTGTGCAGGCATGTGTGAGTATCACTGAGGTTCAGTGTGCCATCACCAGGCAAACGTAGCAGAGCAATACCAGACCATATGTGATGATGGATCTTTCTGCATCCAGTGAATCCTATTGCTGCCTCCTTTCTCCCCAAGACACATTCTGTATAGATTTGAGAAATTCCTCATATTTAGGATGAGCTGGGGGATAGAAAAAAAGCCCATGGTTGCTTGTTCTCTCTTCTTTCTGCTTCTGACTGGTGCCTCTCTAGCTGCTCACATCATGGGAGAAACAACTAGGACTGCCTCCCACACCAGCAAATCCTTCCCTAGCAAGTGCTTCCCTATGCTTCAGAGCAGGCCGGATATATAAAGCACCAAGAGAAACTGCAGAATCCAGAGCTGTGGCCAGTTTTACCTACGTCAGGGCCAGGCAAGGGGATCCACCCATATGTTGTTTTCGGTAGTCCTTACATGGAAGCGTTGAAGGTGGGTTCACCCACCAGCAGTACCCGGGCTGCAGGGGCGCGAAACCTGTCTGAGCTACAGACTCTCCATAGGCTGAGAGTTTCGAGTAGTCACTTATGTTGTTTCTCTAAAAGATCAGCCCCAGTCTTGAGCAGCTTGGATGGCAGCTCTGCGGTGCTATTGAGTAACATGAAAACGTTCAGCCCTTGCTGTTACCCTGCGCTTTCCCACACACTTTAACCTATCACAGTGAACTCTTACTGGGACGGGAAAAACTGCAAGTTCACTTGGACTCCAGCATTTTTCGGGTTGAGAAATAAAGTATTGGAAGGTCAAGTTTTACGTTTTACTTCACTTTTCTCTATGGAGACTTAAAAAGAATGATAGGAGTTTGATCTACAGCATGGCTAGGAGCTGTGACGGGTGCTTTATTAAAGTCTGGTGCAGCCAAGTTAACACAAAACAGACACCCTTCCCTGTAGCTTCATGTAACCCTTTAAAGGGTGATGCATTGCTCTGTGGGGGAGGGACAAATAAAGAATCAGTGGATTAGATAGAAACACGTACAGTGGGAAAAGGGGCAATTAATACAAAATGGAAAGCTCCAGCTGCTTGAATAATACATGGTTTGTATTATACATGATTGTATTCAGATACAGGTTTCCTCTAAAATGTGATTCTTCTGGTTGTGGTCATTTAGTTCAATCGAGCGGATCTGTCCTGCTGGTATTCAGAGTCCTTGCTGTTCACTGCAGTAGCTTTAATAGGCAGCTTTTTGCTGCTGCTTTTTATACTGTCAGCACCATGAGGCTGGTTCAGCTCTGGGAGAGGGAACTGGGTTCCATTGTCTCAAGTCTCAGTGGGAGAATGGTTGGCCAGTCCAAATGGTTCAACCTCACTGAATTCAGCCACCTGTGCACCAAGAGCAGAATCTGGCTGATGAAGACCGTGTTGCTTGATGATACCAGGAGGATCCAGGCCTGAATTCCTGCACTCAAGTGAGTTTGCTCATGTTTGGAAATCCTTTTCCTGTTTTTTTTCTGAAGAGTGCCTCTGATTTGGACGTGCTGAGAGACAATCGAATCTACTGGTGTGGGTTGAAGCCAGCTTCTAAGCTCTGTGAGCCACCGTCTTCCCCAGCAGCTCCCTTGCCTCAGTCCCTAGGAGAGATGAACTAGCAAGTATCTCAGGTACCACAAGATCACCAGTCAGATAACCCCCATGCCAGATCTCAACACAGGATGATCCTCCTTTGAGCATTTAAATCATTGTAGTGCTCTCTTGCATTATTAGAGTGGCCAGAAGCAGTTCTGATACATTTAAGGGCTGGGAGCAATGTATATTGATTTGTATTTCTATGACTATGTATGAGCTAATAAATTAGGGGTGTCAAAAGTACCTTTCACGAGAGCAGTTAAAGTGGAGTTCAGATTAAGAGTATCTATGAATAATTTAGCGAAACAATATCACTGCAATGTTGTAATTATCCCCATAACAATTACTTTACAAACTCAGAAAATTCAGCAACAAGGTCTAACATTAAAGAAATCTAAAACATGTTAAATTATAGCAGTGCGTATTTAACGCATCCGTGCACTCTTAAGTCTGCCTTGTGGTGATAGTAGGGCATCTGGCAAGTGTTACATTTATGCCATGATTCATGTGTTAATTGTGCCATAAATTAAAGCATATACATGTTCAGCCAATTTATGGTGTCATAAAATGGCAAACCAGCCATAATGATGTTCCACATATAATATAAAATTTCTTTGTGGATAGTTTGTAAGGTGCCTGAAGTGGAATATGTGCCATGTCTTGTATTCCAGAATGGGGCTGCTCACCTGTGCCAGTTGATTGTTGTCATTGGACTTGGACAGCCCTGGTATCAACAATGATTGGGCCAATGCTATCACCTGACTGTTGGCATCGGTTTGGGACTACCTAGACATTCAGCCCCTGCCCCCAGTCCAGTCTCCAGGATCTAGAGCTGCCCATGCCCAGTCCCAGTACTCATCTGAGCTTTGGGATTGAGCACAGGGCAACCCTGGTGTTCTGGACAGAGGTTTCCCCTGCCCAATCTGAAGGTTTGGACTGGAGGTACAGTTGGATCACTTTTCCTGCCATGAATGTCTGGCACAGGGCAGGAGATTTTGGGCATGGGGCATAACATTCCTCAGATCCTGATCACACCACTATTGTAAATTATGGCAGGGGCCTAGGAAATAACTGTCCAATTCAAATTAATCCCTAATGAGGCTTGTAGCTCCAGATCAGATTATACTGAATTTTGAAGAGAGGAGAGCCACGCACGTGATCAGAGGGCAACAGGATAGGCCTTATGAAGAGAGGCTGAGAGCCATGGGACTCTTCAGCCTGGAAAAGTACAGGCTCAGAGGTGACCTTGATGGCAGCATATAAGTATATCAGGGGTGTGCATCAGGATCTGTTCACCAGAGCACCCCAAGAGATGACAAGGACCAATGGTCACAAACTCCTCCAAAGCCATTTTAGGCTGGACATAAGGGAAAACTTCTTTACTGTCCAAGTCCCCAAGGCTTGTTAGATCCCAGGACAGGGACCTCTTCCATTGTGCGAGACACTCTCCTGGCGTGTCCCTGGGGCGTTAAGGGTGGGGCTAGTCCTCTGACATTGGCAAGAAATGGAAGCAGACCAAAAAACTTCACGCTTTCTGGAAAGTACCTGAAAGGATTCAGAGCTCTGGCTGGTCTGCTCCCCTGTCATCCTGGTGCAGGAGCTGAGACTGAAGTTGGAAAGTGCTTTGGCTTGTTCGTGAGGACTTGGCAGCATTGGAAGTGGGCAGATGGAGAAGGCCACAGGGTTCAACTTTGTGCCGACTTTAGTCCTCTGTCCTCCTTGCAAGTCAGTGCGTGAGCTTCAGCCAGGCTTTAAACCTGCTCCGTCACAGCGGTTAAGCTCAACGCTGAGGTCTGTGTTGAAAGGGCAGTGACCTTTAGCTGCTGTTGAAGTCTCTGCAGAAGCCTTCATGCCCCAGTGCAGACTGGCAGCACAAAGGACGTGGAGCGGTGTGCTCCGGGTACTTCACCTCCCATTGACAGCAGGAAACACCAGCAAGGTGACCAGAGGGAACCAGCTCTTGGGAGCCTCCCGCTCACCTTTGCCAACTCAAGTGTGTTGGCCTGGAATAGACTGCCTCCAGAAATGGTGCAAGCACCTACTCTGGACTCCTTTAAGAAACGTTTGGACGCTTATCTTGCTGGGATCCTTTGACCCCAGCTGACTTCCTGCCCTTGGGGCAGGGGGCTGGACTCTGTGATCTCCCGAGGTCCCTTCCAGCCCTGATGTCTATCAAATCTATGAAGATACATTAGATTTTTTCCCCCCATTCCTGCAAAAAAGAAAAAGGCAGATCCCCAATTTCTGAAAAGATCCATTTTTAATCCAACTAAGTGGTTTCTTTGAGAGTGCTTAGAAAATTCATTCTGTGGCCAAGGAAGAAGCATTGTCATTAGGGGGGAGGAAAGGACACCCCATATGTTTGATCCATAACAAAGAGAAAGCACTGCTGCTTTACTCGGCTTAAGTACAGAGCCTTGGCCAGCACTTCTATTACATATACCATGTCTGTGCCATAATGTTAAGGCTGGAAATGCTCCCTTTCCTCTGGAGACATATGCTGACTCTCCCACAAAGGTCAGTGGGAGATTGTAGAGAGATTGGGGATAGAAAATGTTAATTATTTATTCAGTTCATTTTTGTCTCTTACAGGGAGAAAACCATTGAGAACTACTGCTCCTTTCTGTTCCTCTTCTTTTCCCTTGCGTTCGTCTTTCCTGTGTCCTGCCCTCTGCCTTCCCTTCCTTGAACCACCTTCCAGTCCTCACCCTAATGGACTTAACTCGTTTTTAAGTTGCACCAAAAAGCCTTTCATTAGGGTCAGTGTTGGGCTTCAGAGTTGGCAGCCCAGAGATGTTAACTGCAGCTCATTCAGGTGGAAAATTGCCCCAAATTATAGGGGTTTTTGGAAACTAACATTTTTTGACAGGAACATTAAGAATTGTGATTTTTTCCCAAAAGCAAATTTTCTTTCAAACTAACATTTCAAAGCAAGACAACAGCTTTCGTGTTCTTTTGGCTTAATGTTCGGCTTGAAATGTTGAATTCTTTTGGTTCAGGCAGAAATGCCATTTTTTTTTTTTTTCCGTTCTGTCATTTCCCAATTGAAATTCTCCAGAACTTTTCATTCCAGGGAATTTTTTAAAATTTCAACTTTTTGATCTGATTTGGACCAGAAACTGATTCGAAAATGCCAAAATTCCTCACAGAGGAAGAAAAGATCCTGTTTTCTGAGCAGCTCAGTTGGAAGCTATCAGCAGACTCAGGAAGGCAACACTTCATTGCTGACCTCTGTGCGCATTTGGAAGGTTTTCTTCATGACCACAAAGGATAGAAATCTTTTTATTTCTGTCTTTATCCTTGAAAGCTGAGATTCAACGCGCTGAAAAATGCATCAGGCAGACCAAGTATTCGTAACCCCCTTCAAGCAAACCAGTTGCATTTCCCTTGGCACAGCCTTGAAACAGTCTGCTTGCCTGCTAGCCTTGGGTGATTAACTTCTGTTTTTCATGGCTCAGTCATTAGCCTAGTAGCAGGGCAAAGGAAGAGATTTTCTGCTACGTTTAGCAAATTTCATTGCTGTGTTACAGGAGTTTCAATTCCTGTCCTGGGAGACTGTCAATAGCGAAGCAATCTGCCTAATTACCCCAGTCCAACAGCCTTGATTGAAAGAAACCAGGTCCCTGCTCCTTCAAGTCAAACCAGTTCAAGCCTTGGTTTTGCAGCTCCCCTTCTCCCCCGCACACACACCTTAAACACAGCGGCTGCCTCTCTGGGCAACCTTCTGAGTGATGATCTTCAGGCCTCGGCTGAGCCAGGACTGAACTTAACTTGTGCTCTTGTATCTCCAGAGGTGTTTCATTAGCTCAATTACTGGGCTGCTGACAGAGTCATCTCAGCCAACCTGAATGGCTTGAGAAATAGGTGGCAATTAACCTCCTTCCTTTCCCCTCCTTTAATCCCTGGTGCCTCGTGACTTGTGCGCATCCACACCTTTTAGGGGGGACTTTGCTGCTTTACCTGACCCTGCAACGTAGACTTCCCTTCTTGGTTGTTCCATTTTGTCTGATGCTGGTTATTGGTTAAATGATAAAAAAAACCCTCAGACTTGGAATCAAGAAGCCTGAATGAATTCTGCTCCCAACTCTGATTTGCCATGATACATAGGTCAAGTCATTTCCCTAGTCCCTGGCTCAGTTCCTCTATCAGCAAAAGAAAAAAAGTGCAATATACTTTGAGATCTGTGGATGAAGCGTGCTCTGCACACACACAGGCCACACTGAAAGGGCATCCTTGCTATTATGAGTCTTGCTCGGGGCTGAATTTTACCTTAAGTACGTTGACGTTTTGGTTGCGCTAGTTCTTCTCCCCTATTGTCTCAAAGGTGGGAAGCTGCAGGGACTGGTGGGGCATCAAAGCCAAAATGGATGAGCAGTCTCAGTACATCTGACCCTGAGCACAAAACATCCTGCCACCTTTGGTGGGTCCTGACTTACTGAAGCACAGGCTTGAGCAAAGCCCTAAAAGATCTCTGCTTCTAGCATGCTTTTGGGGCAAGCTTGAAATGCTTTTGTGGCGAGGCAGTGGGGCTCAGTGAACTGGGTTTCCCAAGCTCCAGTCCTGTCGCTTCACTTCTCTGCCTCGGTGGTCCTGCCCACTTTTGTCTGCCTTGTCCACCCGGTCCCCGGTCTGAAGAACTTACCACCTTCCTCTTGCTGTGTGTATGAATTAGCACAGCGGGGCCCCAACTTTCGCTGCAGCCTCTAACACAGTGAGTCTCACCCATGGTGCTGGGTGCCCTGAGATCCTTTCAAGGGGGCTATCGGATGCAATGTTACCACTGCGAAGTATGCAAACATGATTCACAAGATAAACCCAGAGATTTCAAATAGGGATCCTTGGTATTAAAAGCATTCTGACCTGCTGGGGTCTTTCTCAATTCTTTGCAACAGAAGAATTGCTCTATTATTTTTCTGTAGTCAAAAGACAAACGGAAACTAAGAGCTGGCATTTTCCAAGGGGTGTCTTGAATTGGAACAGCTTGAGCACCATTGCTTTGGGAGTTGCTTCGGTGCCAACAGTGACGGTGCTGGGTGGCTGCTGACCGTTGGCTCTTTGATTCCTCCTTCAAAAGGCTTGGGGGTTACTCGGCAGCTTGCTCACGGCAGATTTTTTTAATGGTTTTAATAATCCCTTCCTGAGCAAATTCCCTCCAACTGTGGCTATAATACACAAGTCATAAAATGTGTGATGTTGGCTCAGTGGCATGAATGTGCAATTAAAGACATATCCAATGTAGATTTAAAGATATATGTATATCTGGTGAATTTATTGGTGGTGAAAGATTGATGCAGCCCTCAGGACTGATTTTCCTTTACAGACCAGGTTACAGCTACAGTGTGAGTTTCTCCATGCTGCTGCTCTGAAGGACAACCCAGCTTAAAGGTACCCTGTTGCTGAATCGGTGAGTCTTTGTAGGTCCACGGTGAGGGCCAACCTTTGTGGCAGGTGAGCTATAAATTATCCCCACACCCTCCCTCGGTGCCACTCCAATCCCTTTCCCTTCCCTGATCTGCTGCTCAAGTTGGCCACCTCCCAATGAATGCACATTTTTCACGGGAGAAATAGCAGTGGCACATATTCGCACACAGCAAAGTGACCCAGGTGGTCCCAGCAGCCTTGCCTGGGGTCCTGGGGGCCTCCCGGGACAGCAGCAGCACCGAGCCAGCCGCTCGGAGCCTGGCCAAGTGTCTCTGCCCACCAGGCTCTGGTTTCTGTGGGCAAACACTGCTGCCATGTGCTCTGCACGGCTTTTTTAGCAGCATTTTTTTTTTTTAAACATTGGGATCTCCCAGTGTCACAAACACCCACCCTACTACAAATTAGCAGCATGGTGAACAGGTGCACGTGCACCGCATGTGGTTTGCGGTGCCTCAAACTGCTTTGAGGCACTGCGAACTGCACGTGCATGGTCTTCCGGATGCACTCCCCACCTCCCCAAAGTGTAAATAGCGCCAGTGGTTGTGGTGCTTTTTCAGTGAAGGTGGCACATGTCCATTGGGATTTGGGCTGTGACCCACCACACTCATTATACCTAGTGTGCTCTGGACTTCCCAAGATACACAATGGAGCACCACCTCTACCCCAGGGATCTGACATGGTTAATATAGGTGCAATCTGGGTAGTGAATGGCTCGGATGACTCCAATCGAGTTCTAGATTTCCAAAGCAAAGTGGATTTTGGATTAGTTGCCAAGAACTGCAACTTGAAAACAAAGTTTTTTTTTCCGTATTAACTGAAATACCGTAATAGATTATCATTTTGATGTTTTCTAAAATATTGGCATGTAGACTGATATTGCAGATGCCAAGTTCCTGTCCAGAATGAATTGGTATGACATATGTACAGCTTGAAAAAACACGACCTAGAATGGGAAGGCTGACAGGCTCCTCAAGGCACAAGCCGTGGCGGTAATATGTTCTGAGCGCCACACAAAACTAACTGCTCCCACATGTGAGGTGCATCTCAGGGTTGACTCCAGCAGGTAACAGAAACGTGAGGTCCAAGCTGCTGCGGGTATGGGACGCCCAGTGAATGATCAAGCAGAACGAATGAGCTGTAATGTGGACGGTGGTAGCAGGGATGTATTTGACTGCAGTCAAGGCAGGGAGAACCGTCAAGTCAGGTTTACATTTATTTCTCCCATATCCTATATGGGGCATTGGAAGTCCTTCCTGCTTTTACAGCTCTATTCCCCCCTGAACATAAGCCAGAGGGACCAGGGTCCACCTTCTATCTTTTCTTCAGCCTAGGAAACCTTTGGATGCCCATCCATGCTTCTCTGACTGTTCTGTATCATGAGGCACTTGCCTACTCCCCTGCCTGATGGCCTTGCTTCTTCAGTGCTGCCAGTGCCTACCAATGTGGGATACCAGGCTCACCTGGTCAGCGGGGTACTGACATTAGCTGCTAACAGAGCCCTGCCTTCATGTTTAGATTCACATAGGAATGAACCTAAAGCCAAGCCCTGGATCTGAGCACCTCAGAGCCTGGAGAGGCAGCTTATCCCTACTCAAATCCAGCTCAAAAGCTTGCAGAGGCCCCATAACCTTTAAAGGCCATGAACCAGGGCCCAGTGCACTTTGGGGTGTTTGAAAGCATCATACACTTTTGTCTTGAGCCCATCTCTGGGTTTTGTTTTCAAGTCCTCCATTAGTGTCTGCTGTTGTTCGGTGTCTGGATGTTCCTTTAAGAGGTCAAGCCGTTCCATGGAGAGCTGCGCTGTAGTTTTCCATGCACAGTCTCTGTCCTCCCAGACAAAGCTGTCCGTGCATGGAGCTGTTCTTTGCTAATACAGCAGAGCAGGCAAAACCACAAGTAAATCAGGCTGGGGTTCTTTTTCCACTTCTAATAACAGTTTACTATTCTGTAAGTGCACATAAAGCACATGCCCTGCTCCGCTGGCCAAGGAGCTGGACAGCTTGTCAGCAAGAACTACCATAGGTCTGGAGTGACTGATTTATACAAGCAAAAACACACGTGCCAAGACCTGGCAGCAGCTTGCTTGATTTTTTTTTTTTTTAAAAGCAGCTTGGCAAAACCTGCTCTCCTCCTCCATCCAAACTTTTGCCTTTTATAGTCTTTGACAAGCGCCTTTTATGTTTTAAAAGCAATGCATATTGTAACTTTTTTCTTCAGTCATTTGCTGCTCTTCTCTAGACAATCCGTGCGATGGCGCCTTCTGGTTTAGACCCGGTGGCTGTGGATTGAACATCCATGTCTGTCAGCATGGTTGTACATGCTCTCACATGCATGCACACATAGTGCAAAGATTTGCACTGTGCTGTGCACACTCTGACGTGGCTTCACACACGCTGCCTACTATGTGCTCAGACATTCACTCACACGCAGCCCTCCTATGCACAGTACACAGAACATGCCATCCTATGCGCACCCTCTCAGCTTTGGGTATAGAGGTATGTGCCTGCATCCTGAGTTTACCCATGTTCTCATCCCCATGCTTACCCATGTTCTCACACATAAGCAATACAAGCTCAGGGACGTGCAGGGAGACAAAGGACCTTCGGCTTTTCTGCTTGGTTTCTTCCAAGCACACATACAGGAATATAGTCTGCACACAGGCTCCTGCATGGTGGTACATGCATGGACCCATCCCCATTCAAAGTCGCTTGCACATGTGGGTAGAGACATTTGCGCTTTCTCACACATGCTGGGAAACAATCATGTACCGACCCATGCGCATATTTATACCCACAAGTGTTCTCAGACGCAGACATTCTTAGACACGGGCGCTTTCTTACACAAGCGTGTAGATTTATGGTTTGTTGTGAGAGTGGAAAACAGCTGCTGTAGGCTAATCAAATACAGCCGAAGATTTAATGCAAAATATTGAAAAACAGCGTCTGGTAATGGGGTGAAATTCTTCAAAACATGGTGGTCTCTTGGCTTCGTGCCAGAGCACAAAGATTTGCACCTGGCTGTGCTAAGCATCAGCAACAGGTCTGGAGTTGGCTGTTTCACCCTAAGAGGGCTGCTAGCGGCTTGTGGGGCAAAATACGGCTCGAGTTTGGCTCCAGGAACTGAGGATGGCTTTCTGCAGCGATGCCATTTCAAAGGGACGCAACCTGTGTTGCACAGCATGGGAACTACAGCAAAGAAGACTAGAGTCAAATTCCAGTTCCTGTCCCTTGATCATCTCTCTTCCCATCCTCTCTGGTGATTAAATGCACGTTTGCCGCAATGGCAGCGACAGACAAACACTAACTTCCTGTGGTGCTACCTGAAGTGGGAGGATGAAGCATGCAAAGCACATGTATAATACAGCAGAATAATGGTATCCACAAGCCTTGATGGGACAAGAGGATCAAGGGTTTTGTTCCTAAGCCACTGCTTGACAGACCAGATGGGGAGTGATGCCACGACCAGTTCTGCAGCCTGCACAGTGGATTCAAAGTCTAGTTACTGTAGATGCCTGTTGCCAAAAGCCACCACCACATTAGTCAATAATTGAGCCTTGCCCCTGCTGGGAGATCAGTGGGCCACAGCGAGGAGACTCCCATCGTGCCCTTAGTGTTACTACCCCCGGTTTAGAGTGGCAGCCTGTTGGCTGGAGTAGAGTAAGTTTTCTTCACCATTGCCTGTGCATATCTGTACCGTTGGCAACTGGAAAGCCTAAAGCCTAAGTCTCTAGGGCAGTCAGTTTAGCACCTTTCCCAGCACTATGAAGGCAGCAAAGGATTGGAAATAATTAACTTCAAAGGAAAAATCTGCAGCTCGGATTTCTGCTGGCTGCAACACAGGCCATTTCTGATGCCACCAGAAGCTCAGGCTGGGATTATTTCTACATCATCGCTCCCACTGCTGGGGTGTGACAGCACAGCGGCTGGGTAAGAAACGACCAAACTGGATTGAAATGCTGTGGATCTGAATGAGAAGCTTCCATGAGACTGAGACCTGGGGCTCAGCTGCTGCACTTCCTGCACCCGCGTCTTTCTCCCCTTCCATCTGCATGAAGGACTCAGCAGATACACACCCCTGTCGGCACCTGCTCTAGCCCCCGGCAGGTAGGACTCGGTGCTCTTTGCCTGCCCCATGGGTTACACCTCCCGGACAGAGCCGTCCCTCACCACTCTCTCATGACCTAGCGGCATTGGCCTTGTCCTCATATTCACACGTGGAGAGGAAGCAAGGCTGGTTTAGTACTGGGCTGGGACTTTGGGTTAACTCCCAGTTTGGTTTTCCTGTGGAAACTTGGCCAAGTGCCTGAAACCAGCCTCTGCCTCAGTTCTCCCGTGGTAAAAGGCGGGTAGCAGTTCCCTGCCTCCCCGGAGTTATGAGGATTAAACCCACAGATGAGTGTGGGCCACTTGCACGCTGTGCCAATGGGACCATTGGGTAGAGGGACGTTGTGTTTCTTCACCGGCTGGTGCGCACCGAGGAACGCGGCCCGCTGCCGCTACCAGCTAGTGGCGTTGCTGAAATGCCAGAGACCTGGTTTGGAAGTTGAAGCCACTAGATTCAATCCCTAGTGAAAACTCATAGCAGGGCAGTTATTACGCTTGCAAACAAAAGCAGAAAATACAGTGGTTTAAGACTTTGTTTATTGAACCACTTATACATCAGTAAAGAAAGGCTGTAATCTAGTGATTAGGGGCCAGGGGCTGTTGGCTCAGACCTGTGGCTCTGTCCTGATTCTACTACCGGCTGCCTGAGCGATGTTGAGTCAGGCCGTCTGGTTGTGCCTTGGTTTCTCCATCTTGCCTGTGGAGATAATACAGACCCACATTTGCTAAGCTTTCTGAGCGCCTCAGATGAAAGGCACGGCATAATGGCAAAGTATTGTATGCAGAATATTATAGATGCATCTGCTCATTAACGAACATCCAACAGCCTCAGATACCCAGCTTATCTCACGTGGGTGCTGCTCCATCTGGGGGTACGTATTCTGTTTCTTTGTAGCCAGACAGGCCCTGACAGGTACGGAGGAATGTACTGAAACACACTGTCTGCAGATATGAGAACCATCTGCTCCTTCCAGATGTTCAGTCCCCTTAGTGCTTGTTAAATCCCGGGACAGGGACCTCTTCCATTGTGCGAGACACTCTCCTGGCGTGTCCCTGGGGCGTTAAGGGTGGGGCTAGTCCTCTGACGTCGGCAAGAAATGGAAGCAGACCAGAAAACTTCACACTTTCTGGAAAGTGCCTGAAAGGATTCAGAGCTCTGGCTGGTCTGCTCCCCTGTCATCCTGGTGCAGGAGCTGAGGCTGAAGTTGGAAAGTGCTTTGGCTTGTTCGTGAGGACTTGGCAGCATTGGAAGTGGGCAGATGGAGAAGGCCACAGGGTTCAACTCTGTGCCGACTTTAGTCCTCTGTCCTCCTTGCAAGTCAGTGCGTGAGCTTCAGCCAGGCTTTAAACCTGCTCCGTCACGGCGGTTAAGCTCAACGCCGAGGTCTGTGTTGAAAGGGCAGTGACCTTTAGCTGCTGTTGAAGTCTCTGCAGAAGCCTCCATGCCCCAGTGCAGACTGGCAGCACAAAGGACGTGGAGCGGTGTGCTCCAGGTACTTCACCTCCCGTTGACAGCAGGAAACACCAGCAAGGTGACCAGAGGGAACCAGCTCTTGGGAGCCTCCCGCTCACCTTTGCCAACTCAGGCGTGTTGGGTAGCTTGCGTGAAGCAAACCCAGTGGTGTGCGGACTGGGCGCTTCACCCCTCCCCTGGGAACTGTCACGGAGATCTCTGTAGTGGGAATCTGTTCATTTTAACTGCTGTGGTGGGGGAGCCTTTTGGCTTAAATAGAAATCGACTTTGCCCACGTTAGGGGTGTCGTATCTGGGACTCGCGTTTGTCCCCTTGTAAGACGTAACCATCTGAATGTTTCTGGGCTCCAGGCTACAAGGCTCTGCGTTACAAAGCTGGCTAAGACCTGGGATCCCTTCCCCACGACAGAGGGGGAAACTGAGCCACCCCGGGGCGAAACAACTTGTCCTCTGCTGCAGAACTGGGTGGGGGTCTCTACCCCACACACCAGTCCATGATACATCCCTAATAACAGCAAAGCACCAGTCCAGATCTTGGTCTAAACTACAGTGTGGTGGGTACGGATCTGGCTTTTCACTCTAGGCCCCATCCGTGATTTGAAATTTTCCTACGTGAAGTAGACAAGCTGCTTGGGGAGCGCTGGTGCTTTATTTCTTCGGAGTGGGTTCAGGCATGCCTAGTACAGAGCAGAGACACGGAGGAGTTGGTGTACGAGGCCCAGAAAGAGCTGGCTCTGCAATCCACCCTTCCCGTACTTTCTCTGCTCAGGAAGAACATGTAGCCGCCAGCTCCCCGAGCTCCATGTCAAATCGTCACCAACCAAACGCAGCTTGATTAAAAAAGTCATTTTCAACTTAAGTGCTTAAATGTTTTGTTCCTTACAGTGAGTCAATGGTTTTTCCAGTCCATCCCCCACAATAAACAAGTGCAGGCTGAGTGTGGTCCAGAGGAAAATGTGAGTTACACATGTCCTTGCCACATGCTTCCCCGGTACCAATGATAACCATATGGCTGTGCTCAGACCCCTCTTTCCAACCAGCAGAAGTGCTAGCAAGGATTAGCACAAGCACGTACAGAGCAGACTCTTAACCCAGCCCTGGCCGCAGCCGGCTGCGTGCGCCCAGGAGCTGCCATGCAGTTACGTGGTGTGACCTGGTTCTACGTGGGGCTGGGTTATTCGTACCTGAATGGGAGGCTCCTAAAGGGAAAGCCGTACGGCTGCAGACTATGGTCACCTCTACGAACCGAGAGGTGTCCCCATTCAGTGCAAGGGCACTCCTGCGCCGTTTTCGGAGCTGAGTAATTTTGGCTGATGGGTAAGTGTAGATAGGGTTGTTCTTTTCTTTACGACATCAACTGCCCTTGCCACATCTGCAGGGACAGTCCAAAACACGCAGTGTTTGTGGGTCTATCCTGCAAAGAATTCAAGAGGCCAAGACTCTCTTGCACTGGACATAAAGCCTCGTCTGCCTGTGTTTTGCCAGCATCTAGCTGGCAAAGCTCAATACCCAGTATCTGAGCTGCTTTTCCTGGACATCCAGAAGCATCGAAGAGTTAGACTAAGGAAGTTGCCTGGGGCCGGCCGAAATTCAAGGGGCAATTTTTAAAAGCCCTTAAAGGTGTCACTGATTTTACATGAGACCTGCGCTCCTAAATCCCAGAGGTGCTTTTAAAAATCTCCACCCTAAGGGGTGGGGAGTAATGGCAGTTTTTTTCAACAGGGCCTGAATAAGTGAAAGTCCTACCAAAAGTCCCCAAGACTTGGGCTCCTAAATCACATCATTGGGTTCGGGCGCCTCATTCCTTTGTGACCCTGTTATACTTCCCAAGCTAAGCAGGGCTGGGCTGAGTCCGTACCTGAACCGGAGACTCTTGTCGGAGGAGTGACACCGCAGCAGGGAGCTGGAAGCGCAGCCTTCGCCTACACCCTGCTCCTGCTTGTCAGCTTTCCCGCAGCCTCACAAAACTCCACAAGTGCATCTTGGTTTTGGCCTTGTAAGTAATATAAAAAGTGTGTGGCTCATTTCACCGCTCCTTATGGTGACGTGCTGGCAAGTGGCTTTTGCATCTGGGCTGTATGGTTTGTATGACAGACTGTTTATCTTTATTGCACAGATGGGGAACCTGGGACTGATTACTGACCTGCCCATATTATCCCGTAACTCCTGCATGCCTTTCTGGCTGTCTCGGTCTGCTCTGAGGTAATTAAATGACCCTGGTGACTATAAAATCCACCCCACTCAGTCTTAAGTGCTTTCCCCTTATATCAGCCCATGAGTTCCTGTGGTTATCTCCATTTTAGAAGTGGGGAACTGAGGCACAGGGGATGAGGGCCACATCCTCAAAGGTAAATGAGTTGAGTCTAAGTGACTTGCCCAGGGTCCCGTGAGCAGTCTGTGGCAGAGCAAGGAACTGGCCACAGGTTTTCCAGGTCCCAGGCCAGTCGCCTAAGCATCCGAGCCCTGTGCTAGCTCACGCTGTACCAGTTTGGCTCAACCAGTTTGGGGAGGGCTGTTTCTATGGGGTGCCTTGCTCCACTTCTGCCTGTATGTGTCCCTCTCTGTATGTTTGCCTGGCTGTTCTTTATTGTTTCTGGCTGACTCCAAGGGAACAAAGTGAAAAGGGATCATTTATTTAGCCTTAACATCTTGCCTAGGTAACATTTATTTCAAACCGAGCTAAACATTCAGCTGGTGCAAGCTTTCTTCAGGCAGTGGCTCGCAGGGGCTTGGGAGAGGCCTGCCTGGGTTGCAGAATCCTTGTCCTCTCTGTAGATGAAAGCCCTGCAGAAGGAGTTTGTTTTTCAGACAGAAGGCAAGCCAAGTTGGTGATTTCATCCCAAGGCAGGCTGTGTCAAGCTGGTCCTATTCAAACACGCAGGAAATCAACCTTGGAGCTCGTTCAGAAAAGAAGATGAAGGGGGGGGAGACATGGATTCCTAAACTGAGCTCCAAGCAAGCAGGAAAGATGCCTTCTGTCAGCATGGCGCTCAGGGGCTGGTCCCTCATCCTTTGAAGGATTAGCTGGCAGTGTTTCAAATAACACATCTTAATTCCTAGCTGTTCTGAAGAGCAATTCGATCCCTGTCCTGCTGGAGCCGGGTCGCGTCGTTGATAAGGGGTCAGAGGGCTACCACAGGCAAAAGCAGATTTTCCCAAATGGCTGTAAATCCCATGCATTTTTTCTGGGTATAGCAATCGCTGCCTAATTAAAACAGATGATTTCTGGACTTTAATGGGGATTACTGAGGAGGAGAGGGAGAGAGTGTTTATGGACAAAGGAAAAGGGTGGAAGGAAGGGGATTGCATAGTGATAGAAATTAAACGGAGGAAAGAGTCCAGCAAAATAGTACCCCACAAGTCGTATGGCCAACCTTTGCTTATCGGTGCTTTCAAGAGTCTGTGACACAGACTGTAAAAGTGAGCAGAGAGGGGAAGGCGGGGAGCAGGGCCACAGGAGCTCTTGGTTCAGATGTTGGCTCTGCCACGGACCCGCTATGCGGCCTTGTGCGAGACACAGTCTCTGCCCCACTCCCTTGTCAAAGGAGGATAATGTTCCTCTCCTTCCCAGTGGGTTTCTATGCATTATGTGCACAAATATGTCTTAGGGGCTGTTGGTACCACGGTGGCCTTGCTGCTCTGCTAGTCCTTGCTCTGGAGAACAAAATTTGGTTTCCATCTTCTGCTCAGTGGTTCTCTCTGCTGCCACTCCTAAGTGGTATCACTTAAGGTGTGAGCATTAGAAACTGGACTTGGGGTCCCCATCTTATTTGCTTTAGTCAGCCAAAGAGCTTGGAGTGTAGATAGTACTGAATGATTGTCAGTCTCAAGTGTCCTGAGCAGGATATCCACTGGACCCAGAAGATCAAAGGCTCCATATATCAACACCCATGTCATGGATACACGTCCGAGTCCCATTCCAGAAAGAGCCATACCTGATGACAGGGATCCACATGGAAATGTGTTATGGCAAGCGCGGCCAGGGACAGAATTCATCTTTGCCTCCACAGGCCGAGGGACAAGAAACATGCTGCTCTCCGCTGCCCACTCTGTACTCTATCACCGATCAGCTGAGCACTTCTGACTCCAGGCAGGCAGTTCCCAAGTGGGGGGACTTTTTATTGCTTTGCCCACCCCTCAGGAAGTAAATAGGCCAGTGCTAAATTCCTCTAAAGTCCATGTGCAGTGGAGGGCTATGTGCAGTAAAGGAGCATGGAAAACTGCAAGGGAGTGGGCTGGGTGGTATCCTCCTGCAGCATGATTTTGTGTGCAGGGAAGTGCTGCTGGTTGTATTTGAACAGGTTAAAAATCGTTGGTTAAACTAATGGGAATCCTTGTGTGGTCACACATGTCAGTTCAAAACGGTATGGACTCTCCATCACTGGAGAGCCTCAGGAAGAGGTTGGGCAGCCACTGGTTGGGGAACATCTGCAGTTATGCTGCTCGGCTTTGCTGGATGCTGTATAGGGCTAGGAGGAATTCTCCCCCCCACCCCATCATCCCGCTTTGTGCTATGTATGTCAGGGAGGTTTTGTTTTTAAGCCTTTCTCAGAGGCATCGGGCATTGGGTGCAGCCAAGGATGAGGATTTTGACGGGGTGTGTGAATGCTCCTGCTGGGGATGTAGAGCCAGAGGTTCCTGGCTAGAGGGCCTTGCCCCTCCACTCAGGGTCAGACCAAACACCACATTTGGGGTCAGGAAGGAATTTCGCCCCAAGGTCGGATTGGTACAGACTGGGGTTTTTGCCTCACTCTGTAACAGGAGGCACGGCCCTCTACCCGGGATCTCTTGAGCATGTATTAGCAATCTTTGACAGAAGCAGGATGTTGCCTGCTGTGGTACCTCGCTTTACTGGTGGCGGGTTAGGGTGCTCCAGCTTGCAGTGCATCAGGTTTGATGGTAGGTTCCCTAAGAGGTCAGATTAAGGATTTGTCTAGGGTGGTTTGAATAGCGAGGATCCTTCCTCAGGCACCGGGTTGGACTAGATGACCTCCGAGGTCCCTTCCAGCACAACCCGTCTGTGATTCTAGGACAACTGGGTGTTTTGGTTGAGCTTGTGCCCGTAACTGTACTCACAAAGCTAAACCACAACAAGATGCATTGAAATCCACTTTAATTGCATGCACTAGTGTGTAGCAGTTTAACTAAATGGGTCCGAAATCACTCCATTATTGAAACGTGTGCCATTTTGTGATCCACCAGCCCCGTAAGAGCTTTAGCCAAATCACCACTCTCCAGTGCTCTCAACCTTGTTGCCTCACAGCGGGGAATAATTTTCCACTTTGTGGCCATTTCACCCGGAAGACGAAGATCAAAAGGGTCTTGGTTTTTCACCCCACTGATTTGTTCAGAGGGTCCAAGTTGTTCACTGTGCTTAACCTGGACCCGAGTCAGCCCCACGGAAGGTGCACTGGCGAGCATTTTGATGTGTTGGCTGAGTCTCCCGGGCTGTTCTGTGGCCGAAAAGAGGACACTGGTTATCAGAAAAGTCAGCTCAACCACTTTCACTGACATGCGGCATTTAAAGGAGAGTGAATCCCTGGTTCTTCAGCATGAAAACCCTCTGGGTTCCTCACGTGTAGGTAAATCCTAGAGGAGGCAGGCAGAGTTTGCCGAGGACTTTTCTCGCTGCTAGGAAAAGATCACATTTGTTGCTTCACAGCTCTTATAGGACACGGAAGGATTTCAAGGAATCCAGACTCTCCTTCCTTGCTTTAAAAAAAACAAGTTCTTTCTGTTGTGAATAATGCAGTCAAATCGTTTGCAACTTGGCCTGGAGAATGGGAAAAATGCAAGGACTCGGGGCCAAGGCAGTTTCTCAATGTCGACACTTGTTAGGTACTTTTTCACTCCGCGGCAGGAGCTGGAATCTGCCCACGCAGAGGGACTAAAGTATGAGCACGTCTGCTTTGGGAGCTGCTGGCAGACTTGGGGAGCATCTTGTGGCCACGAGGGGTATTTGTGTCCTTGAGGTGCTCCCACCAAGGAGGTTCTGTCTCCCTCCCTGCATTTTTATTTTTATGAAGTCCAATGTTTCCTGAGCAATAACTGCCCCTTGCATTGATATGACACCCCTTAGCTTAGGGATCTCAAGGCAGCTCACAGAGGCTGGGTGCATGTCCTCTGCATCTGAAAAAGGAAATTTGCTAAGTTGCAATTAATAGCTTGCTCTGTGGAAGCATGCGATTCCAAGTTCAAAATGCCTCCTGGCTCATTCCCGTTCTTCTTTTATGTATCTTTAGCTTGTCAAGTCAAAACCACACACCTTACTTGCCTGTTTCATGTTCATGTCTAGAGCGACTGCCAGGGCCCTAGTCTACACGACCACTCTCTGGTGCTTGTTGGCACTTCTTCCCAGGGGGCCAGATTTCCTGGTCTGACTGTCTGGTCCTTTTTATTCTGCCAAAATTGACACCAGGCTTTAGGCTGAGCCCAGGAAGGTTTTCATGCTCTGTCTGGTCTGGAGTCTTTGAGTCGTCCTCTAACCATACAGATGCAGCAACAGGCACCTGCACACACGCACTGGCAAAACCAGGCCATGGAAGAGGCACTCGGGGAGGAGATATTAAAGAATAGGAAAGCCCAGGGCTGTGACTCTGTTTTTCTTTTGGCTCCTTGCCTCTTCTGCAGGGGCAGCCTTCCTCACTCCTGGTGGAGAGCCAGTGAGAAGGGCACCCCTCTTGGTTTGCCAGAGCTCAGATAGACCAGGAGGCTGAGATGTATCAGGAGATGGCAGTAAGGGGCAGGGAAGGGGCCTGTGTCCAAGCAACAGCCACACCAAAGCTTCTGTGCTGTAGCAGAGGGAACTGTATTGCATGTCTGAGCACCACGCACATGGCAAAATGCCAATGGATGGTGCCCCCTTTGTGCTGCATTGCTCACTTTATGGTCAGGCACATCCTCAAAAGGCAAGCAGGCATCCCTAATCAAGTGGAATGAGACCAAAAAGGCAGTGTGAGGGAAGCATTATATTAAACGGGTGCTCGTGAGCATCATTGGCCTCCAGTGCAGGTCTCTACAGCTGAAATGTGTCACAATTGTAATAGGGGGTCCTGCTGTTCTTCTGACTTGCATTGCAGGAGTGTCACAATCCTAATGGATGCATCATTCTATCAATTGGACCATATTACCTCCAATGTCACAGCAGCCACACCTGCTAATTTAATTGGCAGTGGCATGAATAAACCTGCCTTGCTTCGAAAGACCCATGTGTTATTACTGAGAGCATATGCAAAAACAAATATGGAGAGAAATGGTTTCACGAACTTAAAAAAGATACTGAAATGAAAGCAGGTTTGGGGCTGGGGAGCAGCTGTTTGCTTTATTTTCATCCCTAGCATTAAGCAAATTATGAAGAAGCAGGAAATCAAACTGACCAAAACCAGTACCAGCCGAAGGGGAGACCCAAGAGGTAGAGGAGGAAGAGGACTGTCTGCATAATCAAATGGAAATGAAGTCTGGCTGTTGGTTTTGCTGGGTTTTCTTTAAAGCTTAGCCTGTCCAGAAAACTTGCTCTCACTCAGCTGAAGTCTAGAGCAGAAGGAAGGGGTGGAGATAAATGAAAGGAGAGAGAAAGGATGAAAAATAAATATCTTAAATTAAAAAAAAAAAAAACTTAAAAGAAGCAATTTTTTTTTCAAAATAGAGAGTTTTGTTTTTTAGGAGCAAATGTTTGAAAAGGAAGAGAGGAAAAAAGCATTTGTCCTCATGTTGTGTGACCCTTTTTGTTAACACTGCAGATCAGTGGAGGCTGATCCTGGCTTCTGGTAACCTCCTGGGCAGAGCCTCACACCTGCGATCACTCAGCTGCAAGCCTGGCTTTCTCCTCCTGAGTCTGCTGTAGTGTGGCTGGGGGTCTGCTTATTCTTGCCTCACCCTGAAGACTTCCCAAGGTTTTGGTGGGGCAGTAATCTTGCCTGTCAGCCTCTTTATCCAAATGCAAGGTGCAGAGGGAGCAGCAGGCGGTGAGCAATGCATAGTCCAGGTGATGAAGACAGTTAATTCAACAGACAATGGCACAAGGTAGGGTTAAGGGCCTGTGTGTGCCTAAAGCTCTTGAAGTGCTTTGACGTTTATGCTGTTTGATCGTGGTGGGGCTGGTTTATGCTGTGCACAGAGTAGCTTTATTGGTGCTGCAATTTGCATGTTTTTAATGTAATCACAGTGTATAAAAATCAGGACTCTGGTTCTGTCGGTGGCGATGGAAGATGACTTGTCTGGCACTATGAGCTTCAAATTTGTTTCCCTTATTTGGGATGCATGAAACTGTCTTGAAGTTGTAGGTTGTCCAAGCCATTACAGACACGGCTGTGCATCCCTTACTGTCAATTTGTGCGTGCATCTGTTGCTCT
Organism: Crocodylus porosus; assembly: GCF_001723895.1. Taxonomy (NCBI): domain Eukaryota; kingdom Metazoa; phylum Chordata; order Crocodylia; family Crocodylidae; genus Crocodylus; species Crocodylus porosus. Next base: position 4,861,538 of record NW_017728936.1, on the reverse strand, counting down.
CAACCTCCACAAACCAAAATGCTCAGAGATGGCTGCCAATGGTCTGTGTGATATCCTGCATGGGTGATGTGGAGGGCCTCAGTGTATGGGGTGGAGAGAGGAGATTTCTAGCAGTGGGTCTTGGAACAGGTTGGAAAATGATGTTTGAAGTCTCAAGCTCATGCACAATGTAGGGTCCAAAATGTTTGTGTGGAGCACTGAAAAAATTGCTGCTAATTTAAACTCCTTGCAAAGGGGTAAGTGGAGGCTGGGGTGACGGGGATGACATTCATGCCTGTTTTCAGTAGCATTAGAGAAGAGACGCCTCATGTGTACGGATGTGGCTGCATCTCTGTCTCCCTGAATGTCCTTTCTCAGGCCCATGTCTGTGTGTGTCCTGGCATGGTCTGCTCTCCTGTTCCTGCTCTCAAGAACGCTACATACCCCCTGTGCATGCCTGGCAGGTCTGATTGAATTCAGACACCTGTGACTCTTCACCTGGGGAATCTGCGACCAAACGGGCTTCTTAAAAGCAAAGTGTTTAGAGGGAGACAGGATTTTAAAGCAACACACAGGCTAAACTCCTCTGTTACAACTGCAGGCTTGCCGGGGCCTGGCGATAACCTAGGTGAGTGCTTCTGTGTTCCCTCAAGCGACTCTTCCTTTTCCTGATCGAGACCCAGTTTAGTAACGTTTTGATCCTCTGGTTACCAGGCTGTTGCAGCCCTGCACATTTTCCTCAGTAATCCTGGCTTTTGTGGAGAAGTGGCTTATTTCTGCTCCTCGCTCTTCTCTGCTGCACTAAACCAACGTAGTCCTACTGTAAACCTCTCCATTAAAAAGTCTCCGTGCAGCATGCATTAGCTGTTGCCAAGTAGCTCCAGTTTCATCAGAATAGTAATAAATACAGGGGTTATGCTTAAATAATGTGGAATACTCCTATGTTTTCTGAATCCAAGTCAGTACTTTTAGCTACAGGGGAATCCAAACTGAGGTCAAGTTTGAATCCAAACTTTCACACAGTTCTTGAGTTCTTCGTTTCAGTGTGGTCTTGTCTCAGCAACTATGAAACTGGAGTGACAAGCAAATGGGTCTGATTTTTTTTGAGCTGAGGTTTGCATCGTCTCTGGAAGTTGAACAGGTCTAACCGTCCTGGCTGCAGGAAGAAATGGGTCAGTACGATTTGCATGAAAGTCACATGTAGAATGATTTGCTGCTGTCCTTTCTGTCATCACCCGAAAACCCCTTTGAGAAGGAGGATACAAAGTCTCAAAGGAAGCATGATGTCATGTTCCTCCTAACACAGTACATTTCTAAAATGTTTCAACCATTAATTAATACCTAAACCTGCAGCCCATTATGGGATTTTTGGCAACTTGTTGCATTGCATAACTCAAGAACTGGGAGGCTGCCGGAGCGTATGAGTAGGTTAAATCCCAGAGCTGTGATGAAGGCAGCTATCTGGTGTTAAATAGTAATTTGCTCCTCCTACGCCTATTTACAGTATCTACAGGGTCCTCGGAGCTGGGCAGTTGTATTCACCATATATGGAAGTGCATCTTCAGACGACAGGCTGAAGATGGGAGGAATCTCTGTTTTTGTAAATGTAAAAATATAATTATTTCCAAAAATTGGGAACACAGAAAAAATCTCTTTACAGACTCAGCCAAGTGTTACACACAATGTGTCCTAGCTTTAAGGCTGGACTTGTGCCATTGCTGAGCCCTTGTAGCCCAAGCCCTGGTGTTTCTCAAGACGGAAGGTCAGGTTGAATAAAAGGGTGACGGCACCTTGTCCCGGCTACCACATTTTCCCACTCCTTAGAAGATGGGGGCACAGAAGGGTCTGGGATATAAAGCGTGGGATGGGGGGCCTGGGTTCCTTGAGCTCAGTTTTGGAGCGAGTTCAACTTTTGTTTCAGCAGCAAAAGGAGGGCTGCTGAGCAGAGGAGCAGCTGTTCCTTGTTCTCTGCCCGCCTGCCACGCTGGGGTCCCAGGGCTGGGGAGCGGGTGGGGAGGATGGTTCCCACTGCTCCCCTTCTTGAGACCAGGAGCAGCTGCTTACTGCTTGCTGTCCTCCAGCCCGGGATCACCCCAGCACGGTGGAGGCACAGACGGCGGGGACGAGGGGCAGCTCCAGCCTGAATGCCCCCTTTCCTAGAAATTTCCACCAGTAGAAATGAGCATCTGTTCTTGGCCACAACCACTGAAGTGCTTTAGGTCTCTGCTGTGCCTCAGACCGTGTGGGACCTGGGCCATGGCCCTTACTCTCTTTGCGCACCTACTGAAGGAGGATAAAAATATTTCCTTTCTTCCACTGGTTGTCTTGTGTATTTTAAAATGTACTCACTTGATCGTAGTCATGGTGTGGGGGCTGCCACAGAGCAGGGAAATAAACCCAGAGAGAAACAGCCCACTGCCTGAACTGAAACCTGTCCTCCCTTAGCTATCTGGACATGCTTCGAAAGGATGCTTAAGGAAGTGTCATTTAAGATAGGAGGCAGGCCCTTTCCTGGCTCTGACAGTGGGCAGCTCACTTCACCTTCCTGCCTTAGTCTTTGTGAACTGCGGCCAAGCGATGCACGTGCAGGGGGGCTGGACCCGATGACCTGTAAGTCCCTTCCAGCCCCTAACAACTATGAAATACAAGGGACCTGCAGCAAAAGGTGTCATAACTATTAGTTATTTAACAATCATTAGTAGGGCAGTTATTATCTTAATAAAATGACTGATTATGATGTTAAAATTATATTGAGGTTTAACGGCTGTAACTGATCCATTGAATTATATGTTTGTTAATCCTTGGTGAGGGTGTTCTCTTTCTCTGGCTGTTATTTATTTAACATGTAATAAGTGTCTTAGTGAATCTCTATTAAATTCATATGTGGAAACCTTAATTTGAAGCATTACCGAAAAAAAAAGTGACTCTGTTCAATTCATAAAATCCTATCTAAACAATCTGGGCTCCAAGTCCACTCGGTGCCAAAGCAAACGGTGTCATATAAACCTCGTGCCAGATGTCTCGTGGGGCATAGCAAAAACCTAAAGAAAATAAGGCATGAGGAGAACAGTTTGGCTATTGAATCGCCAATCCAGCCTCTATAAAGGGGTCTCGTTTCCATTCAGGAAACACAAAGCTCTTCTATGTGGATTGTATTCAAACTGCATGTGGAACAATCCTCCCCAGCCACAGCAGCAGCTCCAACACCTACGCTTGTGAGCAGGAACCAGAGCTTGTGGAAAGGTTTTGGAAGTATCCTGAGCCTCCACACACCGTAGGGAGATGCGAGGCAGTGAGGCCCTTAATAACCCATCTAAGGATGTGCTCAGCAGCATTAAATAAATAGCCGCTGGCCTCCCAGCAGTCCTGATCCAGCCATGCTAGATGCACTTGTGCTTCAGCCCCACATGCAGGCGTTTGGAGATCTGCATGCGATTTGTGGCTGATCCCCAGGCCCCCTGGGTGATTCTGGGCAAGCTGTTTTCCTTCTCGCTGCCTTGACTTAGCCCCTCATCTTTAAAATTGGGATAATTTTTCCCTGGCTCAGCAGAATATTGTGAGCAAGTGCTAATCTTTATGCGATTGAGGGGATGGAGACCATATAAATACATGCTTAGATAATGCCAAGCTTTGCAGTTGGCCCATCTCTCTACAGGACGCTGAGCCAAAACCCTGAGTCTTGAACACGTCCGAGTTTGAGGGAAGTTGTTATCCAAACCAGAACCTTTCAGGGCCCATAAATAGGGATGTACTCTGTGAATAATCCCACTTGGAGTAGAGGGGGGCCCTTACAGCTGGCTAAGATGCACTTATTTCAAGTGAACAAAAATCCAGTAACTGGATGCAGAGACCAACACTTGGAGCCAGGGAAGGAACCCAGGAGCCCTGTCATGGGTTCATCTAGTGACCTTGGTAAAACACTTCACTTCTGTTTTAAAAGGAGGCTGTTGCCTGCCTCAGAGTTGCCGCGAAGGCTAATGCATGTTCTGTAAATCATCCAACATCAGAAAACCTCACCGTCTTTTAGCTGGGAATTCAGAAATGCTTTGCCAAAGTGGAAAAAGCAGAAGGGTGAATAGGGGGGGCACATGCGGCAAAGCAAGTTGCTTAAGGCCACACGGGGAGTCAGTGGCAGAGTGAAGCGAACCAGCCTCCTGATGCTCTGCCCAACAGCCGGCCGCTCTCCTGATGGAAGGGGCAATATAAGGAGGAAGGGTGGTTATTTTTTATTCTTGGATTCATCATCCCTGTTGCCTGCTGTGTTGACTCCTCTTAGGTGGCAGGGCGTACTCCTTCCAGTTTGGGATTTCTCACTGGAGACAGGCTGACCTCGCTTTCCATACCTGGGGGCAGAGCCCAACATACTGTTGGCTTTACTCGAGAGTGATAGCCAGGGTTGTGTTCCCGGGTCTATCCCCATTTTCTCCCTGCTTTCTGGTCAGTGTCCTCATGTCATGGCCCCCTTTCTGTCCTGTGCTTACTGCCCACAGTGTCTTCAGCCTCATTCTGTGCTTGAAACGTCTACCAAAGCCCCTCTCTGTTAAGCTTTCCTTGTTCAAATCAGTCCTGAATGATCTCGTGTGCAAGGAAGCCCAGCTGCGGTCACGAGCACACGTTGCTCTGAGACGCTGGTTATGTCTGGTTAACCCAGGGCAAGAATTTCGTTCAGCTTTTTGCTGAGCAGATTCTACCTGGAGTGAAGGGTCAGACTTGCTAGGCTGGCTCCCATCATTCTTCTTCTGGCAAAACTCCCCTCTTGCATTGCAAACTCCCGAGGGAGCACCAATGCACACTCCAGGCTGGTGTATAGGGTCTGCCACAATGGGTAACCGAGCCTGGGTGAGCTCCTGAGTGCTATTATCACCAATGTGGAATAACTATTTTGAATGATAACTAGGGTCTGATCCACAGGAATAAAGCAGGGGTTGGGAGGTAAGGAGCAGACAACAGTTGGATCATACAATCCATTCCCTCAGCTATTGTTCTCGGTTTTCCATTCTCCATTGTGCTCTCAAATGCAATTATAAATGTACCCAGTGGTGGAGATTCCATCTTTGCTCTTTACAACATCTTCCGCAGCCTATTAGATCTCACCGTCCAGAGTTTTTCCTGAAATTCAGCCTAAGTTTTCCTTTTTGGAATGTCGTACCATGACGTCCGGTAACATCCACCCCCTTATATTGTTCTAAATAATTCCACTCTCCATAATATTTACATGCTTCTTATATCTGTAGGCGTTATCATGTTCCATCTCTTGCCCTTCTTAGTCATTCTCTCCTAAATCAGTCCCTCCAGACCTGGAGCTATTTTTTTGGTTCTTCTCAAAACGCCAGTTTATTGCAGTGCTGGGCTGATTACAATAGACATAACTCAGAGGTGGTGTGCAGGGGTGCAATGAGTTCTTTGTGGCTGTTGCAACACCACTTGCAATGCAATGCATCATCCCCACCCAGGGGACAGGTGTGCTGGCTCCCTTCGGTGGAATGGTAAGTACCTCCGATATATGGTACCCCCAGCAATAGGTCATGGAGTTGGGGTCCCTTTGAATAATCTATACATCTGGAGATTCACTTTCAGACCAGGTGTCCAGTTCAGCCTTGACGTTTTCAAATCAGGTAGATGCCCTAGTAGACCTTATGAATGGGGAACTGGTGAACCCACCCAGCCAGCATAACATTCAAACGTCCTATTTAATGTCTCGTGTCTGAAAATTGGGCCTGCCCTGCACAATGAAGGTATTTAAACAGTTAAGAGATGCAGTGTAGGTCACGCTGCCCTAACTCTGTGAAGATCTATTGGTAATATTTGGCGCCTGGCTATCTACAGGGGGAGCTTGTTTTGCGAGCGTTCATTCGGGATCCAAAATAAATTGAGATTCAGCTGTACTCGTGACCCCACTGTGCTCACTTGCTAGAAGGTGGGAGTGAGTTTTCCTAGGGAAAATGCTTTATTAGAGATACTGAAGCAGTAAGTAGACTGTTACCCTTGCTTGTTGGCTGACTAATACAGTTTGTCTGTGCACCTGGGTCCATCTACCTGTTGTCTCTTCTCTGTAAACCTGGATGCAGGCCCTTGGAGATAGGGACATGCTGTCTGTTTGGGGCTTGTATAGCACCTAGTGCAGTGGGATCCATACATCAGTGAGGCTTCTGGGATCTACCACAACACACATGAACAAGCATTTTTAGAAAGTGTCTTTAAAATGAATCTCCCATTTTACAAAGGATACTATTTTGCTGCAGTGCTCGCAGCACACGTTGTATTTCATCTTGTGAGTCTTCACCGGGGATTAGAAACAACATCAGGTGACCTACATAATTAACCAATGTTGCATGGATTTTGAAAGTCCAGTATTGATAAACTGCTAGTGAACTGGAGTGTCAAGGGAGCGTGTCTGTGTTGTCCACTTATGAATTTCCTTGTGGCTTGGTAAATGCAGAGTTGCAATCCATCCTCCATAGTCAAGGGATCTTTAGCATGGCTTTGAGCATTCAGTGTGACGCCTTCTGGCTTTGCAGGGAGGCTGTGACAGAGTGACGGGAAGGGGCTCTACCTCAGAGAAATGATAGATTTGCCACCAGCAGAGCCGTTGAATTAGGATGATGCTCTGTCCCGAGGCTGCTGATGAGTTTTGGGACAGGGCAGGAAAACTGGAGCCTGAAAATTTCCCAGCAGATGCCCAGGGACAGGAAAGGGAATAAGCTCTTCTGATGAGTGGAATTCCCTCTAAGCAAGGGCCACCAGGAACAAGATAGTCAGGCCAGGAAACTGGAAGGGTGGCCTGGCCAAAAGGACTGGAGCCAAGCCCTTGGCTTGCAGGGTGAGGAGGACGAGAAGGGGGTTGCGTTCAGGCCTTTGTTTCCGTGGATCAGTAACACTCATGTGCTGGTGTAAGAGAGAGAGACTTTCCTTTCCTTTGCTTGTTCCGTTGCTCTGCTGCCATGCGAAGGGTGCAGCTAGGACACTGAGCTCCTGCAGTCGGGTAATGTGGGAATGGCTGGACAACCGGGGCGAGAGAAGGGTGCGAGACAGTCTGCACCAGGGCACAGGCTTGAGCTACCAAGGATTACTGGGATCCAGGCTGCTCAGAAGCACTTGGGATTCTGTGTTTGTATCCAAACACGACAGATTTATGTCCATCCAGAGAATGAGACAGCACCAAATGGTGACAGATGGCTATTCGCTCGGGATGAACTTTAATAATGTCAAATTCATGATCCCTCCACCTGCTAATGAAATGGGAAGTATATGCAAAATGCAGTCTTTGCTACAGGTTTATTGCTCGGTGACATTGGCATGTTCCCAGTTACCCTGTAAAGAGCTCAAAACGCCGTGTCTGCGCTGGGGGAGCAAGTGTCTCAGTGGGACTGGGGTGGGGGGGGGCAGGAGGAAAGCAGAGGCCCTGCAATAATTTGGACACAGGTTGAGCAGCAATCCAATACAAACGATACATTGTGGGGTTATCTGATGGAGTGGGACATGGCAGCATCTCAGATCATAGGCAAATGTGCTTTTACTTTTTGAGCACGAAAAGAGTGGGAGGAGTCAGTGTTAGTGTAGAAAATGATGAATGGAAATACTCTGCCTACCCTGGCCTCCAACCAAGTAGGAAGGGCCTATTTTTCTGAGGAGACGGGCTTCTACCTCACTTTCCTGCTTTGTCTTCCAACTCAAGCAGCTTTCCTATTTGCCTTGTCTGCCTGGGGCAATTTTGTAAGATTAATTCAGTGTCTAATAGCCATAAGCCTGTTTTACTTCACTGAAGCTATAAATTATCTTGGAATCGGAATTCATCCCCCGCAATACCTTGTTTTAACAAGTACGTTGGAGCTTTGATGAAGCTATAGCAGTAATAAACTCCTTCCTTCTTTGCAAAGTGCCTGTCATAGAGAAGTTATGGGGGCAGGACTTCTTGTATGGGCAATGCCCTTGTTACGGATAACCAGGCAGACACTGGAGGCTGCAGTTAACATCTTCACTGTAAAATCTAACAACCATCTGCTTGGCACTTGCAAACAACTGTTTTGCAGAGAGAGTATGCCCAGTGGCAGCAAACGAATCCATACAACGGCGGGGATCCAAGCAGAGAACTGTGCTGTGCTGTCCCTACCTTGGCCTGCCATGGTGGATGAGATGAGTGGTCCATCCAGTCCAGTATCCTGTTTATAGACTGCCTCTCCCTTCTGTAGCTAACGAAAGCCCTTGGTGCATGTATGCCTTCACTGCACCAGGCTACAGCCCCTCTTCTGCCTCCTCAGGAACCTCTTACTGAGTTTCTGGCTGCACTTTTCCCTGCACCTTTTATTTTACGCACACCCCATCCCTAGCCCGCAGAGTCCCACACCTCTCGAGTCCATCTGCTCCTGGCCCTGGCCAAGCTGTGTCCATCTACCAGACCAGGACTGAGGTGCTGGCCAGAGGGAACCCAGGGGACAGAAGAACTGTCTTCCTTTCCCTTGCCAGTGCATGTTTTCCAGCAGCTTTTCTGGGCAGCATCCTCTGACTCCTTAGATACGTTCAGGGAGCAGTGGGTGCTAGTCAGAGCTGGCTGCCTCCCTTGGCACCCTAGTTATTAGCCTATAAAACCTGCACTCCTGGTCCTGTTTTTCATGATTTTTCCCATAAACTCAGTTGTTTTACATTTAGTGGCCCCCGTGGACCTGGACCCACCATCCTCATACAAAAAACAGACCTGTCTGTGACTATAGCCAACCCCAGGTATTTCAGAAGAAGGTGCAGGAAAAATGATTAATGTACACTCAAGGTAAAACCCATTGGAGAGGCACTTTCCAACTCCAGACATTTAGTGGTTGACTTTTGTCTGAAAGCACAGAGATATTTTTATTTTTAAAAATGCTGTGTCCTAACTAATGTAGCTGTGAATGGCCGTTCATGACTTAGTCTTTCTAGACTTCTATCAAGCCATCAGCATTGGTAATAATCTTAAAACTCACAGCTGCAGGATAATTTAACTTAACGCTATTTCCTGCGTGAAGTGCAAATTCAAGGGTGAAGCAGATTAACACCCACAGAATTTGAAGGCAAATTTAAGAACCAGCAAAACTGTATATCTGTGACAACCCAGGGCAGTGGTTTTCCCCCTTTCTGTGGACAAAGGATCAGCCACCTCTTATCAGATGAGCTCTGGGCTTTCTTAATAGATACTGATGTTTTGTATTTCTCTCTACCGATTTGGGTTGATACCTACCAGCAGCAGGAGCTGCTCCAGAGAGTTGGCAGAGACCTCTGGTCAGCAATATCTATGTGGTATGCCCACATGGCAAGTCAAGTTGCTCATTTCCCTGTGTGGCTCATATGGAGAATGGAGATCAAATATCGGTTGGATGATAAGCTCCTCCGAACAAGGATTTTCTCTCTTGCCTGTGTACAGAGCCTAATGCAATGGGCCATGGATGCTACCGTAATCCAAATGTAGATAACCAGAATCTCATACCAGTCCCAGGCACGTGGAAAAGTCCTTGTGAGGGCAGCTTTCAGAAGATGCTTTAAAGATAAATTCATGTCGGTGAGCTAGTGTGGCTAACCCCTTAATCCCCACCAATTCTTTTATTTATTTCCCATTATAATGTAGGGCATTCCCTTTGTTTCCAGTTCTGTAATCTCCCCTTTATTGCTGCTTGCTTCTCTAACTGCGATATGATCCCAGTTTACACCACACAAAGAGTGTTGTGGTTTTTGTCTTAAACATTTCCAGGCTTTTTTAAATGCCCAGCCAGGACTTTGTGCACGGGAGTACTCTCAGACAGATGCCACTTCCTGGTGGTAAAGGACCACTGGCTGCCTAATTTCTTGCTCCTGTCCACGGTTCCTCTGCCCTTGTCAAGAGTGCATCAAGCTTTATGCACTGGCTGACTGGTTCAGGTCTGCTGTGGATGGACTAGTTGGTGTAAAGTGCTTTGAGATGTTGGGGGAGAAACATGGTGGAAGTAGAGGCAAGTACGATCATATTTGAATTGTTTCAACTTCTTCCACAAAACATCAGAGCAACAATGGACCAGATTGAGAATTTCTGCCTTGCGCTGTTCATGGTCTGCAAGCCATCCATTCTTTTTTTGGCCTGGGTAAATTCCTAGAATCAGGGAAATTAGTGATGGGAAAAAACCTATGAGGTCATCTAACTCGTTCCCCCCTCTACAGGTGCAGGTTTGTTCCCTCCACTAGATTTTCCTGTACTTTTTCCAGTTTTAAGTGACTCAAGCAATGGGACTTCCATCGCTTCCCTTGGGAGATTCTTCCACAGGCTGGCAAACTTCTCACCATTAGCAAAGATTTTCCTCGTGTTTGAGCTACCCGTTCCATTTCTTTACTCCATCTCTAGCTGGAACAGCAAGGAATACAAAGCATCAACATCATCGGAGATTAACTCAGGGAAGTTTTAAGCCTCTGTTGCTCCGGGTGCCAGTCAGGCAATCTTAATTTACTATCTCTCTGCCATGCAAGTGTGTGCCTTTTGATTAGAAACCAGGGACAAATCCTTCAATATTAGCATCCAGTTGAATGAAAGCCACATCCATAGGATGTGAGCGAAGATGAGCAAGTATGTTCTCCCCTAGTCTTATCAATACAAAAATAATTGCTACGAACAAAAGGAGGTTTGTGCTAATCAAGGGTTTCACCTGGGGGACCAGGGTAAACCAGAGTAACAACATGGGAGCTTCCAGGCCCCTGGGCTGAGCACCTAGGGTTGGCAGATGAGTGATCGCTTGAATGAGTTGGCAGTAAATTGTGAGCAAGACGGGGGCACTTGCTGAGTCAACTAATAGACCAGCGAAAAGGCACTTGCAGTTCAATCCCTGTCACTCGAATTGTCCTAGAGCCTTTCCCCAGCCTAAATCAAACTCCCTTGAGAGACGAAGGTGAACTCTAGGTCACTGCTCAGGTCTTTGCAGGTGAATAGCCCTTAGGCTCCCAGGTATCTGTTGGCTGCCACTTCTGCCCTTTTCAACTGGTCCCAGTGTTTTCACACCAAAGCACCAATAACTTGTGGATGGTGATGCCATAAGGCAGTGTTCCCTAACTTTTGCCAGCCCAAGGCACACCTATATTAATCAAAATTTTCTACCTGTTAAGGCATTCCCCATCCTCATACCTATTGTAGCTCATTGCCATGGCAAAATCCCACGGCGCGCCTGTTCATTTCTGGTGGCACACTGGTTGGGAAACGCTGCCATAAGGTATCCTTCAGGCCAAGTGGTTAGCAGAATTTAATAAAGGATAACAAGTCAAGAGATTGTTAGTATAGTTAAAGACTAAAAAACTTGAGTTTTAAAAAGCTGCCTGCCTCAGGGCAGCCCCTAAACACTGACAGCCAGAAAGATTTTCTCTGTGAGCAGGTTTCTCCTAGAGGTGATCAGGAATCTTTTAATGACATGGATTTTTCTTTAGAAAATGCTAATGTAGCAAATGAAATGTTTTGCAGAACAGGTCTGCTTTGAACTGTTTTGACTCCACGCTTTTGCAAAAGGCCTGGAAAAGATTTAAATAAAGTGTTGATTTTTTTCAATGTGCAAAATTCCCATTGGCTAGTTCAAAATTACCTTTTCTAATTTTTAAAAGGTCTCATTTTAAAATGAGTCATTTTAAAATTACTAATGACATTTAAAAAAAAAATACAGTTGGAATTGAAGCAATTGACTCGGATCATTTTGGGCATGTATAAAAATTGAGATTTTTTTTTGTCCCAGGGTGGGAAGAGAAAACTTTTTGAAATCGTGAAAACTTGAAGTGCATGTTGTTAGCACTTTGTAGAGTCAGTATGTTGAATCAAATGACCAGGATCTAGATGGTATAGTTTGGCAATTCCTATGTTTTGTTTGAACTTTGCTTCTGCCTAAGATCCCGTCAGGAACCATGTGTCAGCCTTACCCTCTTTTTAAATACTCTTTAGTAAACTGCTGCATGTTTGTTTGAGGGCCTTTTTTCTTCCTGTTTAAAAATGTTGTCTCCGCAGACTGGCTCGATGCCTCCATAGAACTACTGTAGTGTAAAACACAGCCGACTACAGGGATCAGTCAACATAGAATAAGGCAAGCTCCCTGTATCCGGGATCTAACTTTCATTCATTCTTTTCTTTTCAAGATACAGTCAGTTTTATTTGTGCATTACATGAGAAATTGCAGTGTAACGTTCAGAAAAGCAGCATACTTGGGCTACTCAAGCCAGTGCAAAAGGGAGTAAAAACAGTGCGAATTTAAATCAATGCACATATCGGCTGAGCAAGGGATGAAACCAGAAGAAATAGGTAAATGTTGTATGGCCCAAACAAAGGGTACAAGGGTACAAAGAGTGTAAATAGTTAGAAGCCAAAGGATCAAGGATTAGGCCATATTTCAGAAAACTTCCCAATGGTTACCTTTTCAGACCATTATCTAATCTCTGTAGGTGAGTAGTGGCACCTCCACCAGCAGGGTTATTTCTAAATCATGCTGGAGGACATAAAACAGGGAATAATTCTGCATTGAGCACATGGGGTGAAGCAGATGCTCTAGCTGGTCTCTTTGGCATTGTCCTCTCTGGTTTCTGTAACTGCTGAGATGCCGCATGTGACTGAGTGAGTTGTTTCACTCCCGGCGTCCGAGAGGGAATCTTCTGTTCCATCGAGCGTGATCACAATCCGCACGTCGGGAGACAAAGCCAATGTCCTTGATTAATGGGCTTTGTAAAATAAAAAGCTACCTTCCATAAGGACAGAGTGAATCAGACGTCGGGCACATTCAGACTTTCCTGCAGGGCTGTTTGATAGTGCAGCGCACACAACTGAGATCACCCTTTTGGCAAGAGGCAGCTGCGGTATGAGACCCAGTCATCTGGCAGCACGTTGCTTACTGCTGTCTCCGAGGCAACGCTCGATGCCTTTCTCCTCTGGAAGTTGTACGTGTTGGTAGTGAAGTTGTCATCCCTTTCACTGTAACTACCACAGATGGGAAGGGCTCTGCCCAGCCCAGTGAACCCAAGTCTGCAGGACACTTCTGTTCTGAGAAATGGGACCACCTGATTCAAAGGATTTGCAGCTAAGGCTAGAAGAAACCATGAAGATCCTCTCATCCTCCTGTGTCTCGGGCTTCAGCCCTGTTGATGTGCTGGTTACTAACCAGAGTGAAAACTAGAGTGAGCTGGAGTCTATTCCTGCCTATACATTGTCTGCAGGACCGTTTGCCCAGCCCCAGTCTGCTCTGTCCTTGCAAAGCCTTTGAAGATATTAGGCTGGCACAGGTATCTCTGAGGGCACACGTAAGCTGCAGAGCCCTTTATTAATGACGTTGAAGCACGAGATGGATAGGACCTGGTTTCAATGTCAGATCTCAGGGTGAATTTGTAAGGCCAGAATGAGAGAAAAATAACTGCTTGTCAAGTCAAGCACGTCTGGTACAGAAATAACAGAACCGACAAACGTGCAACGCCAAGTCACAATTTGTACAGCCACTTAACTGCACACAAACATTAATGCCCGTCTGGGTTGCTTATGATTAGGCCTGCCAGCTCTGCTCTCCTTCCATAGTGGGGCTCACCATCACCAAAGACAAGGATAAGGACCCAGTATATAGCTCGGTGATGGTGAGGGCTCATATTCAGCCCCAGGTCCTTGGAAGTGGGGAATCTTGTTTGTCAGTCTCCTGCATCTGGCCACAGTGGAAATGGTGGACTGTATGGTCAGAGCAGAAAGCTTGGGCTTTACCCCTACAACTGTCTCTGACTTAGGCAAGTCTCCCCTTTCTCTGTGTTAGTTTTCCTACCTGAATAAATGCGTGCGAATTCATATGCCTTGTCCTAGACTGATTGCTGCTGCTCTTGTGAGGCTTTTGAGGCAGAGCAGAAGGCAATGATTAACTGGATCGAAATGGGCTTGATGTCTTGTCATCCATCCAAGCAACCAGGAGGTGAGAAGCTGGAGGATAAGAGATTCACGTTTCCTTTGTCTTCATGGGACTGAGTCGAGAGTAGATGGTGCCTAAAATAGTGCTCTGCTGTTGTGTGTACAAAACCTCAGATCATGCTGCTGCTTTGCCACGAAACAGTTGAGATGCAGAGATCCTTTAGAAGGGCACTGCTTCCCCAGCTGCCGTGTGATGTAGCTCTCAAGGTCTCTGCTGGCACAGAAAGGAGAATATCTTCTTCACGGGGTGCCGTGAAGCTTAACAAATGTTTGCAGAGTGCCTGACGCTTTGTGGCTGCAAGGCACTGTAGGAGGGCAGATAACTAACCAAATTCTCACTGCTGATTAATCGTTCAGGCATGCATTGTGGGAAGAAAAATAATAGTGACCTTTTGCACCGAACTCATGAAGGGATCCCAGTCTCTTGACAGCATCGGTATAAATAGGTAGTTTCTATCTTTGAAGAGAGAGGTCCATCCGCTGTATCTAAATGGGCTCTCTGGTATGACTATGTCCTCCCGTCCTGGCACGAGCTCAGTGCAGCCACACATACCATCCGCAAGACTTCCCATAATCACCCCCTTTGCTCAGTTTAAATCGGAGCGTGGGGGTGGGAAGATTCAGCTCTCTGCTCCCTCCAGGATTAGAAAACAATCTGAGCCTCTGATATTAAGCCTTCCAGTATCTATCATTCGCGCCCGTCTGTGATGAGAAGGGCTGGGGAAGGCAGAGGTGGTGCAGGCAAGAATGCACCAGAAGAGCTTCTGTGCTTGACGGAGCCAGCCTGTAACCCCATCTCCTGTGCTGGGGGAACGCCGGGCTCCTAACAATGCCTGGCTGGATGCCACAGAAAATCAGTTGCACAAGAGAAAAAGAAAGGCTGTGAAAATTCTTACATCCAAGTTAGAATTACAGAAACATAGAAAATGAGGGTTGGAAGGGACCTCAGGAGAGCATCTACCCCTGCTCAAAGCAGGACCAGCAGGAAGTTGAAGTCATCTGGAAATGATGGGCCCAATCCTTGTAGGGGGAGGAGGGTGGTGGAAAAAGGACCCTCTGCTCCTAGCAGCAGCTCGGCACCTCCCAGGCCTTGGCCGTGCGTGCTGTGCTAAGCCGCAGCTCCCCCCAGCCCTTCGTGAATCTCCCAGCAGTGGACTTATGGCCTACTCTGGAGTTTTGTTCATGAAAGGGCCATTGGATTTCAGAACCTAACCAGAAAGCAGCCTGGAGTGGGCCTAACGTGGCACATCAGGTTACTAATGCTTTGACCGGGATCTGTATGGGGGTACTTGCTCTGACCCTTCTGTCAGACTCCCCCTCCCCAGCAGCTTGGCAAGGGTCTGGCCTCTGTGGGCCAGATTCTGCTCCTCTCACACATGTTTGCTGCCTTTCTTCATCAACAGCCCTATTACAGTCAGGCCTAGAATCTGCTGCTGCCTTTCACATCTCCTGATCATGATTTAGACTGAAGTGTCCGGCCAAGAGATTAAGGAGCTCCCCTCTCCTGTCCTCTACTCTTACACTCGCTGCATAGGTCTCGGGTTCAGGAGTAGGCAGGGCTGCCGGCTTCCTAACCCCTCGGGATACGCAGCAGGGAAGGAAGGGCTGGGGACAGCCTAGTCTGGGCTCCACTCATTGTCCTGCACAGGCAATGGAAGGATTTGCCATTTGCACCTGGTATTGGGTAGTTGATATACACACATGCCTGTAGGTTTTGCCTATTTGCATCAAGGAGCATCTTGCTTCTCACTAGTCCCAGTGGGACTTCTCAGAAGAAGGCACTGATTGGGCTGACTAAGGATGGCAGGGTCTTGGTTTTGCATCTTAAGCATGTGAATGAGGGTTTGTTCTTGGTGAGAACTGCAAAATTTGCCCTGAGGTTGCAAAAACATCCTATGTCCCTCCCAGGTGACAGCTGCTCTAAACACAAGTAGAAACCATTCACGTTCCTCCCTATAACTGTAAAAAAAAAATTTAAAAATGGCCATATAGGACCGAAAGGGACCTCCCAGACCACTGCATCCAGTTCCCTGTGATCACAGGGGACAATGCCTTATGTCTGTAAGCATCAGGGTGCACAAATCTGAGTTGGTTTATTTGCATAGCTGCACCTGTTTATCTGGTGTTATCCTTAATGACTGTAGCTAGGGCAATCTTATCTGGAAGGTATGAGCCCTACTGCCCACCAACAGCCATGGCTGCTAACTAGCTTAGTCCTGCACTCTCTGCACAGGGTGCTGCCAATGCCCCTTGGACCTGGCCTGTAGCAAACACAGCTATGCTAGCCATTCTGAGTACAGTCTGCCACTGCCCAGCACCCGATATGAGACATGCATTCTCCAAGAATTAAGCAAATGCTACCTAGTTCAGTCGGTGACCCACAGGCTTCCATGTGAACAGCTGTCGAACATGAATCGGTCTGCCCTAAGAGACAGGTGAGAGCCATACTGAAAGGACGGATGAGGATCTCTGCCCTCAGCTGAGTGAAAAGAAGTCTGGTCAGATCCTCAGATTCAGCGTGGATGTGGTACTGGGCTTGAGCTGTGCCCACGTATGAGGCAATGCACCTGGGCCATGTGCCAGAATTTTTTTCGGGGACTGGACTCAGTGGCCCAGGAGGCCTTGTGAAACAGCCCTGTGAAACTGGTGCTCTGAGCAGGGACCATCCAGGAGTGCAGCTCTGTTTCCTTGGCTCGGTACAGGCAGTCAAAAAGCCCGGGGCTGAATTGATTCAGTCTTTGCAGGCTAGTCCACACTGCACAGGTTAAAGTGAAACGGAAGTGAACCAACATTTACCTATTGATTCAGGAAACGCAGCCACGTGCCTGCAGTGGCTCAAATCAGAAGCTGGGGAGTGCTAGAGCAAGGCTCTCTGGCTGTGTGTTCGCTTCCTCTTCCTGCTACCGCCAAGGTCTCTCAGATTTGCAGTCCAGAATTACAGCAACAGGACTCTGCAGGGTTGTTCATCACTTCCTCTTCCTGCTTCCAGCTGCCTCTGGGATTTGTAGTCCACAGTTGCAGCCAGCAGTAAGATTGAGCTGAGGAAGGGATATTTAACCCCCATCCCTGGCCCCAGACCCCAGCCACGGTTTGCCTGGGGGAGTGGAAGGGGGCTGCATCCCCAGCCAGGCTTACCTTCACACCTTGTCAGCCAGCTCCCACTGCCCCAGCTAAAACAGCAGAGGAGCAGACACAGCCCTGCTTTCTGGAGCAGACAGTACAGCCCAGCCCAGGGCTGGGAAGCATGCCGGGGTGCTGGGGACTGTGATTTAACTTGAACCAGGAAGGGGTCTGGGACAAAAGTTTCATAAACCAGTTTGATCCAAATCAGTTAAGTCTGACACTGCATTCAACCAGGTTTATCTTAAACCAGTTTCAGCCATTTTGAAACTGATTTATGTGCACTGAGCTTCTGTTCTGTTACAGGTTTAAACCAGTTTCTGATCACTTAAACTGGTTTACATGTAACTTCTGTGCCTTCCCCTTGAGAACAGCATTAAGCTCCACCCCTGGAGTGAGCCCCACTCCTGCCGATGAGAGATGGAGCCTGTCAGGAGAGGCCCAGGTCCATGTGTCCTGGGGAAGGTGGGGGTACCTGCCAGTCCCCTCCTCAGGAGCCATCACTCAGTGATGTAGTCTGGGAGACTGTCACTGCATGGGGAAGCCACTTGGGGTTGAAGTATGCAGCATTTACCACAAACCCCCAGCCGTGATAAGATAAGACCCTGAGTGTGAAATTACAGCTCTGCCTGGCGGGTTGAGATCATTGTTTGTGAGGGGTGTTATGGTGATCATCCACTTACATCTCGGCTGCCAAGGTGGCTTTGTTGCCCATCTCCCTGTCGACGAGCAGGAGAACATGTTCAGGATGCAAATGGCTTTGAGCGAGGAGGCCAACAGACAATGGCACGTGAAGTCATTTGTGCCTTGTAGGCCTGTTCCCTGGAGCGATGGAACCAGAGATTCTAATGCCCGAGAGAATTTCCCATGGCCTTGTAAACCCCCAAAACAAATGGGAAAGATGTGGCCTCCAGGCTACTGCTCTGAGCGAGGGATGTGCTGAAATAAGAGCTTGTGGTTCCTGCATGTCCAGCTGCTGCTTCTGAGCTCAGCGGTGAAAGACAGGAAAGGGGCAGATGCTGTGGCACGCATGGCTCTTGACACACAGATGGGTGCAGGGGTACCTAAGCTGTGGGGTGGTATGGTTATGGCTGGCCCACAGATAGGATAAGAGACGTATGTAAGAGGTGTACTCCACTCCCCTGCTGAGGTGGCTTCTCCTTAGCGGTACAGGTCTTTACTGCTATAGCAGAAGGATTGGTGTCCTATGTCCTGCTGTTGCCATGAAGTTCCATATAGCTAGGAAGTGCAGCTCATCTGTTGCCTGCCACCCCAAATGTGGCCCTTTCCTAGGTAGTGGGTGAGAGAAAGGGGGAAGAAGAATAAGGAGGTGCTGGCTTTCAGTCCAGGATTATAGTGTCCTGAGTTTATTTTGGCACAGTTACACCAGTGCCTAAAACACCTGATGTAAACAAGGCTGAAGGTTGTGCATAAAGTGGGCAAGAAGAAGGCAAGGCAATAGGGAAAGGCCAGGTGAGGTTCCCTTGCAGATGGGGGCCATCATCCACGCTGTGCTTGGCATCCACAATAAGTCCCATGTGCAAATGAAGAATTGGGTAATGGGTGTAAGGGGAGTTGGACCAGGAGGGGCAAAGGTGTTGAGTCCCAGCTAGCAGGTGGAGGCAGGAGGCACTAGAGACAGGGCTAACTAAGAACACAAGAGCAGAGGAGCCAGGGCGAGCTGAACTCGAAGGTGGCATGTGTCAGGGCAAGGAGCAGTCAGGCTGACAGGCTGCAGGCACCCCGTGCCACTTGTCATTGTGTGAGCTGCTGCAGAGGCACACAAAGCAGTGGCTCTACAGTCACCCTTCCTAGCACTGTTAGGTCAGGCAGGGCATGGAGGTGTGGGGACAAGGCATTCTCCTACTGCTAACTCTGCTCTAGGCAGGGGTGTTCTTTCAGTAAGTCTGGTGGCTTTTCCCAGAAGCTTCCCCTCCTCCTCACATGTTTCTCTTTGAACCCCTCCATGTGACTCTCACTGATTATCTGAGAGCATCAGTTCTGGGAATTAATTGAACACCTTGCCCCTTAACAGTTCCAAAATCAAATTTTAGTTGGGTCAAATTCAGCAAGGCACTGAGTGCTTGCAGTATCCATTGATTCCAGCTGGGCTTGTGTAACAGGGAGCCAGAAGGCTCCTGTTACTTAGCAGGAAATTGCAGCAGGGTGAGCTGGCTCAGAGAAAGCTAACAGCTAAGGAACTAGCTACTTGCTAGCTGAGGTGTAGCCAAAAGCCAGCAGTAGCAGGCACAAGGGACAGACAACCAGGGTACTTGGGGGGGGGGGCGCTAAAAGCTGCAAACAGCAGCTAAGCAGCTGCAAGGGAAAGCAGGCAGGTCCCTTGGGTCAGAATGAAGACACCTGTGATGGCTGCTGAGTCACTTGACTGGAAAAGGTAGGGCTTATCACAGGGATGAGCAAAATACAGCCCGTAAGCTGGATCTGGCATGCAGAGGGACTTTGCCTGGCCCATGGCAGGTCCCTTGGTCCCACCTGGCCTAGGTGCTGTCTGGCTGCCCCCTAGGCACGCAGCTGGGCTGGAGCGGCCCTGCAGCTGACTGCATTTCTAGGCAGCCCTGGCAGTGGCAGCTCCTTCCAGCTGCTGCCACTGCTGTCCCCAGCCCCGTGGTACTGTACAGTAACACCTGCAAGGCATAGGCATGACTGTAGGGAAGGTTTGGAGGCTGTGAATAGACCTTAAGGCTGCAAGTATCCTGAGGGGCTCAAGCAGGCTGAGGGGGCCCAGGGAATGCAAAGTAGGACTAAGACCAGCAGAGTCTGGGTGGGACCTGCTGGTGGTAAGAAGAATGGGGGGATCTCTCTAGGACCTTTAGGCAGCCTCCCTTTGTAACATTCAGTGGTTACATCAAGAGACAATCAAGGTTCTTTGGGTAAATCCAATATCGTTTATTAGACCAACTCAAATAGTTACATCAAGGCATGGCAGGCAAGAAGAGAAGGGTACCCCAGAGTCAGAGCAGGGCAAGGGTTGCATGGCCACCAGGGAGCATCACAGCCACCCCTGGATCCTTGCCACAGCTTGCAAGTGTCCAGAGCCCCTGAGGACTTGATTCTTAAAATAGTATACAGCGGGCACTAGTGAAACTGCTGCATTATTCCACGTGGAGCTGACATTTAACATCAGATTGCAATGCTGTGTGAGGGTTCAGGACAGGAAATAAGGTGACAATGAATTCTGTACCCAGTTGTTGGGAGCACCAAACTGGCACATACCCCTAGACTAGGAGTTGCAATGAACTCCTGTGAGATCATTCACCCTGATCAGTCCAAGCTATATGAAAATCATTTCCAAATAACCATGTATGTGTGGGCTGTTTTCCTCAGTTTGATTCATCGCGTGTAATTTCTCCGAAGCCCTGGCAGGCGTTCCTGACTGCTCACAATCTGCTTGCTGTTTGCTTGCTTTCAGGGCGTGGCTGCCCCCAGGGAGTGTTGCTGTGGCTCACAGCCAAAGGATGTTGCTATTTCCACCTACAGCCTGTAGGCCTAGATAGGTTCTCTTACAGCTCCTGGCAGTGTGAAATGTCATCAGCTCCCCAGCCTCTGACCCTTTTGTTTGCATGGGTTTTGGGGGTCAGAGGTCACACTGCTGATTGTTTTGGGATCCTTGATCTCTTTACTTTTCTCACGGTTTCTAAGGCGACCAGTGCCACGAACGACCAACGTCAGTCCCTCTGTCTGATTCTCCGCTTCACCTCTGTGCCCTGTGTTACGGAAACCCCTTGTATTCATGTTTCTCTGTGCTACCACTAACTATCTCTAGTCCCACGCTTGGCAAAGAGTCATATGACTGAAATACAAAGTGGGGCCAGATCCATGCTTATGTTGCTGCTAATTTATTTAAGATTTTGCAGTGGGGAAATGACACCCTTTAACGGTTGCCCCTGGGGCTAAGCAGTTCCTTTGCTTTGCTGTATTTTTGGACTCGGTTTAGGAGTGGTGAAAAATCCAGAAGTAACAGCCCCAAGGTCTCTGGCCCTCTTCTTAGCCACAGAGCAAGGGCAGGGAGTAGCAGCAGGGCAAGCTTCTCTTACGCTGCACCACCAACATGCTTAGTGGATCCATCTCCACGGGTGCTAGGGTTTCTATGTCTCAGGAATATGAAGTTCACCTGAACCCCTTCAAAACCAGAAGTCACCATCACAAAGAGAGAGCATCAGATTCCTCCTGCCAGACAATGCTTTTGCTCAGGTGTCGATGCTTCCCAGAAGGGTGGATTCGAAACAGCCATAGTAATGGGACCTGAAATATGGGGAAAGTCAGGATTCATCTTCCTGGACTGATGGGAAATGGGAACATTTGGGAAGGCAATGAAGTAAGGATGTCTTAAGAGGCTGGATATGATGCATTGCTCAGCCTCTTTTCTCCAGGCTCAGGTTCAGCACCTCTGCCCTTTCCTCCACAGGCCTGGGCTGTTCGGACCCAGAATAAGCCCTAGTGTAAATAGAGCAGGTCAAGGTTGGGAGTGAGACATGCTGGAAATGGTGCATTTTGCAATTGCCCAAACAAACCATTTTCGTAATGTTTGAGGTAGATTTGTGAGGGGATTCTGGGCCTGTTCACACCAACGAGAAGGAGGTGGTTCTACTCTTCTCATAACCACTCACCCAAAGGTGCCCAGGGGAGTTCCCTATGCACTGGGCTGGGACAAGGCCTTCCCGTGATGGGACAAGCCCTTCCAGTAACAGGTGGGTGGGTTTATACACTTTTTTCAGGTCAACCCCGAGCAGAAATAGTTCAGAGATTTCAGCAACGACCTTTTTAACTTTTCAGAGCAAGCTGGGCACATGAGCTGTTTGCATGGCTCTGTGTGTCAACACGTCCCATCGGTGTGAACCTTGATCCTGGGGGAAGGGATTTTCCAGCCTGATTCTGTCCCCTGATTTACCTAGCAGCTGCGAGGGGCTGCTGCAAGCGGCACATGTCCTCCCACCATCCAGCACTGCCTAAGCTTGCTTTCTTGTGCATCCACTTGTCCTTCCTCTCTGCCTTCTCACTGCTGTCCCCTGTGATGGTGCCAACCCACTTTGGCTTCACAGAGACGGGGGCCTGGACAGCAGGAAAACGCCTGCACTTAGCGCTCCTTCCTCCCTCGTCTGCACCCGCCCAGGAGATGCTGAGCAGACGTGGTGCCCGGACCGCTGGATAGCTTGGCAAAGAGAGACCTCTAGCGGGGGTTCAAGGACAGAAGTTTGTTCTCCCAAATGTGTGCGAGAAGGTGATTTGTTTGTGGCGGAGAGCAGGTGTGCACATCTGCTTTTTGGGTAGCTCTTCCCTGGCTAGCTCTCCTGATGCCTGTATACAAGCTAGCAAGGACTCCTGGTTGCTTAGTTTCACTCATCAGCCTGAGCGAGATGCTCGGGATCCCTTCATAATTACCTCATTTTGCCACCACAAGGGAAAACCACAGCAGGTGCCCAGCTATGGTATGCGGCTCCGAAGGGACCACGCTAGGACCTGCCTCCCATGCTGGGCACTGGCTGTAACCTGAATGACCACTGCAGTGACAAAGGGCTGTTGTTCCTGTGACGTCCCTGAGCCTTGAGCCTGAGAAGATGCCTGTGTTCTCTCAATTAATATTATACAAGGACTAGACATCAATGTGAGGACATTGTTGCCCTTAGCTGGGGTGAATGTTACACGGCCACGGCCATAAACCAGCCCCAACTGGAGACAGGTGTGTCCTCCCCACAGCAGGGCACCACGTGGAGGGGTGGCTGCATCTTTCTCTGAAGCATTTCAGATTTGCTGCTCTAAGACATTGGCAGGCTAGCAGGGCCAGCTGGCTTCCCCAGTTTGGCAGTCTCATCTGCTCCCGGATCTGTCTCATCCAAGACTGATGGGTTGTTCGGTTATTTCAGTTCCTCCCATAGCGCCCGACCAGCCCTTGCTGTGGTTTCTGTAGAAGTGATTTGGCAGACGTCTTTGTGGAAGGGGATGGAGAGGAATCCATCTGCAGCATTTAAAAGTAGCTTCTGATAGTGTCTTGGACCTGTCAGTCTGACTCCAGCGCAGGCACAGACCCCCACCTATAATCTCCTGGTTCCCCAAAGACAGGGCTAATCTTTGATTTAGTGTTTGGCTCTTGTTGAAATCCTGTTCTTGGCCCTGCTACCCCTCTCTCTCATGGGTTGCACATAGCTAGGCTGAAGTGTGCCAGAATAGCATCAGGGAATAACTCACGTGAAGGAAAAGATTTCTATGTTCTCCTGGGAGGCTTGAGCATGGGGGATTTGGTGTACAGCATAAATAACTTGCTCTGAACCTGGATTTTAGCTTGGTCTCATCACAGAAGTCTGGAGACTTTGCACTGGGGTCCAGTGGTATGGGGCAACAGTACACATGACAGAGGGAGAGGTATTATCACATAGAACAGGGGTGGGCAAAATGCGGCCCGCGGGCCGGATGCAGCCCACCGGAACATCCTCTCTGGCCCATGGGGCCCCTAAAAATTTTAGAAAATAAATATTTATCTGCCCCTGGCTGCCTGTCATGCGGCCCTCGAAGGCTCGCCAAAACTCAGCAAGCGGCTCTCCACCTGAAATAATTGCCCGCCCCTAACTTAGAAGGTGCTTCTTTTACAGCAACCCCTTGGCATCCCGATGACAGCAAGGTCCCCTCGCACTACATACTGTACAAGTCCACGGTGTGTCACGGTACATAACCTAAGCAGACAGAGGGAACTATTATCCCCCTTTTGTAAAAAGAAGTGTGCGGCCGCCACATGAAGCAGCAGGGTGAATTTGTGGGAGTCGGGCATTGAAATCACTTCTCTTGATCCAAAGCTTTGATCGTAAAACCATCCTTCTTCTCAGACCCACATCACTGGCCTCTGCGTACGAGAAGGTGATGCCTGGCTGTTGAGAGCAGAAGCTGTGTAGCTGGACACCATCTGTTCACAGGACAAACCTGTTGCCTACATTTCATGCTAAATGGGGTTGGTCTTGTTGGGAAGTGGCCTTGTTTACTGTTGAGTCTACTTGGAGATCTGAAAATTCAACTTGGGGGATGTTGGGGAAGGTGATTGGCAACAGAGAGTGGGAAGAGCTGGGGCAGGTAGGCTTAGACAGGCACAGCAGAGAGTGAAGGAGCCAAAACTGAGAGCGAGCCTTGGCAGAGGGAAGTGGTTTTGCTGCATTGGAGTAGGGCACTTTCACATGCACTTGCCAAAAACTGTTTTCCAATCCCTTTTTCCAAGGATCAGAACAAACTCTTCCTGTAGGCTCTGATGCATCTAAGGGAACAAATTGGGCTGCGCAGTTCCCTTTAACATTAACGAAGAGCCTGGTACTTATGCTCCTGTGCCATGGGCCGAGGAAATGTTCTCTGGGGACTTTCCTGAATCCACTAGCCAAGTGTTTGCCATATTGTGGGTTGCGGAGCCAAAGGTGACTGACATCAGTGAAGGGGCCTGGGAGAGGACAGCGGCAGAGTCCCTGAGGCAGAAGAAAACACTTCAGAAGGAAAGAAGGCCACGAAATCCTCCGGTGAGGGGCTACTCCAGCAGCCGGCTCTGCTCAGTTCATACCTAACATCCAAAAATTGCCTTTTTGTGAGAAGGTGTCTTGTGTATACCCAGCCCTGCCTCACCAGGAGAGCAGGAACCCTACACTGAGCTGACTTTTGTGCTTTGGCTGGGATTGCCTCTCCCACCAAGATTAATGCTCCCTGAAATGTGTTAACACATTCACAGTTAATGGCCCATGGCCACCAAGAGTCCGGTGTCAAAAAAAAAAAGGCAGTAGATAATTTGATGCTTTAAAAGCAAGTCACTCTGGTACCATCTTGCGTGTGTCTCTCACTTGAGTCGTAGCCTCATGCTGACACTGGCTCTACTGGCAGCCTTGGAAACGCAAGGTGTTTGGAGCCCCCTCCTCAGGCACTCGCCTGTTGTGCTGGGATGACGGTGCGTGTACGTTTGGTGCACAAAGGGAAGTGCACAAAAAGCCTTCAGCCTACACCAGATTGTAGAGGCTGTGGGACACAACACATCATGAGAGACCAGGGAGCACATTAGGATGGACAGACATCCACACACACACAAAATGAGAAGTCTAACCCAGGGGTGGGAAATTATTTGGGCTGGTGGGCCACTTAATGAGTTTTGGTGACCTGTTAAGGGCCACACCTCTCCCTCCCCCCCCCTCTTCTGCGCCCCCATCCCCACCTCCCAGGGCTGCAAGCAGCATGGAAGCCTGAACCCACCCACAACTTTAGCATGTCCCACTCCCCATAGCCAGAGTCCACCCACCCACAACTTTAGCACCCCCCCGCATGTCCAGACCCCGCAGCTGCCCAAATGCAGCCAGCTGCCTCCTGCTCAGGACTCCAGGCATGGGGGGAGCATGCTACGGCTGCAGGTAGGTTCATGCTTCCACTTCCACACTAGTGGCAGCCCCAGCCCAGAGAGACGGAGAGCTCCCAGCGCCATGCAGCTGCTGGAGCTGACCCCTGCCCATGTGCAGACCAGCTCCATTCACCTGGCAGGCACCTGCCAGCAGGCCACATTCAATCATTTGATGGGCCAGATTCAGCCCACGGGCTGTATTTTGCTCACCCCTGATCTAACCTCACCCCTGTCCTGGAGTTGGGTTTTGCAAGTAAGGAACTGACAGCAGTCCCTGGCTGTGGCTGCTGCAGTCACTGTCCCACTTCCATGCTGCTCAGCTTGCAGCTATAACCCTCTCTCTTAAGCCCACTCCCGGCTTTCTTGGGCCTAAGCTAAGGAACAAGTCAGCATCAGCCTGTTTCCCAGAGGATTAACTACTGCTGCTGGGGTGGCGATTACACTGCATGGCAAGAACCACCTCACCTGATAATGCACTGGATGCTCTAGTAGGAGCTCTAAGCAAGAATCTCTGCAGCACCCAAGTAACTCAAGTCTATAAATGGGGCTTGGGTACCCTAAGGTGTGTGTATATTGTTTCTGTGGCACTCCTCAGAAGCAGCTGAGGACATCCCTCTGCCACAACGAGCATGCTGGAGGAAGCTCTCAACAGCCATGGCAGGGGCACAGCAGGGCAGCTTCACCACTGCATTCCCAGGGCTGGTGTATATGGAGCAGGAATGGATGGCTGTGGCTCTCAGGAGCCCTGTGGAAGTGTTATGCACATATCTGAGTCACGCGGGTGTTTCTGACGATCTCACTTATCACTCCCCACACCCCTGGTTGCAGCACCAAGCAAATCATCCTTAGGCATCAAAGTGCGCTTGGCCATTTCTTTTCTTATTAAAACCATGGATGACGGCCCCATTCAAGCCACAGCAATCTTTTGAAGAGGCCTGTTTAGTGCCAAGATGTCATATCAGAAACCACAGGATGGTCTGTCAATGACTAGCTCAGACTAAGGGCTTGTCCTGGGGAAGTCCATCGGGGGGAGGGAAGACAAGTCTCCTCCTCTGTAACTTGGGATGGGATCTGAGCAATTCAGTTCTTATCTGTCCTGGATTAATTTGAAGAGGGATATTTCTTAAAAACCTTTTTGGCTCTGGGTCATAATTTTTCTTCCCATTGCCAACAGGTTGCCTTTGTGCCCTGAAAGCTTACGTGACTAAGATTGTATCATCCATGATGTGTGGTAGGAGACACACAGTGGGAAGGAGGACTCTGTCTGTTCTTGCTGACTAGAAATTCCCTCTTTCCACTCTTTGCGGGCTTGCAATGCCATCCAAGTTACAACAGGGCTATTGTGAGTCTTGCGTAACATCGTTTGCTATACAAGGGAAGTCAGAGAAGCAGAAACTCTGTTTGTTCTTGGCACTGCTCAGTACACACGCTTATTGTGTCTGTAACTCAAGAGGAGCTGGTTTTGGAACAGATTTCTGTGGGTTAGGGTTTGCCGCAATTGAGCTCTCCAGAGACGTTCGGAGATGGGCTGAGAACATTTGAGGAGGAAAAGGGCAGCCGGCTTCAAACACTGATATCACGTTAGGCCACTTAGTAAATGACCAGGAATATTTGTGTGGTCTAGGAGACCTGGGGTCTTGCTACAAGTGTGATCTCTCACAAGCTTGCAAGGACAGGACCAAAGGAGAATGGTCTGTGAGCTGACACTGCTTTAAACAGCATAGTTAGTGCCTTGGGTTCTTCCTTTTGTTGGCACTGCATTTATGACCCAGAGACCTTGTTTCGGGTGAAGCCAAACCCTCAGACCAACCACTACCTCTCCATTCAATAATAAGTGAATTTTACTGATACTCAGTGATAGCAGATAAGAATAATGCAAACATTTCTATATTTACCAGTCCTAGAGCTGTCATCAGATGGAAGGTACATCTGGCCAGTATGCAAGCTTCACCCCATCTCTTGAATGTCAGATGTCAGCATCCTAGAGGTTGGAGGCCAAGGCCCACTCTCCCCCAGTGACATGGGTGAGATGGGCTGGTGGTATGCCCTCTGTCCATGGTGGCCTCAGGTTCCCCTCTTGGGGACCCTTTTTTGCTCTGCAGTCCCTCCATTTGTATTCTTTTCTTCTCCTGATGACTCCTCATCTTTGGGCATTGCTCATTGGTCTCTCTGTAGTTGTCATACTGTCCATGTTCTGTCCTATCAGCATATCCCTTTCTTTCACAAGCCCATCACATGCTCACATCCTAATATGGTCCTTTCAGGGTCTTCTCTTAAATTGGTTTGTTCCCCCAAACCAGAAAGCCCAAGGCCCTGCAGTTGGGCACTGTAACTTGGTGCCACCTTACCTAATGTTATAGAACAGTGTGGAACATGTCTTCAGTTTCCCAGCCTGTTTGCTGCTTGCCTGTCAGATGCAGTGAGCCTTGAAGAAACTGTCATACACAGGCTCTTTAGAAATCAATAAACCCTTCTTGTTGCCCTGGACCATTATTCTAATATTTATCTACTTTACCTATAAGCCTATTTCCAAAAGTAAACCTCTAAATACCGTTTTGTAGCCATCACCTCTCACTTCAATTCCCGCCTGATCTGAGTACGCACTATCTCTGTACCTGCCTGTATCAGCACAGTAGGTGGTGTACAGGTTGAGAGTGCTCTGTGCAGGCTTGGCCTTCTGTCTGCACTAGCGCCTTGGTACATCAAACATTTTCCCCTAAGGTGACCTCTCTCTGCTCACCTGCCATGTCTTGATAATAATGAAAAGAAAAAGGAGGTTCCAAATGTATTAGGCACCGCCCCCAGGTATGCTCTCTCTGCAAGCGTTCCTTGGGGCTCCTCTTCCCCTGCACCCTGTCCACTCACCAGCCAGGTCTGACCAGCTGTAGGGTGCTCAGTGTTATGGGTATGTGCAACCAGTGTCTTCGGGGTTGCTGCCTATTCAGAAAGGCAAAATGTCCTGATGACATGGTCTTACGTGTGGTTGCCTTCGTCACCCTCAGGGTATTGTCAATCACTATTTGCCACAATCAATTCTTTAATCAAGTAAACTTCCCCAAATCGATTTGTAAGCAGCTAAAGTCCTTGGTCAAGTCCCAAAGAAAAATTCTTAACTAATCCACAGGTCACAAGGCTCGGACCTTGCCCACTCTTAGATGTGGGACAGGTCCAAATGTTTCCTTAATTTTGATACTAGCTGGAATCAATTATGAGTAACCAGACTGCATCCAGACCCATTAATTCCTTCCTGAATTTCCCAATATGAATTATGTCTTCAATTAATTATATGCATAAATAAACCAACATGACAGCCACTTACAACAATGATGGGCTTGCAAATTAATAAATGTATATACACAATCCTTTAACTCTTCAGAATGCGAGTTGTCTGAGACCCTCAGAAGGAGAGATGGATGAAAAGAAAAGAAATGCAGTCTCATCATTTGTAGGTTTTTGCTGTCAGGATGCCTGACTTACGTGCCCCTTATTCACCAGGTTGGTGTGCAGTGTCCAACTGCTGCCTCCATCTTCCACGTCCAAGTCCTCCAGGGCTGAGAACCCCTCTGGTGGTCAGTCTGTAGCTTTGGATGGGTCTGTCTCCTAATTAGGATCTGATGATTGATCCTGTAGAGCCGCAGGCTTCTGGAGTTTTCCTCCGCCCAGTTCTCTCACTTCCTCCTTCTGCCACTCCTGGCACAGTCTTATGAC
This sequence comes from Crocodylus porosus, assembly GCF_001723895.1. NCBI lineage: Eukaryota > Metazoa > Chordata > Crocodylia > Crocodylidae > Crocodylus > Crocodylus porosus. Next base: position 4,832,469 of record NW_017728936.1, on the reverse strand, counting down.
ATAGGTGATGTGCAGAGAGCATGTACTCTTGAAATGGGGCTGCAGCTGCATATGCTGCTCCATTTTGTGGGACTCTGCACCTGCAGGTAAATCACGTCTGTCATCGGTCCTCACCAGGCGTTTTCCCTGGGTGGGTTGAGATCCCTCAACATGGTTCTCGCCCCTCCCGTGAGGTAATCAGCCTCCCTTGGCTAGTCACGTTGCAACAATCTCCTCAAGGACCATCAGGAACTAATGTAGGATACCATCCAGGAGTTTAGCTTCCCAGGTGCCAAATGGCCTATGGCACTTGGTTCCAGCTCATGGGGCATATGGAAAGTCCTAGAGGTTTCTAACCCATTCAGCTGCTACTCCATATTGGGGAAGGAGACACAGGCAGGCAGAAACCCCCTGGCAAAATGGAGGCAGGCAGCTCTGGGGAGTGGGATGCAGTCACATCCTGGCTGAGGCTAGTGAACATATAAGCTGGGCAGAACCTGTGGAAGTTGGGATCTCAACTTTCATTTGTTCATGTGTCACTGCATTGTCCAGAGCACAGCCCAATTCATCCCTGCCGTGAATATGTTGACTCACAGGCAAGGCAGATTTAGTCCTCCGGGCTAACTTTCTGCACCAATGAAGTGAGCAAAATGAATAAGCCCGTAGTCTGTGATAGCTCAAAGTGAAGGGAGCCAGTCGCTCTTGGTCATAGCAGTCTCTGCACTGATGCACACCATATTTGCTCCTCTCACGTGCTGTATCTTTGATGCCAGCTTCTCCCAAGCTTGGCAACATCAAGGTTCCAGTGAACTATTTATGATTAGGGATGTGTCTCTGCAGAACATGAATAACCTGTCTGGCATGTCCAGGTATTGACTGGAGCCTGGCACTGACCCTCCCTGCCCCCCTCCGCTCCCCACCTTTGCTCCTATCCCCAGCAATCCCTGCTTGGGAGCACTGGAATGCCTCTGTGTCTTCTTACCCACCTTGCAATGTCTTGTGCCCTTTCTTCTCTCTAGAAAAGACCAGTGGGGGCTTCTGACCTGTTAAAACATCTGCTTCGGGCCAATGAAAGGCCTTTTGTCTCTTCCTGATGGAGCTGACAGGGACCTGCAGCCAAGGGAGTAGACAGAGGGTGGGTCTGTAGTGCTTTCCAGATAGGCGAGGAAAAGCAGAGCTTGGGACCGGTTCTGCAGGGCCAGACTGCCAGTTACCATGGGTTTGGGTGGGGCTGTGGGCAGGCTGAGGGGTGAGAGGAGAGACAAGTGTGTTGGGTCGCAGCCTGGTTGCCATTCTCTTGGCAGCCAGTCCAGCCCTTTGAAGCCTGCAAGTGTCCTGGAGGCTACTTTGTCTGCACACATAACTTGTGTCTGCGCAGGGGGAAAATGGGTTCATTGTGCTATTTGCACTCCCTGATCAAGGTGTTGCCTGCCCATCTGTAGCCTGGGGTTCAGGGAATGATGGTGCATCCTTTCTGCTGACCTGGGAGCACTCTATCAAGCACCTTTAGCCATGAGTTACAGAGAACAGGACCTGAAACCAGTTGGAAACAGTGCTCCAAAATTGCCCAGGCTTCCTGGCAGCTCAGTTCTGGGAAGGGACTAAGCCTGACAAGTGAGAACACGGCTTCTGTGGGTGGTATCCCGTCCCCATCTGGAAGTGCTGAAGCCAACGGGAGCTGTGTAGTTGCGAAAGTCTTGGAGGTTTCTAACTCATTTGGCTGTTGCTCCATGTCGGAGAGGGAGACAGACAGGCAGGCAGGCAGGCGGGCCCAGACCCCCAAGACTTGGGCTGGAGCAGAAAAATTCCTAGGGTGGTCATGCAGTATCTCTGGAGGGGCACTGCGCTAATAACAGGCCTGGTGTAAGGCAGGAGTCCCCAGGGCAGGATTCTGCTCTCACAGGAACTCAGGATCAAGCCCCAAATCCAGTGGATCTGCGAGGAGTGTGACCAAGGGATTTGTTAGGGAAGGATTAACAGAGTCAATGACGAGCCCAGGGACATGTGGGTGGTTGTCGCTGGGGGCTGAACAGTCTGCGTGTTGGACGTGATGAGGATGATCACAGGCCAGCGTATGGTGGGAGCTATCTAAGTGTGGAGAAGGGATTGCTTTAGCAGTCCCCAAATAATCACAAGTAACTAAGTCAAAATATTAAGTGCACAGTCAGCTCTTTATTATGTAGCTCCACTATGCTGGGTGGGGAGCAGCATTACCAGGAACTAATTGATATGTTTAGGATATTGTCTATGTACATGCCGAAAGACAGTCTGACCCGAGAAGCTTATGTGCTAGGGAACCAAATGGCTTACACTGGACAGGTGACTGTACCTAATGTGCCTCTTGTAGTGGTTTCTCAGCATTTCCTGTAGTGTGATTCTCCTCCTGTAGCCCCTTTCCACAAGGGTCATGGCCTCCACATCTGCATGGAGCATTATTCCAGACTGGCTCTCATCATGGACTGTGGCTTTTCTTATTCCACTGTAAATGTCTGACCAGGGAGTCCATCATGCTTGGTTATCCTACCTAGTTGGCATGAGCTTCCCTTGTGTAGAGAGCCATCTGCTGCCTCTAGGGCAGGGGTAAAAGTCTCCGTTGCACAATTGGCATAACAGAGTCCTAGACTAGAAAGAGCTGTTCCAAGTGGCTGTCCTCCTGCGCTGCGTACCAGCTGGACCACAGCCGCTTGCTGGTACAATAATGACATCTACTGGAAAAACTCTTGTACTTCAGGTTTTACATTCGATGAGGAGAGGCTGGGCAAGTGTAGCAACACCCCCGCCTTGCATGGCGCAGGTCTGGCCCAGCTACTCTGTGCATCACACGCCAAACTCTGTCCAGTTTGAATCTGACTGTCTAACCAATTGAAGGGGGCCCAGGCTGAACCCCTCAGACTTCAGGGTGTTTGGGCTCAAGAGCTAAACCTCCGGGTGAGGGTCTATTCCTATCACGGGCACCCTGGTGTTCTGGAGACCGTGGTGTCCTGCGAGGGCTTTTGAGCTTGGGCTCAGCTCTGAACACCCATGGGAAGCGGGAGCGGTGCTTGTACAAGAGAGAACAGCAGCAGAGCAAGCATCCTCACCCGGCGTATCCCACCAGGGCTCCTACCTACAGGTGAAGGGGGCATTGCCTCCCTGCCAGAGGCGAAGACTACTCCCCTTGGCTGATTTCATCCTTGGTGTCTCAGCCAAGTGCAGGGACCAGTCCACTATGATGCTCCAGTCTCAGAATTGCTTTTCCTTTCCTGTAAGATTCACACCAAACCCAGGCTCCATCTCTCAAGAGGCTCACACAGTCCCCTGCTAGCAGGACTCTGATGGTGCCAGTTACTTCGGTGGGTTGTGACCATATGAAACTATGAAAAAATAGCTTGCTGAATAGGATTGACTTGAATGGGCCCAGGAGGGTTATGGGGAAGATGGGCCAGGGCACTGGGTGTGGTCAGGATGGTGAGACCACGGCACGCTTCCCTGCTTAGAAAGGAGCAGAGCTCAGCTGACCTGTGAGCTCCTTTAGCAATGGTTGTGTCACACACTCAGATGCCACCTGTACTTGTGGATCCCTATAAAATCTCTACCCCAGGGGAGACCACTAACACACAGTGAATGCAAAGACAGTCCTGAACCAATACAACCATAGGAAAAGTTGTAGAAAAGCTAGTGTTGCCAGCATGGTGATAGTTTATCACTGGATCTTTTCTTGGGGGTTCCCAGACAAATGGTCTTTATTAATGCTTTTGTGTCTGTTTCCTTTAGTGACACTAGTGATGACTTCAGGTTGTCTTAGCAATGTCCAGGAGTTCTTTGAGGATGACTTGCTTCCTGGCACTGGCAGCCCACCTCAAAGCTGCATTCAACTGAGGCTGTAAATCAGGGGTGAGGATAATATGGCCTGTGGGCTGGGTCCCGACCAGGTGATTTTATGTGGCCCAAGGTGGGCTCACCTAGGCCAGGTGTGGAGGGCAGCTTAGGCCATGGCTTGTACATCTGGCCCTGCCATACCCGCTGTGGAAGTGCTGCCTGGCTCGAACGGCTCTCGGGAATGCTGGAAGCAGTAGTCTGTGGGGCCACGTGGCATGGCAGCAGAGCAGGGGAGGCAGGGTGGCTGGACATGGCTTCCTGGCAACCCCCATGACAGCAGCTCGCTGCCCTCATGCTTCGGGCTGCTGCTGCCCGCATCTCTGCCACTGGTGCCAGCCCCAGCCCCACTGCCTGCACACCCCAGGCGTCTGCCCTGCACTCACTGCCAGAGGCACTGGACGGAGCAGGCAGGCAGGTTCATGGAGGCTGGCCTGGGGCCCCTGTGGGCAGGGCACGCTCAGCCAGGCAAACGGCTGGGGCTGCGGATGGGTGGGGAGCAGATTCTGGGCCCAGCCCCATGCTGTCACTGCCCTACGATCCCAGCCCCACCTGCCTGCCTGCAGCCCCATCCCATCCTTTTTTCTTTTTCTTTAAAGACATTTTTCCTGTTCCAAGTCAAATCAGTCAAATCAAGTCCAAATCCTGGAGTCAGTCCAGAACCATAAGTGGCCCTACAACCGGCAAACATCCTCCATCCCCACCAGGGGCATCAGATATTTCCAATGTCTTTTGGCAGGCATCCTACTTGCAGGCCCAAGCCCCCAAGTTTTGCCCGCTCTCAGCCATATGGCTGCAGGAGCAAGCTAGGGAGGAGACTCCCATTTCTATAAAAATGGGCAGGCAGCCCCATCCCATCCACCCAGCCCGGCGTGCCCTCCCCACAGGCATCCCAGGCTAGTCTCCATGGAAGCCCTGCCCACCCAACCCATCCGGCGCGCCCAGCTGTGAGTGATGGATGGGCCCAGGGCCATACCGGATCAATTGGCATCTCCTCAGCCCCTCAACCCCGCACCAGGTGGTGTAAACAGCCATGACGGAGCCCAAGGCCAGATCAGCACCTCTCCCCCTCCCCACAAGCTCTCAACAGCTCATCAAAGCTCCCTAAGTGGCCCTCCAGCCCAAATAATTGCCCACCCCTGCTCTAAACATAGCAGCTAGCCATTCCCGTGGCCACGAGGTGGTGCGATGGAGATGGGGCCTGCTGGTAGCCCAGGCTCAGGGAGGCTCTGCCAGGTGGTGACGGCTTCCCTGAGGATCGCAGGCTTGCAAGGGGCCTGAAAAAGCCCTTCTGCCCTGGGCTCAGCTCGCTGGGGCCTCTGAGATGATGCCCTTCACCTCTGACCATGTGTGGGTGCCCGCCAGCGTGGGACAGGGCCGGCTGGCCCAGCAGCAGGCTTTGGGCCCTTGGGCTGAGAGGGGGGCTAAAAAAAGTGAGGTGGGCTCTGCTAGCACAAGTCACCCAGGGGAGCTGGGGGGGTCCCAGGGGGTCTGTGCGTGCATGTGGGGGGTGTTTGAGGCACTCCCAGGTGGATTATGGGGGTCTATGTGCAGGGAGGTTTAAGGAGGG